>NC_083883.1:67470697-68095697 GCF_032452875.1 Bos javanicus
GTTTTGGCTGAACTCAGTTCTCCGGGTAGTTCTTCTGGTCTTGGCTGGCCTCACTGATGTGTCTTTGATAAACCGCTTAGTCAGCGAGGGCCTGGCTCCTCTCAGATGATTTCAGCTGGGATGCCTTGCTCTGCTCCTTGTGGTCTTCCATCATCCAGGATGCTAGCTTAGGGTTCATCCAAGAGATGTGAGGGATCCCAGGAGACTGAGGGGAAGTGTACAAATGCTCTCAAAGTCTTCTCTTGGGACTGGCACACCCTTTCTTTTACCGTATTCTATTGGCCAAGAATCAAGGCCAGTCTAGATTGGGGGTGGGGGAAATAGATGCTACCTCCTGTCAGGAGGCCACGTCACATCACAGAGGGCAGGCATGTATGCATATAGTTGAGGCCATTTTTGCAAACTACTATAGCTGGAAAGTGAGTTCTGGTAGATTTTATGAGGAGAACAAAAGATCTTGAGAAGAGATTGATTCCAGCAAATGCAACGGTTTCTCAGCAGAGGTGGTTAGAAAGGCCTGGATGACTGAGGTAGAACTTGATGGAAACTCTTTTTGGAAAGAATACTGAAGAGAGGTGCAAAGGTGATTTAAATTTTTTCAGAGAAAATATATATTTAAGGTATTTTATAGATAAAAGAAATGAACTTTGGAGAGAAAATTACTAGTGTTAAACTTGAAGTTAGATACATGTTGAAGTCAGCAGTTGAGTAATGGACCGTAGCTCTTCAAGCTCATCTGTCCATGGGCTTCTCCTGGCCAGAATACTGGAGTGGGTTGCCACATTCTCTATCAGGGAATCTTCCTGACCCAGGGATCGAACCCAAGTCTCTTATGTCTCCTGCATTGGTAGATGGATTCTTTACCACTAGCATCACCTGGGAAGCCCGGAGAAAATCAAGTGGAGTGTATATGTGTTAAAAAAGAAGAGAAAGGGAAAACCCTACGAGAAAAATTCAGATCCTATCCAAAAATATAAATATGACATACAGCTATCTGTGATTTTTTTTTTCCTGTAGAAATGTGGTACTTTTGTTTTATGAGGCAGTAAGTTCCATTTTAGGGTACCCAGATGCAAACAGGAATTTCTGAGAAATCTGATCTTCCCCTTGTAAATAGAATGAGGGCAGAGGGGAAGAGAAGTAATGTCCCTTCAGCCTGCAAACTGCCTTTAATTCTGGCAGTGCCTTACCATTTTTCAGAATTTATACTCTATGTGCCTGTCACTAATACTCAGTTGCTTCTACCATGGAGCAATCATTTAGCAGTGATTCTCACTCTATCCCAGCCAATTAAGCAGGAAGTGAAAACACAAGGGACATTTAAGGGCAGTGCCTTATTAAAGGGAGAAGGCAATGGCACCCCACTCCAGGACTCTTGCCTGGAAAATCCCAGGGACGGAGGAGCCTGGAAGGCTGCAGTGCATGGGGTTGCTAAGAGTCGGGCATGACAGAGCGACTTCACTTTCACTTTTCACTTTCATGCACTGGAGAAGGAAATGGCAACCCACTCCAGTGTTTTTGCCTGGAGAATCCCAGGGACGGGGGAGCCAGGTGGGCTGCTGTCTGTGGGATCGCGTAGAGTCGGACATGACTGAAGTGACTTAGCAGCAGCAGCAGCAGCCTTATTAAAGAAGTGTTTGTGATCACCAGGCTATTAGTTAAAAGCAATAGGATCACACCATAGCTCAGGCCATCTTATTAGCTTTTGTTTCTATCTTGGTGTCTGTAGCAGTTTTATGTTATTATGGATGAGAGCAGGATCTTTGGCTATTCCTGGCAAACAGGGTTAAATAGAAATCTAAGGGACAGAGAGAATAGGTCTACAATATAGCATTTTTATACAAATCTCACTTTGGATATAAGATTTAGCAGTGTATTACTGGGGCACTATTTATGTCTCTTTAAATAGATTTAAGAACAAAAATAGATTTTTATGTATGCACAAAAAGAAACCCTTAGAACTACAGTAGTTGACAAATCTGGTCTTCTGGCACCGTGGCCCACAGGCTAATGCGGTTAAGGTTCTCTGTAAAGAAGAGCAGTGAGCAGGGTTTGGCAAATAATCACAGGTGCATCTTCACCCTGTCCAGGCAAGATAAGTGTCTAGGCTGGGACTTCCATCACGCTGCTAGAACAGCTAAGTTTAGATTTTTTTGAGTGAAACCTCATAAACGTCTGTCAGCTAATTCATATTCTTTGGGACACTGCTGATGAATCTTATGACTGTGGTTTGGAGTTGAATTCCAAGCTCCTGGGACTTTCTAAGAAGTGAGATCAAACTGGGCCCGGGACTCCAACAGGATGTGTTCATCTTTCTCAATGGCATTCCACCCAAACGCTGGCCTTTCCAAAGACAGGTGCTTTTTGCTGCCTGTGCTTAAAGGCGTACGTAAATGGATGCGGTTTATTTGTGGTTCTCTTGCCAACTTGAAATTAAACTTTTGAAAGTAACATAACCACAGTATGGAAAGTTTAGAAGATAATGAACATCCCAAGTGTAGAAGTTATTAACACTTTGGTTATAGCCATTATCTTTTTTTGATATATTTAGGTAGAACTTTTCCACATATTATTTTTTTAACTAATATAATCATGACTGAAATGTAAGTATCAGGTATCATAAGTGCCTCATGTTTTCACATAGACGCTGCATAGTTCCCAGAGCCAATTTCATTGAATGAATGTAAAAAGATTTAATTAGTCTTTTATGGTGGATTTGTAGATGAGTTCTATTTTTTCTTGTTTATAAAGAGGGCTATAGAGACACAGAGGTGCTTACAGACTTCCTTCTGGGTTTTTGATTATTTGCCCAGCAGAGATTCCCAAAGCAGAACCTCTGTGACAAAGAGAACTCACATCTTTATGACTCAACACCATAGTGCCACGTTGCTTTTCCCACTTATAGGCCTTTATAAATTCTACTGTTATTTGTCTTCTAATCAGGCATCTCGTGTACTAAGAAATGTAACGGGCCAACAGCATGACGCCTCTGTTAGTCCCCAGGTGGTCTCTGTTTACCTTGACTCCTTCCCTTTGTACTCAGTTTTTACTTTGGTTTGAATTGAAACCAACAACAGCAACCACAAAACCCCTTTCTTCTTATCCCTTTGGAGATGTGACTCTTGCTTGATTTCTCTAGTTCAGCATCTCTTGGGGTCCAAGGACGCTTGTACTCGAGCTCCTGTTCTCAGAGAGCCTACCCAAACCCTGTTCATCATTGAGGGTGAAGTGTGAGAAGGGATTTGGACAGTCTGTGGGAATACACATGTGTAGAAGACTCTCTGAATCATGCAAATAATTGGAAATTATCATTCCTCTTAATACAAAATGATTTTATAGATATTGATGAATTTTTATTTGGCACACTGATTTTCGCTTTTTGATTTGTTATTTAATTACTAAACAGGCATTTTGTATGTGTTCAGATAATTTGACTTATTATTCCCTGGTGGCTCAGAGGTTAAAGCGTCTGCCTGCAATGTGGGAAACCTGGGTTCGATCCCTGGGTCGGGAAGATCCCCTGGAGAAGGAAATGGCAACCCACTCCAGTATTCTTGCGTGGAGAATCCCATGGATGGAGGAGCCTGGTGGGCTACAGTCCATGGGGTCACAAAGAGTAGGACATGACTGAGCGACTTCACTTTCACTTTCATTAGAGATGAAATACTTTAAAAAATAATTTATCATCTTTTTGGCTACACTGAGTCTCCACTGCTGTGCGTGGGCTCTTTCTAGTTCTCCTTGTTGCAGTGGCTTCTCTAGGTGCAGAGCACACGCTCTAGGGCCCGTGGGCTTCAGTAGTTGTGGTGCGTGGGCTCAGCTGCCCTGAGGCATGTGGAATTCTCCAGACCAGGGATCAAACCCGTATCCTCTGCACTGGCAGGCAGATTCTTAACCACTGGACCACCAGGGAAGTCCAGAGATTAAATACTTTTAACTGACTGGTTAGACATGGTCCCTGAGCCTTATAATAGTTTTGGGCGTTGAAATCTATTGAAATCAGTTCAATTCTGTTCTTTTATTTCAGTAGCTCTGCATTTAGGGCTGTTTTGTTATGTTCTAAGCACTGGACCAGAAATTGTTGTTATAAATAGAGATAATACCTTTTTAGTAGCCCTGATCTAACTGCCAGATGAATAAAGCTGTAACATGTTGCATTAAGTGCTCAATCACCATTATATGTTTAATAAATACTGTGTGGATACAGCTGCTAGAGTAATTAATTTCCCATGGGGAGAATGTAAGTTACCAAAAAAAGAAATAGTGCATAAGAAGTGTGGAGGACTTGAAGCAGGATTAGGAAGTGAGAGTGAAGAGGTCATTCCAGGCAGAAGAAGTGATGCAAACAAATCACTGATGTCTGGTTTGAAAAACAGTAATCTTGAGTGGTAAAGAATAAGGTAAGTGGAGGGGCTGGAGTTTAGCCTGCAGTAATAAGCAAAGGGTATACCATTGCAGCCTTTGTATATAATAGGCTAAAAATTTTCAATTTGCTGTTTTGGGTAATGAAGTATCATAAAATATTTTTAAGTTGTGGGGTGATTTGACCAGACTTATCCTTAGATGATAACTGTTAAAACTGTAGGAAAGCCTAGGAGGCAGGAAGCATAGTAAGGAGGCAACCGCTGAGATACTGAGGTGACAGTGGAAGTGGAGAGAAGAGACATCCACAAGCAGCTTCGGCATCAGTGTTGACAGGAACTGTTGCCCACTGGACATGGGAAATAAGGAAGGTATAAAGACGACACCGGGCTTCTTTAAGTTTGGGCCACTGAGTGTCTAGACAGTGGTATTAATCAATATCAGAAATTCAGGAGGAGAAATATATTTTGAACGTGGGAAGGAGAAAACGAGTTTGGTTTTGGACATTGCAGTGGTCACTGATGGTTGCCTAGTTAACTTTAATTTCTTACCTCCTTTCTTAAGATGACCTTTACTTGTGTTCTAAGGCTATATTATAGCTAGTCTAAGCCAGTGGTGATTGTGCCTCCCTGGGGACATTTGGCAATATCTGGAGACATTTTTGGTTGTCATAGGTGGCAAATACTATTGGCATGTAGAGGCCATGATGCTGCTGGACATGATGCTGCATTACAAGAAAATACAAGAAAGAATGATCTGGCCCTAAATGTCAGTAGTTCCAAGGCTGAGAAACCTTGGTGTAAACAAAGTATGACAGTCTCATTCCATTTGCCAGTGATTGGTTTAGAAATAAGCATGGATCTCTTTCAATGGGGCTTCTATAATGTTTTTTTCTCTTAGCCCTAAGAGAAACACTTCATTTATGGATGATACTGTGTTTGAATATTACATTATTGCATCCATCTTACCATCATCCTTACCATGGAGGATAAAGCCAGCATGCAGAGGAGGGCAGAGCCAAGAAAAATGCAGAGAAGAGATTCAGAAGCTTGATGTACATCTGAACAGTGCCTGGAGCCTCTTCTGCCTCTCGTTACATGGGGCTGTAAATTTACTTCTGGTCTAAGATCGAATGAGTAGAACTTTCCTATTACTTGAAAGCAAAAGCGTCTTGATACTGCCATGTTAACTTGCTAGTGGATGATTCAGAATGGTAGTGTTAAATGAAGTGTTGAAATGTGTTATTAGAGCTTAAGGAGAAGTTTAAGCCTGGAGTTAGAGCTGTGGAAGATTTCGTATAGAGATGATAGGCATAGCCATAGAGCTGATGATCTAATTCAGGCTGGGTTTGGAGAGTGAGAAGAAAAGGCAGTAAAGACAGAATCTTACATTGTGGGTCTGAGAAGAGAAAGATTTAATAAAACACTTGCTGAACGAAGTCAGGGAAACTCAGTGTCAAACCTAATGAGAGACACAGTATGTAGGAGACAACTTGCCATCTTCTGATAAGTTGTGTTCTTGGTTCTGTGCTGTGGAAAAATCTCTGGGATGCAGTGGAAAAATCTCTGGGATGTTCAGCCAGAAATTATCTTTCCCAGACCCCTCTAACTTCAAGATAGTCCAGTAGGAGGGAATTTGTTATTTAAAGTTTGCGAGAGTTTTGAGCACATATCCTGAGCAGGTGGGGAAAAAAGGCTCTGAAGTGAAAGAGAATCATTGATTAAAGAAATGAAAGTTGTGATTGATAGACAGCTCTGGAAAAGTGAAGAGCTGCATGTGAATTCACTTGAAGTGTGAAAGTCACTCAGTCACATCAACTCTTTTGCGACCCCCTGGACTATATAGTCCATGGAATTCTCTAGTCCAGAATACTGGGTAGCTGTTCCCTTCTCCAGGGGATCTTCCCAACCCAGGGATCAAACCCAGGTCACCCGCATTGCAGGCAGATTCTTTATCAGCTGAGCCACCAGGGAAGTCCAATTCATTTTAAGGAGGGGGGTATACCTTTGGCAAATAAGCACTCACAGTAGTTTGTCTATTCCAGGAAGGAATGTAGGAAGAATGGATATAAATATAAATCAAGGGGGAAGTTTTGGGGGTTCTTGGCTAAAGTCATTTATTTTTTTCTGATAGTTGTTTACTGAGAGTGAGGAGGGCAGAAGCAAGGAGTCTAGTGCTTGAAGTGCGTGATAAACATTTGGAATAACTACTTGTAGGCAGTGGAAAAGGGAGCAGAGGAAAAAGAAATTAATGGATTGCTGAACAGCTGAGGTTGAATCTAATAAATTTGTGATGGATCCCATTAACATTTTTATGTGATTTCCCTGGCAATGCTCAGTAACTCTTGAAAGGAAATACAGTTGTATTAGTCCAAACTTGGAGATTGGAAGGAGGAGTAGAATGGGGATAGAATGGACAGTAAACTGGCAAAGTAATAATTCTAAAAGCTGATAAGAAAGTTGCTGGTATTATTGAGCATCAATCACATTGTCAACGGAAACACATTCAGGTAAATTCTGAAGGTTATTGAAGACCAGAGAATTATGAATGATTAGAGTGGATCATTAGTTATCAGTTAATCTTTCAGGGATAAGGCTTATGGGGTGGTGATAGGGTTTGAACACTTCCTTAAAATGAGAGCAGGATAGAATGTAATTGAAGGCAAGAGATCACAGATGGATGTCCTGTTTCACAAATTAACTTCTTTTGTTTTGTTTTTAAAACTATTTTTAAATTTTTTATTTACTTATTTGGCTTAGTTGCCACACATGGCAAAAATCTTTGATCTTTTTTAGTTGGGTCGTGTGGACTCTTAGTTGAGCACGTGGGATCTAGTTCTCTGACCAGGGATCGAACCCACACCCTCTGCAGTAGGAGCATGGAGTCTTAGCCACTGGAACACCAGGGAAGTCCCAAATTATTAACATTTTGAAAGAGAAACGGAGTTAACCAAAATTCACCTAGTTTGTAGATAAGGAATCTGAGCTTCAGAGATGCCGAGGTCAGGTAGCTTTTAGTGACTAAACTGAGATTGTAACCTGGACAGCTTTGTTTCCAGCTGAATATTCTCATCCCAGAGCAGTTCTGGAGTAGGTGAAAGAAAGATCCTTAACAGAGATGTCAAGCAAAGAATGAGGAGGCTTCTTCAGTTGAACAAACATGTGCCTCAGTTGCCCCTGCACAACTGTTTCTAGAACATCTCTCTACCACACTGTTAGAAGTTCTAGAAGGCTAGTCACGTCTGTAGAGGCTGACTCCCATGGTCTGGGAAGGGCATGCTTTGCAGGGATTCTGGATGCGAGCCAGGTGAGGCATTTGCTTAGGAGTCAAGTAACAGGGTGGCAAGAAGTCACTGGAGGGAAACAAAAGGGGATTTGATGTAACTAATTGATTGTGAATGTAGCCTGAAGCCTATGAATTGGGGGGGACCTTCACAGTCCACTGGCTAAGTATGTGCTTTCTAATCAAGAGGTTAGTGTTCCTGTGAGTCCTGTTTCTCTTTTGAAAGGGGCTTATTCATTGGGGGAAGTTATTGGGAACATGTGTTTATTAGGCTGGGCTGGTGAAAGCCTTAACATTGTTGAAAGAGGTCAGCTCTGTTCCTCAACCTCTGCTGTGCCCTTCAGTAATTAACAAAGCCGCTCATAGGAGTAGGATGGAGAGAGAAGGTGTGGTTTTCTCTGCAGGTTTTATTGACTGTTCCATACGTTGAAATACAATACTGCCAAGGCTGGGTTTGTTTTTTTAAAGTGATCCAAATTGTGGCTCAGAGCGTAGGGTTTACTAAGTGATAAGTCATTGGTATTTCCTGTTTATATTTATTATTAGATCTAGTTTATTGTTTTCATATTTAAATTCTTTGTAAACTTGCTCTGATTTTCTTTTTAGAGTTGTTTATGGACCTTTAAATGGCCTCTTTTGTGTGTTTAGTAATTGGAGAGCTGGGCTGTCTTTCTGCATTTTAATTAGTTTGTTTTAAGGGGGTCACAGCTTTCTTTAGTCTTTATGATGGAACGTCCTTTGTTGTCACTGAATTCTCCTACACTTGGGTGAGTGAGGAGCATGCCCTTGAGGAGGTGGTTAACTTTCAGTATCAACAATAATTTTATAGGTCTCTCAATTTCCTCCCTTCCTAGCTCCCTCCCTCATTACCTCAGCTTCTTCCTTCTTCACTCACTCAAAGAACATAGCCATGCTATAACGTGGAGTAAATACAACTAAATGAAAATCTTTTTGAACAATTTCATTCACATGACTTCCTTTTTCTATGATTTAAAAAAAAAAATCTCACTAAGGATGAAACTGACTTCATTAGGTCTCTGCTGGAGGTAAATTGTGAAAAACTTAGTAAAATAAATAGGATTATTTTAAGAGTGGGAAAAATGCATCAGCTTTTAGCATCCACAGATGCTTCATTTGTTCCAGGATAGCAGAAATCATGATTGCTTCAAAATGTTAATATGAATGGCGTGTCTTCTGGTTGTCTATGTAGGATACTTTTCTTTTATCTTGTTCCTGGTGGAATACTCACTGTTTGTAAGACTTTGCAGATTTTATTTCAGTAATTTCTGTTTTCAGTTGGTGAACTCCACTTTGTCGTGTTATTGGTGATCGTTAAGAATAGAGTCTGCGCTGCCTTTGAATGTGGATTGCTCGTATGAGAGAGTGCAATCGTGCTGCTTGCTTTACTCTTTCAGCTTAGCGTTCAATTATAAAGCTGAAGTCAGTAGATCAATATAGGAGAGTACTTATTATTATAGTCTTACTTTGCATAATTTTCAGTACTCAGGAGTTTAGGTTCCACTGCCTTTCGTTATTCTTCATTTCTGCCTTTCCCCCTTGGTCAGCTGCCTGATAAATAAGGACATGGAGAGGTGGGGATGAAGAGAAGAGTATACATGTAGGTTTCTTGCAGTCTCTTCTCCTTCTGGCTCCGTTCTATGACATCCACTCAGAGAATGTCATCTTCTGATATCTCTTAGGTAGGCATTTATTGGCTGTGTTCACTTACTGTCTGTAATCTTACAGTTGTATTATGAAAGATTCTGCAAATTCAGATGTGTGACTGTGAGACTGGGATTCCCGTGCAGACAGTTCTGGTGCACCGTGCCGTTCCTTTATGAATCATTCATGTCAGATGCAGGCAGCTCCAGAAGCCTCTAATTGATGGTGATATGGCCTCGATGAGTTCTCTTTTGTCGTCACCCTATTTAAGGCCTACTCGTCATGCCCTTAACTGCTCTTCTGGGACTGGATGTATTGAGTCTTCAAAATGCTGTTCTTTGACAGCGTGAGGAGGGAAGACAGTGGAACTTGGAAAGAACTGTGACTCTGGTGATGGGTGGACCCTCTCTGTTTGCCTAAAGGCTGATAAAAATACACGGACTGGAGTTTCCTCTACGTGTTTGGGAGACCTTTCTTATTTTGGGAGGGGTTTCAGACCTTTCTCTAGTTTGTGAAGGGACAACTCTGGTTTTTGGCCACAGCCTCTTAGTTCAAAGAAGTCCTGGGACTTCTATAGGGATCTCTGTGTGTTTCTCCCTGAAGGACCTCCCATCCCCGCTGAATATCATCTTATTTTCCCTTTTCTTTTTCTTCCTACCACGTCTCTCTTTATTGCTAGAAATTTAGTGGATTGGTTTTGATAGTTCTATTTTCTCATCCTAGCTTTCTTTCTAGGTAGGAGAAAAGAGTTGGACCATTCATTGGATGTTTCTAAACCTGTAATATGCTGTGGTGATAAGAAGTCTTTACTCATGTGAGGGTTTCCGTATCTTTTGCCTGGGCTGTCCACCTATCCCCTTAACAGCTGCTTTTATTCTGTTTGTTTGTTTAAAAAATAACCTACAGTAAAATGTATAGATTTTGAGATTGTGGTTTGAGAGTTTGACAGATGTCTACACTGTGTAACCTATAGGCCAGTCAAGGTAGTAAACCTTTCCATTTCCACAAAATGTTCCCTTATGCCCCTTCTCTGCCTCTCCTCCTACCATAGAGATAACCATTTTTCTAATAACTGTCACCATGGCTTAGTTTTGCACATGAGTGTTGCCGAAAGACTATGTATTCACTTGTGACGGACTTCTTTCACTCAATGCATTGGTTTTGCGTGTGTAAATTCCTTTTTCATGACCAAGTAATATTCAGTTATATGCTTATACCACAGTTTGTTTATTCAGTCTTGTGTTGATAGACATTTGGGTTGCTTCTAAGTTTTTGACTATTATGAATATTTTTGTATAAGTCCTTTTGTGGACATTATACAGAATGTTTTCATTTCTCTTGAATGAGTATCTGTAAATACAGTGTTTGGTCTTGGATTGCTTAGGCTGCTTCTTTAAAGAAGTAATTAGAGATATAGTGGAAAACTTGGAAATTTGTCACTGCTTACTGCTCTAGTAGAATGTGGTTTGAGATGACTGAGCTACTTTCTAGAATCTTTTTCTCCTCTAGCATCATTTCCTTAAAAAAAAAAATTATTGAAGTACAGCTGAGTTACAATTTTGTGTTAATTTCTGCTGCACAGCAAAGTGTAGACATATATTCTTTTTCATATTCTTTTCCATTATGGTTTAATCACAGGATACTGAATATAGTTCCCTGTGCTGTAGAGCAGGATCTTGTTTTTCATCCATCCTAGATATAGCAGTTTGTATCTGCTGCTCCCAAACTCCCGATCCTTCCCTTCCCCACCTTCGGCCTCCTTGGCAACTGTAAAGGGGCAGTTGTTCTCTGTGTCTGCAAGTCTGTTCCTGTTTCATAGATATATTCATTGGTGTTGTCTTTCAGATCCCACATTTAAGGTATTTGTCTTTCTCTTTCTTACTTTGCTTAGTGTGATAATTTCTAGGTCCATCCATGTAGCTGCACATGGCTTCGTTTCCTTGTTTTTCATGGCTCAGTATTATTCCATTTGTGTATGTGTGTGTGTGTGTGCGCACACGCGTGCGCCTAAGTGCACACGTGTAAACCACATCTTCTTTATCCATTCATCTGTCAATGGACATTACATAGGGGTGCATGTGTCTTTCTGAATTACAGTTTTTTCCTAGATAGATGCCCAAGAGTAGGATTGCAGGGTCATATGGCAACTCTAGTTTTAGTTTTTTGAGGAACCTCCACACTGTTTTCCATAATGACTGCACCAGTTTACATTCCCACCAGCACACCAATGTTGCAGAAGGATTCCCTTTTCTTCATACCCTCTCTAACATTTGTTATTTGTAGGCTTTTTAATGATGACCATTCAGACTGGTGTGAGGGGGTGCCTCACTGAAGTTTTGGTTTGCATTTCTTAATAATTAGTGGTGATGAGCATCTTTTCATGTGCTTTTTGATCATCTGTATGTCTTCTTTAGAAAAATGTCTATTTAGTCTTCTGCCCATTTTTGTATTGGGTTTTTTTTTTTTTTTTTCAGTTGTATGAGCTGTTTTTATATTTTGGAAGTTAAGCCCTTGCCAGTAACAACCTTTGCAAATATTTTCGCACAGTCCTTAGGTTGTCATTTCATTTTGAGAACAGGTGTCATCTGTTTATTTTTGCTTTTATTTCTATTGCCTTGGGAGACTGACCTAAGAAAATATTGGTTGGCAATGTTTCTTAAAAAGAAAGTTGCATTAAGGTTTTGCCTCTTGCTTTATTTGATTGCTGTGATACATTTTTAATTAGTTTTAGCATATTATTTTTTTCATTTGTTAGTTTGTAGGAAGGATGGTTCTGTGATCTGGCTTCAAACAGCTAATATAAAATATTGAATATTGCTCAACTGATTCAGATTTCTCCTTGACATGTATTGTATATATTTCTCAGAGCAGATAGTTTTTTTTCTTTGTTTAAATATAAATTTATTTATTTTAGTTGGAGATAGATATTTTAAAACCAAATTTGACTTTATATGGCCATCTGCCCTCAGAAGTCCAATAAATCTGCTTTTATGATCAAACAGGGACAATATTTTTGCAGTGCGACAGATGTTACATGATTCTGTTTGTGGCTGACAGTAGACTCTCTTGTGCTTGAAAATCAAACTTCATTAACATGAGCAAATCCAAGGACAATTCTGAGATAGAGTCATCTTCCTCCGTGGGATGTTTTAAAACACATGGATCATTCTCTTCACTTGCTGGACTTTAAGTCATTCTGTTGTGAGGACACTTGACTAAAACAGCACTGCCTACTGAGTAGAAGTCTGTTCCATACACCGGGTGATCGTGTGTCTAATCCTGTCTCCATCTATTAGCTATTGTTGGCAAGTGCCATTTTTTTCTGTGACTGAAATCCTCAATCAGTAGTGTTTTGTGTATATCTTAGGGAGTCCCATGCCAATAAACACAGAGATATCTGTAAGACATTTTGAGATATTTTAGAAGAAAAAAATGCATTTGTGATGATGATGTAATTTATCTGGCTCCAAGGAGGCCTCTTTGAGTTTCCAGATTGAAGGCCCAGAAATGGTTTTCCCTAACATGAAGTTTTCCATGGGAATTCAGAAAACGATATTTGGAAATTGCGTTTATGGAATTCGTATTCTTCCGTGTTCTCTTTGCATGCCCGTTGCTTTATATTTAGTCTTCTTTTTTTCTCTATTAACGGTGATTATCCTTTTCTTCCCTGTCATTTATTTCTTTGTAGGGGGCTCACTATTTGGCCAATAAGAAATAATCCTAATTTTGTTTTAAGATGAAAATGGACATAGGCAAAGGGAGGCTGGGCTTTATATGAAAAATGGCGTCTTGGCTCTTTTTGCCTCATCTGGGAGTCTCTGCATCTTGGCTTTCTTTGACTTCCTTGGAAGTCTGTTCTATGGCTCAGTCTGATTCCAGCAGTTACGATGTAGCATTGTGCAAATCTTTGCTAGCTGCAGATACCCCCTGAAAGATGTATGTAACTGCAGATTTCAATCTGCAAATTATTAATGCTAAAACTATTTAAAGACGGACACATTTCCAGATACCAAGCCAACATGAAGCTTTTACATAAATTAAATATGGCAGAACCAAATTAAAACGATAGAATTTTCTAGGTTTGGGCCATTGTGACGACCTAATATCCCGTTTGTGGTTAGCATCATTATATCCTATACCATGTGTCACGCCAATGCTGCATCTGCCAACATTGCACAGGGAGCGCTTTTTCTCTCCAGGCAAGTTAAATGTGAGATGAAGGTTCATGCTTTTTGGGCTTGCCTCTAGCAACATGAGATGACTTTGCTATTTTTCAGTGTTTTCTCTTTCTCTTTTAAAATGTAATTTGACAAATTAAAAAACTTTTTAAAATTTGAATTTAGGAGGTGAATGCGTGCGTGTGTGTGTGTTAGGGGAGGGGTGTTGTACATAAGTTTTCTCGATGAAAATTTTGCCTAAAATGCAGATGGAAATGAGAGACCTACTGGGGTGCTTCCTCTACCAATCAGCTATACGAGGATTTAGTTAAGACCAGGCTTGAAGGTGGCGAGAGGATGCCCTTCTCAGAAGCTGTTTTAAACTCCATCTTGGCTTGGTTTCTCACTCTGGGGCGGGAAGGTGGGAATTGACAGGCAGGTGCATGGCACACTGAATTAAAGTCCGAGAGACCGACAGAAGCACATTCAGGGCTCAGGGATGCCGCTTGACCAAATACATGGTATGCTAATATTGTAAGATGTTTTCTGAGTGCTCACAGGAAAGTGTATTGGAGAGGGAATGATCAAGGTAAGAACATGGAAGACAGAAGCCTTAAAAATCCTGAATACTTCTATTGCCATTTTTCAGCTCTCCTTGGCAAGTCCTTTTTCTCTCTGTGGCTGAAATCCTCAGCCAAATGGAATGTATTTTATCTTCATATTTCAGGGTGCTGTGCTTAATTGCCCAGTCATGTCTGACTTTTGCAACCCCATGGACTATAGCCCACCAGGCTTCTCTATCCATGAGGATTCTCCAGGCAAGAATACTGGAGTGGGTTGCCATGTCCTCCTCCAGGGGATTTTCCCAACCCAGGGATCGAACCCAGGTCTCCCACATTGCAGGCGGATTCTTTACTGTCTGAGCCATCAGAGAAGCCCAAGAATACTGGAATGGGTAGCTATCCCTTCTTCAGGAGAACTTCCAGACCCAGGAATCAAAGTGGGATCTCCTGCATTGTAGGCAGATTTTTTTTTTTGCCAGCTGAGCTGCCTATTTCAGGGTAGAAGGAACAAATGCTGGAGAAGAGATAAGGAAACTAACATCCATTATGCTTATGTGGATTTTCTCTTTTAATCCTGTGAGATTGTTTATACCAAATTACAGGTAATAAGGCAAAGCTCTGAGTAGTCATGTGACTTCAGTTCAGTCGCTCAGTTGTGTCCGACTCTTTGCGACCTCATGAATTGCAGCATGCCAGGCCTCCATCACCAACTCCTGGAGTTCGCTCAAACTCATGTCCATCGATCGAGTCGGTGATGCCATCCAGCCATCTCATCCTCTGTTGTCCCCTTTTCCTCCTGCCCCCATAGCGAAGGCCAGATAGCAAGTAAATTGTACCTGGAATTCAGACCCTATTATTTGGATTCTGAGTTTATGTTTGGACTAATAGATACTAAACGTTTCTCCCACTTGCTTACCCACAAGTACTGATACCCAAAATAGCAAGTCTGTCCATAATTAAAAATTAGCTTAGCTTGCTCTCTTCTAAAGGCTATAACCCAGTGAATTAGATTAATTTTAAGCTGAGAGTTTGATGTGTTTGAAATGTATGATATTTCATCTTATCTTAATTTTTGTTCTTGAGAGATTTTATGGACTATTGCAGACTTTTGGCATTTCTCTAATGCCAACAAATAGAAATAGGACATAGCTTTATCTCTGCATTTATTAAAATGCCATTACAAAATACCCAATTTAGTACATCTGTACACACATATGTAAGGCACTGTGCCCAGACTTCCCCTCCCCTTACCTTACTCCTCCAAAAAGAGAGGGAGAGAAAGACAGAGACAGTGTAAATTAATATAGCATTAGAATACATGACAGTTTTTTATTTTCATGGAACATGTAAAACGTGAAAGATTTAGTACTGACAGATAAATGCACAAATCAACTTTTAAGTAATAGATGTTTTTAACCTATGCTAGTGGTTTGGTTGGAATTTTGCCATATTGTTTAAATTAGTCCCATAGCCTGGAGGGGGCTTCTGCAGGAAGCCATTGTAATTTTCATCCCTTAGACGCTGGTATTTTCATGAGCTGAAGTTAAGTGTCTCAAGGGGTAATGGAATATCACTAAAACATTTCCTGAGCTCTCCTGAATTGGACATTGGTATGCCCAGGTCTCTTCTCAGAAGAACAGAGCTTTTGTTTCATTTTGTGAAAAAAATGTTGCTGCCCCCAAATGCAATTTTTTAATGGATTTTAAAAAATATATTCAGAAAAAACTAGTTTAAGTAATGTGAAACAGTGAAAATGTTCCATACTTAGTTTGAAGAAATCATGTTTTTTCTTTGCATTTTCGTACCTATGTAATAAAGTGTTTGGTTTAAAACAAATTCAAAGTGTTTGGTTAATCTAAGGTTTTCTGAAAAATTATAAAATAAAGCTTCCTAGGCCATTTTGAGACAAAGAAAGAAAACACTTTAACAACACTTGTTTTTATTATAAATTCCTAAAGACTTGTAAGTTATTTAATAAAAATTAAAATTTACATATAGTATTTGACAAAACTTATCCACTACTGATAATGTATAAAGCAGTAAATAACCATCATAAATAATGGTACCTCGCTGGATATTGATGTGATTTAACTGACATTTATGTTCTCTGCTTTAGCAGTAAGGTGGATTTGTTTTCTCTTAAGATAAACAAAAAGGATATATGAGAAAAGAGTTGGCTGTTTGGGTAGTCTGAGGTAGCTTATGGGACCCTCACAAGTAATCACAGAGACACTGGCAAATAGTTCCAGGTTCAGCATGATGTGGTATTCAGACTTCACTATGGCTCAGATTGCGTGAAATCACCAGATTCTCACTAGACATGATACAGAATGCTTGATTATAATCACAAGACCATAATCAAGGCAGAAATGTGGTGGAGAAGATAGCCACGTCACATGTCATTCTCTGGATTGCTACCACAATCAATGGTACGATTTAGTTAAAATCTGCAACAGTTCTGTTCTGTAACATTTACAACATTCCTGTTGCACAAAATCACAAAGAATCAATGTACATGACCTGCTTTCTAATTGATGTAATCAAGCATTCTTTATCATGTCTAGTGAGAATCTGGTGATTTCATGCAATCTGAGCCATAATGAAGTCTGAATACCACATCATGCTAAACTCTGTGATTACTTGTGAGGGTCCCATAAACTACCTCAGACTACCCAAACAGCCAACTCTTTTCTCATATATCCTTTTTGTTTATCTTAAGAGAAAACAAATCCACCTAGCTGCTAAAGCAGAGAACATAAATGTCAGTTAAATCACGTCAATATCCAGCGAGGTACCATTATTTATGATGGTTATTTACTGCTTTATACATTATCAGTGGTGGATAAGTTTTGTCAAATACTATATGTAAATTTTAATTTTTATTAAATAACTTACAAGTCTTTAGGAATTTATAATGAAAACAAGTGTTGTTAAAGTGTTTTCTTTCTTTGTCTCAAAATGGCCTAGGAAGCTTTCAGTAATTTAAGTGACTCAATCAGCCCTGGCTACTGGCAGAGGCAATTTTATTTTTATTTTTATATGCTGTTAGCTCCTGTGGGATCAGGCAGAGTATATTCCACGGTCAAAGATTTACTGTTTACTGGTGTAGCCATTAATTCTATGCTTTCCTTTTCTTTTTTTTTTGTCCTATCTCTGGGCTATACCTGCCAAGAACTATAGAATCTGCCTGAGTTTTTATGTTTGAAAGATCTTCCATACTTGAGTATTTGTCAGATCCATATTTTCTACAAAAATATCTGTTCTAGTTCTGTTCCTCTGAGACTCTGTTCTAAAGTCAGTTTCAATGGGTTCTTGTAAACAGCTTCTCATATCATTTGTGAAACACACATACCCTACACTTTATTTTTTTGATATTTATAAGTAATATATTTGATAAAGCGTTGATATTAAAATATACGAATTACATAAGCAATAACACCACCACCAACAGCAATAAACAACAAGATTTTAAAATGCGCAGAGGACCTGAATAGATTTTTTTTTTCCTTCGAAAAACATAGACACTGGAAAAGACACAGAAAAACAGATGCAGAAAAAGAAAGTCGAGAAATAAGTGTTACTGAGAATGTGGAGAAAGGGGCATCTTTTTTATTGAAGAGACTCTCCTTTCTCTATTGTATGTTCTGTATATCTTCGTTGTACATTGTCTCTATATGTGCACAATTTTGGAAATATAAATTGGTACAGTCACTATGGAAGACAGAATAGAGATTCATCACGTATTAAGAATTGTTACCCTATACTTCATATCCTCATGTCCTGATCAAAACAACAACAGAACAAAAATTTCCTCTCCAGCCTAACAGCTCTTTCAAACTGCTACTTCAGTATCATGCATTCCTTCATTGTCACATTTATTGAAAGCACATTTTAAACCTACTTGAAATTTCCACTTCCTAGTCACCCCTTCCTGTATTCCTTGTAAAAAAAAAAAAAAAAGCTACTGTTCTTCAGTGGTCACCAGCAACAAACTTGTTGCCAAAGCAAACAGTGTTTGGTCAGTCTCCTTCTCCTTCCCTTTTCTGTGGACCAGGATGCCTCAGTCCTTTCTCACTCGCTGTCTTTGTGCTTGACTTTCATATCACAGCTGTATCCTGACTTGTGGAAGGAGCAAGGCTTTGCAATTGGATAGACTTGGTGGGAACCTCTGACTTGGTATCATCCCTATTGTGCTAGCCAAAAAATGCCCCACACATTCCCAGGTATCCTCTGCAGAGATGATTCTGCCCTGGGTTGAGGGGAAATGGGAGGTTTTGATTATGTTTTTTCCTCAGAGAGTCCTTGACCTTGCATGTAAACCCTTACTCATTGATTTTGTTTGAGAGGCTAGTGTGGTATATAAGTCCAGCATCATTTATTTCTACTACCTCTGTCACATAGAATACCTTTTATCCTATTCATACTTCTCCAGACTTGTTTCTTCTTCACTTCTAAGCCTCTATGTTAACTGATGCAAAACTGTTATGCTTGAGAAACTCCTATGCACACTTTGAAATCCATCAAGACCTAACCTCCTTGACGCCCAGATACAGGACCTGCCTCCTGTGAGCACCCACCACCTGCAGAGCACTTGTACTGAAATCCAGAGTCTGTTTCCATGTCCAGTTCTCTCATACTCAGAGACAGAGACTTGATCTCGTTCATGTCTAGGGTCTGGATATAGTAAATATTTACTGTTACGTGAATAAAGCAAAAAGTGTAAGATTCAGAAACATTTTAGATGGAAAGAGCTTATATTAATGGGTTATGAATGTTGTAGAGTGAGATGGGCTATTTTAGAAACTTGGAATGTGGAGGGAAATTTTCCTGCTCTTATCCTGACAATGAGAATGAGTTAACAAAGAATAAATAGACTTTGAAGTAGCACCTGCTCCCATCTGAGCATAGAAAGAATGTCTTTGTAGTTAACTTAATTTTTATTCAAGTAATTTTCAAAAACCCCAGGGCAAGACTGAAAAAACTATAAAACTGTAAAGTTGAAATCAGAAACATGAAGGATTGTGATTATTCAGAAAGATTTCCAAAGGTCAGAATTGGGAAAGAAGGAAGAGCTGGAGTCCCGCATAACAAGAGTAAGTAAAAAAGCAACAAACTTTTTAATGAACTGTATCTGTTTAGTACAGAGATTTAAATACATTTTGAGAATTTTATTTTTCATAGTTTCTGAACCCCTATCTTCATCATTGAGGATATTAAAAAAAAATCTTTATTTAAAACTTAACTTTTTCTCAGCACTATTTCCAGTTGTCAAGACATGGAAGCAGCTTAAATGTCCATCAACAGATGAATGTATAAAGGGGCCATCACTATGGTATATACATACAATGGAATATTACTCAGCCATAAAAAAGAATGGAATAATTCCATCTGCAGCTACATGGATGGTCCTAGAGATAATCATACTAAGCGAAGTAAGACAAAGAGAAAGACAAATATGATATGATATAGGTGGAATCTAACATATGATACAAATAAATTTATTTATGAAACAGACACAGACTCATAGACATAGAAAGGAAATTTATGGTTAACAAAGGGAAAGGGCAGGGAGGAATAAATCAGAAATTTACGATTAACAGATACAAACACACAACAAGGTCCTACTGTATAGAACAGGGAAATATAGTCAATATCATGTACTTAACTATAATGAAGAATATGAGAAAGTATACATTAATATGTACATATATATGTAGGGCTTCCCTCATAGCTCAGTTGCTAAAGAATCTGCCTGCAATGCAGGAGCCTTGGGTTCGATTCCTGTGTTGGGAAGATCCCCTGGAGAAGGAAATGGCAACCCACTCCAGTATTCTTGCCTAGAATCCCATGGACAGAGGAGCCTGGTGGGCTACAGCCCGTGGGGTTGCAAGAGTCGGACACGACTGAGTGACTTTCACGACTACTACTACTACATATATATGTGTAACTGAATCACTTTGCTGTGCACCAGAAAGTAACACAACATTGTAAATCAACTGTACTCTAATTTAAAAAAATTTTCATAGTTGCCAGATTATATTCTCAAAATTATATTCTGTTTGTTCTTATAAGCATGTCTTCACTTCTCTGGCCAATTACTTTGTTCCAAGTATTACTAGTTGGCATAGCTGTTTTGTGTAGAAGTCTTTTCCTTAGCCCATAGATAAATATGAGCTGCTACTCAATGAACATAAGCACACTTGCTCATATTTATGTGGCTTAATCTTCATTTTTTTGGTGCTATTTAAGATTGTATGTGGTTCAAGAGATAGGATACTGATTTGGTTTCCTAGTAGTCTTCTAACTGTGTTAATAAAACTGTGCTGTAGCTAATAAACCAAATCATTGGCCAAGGATCCTATGAAATTTGTAGTTTTCTTATTCTGGTAGTCAGGAAAGCTAGAAAAAGGTCTTTGCCTTAGGGCATTACAGTTAACTGTTAATATAATCACTTGTTTGGAAGCAAAAACTTAGTTAATGCTTAAAACCAGATGAATGATTTTTTTCTAAATACTTTTTTGCTGATTTTATTCAGTGATTTTTGATCCATTAGCTGCCTAGTAGTATATTTGCTTTTGTACAAGAAAAAAGAACTCAGAAGGATTAAATTAGCCAGTTGGTTTATATATTCCAATTGAATGATGTCATTTTTAACATGTCATGATTGTTCAGAGCAATCCTAAACAACTTAAGTGAACCCATGTAAATCCTGAGCTTGTACAGGTGATTTTGCTGTCTTTTGCTGTGGCAGATGCTTCACCCAGGTATAGGCCAAAATGAGATTGAGGGCACTGATGGGTAGGTGGAATGGTTAATTGAATAAACATTGATAAAATGCCTACCATGATACAAGCAGTTGAGGGTATAGAGATGAGTAATAGATATGAAAAAATAGCTATAAGAAAAACCCCAAAGCCATGCAATGAAAGTAGAGAAGTCATTTAAGAAGGACAACTCAAGGTGGTATGGTGACTAAAAAATAAAATTGCTTGGCTCTTTAGCTAAGGGGCCTTCACTATGCTAATAAGAGCAATTGTTTTTACATGCCTGGGCCATTTAGCATTCATCTGTCCTATAACCACAAACGGTATTCCCAATCGCAGTCTTGTGGTAAGTGAGATGTAAAGATAAAACTTTAAGAGACGGACATAAATCCTTCATCATGGTAAGAAAAACCATTCAGAAGTGTCCAGTTAGCTGTTGTTACAGGTGGCTAAGTGCTGCCATCTTTTTGAGTAGAAGATAATTTCTTCAGCGTGTGTGTGTTTAGGAGCTATTTGAACTGATGATGTATTTAGTCTTTAAACGTCTTGATGTCAGAATAAAAACTTGACCTGTTCAGTTCCAGCATTTCCTTTGTGCATTTTCTTGGTTTTTATTTCTACTATTATGGTTTAAGTAATGATACTGTATCATTAAATCTCTTAAAGTGGTTTTTACCTGCTAAAACATAGACATAACAGAGAATGGCTTCCACTGGGAATTTTCAGGCGAGTCCACAACCACGTGAGAGCCCTCCCTTTGAGTGACTGCACCTTGTTGATAGTTCATGGTGGGGGTGCAGTGACATCTGCCAACCACGGGTCGTCACGATCACCCCCTCACACTACAGCAGACTGACCGTAATTATTAGCATGAAGGGATTTAAAAATTGGGTGATCATTAATATATTACTTTAAAATAATTTTATAGTTATTAGTACATTTTTGTAACAATATTTTCAGTGTCTGGACTTAGAAATAGACAGTCTGGTATCTAAAAGGAGCCAGCATTTCTTTGAAAAAATAACTTACTGATGGCTGTGATTTAAATAAATACCTTTAAATATGATTTTGTCTAGACATGTTCAGGTTATCACAGATTAGCAATTTATAATTTGTAGCCAGTCAATTCTAGCATGGTTCTGGTAGATTTTACAATTCTTGACATAGTAGTACTGAATTAGTTTCCTATTGTCGCTGTAACAAATGGCATTGAAAAAACACTATCTTACAGTCCTGGACTTCAGAAATCAAAATATCAAAGTAACAGCAGGGCTGTATTCCTTCTAGAGGTTCTGTGGGAGAATCCATTTCCTTGTCTTTTCTATCTTCTAAAGCCACTTGGATTCCTTGTCTTATAGCTGCTTGCATCGCTCCAATTTTTCTTTCGGAGTCATAGTTCCTTCTTGGACTCAGATCTACTTGCCTCCCGCTTGTAAGCACTTTTGGGATTACATGGGACCTACCTGATTAATCTAGGAATATCTCTTTATCTCCAGATCCTTAATCACAGCTGCAAAGTCCCTTTGCCATTAAGGTAACTTATTCTCAAGTACTAAGGGATTGAGATATGGACATCTTGAGGGGACCATTATTCTATCACAGATGCTTTAAAAGTGTGTACATCATTAATAATTATTTTAACTAATTTAAAATGCTGATTAATATCAAAGATGCATAACATCAAATATTGAAATTGTAAATTTTTTAAACAGGGAATGGGGAAGTGTTTTAAGAATCATTTAGGTTTTTAGCAGGGCATTTTTCAAATAATATATGACTCTAAGAAGATTCTTACATACTCAACATGCGGGTTAAATGTTGCATTCCCTTACCCTCCCTTCTGTTGAGAATCACTGTATGTAATGAGAGATAATAATTGGAATGTCTTTGTGCAGAGGAGCTGTATGCTGACTTAAAAAATGGTTCAGAACTAGTGAATTCAATTTTTAGAAACTGTCAAAAGATTGAGCCATTAACTGTATTTACATACATCCGTTCATTCCAAATCATAATAATTTCTGACTTTAATGGCATTAATTTACAACCAATGTTGTTACTTGATTTCCGTAAAACTTGTTGATAAGGAGACAGGCCTGGGAAATGTTATGATTGCCTTAATTAGCCAGAATTTTGTCTTTATTTGATAGGTCCTCTTGAAATTTTTGTTTTCTCCTCAAAGGAGAAAACTTTAAAAATCCTTGTTGAAAATAGTAGGGATGTTTTAACAAGTCTGTAATGTAGCTGCAACCTCAAGCCCAAATTATGTATTTAGCTATGTCTTATTAATGTATGCAGGGCATTCATTTAAAAACATGTTATAATAGCATTGCCAAAATATGACTTTTGTAAGTAACATGAAAGTAATGTAACTATATTTAGAGCAGGAACTCTTAGATTAGAACCTTAGCTTTTGGAATATTAATGTTCAGACATTGTTTCCATTCTCCATTAAGATCCACTGTATTTTAGGAAGCAACTACAAATCTTTGCCTACTATTGAAGAAACAGTGTGTATGTATGTTGTATTGGAAAGAAGTGAGTGTACTTTTCTCCACACCCGCCTTTACAGAAAGTCCCATAACTGAGCATCCAATAGTCTAGTCTAGTGTTAGTTGCTCAGTCGTGTCCTACTCTTTACAACCCCAGGGACCGTAGCCCATCAGGCTTCTCTTTCCGTGGGGTTCTCCAAGCAGGAATACTGGAATATGTTGCCATTTCCTTCTCCAGGGGATCTTCCCATCCCAGGGATTGAACCCAGGTCTCCTGCATTGCAGGTAGATTCTTTACCGTCTGAGACACCAGGGAAGCCCCTGAATGTCGAATAGTAGTGTTTAAAGATAGGAGCAGTCATAGTTGAACTTGGGAAATTTCTTTCCCATAGTAATTTGGCCACTAGCTGACAGAAGCTATAGTGCCTTTGACTCACTTAGAACATTCAGTTGCCAACCCAAATATTTTAGTTTCTTAGCTGTCCAAGAAGTGTACATTTTAATCTTGTTACTTCATAAAATCACTGAATTTGAAAACAATAAGTTAAAGAATCATTTCAAAATATTTTCCCAAGAGAAACGCCTTCCCCCCACCCCAAGGAGTTGCATGTTGAACTGGTTGTGTTACAAATTATCAATTTCTGACTGTTGAAATAACCTCTTAGTAACATACTAAATTGGGTGCCCTCATGCCAAAGATGCAGCTCAGGAAAATCATAATGAGAGTTTGGGTGCCAGATTCTACTTTATACTTCTTCACAGGAATGTGTTGAATGTGAGGATCTTGCCTCATTGCTTTAAGTTCTCAGAAATGAACGTGATCTCAGTTTACATTGGTAAGGTCATGAAGAGGAGCGTGTCCCGCATATGAGAAGAAATTTCTTACCTCTTTAGTCCTAGAAAACAGCTCCTTGAAGACCAAGGTCTTGGAGTATCCTTTTTAAATTGCAACACTCATTTCTTCTTCAGGTTTTACAAGTTACACTTATTAGCTTCAGTGAGGGTGAAGGACACTGGCCGTCTTGTTCCCTGTCGTATCCTGAAGTCTTGACCTGATAGGTACTCACTGAGTATCTGTTGATTGACTAAGAGAATAATGTTAGTGATGCTTCCATAGTTATGTCTCCTTCTTTTTAACTCCATGTTAGAAATCATCTCATTATCTATTTGATCTTTAACATTTTCAAGCTTTAATTTCCTTCTCTGTAAGTGTGACATTGTTATATTAATTTTACAGAGTGTTTTGAAGATTAGTGATGAGCACTTGATACATAATAGATACTTATTTGATGGTAGGAAATAGTATTATAAATAATTATAAATGGAATAAATGCAGCTTTATTTCACTATTATATTGTGTTGCAAATGAATAAGATCTTCAGTAAAAATTTCCATGCATCAAAATAATTGGATTAACCACATATAATTTATGAATTGTTTTTACTAATTATAATTGTTTATGTTAAAAAGAAAATAAATTCCTGCTATTGAAAGTACATGAGGCTGTGTATGAGATGTGAATATCTGATAATATCTCTTCTATTTTTGTGGAGAGTAAAACATTTTTAAAAAAATATAGATTTATATGACAAGAAAATAAATTGCGTTACACAAAGTGAAAGATGAACTGGTTTCAGCATCTATAAAAATAAAAACAACTACATCATAACAAGCACAGTAGCGTAGCACATGTGTGATACCAGTTACACAGGAAACACTTTTTGTTTTCAGTTGTGCTGACTGAAACAGCTCCTTCCTGAGCACAAATCGTATACTGCGACAATGAACATCTTGCCTGGTTAGAGTTTGGTCAGTAATTTAGAATGATTCATGTTAGTGATGAGTGCTGAAACAGAAAAAAATCAGTTGGCTAAGATATATCCGCTTGTGTGCTAAGAAAAAGAAACATTCTGGAAAAATAGCAGCTAAAATGACTGGATATGTTCTTTTCCATTTCTTGCAGAGCTCCAACATCTGCAGGTTATTCTGGTGTTTCAGAGGTCCGAGGCTCTAGTTTGGTCATTAGTTCTTTTTGTTTTTAATTAATTTTTAGCTGCGCTGGGTCTTCCTTGCTGCTTGTAGGCTTTCTCTAGCTGCCGCAGGCAGGGGCTACTCTCTAGTCGGAACACACGGGCTTCTCACTGCGGTGGCTCCTTGATCCTCTTGTTGCAGAGCACAGGCTCTCCATCGTGGGCTCAGTGCTTGCGACTGCTGGTGGGCTTAGTTACTCAGTGTCACGTGGGATCTTCTCAGACCAGGGAAGATTGGCAGGCAGATTCTTAACCCCTGGACCACCAGGGAAGTCCTGGTCATTTGTTCTGTTCGTCAACAAATATTGTTTCCATAATGTCTTAGGAACTCACGTGGCACTGGGATGATTGAGAAACCAAAAAACCAGATGCAGCCCCTTCCTCCTTTGGCTGACAGTCTTGTGGAATGATAGAAACTGATGAAACAGTCAAAGTAAAGAGCTGAAAAGGCAATTTAGTGAGTATGAGGCAGTTGGGGGCTTTCGTCAAGGCTTCCTCAAGGTAATGAAGACAGAAATAAATGC
The DNA here is from genome assembly GCF_032452875.1 of Bos javanicus. NCBI lineage: Eukaryota > Metazoa > Chordata > Mammalia > Artiodactyla > Bovidae > Bos > Bos javanicus. Next base: position 67,496,531 of record NC_083883.1, read on the forward strand.
CAAGGAGGGGCAGGAGTTAATCAGAGGAAAGGATAGAGGGAAGAATACTGTAGGGTAGGGACACAAAGGGAAGGTCCTATGGATTAAGAGTGAGCAGATAAGTAAGAGAAAAGGGCGTGGAGAGGATTAGGGATTGCTGGAGGAATGGGTAGAAGCCGGACCATACAGGAAAAGAGTGCATGTTTAGGGGTTTCAACTTTCTTCTAAGAGCCATAGAAGTCATAGTTGTTATTCAGTCGCTCAGTCATGTCTGACTCTTTAGCAGTCACTGGGAAGGTTTAATTGGTAGATGATATAATTAGATTTATGTCTCAGAAAAATCACTGTGGCTCCCTGTGGGGAGTGGATTAGAAACAGTGAATGATGGGAGGACCGGTCAGGCCTTTTTTTACAGTCTAGTTCCTCTAAGAGATAAGAGATGGTAGAACTAGGACTAAGGTTGTGGTTGATGACATTGGGACAAGGAGAAAGATTCAAGAGCTGTTTAGTAGGTAAAATGGTTAGCGTTTGGTGATGGTTTCGGTAATGGAGGAGTGAGCCTGGGAGGATGAGTGATGATAAATCCAAAGGTTTTGTATTGTGCAACTGGATGAATGGAAGCACTTTTCAGAGATGGGAGACAGTGTAAGAGGACCAGATGGGAGGGTGGAGATAAAATAAGTTTTTCTTTTATATAATGAATTATATGTAACTGAAAGACATTTTAGTTCAATATACATTCTTAGGTCACTGTTGCCTAGATTTTAACTGACATCACTGGCATGTATGATATCAGGGAAAACTATTAATGAGATGGCTTAAAGAAAACAAAAAAATTCTGTAAAGCAATTATCCTTCCATTAAAAAGTAAATATACGTGAAAAAAAAAAAAAAAAAAAAAGAGCCTTTAGGAACTGCAAAGTCATTATTGGCCAGGTGAGGCAGAATGAGCATGCAGCTAAGAAAGCTAGAATTAATGATAAGAGAGGAGGGAGGGTGACTTCCCTGGTGGTCCAGTGGCTAAGACTCTGCACTCCCAATGAGGGGAGTCTGAGTTCGATCCGTGGTCAGGGATTGAAATCCTACATGCCTTGACTGAAAGATCCTGCATGCTGCAATGAAAATCGAAGGTCTCACATGCCGAAACTAAGCCCTGGCACTGCCAATTAAATAAATAATTAATAAAATAAATATTTAAAGAGGAGGGAGAAAATCAGGACAGTGTGATGTCAGGGACACAAAGGAAAGAGAGTATTTCGAGAAAGAGGGAGTGTTGCCAGACGCCCTTGAGAGAGCTTACAAGATGTGGACTGTGTGCTGATTTGATTGAATGGAAGCAAAGCCACCTGTAACTTCATGCAGAGCTGTTTTGGTCAAGTGTTGGAGGAGGAAGCTGGGTTTGGTAAAGTTGAGGCTTCAGAAAGAGATGAGGAGATGGTGAGCATAGACAACTATTTTGAAAAATTTGCCTCCAGAAAGGAAGAGAAATAGAGGATGACAGTGGAGGAGAACAAGGGGAGCAGGAGCTGCCTTTTTTTTTTTTTCAGTTTTAATTAGAAAATTTGTAAAGTTCCAAAGCTAATGGGAAATCAGTGTGGTGTAGATGTGTATAGTAGAAAAATAAAATAATCTAAAAACTGAAGTTCCTACTGCATATTTAGAATTAGTTTTTTTTTTCTCTTTTGCTTATTAATCAGAATCTGATTAGTTTGCACCAATCTATAAGAAGAGGAAGGTCAGAATTTTCTGTGAACTACTCAGCTCCCCATGAAGTAATAGTTAAATAAGAAATGGTTTAATTTTATTAAACACCTCCACTAAAGTTAGCAGAACCAGGAAAACAAGACTTTGAGAAGTAAAAATGATGAGACAAGAAAGCAAATGAAACATAAATTCCTCTAAACTAGTTGTGTAAACTTATGTAAGTCCACTCTTCAATTTTATCATCTCTAAAACCGAAGGGTTGGAAGAGATATGGAAGAGATGACCTCCGAGTTTCCGTCCTGACCTAAGATTCCAGGTTTCAGTAAACTTTAGTCATTGCTTCTTGGCTGTCCTTTTTTCTCCTCAAAATAAGTCTTTCTGGATCCTTTAGCTATCTGTCAACAAAAATAAATTTTTTATTTCTGAAATATCCCTGCTAGAGCCCCAGATGTGCGAATTGGTACAGAAAAGGGAAGAGATTTTATCCATCTCTCAGCACACTCCCCGCATGAGCTGTTGTGCAGAGCACTTACAGGGTACTGTCTTTTATGTTCATTTGAAAATTGAGAGAAACGGCTCAAGAGGGCATGCTGTGTACTCTCTGCTTTCAAGGTAGATTTTTGGTAATCAAAGAATGATTGTGATAATTGCAAAATCGAGTAACAATAATTATACGTTGAGCATCACAAAAATAGCACTAACAAACCCTCATTTGGTGTAATATCTGCTTACTGGGATACTGACTTCTTTGTATATCTCAGCAGTAGTCTTCATGATTTGGGTGCCTATTGAGTTGTTTTCAGTTTGGTTGAGAGTCTTCTGGAGTGCTTATTACCTAAACTTCAAATGTCTAAGTCATTCTCCTCTAAATATTTCAAGAATGCTTCACTGAGTAATTAAAGAAAAAGAAAACCTGATTTTCCTCAAACTCACAGCTTCACCTCCTGCGAGATCTCAGGAGTGACAATGGAACTCCAAACACCCAGAGGCCTGTGGAATTTTGTTGTGCTTTGCATTTAAAAATCCACTTTTATGGTTTTCAGTGCAAAACTTTTATGTGCTTAAAGATACCTGCGTTTATCACCAAACAGGTCTCCTACACCCACTTCCGCTCATTGCATCATTATTTATCTGTTAGTTTCACCTTCAGGACATGTCTTAAATGTGTACTTTAACCTGATTGTGCGGAAATTCTTATTTATGTCTTAATTGCTTCCTGTCCTGACTATAGCAGTTCCTCTTTTATAGTCTTCCTAAATCCTGTGCTCTAAACTTCAGAGGGGTCTTAGAATGATGTTATGACGAGATTACAAATTCCTGCTTTTGGAAAGAATGTGCATTGTGTTAAAGTGATGTCTGTTGCCCTAGTGTTTTTTTTTTCTTTTTTAAACTATACTATTTTCCTATTGACCTGTTATGATTGTTTGGTTAGGAAATGGACAAGACTAACATTTGAAAGGGAGAGTACATTTGACAGTTTCTATTGGAAACTGTATCCTGAATCATTTCAGTTAGATTTTTCGTGGAAAAAAATGATTATAATGGTAGATTATTCCTTAAATTTATGGTAGACTTTTATTCAAATTTTACTTATCTAGCCTTTGCTGGGAAGATGAGAAAAGTATGCAAACATACTCACATTTCTCTTATTCTAAAGACATTAAATTTATAGACACAAAAGTTGTAATTATAGTAAAGTTTATAGTATTTTGTCTTATATTTTCAAAGTAGTTTTAAACTTAGTAATCCAGTTAGTTGCCCACATATGCTTATAAAGTGGACAACTAAGAGTTTTGTACTCCTGCATTCCACAGTGATCAAGTGGGGAGGCTAAACTTCAAATATTTTACCTCTGGAAATAGTAAGTTGTCATTGTTATCTAATAACATTTAGGTAGAAATGTAAATTTTTGTGTATGTGAAATGAAAGTGACTATCAAGTTTGACTAACATATGCTAACTTTAGCAGGAATTATTAAGTTTTTGACACTCCTCATTATTAATAAAGAACAAAAGAATATGTGTATTTTATCTCTCTAAAAAAAAATCTTTAGTGAACTTCTTATTTTTGTGAAAAACATAAGCTGTTTGATCCTTTTGTGAGTTTGTTCTGGGAAAGCAGGATTTTCTTTTGTGGCATATGTGTTCTTTCTTTCTCTGTCTCTCTGTTTCAATCTCTGTCTGTTTATCTCTCACGTCTAACTCTCATGCATGGATGAGAGATGCTTGGTAAATATTGCTGAATGAAACTTGGAGTACAAAAGTACTTCTGAAGATTCTGTGGGCAGCACAGTCATTTGCCTTCTTGCTAAAACACTCCAGGGTTGGTCCAGCCAGGACTTTAGTTGATCCTGGTGCAGGCAAAATACACATTTTACTGATTACCACTTGATAGCACATTCATGATTGTGTCATGGCTCATTTTCCATTAAAAAATTATGGCTGAAGAAATGGAGAGCCGCCTGTGAGTGAATCTAAGCATAAATAAATGTAACATAATGATAATAATAATAGGTAAATTTATTGGGGCTTCCCTGATGTCTCAGCAGTAAAGAACCTGCCTACCAATGCAGGAGACATGAGTTTGATCCCTGGGTCAAGAAGATCTCGTGGAGAAGGAAATGGCAACCTACTCCAGTGTTCTTGCTTGGGAAATCTCATGGACAAAGGAGCATGGCAAGCTATAGTCCACAGGGTTGCAAGAGTCATACATGGCTGTGTGACTAAACAACAACTTTTATTGAGAGTTTGGCTGTCAATAATGATAACTTGCTAAAAATAACTGTCCTCAGTGGTTTTATTTATTAAGTCATTTACATGTACAGTGACTCAACAAAGTAATTTTATTATTTGATAGATGAGGAAACTGATACTAAGAGGTTCAATGCTCAGATAGTTAAAAAAGACACAGAAATGGGATTTGAACACAATCTAACTTTAGAGTCCACATTCTTAACTGTCTAGCCTTTCCACCTCCACCTCTGATAACTTGGGGAGTACTTTTCTCAGATTATAATTCTGTTTCTGAGGTCTAACAGAAGTTTCATTCAGCAATATTTATACCAAGCATCTCTCATGTATTTTGGCATTGCTTCTTTCATTAACCTGTACAAACTGTCTTACTTCTTAGAAAGAGCTTTTTTTTTTTTCCCCCAGAGTTTGAAAATTAAATGCAATCCACAGGGAGGTTTGTATCGATGTAATATTATGTGTAGGTATGTAAAATGATCACTGTGTTTTGGTTGTGTTTACTTCGACATGGCTTAAAGAAGGCAACATGTCGAGAAGGTTGAATTAATTAGTCTTGTTATGAGAGGATTTCCCTTCTCATTTCCTGTCTTGTAAATTTTTTTCATAACATTTCATTTATGAAACAGTTGGGGTTTTTCCTCACTAATTGAGAATACTTAAGATCATGCGTCGGAGAAGGCAATGGCACCCCACTCCAGTACTCTTGCCTGGAAAATCCCTTGGACAGAGGAGCCTGGTGGCCTGCAGTCCATGGGGTTGCTAAGAGTCGGACATGACTTCACTTTGACTTTTCACTTTCTTGCATTGGAGAAGGAAATGGCAACCCACTCCAGTGTTCTTGCCTGGAGAATCCCAGGGACGGGGGAGCCTGGTGGGCTGCCGTCTATGGGGTCGCACAGAGTCAGACATGACTGAAGCAACTTAGCAGCAGCAGCAGCAAGATCATGCATTTGACTTTGAAATAACTTTAATTTCACTAGACTTTATAATTATAATAGTAATTATAAGAGGATGTTTAAGGTTTGAGTTATTTGTATGTTGAAGTTTGTAAAATCAGTAAAACAGATTTTGTGTTAAAAAAAACCCTTGTCCCAACTACCTAAGAGCGTTCAAAAACCTTGAACGATATGAAAAATTTCAGCACTGTAGTGTGGTTGTTTCCTGTGGAAGATTACATAATCCTTGTGAAATAAACAGTGATGTTTTGGTTCCAAAGAGTTAATGTTTGGACTGTTTTCCATCTTGCCAATATTCTATTCCACAGTTGCATGTAATACTAGGGTACCTATACCTTCTGCATGGTTCACAAACAAAACAGATTGCTTCTTAAAATATGAAGAATAAATATGGTTGAGAAAAGCAAATTAACCTATTGCTGGTGGTTTAGTTCCTAAGTCGTGTCTGACTCTTGTGACCCCCTGGACTGTAGCCCACCAGGCTCCTCTGTCCATGGGATTCTCCAGGCAAGAATACTGGAGTGGCTTGCCAGTTCCTTCTCCAGGGGATCTTCCTGGCCCGGGGATTGCACCCAGATCTCTTGCATTGCAGGCAGATTCTTTACCCACTGAGCTACGAGGGATCTAAAAGATGCACAAACATGTTCATACATATGCACACATGCTCATGCACCCTCACATATTCAAACATAGATTCAAACACATGCACAAGCACATATATACACATGCACACTAACCGACAAATACGTATGTATGCATACACGCATGCCTGTGCGTACTCAAGTAAACACTCACAAATACACACATGTGCACAGAGATACTCACATACACACATACGTACTCATGCTCACACACAAACATATCTGAAAAACTAGTTTTGCCCGAAAGGCTATTCTTGGATGACTGTGTTTTGATGTACAGATTTAAAAACTCCTTTAAAATAAGCTCTCCAACATTATTTAGAATTGGTGAAACCGAACCTTGCATTACTATCTTTTGTATCACTTCCTTCATGTTTATGAATTTTATATCTTTACACTGGATTCTTTCTGCAGAAATTCTTTTATGACAAGAATACTTTTTTTTCTCTATTAGCTGAAAGATGAGATAACAAATTAGGTGGCATAACTTCACCAGTTTTCTAAAAAGTAAACATCTTAAAACATTATGTTCAGAAGCACAAGTGACAGAAAATTTCTCCTGTAGAAATATTTAAGGCGTGGAATTTTCTGATCTAACTTTTGGATGTAGAGAGACAGTTCTGGTTTGTATTGTAATTTCCAAATAATTATAAAAATGATGAATTGAAGCTGAGGAAACTATCTTTGATATGCCTCTGTTACTGTTTATGGAATGGACTACATATTACGCTTTTGAGTGGGTTGTAGTGCTTCCTACAAGGTTTTCTTTTTTGTGGGAATAAGCCTAACAGCTGCGTTTTGTGTTATATTTCAGTCTTTGCAACCTGATAAACTTTGTGAAATAAGGGAATCCTTCAAAGTACATTCTACTTTCTCTGCTCCACAGGCATCTGAATGACACAAGAGGTTAACTGCTCCATTTTTCTTGGCAGATCAATATTTCCTTATTTGACTATTAATGATGTGATGGCATCCAGCATGGATCTTTGGGCAACTCTTGTAAGAGTCCAAAGTATTCAGAAGGGAAATAGCAGCAGGCAGTACGTAATGGATTAGCTCTTTGGAATGGATAGCTATTAATTTATTCCAGACCACTTGTTCAAGGTTACTTTACCCACCCTCCTCCTCTGTGATCCAGAGCCAAAGGATTCAAATGGATAATTACCTTTTGTCAAATTACATTTTGACTTACCTTATGAGAGCACTTGGTATAGAATTTTTCTCCCAAAGGACATATAAGCACTTTATTAACATCTCTTTCATTCCTAACATATGTCTAAGAAAAAGATTGAGGCCAAGTTTTTTTTCCTTCACAGTAGTAAAAACCCCATTTTACAGACAGGGCTGGACCATAAGGCCATTTTCTGGAACACAAACTTTGGCAGTTTTCTCCAAGAATTTTAATTTTGAAATACTTTCTTTTAATAAGCTTTATTAATAGGAATCTTTGAGATACTCATGATTAATAAAATATGTTCTCTTCTTTGCTTCATTAACAGTTGAGATACTCATGATTAATAAAATGTGTTCTCTTCTTTACTTCATTGACAATTGTATATACAAACAATCATATGTACGCACACACATGTGATTAGATATATCACTAGAAATTCCTAGTGTGTGTACACACACACACACACAGCTTCTTGAAAATAGTAGGTATTCCTGAAATAGCTACTGTGCATCTTATACTCAGTTGATGAAGATAGGAAGGTAATATTGATGAAAAGGGGATCCTTGCCCATGTACAGTTAGCATTTATGAAACTATTATTAAGTAGGAACTTGACATACTTCTGATATGTGGATGTGGGGATCAGCCAGGTACGAAGTACTCCAATGGTATTTAGATATTGTCTATACTTATCAGATTTAGTAAATTACTTTCAGTCATTAATCAGTCATCACTTTGAGAGGCTTAAGATACTTCCCAAAGCTATTCGAACTCCTACCGCTATCTACCAGAAACTTCAAAATGTTTGTTGCTTAATGTAGGCCATCTTTATAGTATTATTTTTCGCCTTGGGATCAGTTTTTATTCTGTATTCTGGAATTCCTTTGGTGCTCCTTATTGTCAGTCAGTCAGTTCAGTCGTGTCTGCCTCTTTGTGACCCCATGAACCGCAGCACGCCAGGCCTCCCTGTCCATCACCAACTCCCGGAGTTTACCCAAACTCATGTCCATCAAGTCGATGATGCCATCCAACCATCTCATCCTCTGTTGTCCCCTTCTCCTCCTGCCTTCAATCTTTCCCAGCATCAGGGTCTTCTCAAGTGAGTCAGCTCTTCGTATCAGGTGGCCAAAGTATTGGAGTTTCAGCTTCAACATCAGTCCTTCCAATGAACACCCAGGACTGATCTCCTTTAGGATGGACTGGTTGGATCTCCTTGCAGTCCAAGGGACTCTCAAGAGTCTTCTCCAACACCACAGTTCAAAAGCATCAATTCTTCGGCGCTCATCTTTCTTTACAGTCCAACTCTCACATCTGCTTTTTAATATGCTGTCTAGGTTGGTCATAACTTTGCTTCTAAGGAGTAAAGTCTTACCTAGTGAGGAGATTAAAGGTGAGGAAATAAAATTCTTGGAGAGGCAAGGCAAGCTCATCTTTGAAACACTGTTTAGGGATTCTTGGTAATTGCAAAGTAATCTTTTGATGCTATGATTGTAGCACTGCAAAGCATAAGAAACTCAGACTCATTTGAGTTTTCATCACCCAGTTAAATGGAATGAGGGGGAAGATATTTTTCAGTTAACTTATTCAACCTCATTCACTTTCATCTGTCATTTTTTCCCCATTGATGAAAAAGTCTTTAATATCTCAATAGGGCAACTGCATTATAACTGAATTTAGAAAGTTTTCCGTAATAATTGGGATAATTTTGCATATTGGACAGAGTTTGGAAAGAGATAGAAGTGAAACTTATCCAATATGTTGTTCAGCTGGTAAGTCATGTCCAAGTCTTTGTGACCCCATGGACCACAGCATGCCAAGCTTTTCTGTCCTTCACTATCTCCCCAAGTTTGCTCAAATTCATGTCCAATGAGTTGGTGATGCTATCTAACCATCTCATCCTCTGCTGTCGCCTCCTTCTTTTGCCTTCAATCTTTCCCAGCATCAGAATCTTTTCCAATTGGTGGTATCTGATTTAATCAGTGACAATTTTAAGTTTAAAAGGAAAAAAACTATCTGACCTGATAAAAAGACTCAGGGGCATCACAGTAATGACTGAAAGTAAAACTCGGGTGTAAGAAAACCTGCATCAGTGTTTTACTTGTTGGGTATTGTTTTGACTTGACAGTGAACACTTAAAGGTAGTTTTGCATGTTATATAAAAGTGAACCCAAAGCTCTGTGTGTAGTAAAATGAAATATTTCATCCCATAATCTGCTTATGGACAACTTTAAATATGTTCCTGGAGAGTGACACTTGAATAAATACTGACTCAGTGTGTGTATGTACATGTATGTGTGTGTATACAACATAGGAAGACCATGAATTCTTCTCACAATTAATTAAAATGTATAAAGGACATGGAAACTAAAAGTTGAGCAAAGAAAGATTGATCAGAAATGATCAAATGTATAATCTCAGTGGTAAATTGATAATTCCGTTTTTCAAAGTTTAGCTGGATGGTGGTTTAAGACAAAAATATTCAGACATTTCAACATTGTTTGCTTATGGAAAACATTTGAAATTTTGTTAGCAAAGAACAGTGTAAAAAATCTAAGCATTTTTGCCTCAACATCTGCATTTGCTTATTAAGAAACACCCCACACCCCCAGTCTCTCAAACAAGTTAAGTTTGTCACAAAATGTTTTCAAATGTCATGAAATTTAGTCTTAATTTGTTTGTGCTTCTCTGAGTTTCAGTTTATTTGCTTATTTCATTTGAGTTCTTGTTGATTTATTTATTTCATTTCCACATATCCTTATATTTAAGACTTAAGATGGGAGTAGTCTTACAGAAATTTGAAAAAAAAATGCTTAAAATCGTTTGGGGTCTTAATTTGGGACATAGCAGATTCTGTTATCCTGGCTCCACAAAGAAAGAAATATGTATATCCCCCTCCAAGGTGCTATCAGGCCGTTTCAAACAGGGAAATAGAATTTTGATAGACACGTGTGAGTGTCTATCACACTCACATAATAAAGATGGGTTGGTGTAACCCATCTTTATTATGGTTCTGATTTTTAAGTTAGGAGACTAAAAGGAAAGAAAGCAATGTGATCTTTTGTTTTACTTGCTCCGAGAAAAAAATAAATGTATATTTGAACACATAGGCAGATTCCTTCATTGAGTTGTATTAACGAAAAGATTGAAAGAAAATATACTGAAGTAACTGAGCTAGGAGACTTTTCTTCTTGATGTTTTTTTATATTTTTCTTTTTAATACTTGGTCAGTATTTTAAGATTGCCTCAGTTAATGAGATGAAGTAGTTTCTAGGGCATTTCCTTAAGAATTGTGATCTTATAGAAAACTAGAGACCCATTTAATAACATTTATGAAGTGAAGTAAAGTAAGTGAAGTAAAGTCGCTCAGTCGACCCCATGAAACCTACCAGGCTCCTCTGGCCATAGGATTCTCCAGGCAAGAGTACTGGAGTGGGTTGCCATTTCCTTCTCCAGGGGATCTTCCCCACCCAGGGATCGAACCTGGCTATCCCGCATTCCAGGCAGATGCTTTAACTTCTAGCAGATCCTGTCAGAGCTCTAGAATACTCAGATTTTGATCACCTATCAACTAATCTCTTGATAGTATATAGATGGCCAGCTTTAAACACTTTGCATCTGCTTAATAGTATGTTGGTATTTTTAGAGCAAGATGTAAGTGATGATAACAAGGAAACACAGCATATGAGTGACTGGCGAATAAGCTGATTGTTGCTGTGTCCTCTGAATTATTTGGCTGATTTCTTCTCAATCAGTATCTTTCTGCTGAAACATTAATTTTAGTATTATATTTGACTGAAAAACAATACAAAAAACAGTTTTATATTTGAAAAAACAGAACAAAAACTGCTGAAATATTAATTTTAGTATTCTATTGGACTGGAAAACAAAATACACATGATACCACCCAACCAATGAAAAACACAAGCAACTGGATCTTTGTAAGAGTTAATTGACATGGACAAATGAATCTAATTTTGACTTACTGCAAATATTCCTTAAAATAATAAAAAAAAAACTGTATGTGTTGCCATATTCAGCTCCAAGAAAAATTAAAGTGCTTTCTTATTTGAAATGACTTTGTTTTTTTTTTCACATTCTCTGGTTATCCGTTGGTGTTAACAATATGCAATATTCAAGATCTAAGAAATAAAAGTTATACTTATGATCTGCTTCCCGGTATAGAGCCCACTTTGTAAATTTTTTAAAATAAATATTTAGTGCAGATATTGGGAGAAGGCAATGGCACCCCACTCCAGTACTCTTGCCTGGAAAATCCCATGGACGGAGGAGCCTGGTGGGCTGCAGTCCATGGGGTTGCTAAGAGTCGGACACAACTGAGGGAATTCACTTTCACTTTTCACTTTCCTCCATTGGAGAAGGAAATGGCAACCCACTCCAGTGTTCTTGCCTGGAGAATCCCAGGGACGGGGGAGCCTGGTGGGCTGCCGTCTATGGGATTGCACAGAGTCGGACACGACTGAAGCAGCTTAGCAGCAGCAGCAGACATTTGAAACAGTTTACATATTGGTACATAATGAAAGAATAATTGAGTAATTGAGAGAAAGTATTGAAAATACTTTTGGCAGTTTTGTTATTCATCAAATTGCTTCCTAGCCTTTAATTATCCCAGTATAATACTTTCATGTACATGCACACACACACACACATTTCTTCATTGTATATCATGCTCAGTGAGATGGGAACGAGTCCTAATTTTTTAATCTAAGAGGGAAAATATACAGCATGAAATTTATTAAATTTTCAAATTGTCAGTGCTGCACTTCCAAAGAGATGACTATTATGAGTTTTCCCTGCAAAGTGCATGGGCACACTTTTGATATGCTTTCCTTGATATGGGAGCATTTCCTGATGGTTTCCTCATTGCTTCTCACTGAAATGATAACAATAACCTGAATAAGGATTTTGTTTAGTTTTTGTTCATCAGTTTCCCTGTAAAGTTCATGTCTGCCTTACTCAACTCTGCTTCCCACAGCCTAGCATGGAACTTAGCCCATGATATGTAGATGTTCAATTAATATTTGCAAATGAATGAATTAACAGATATTAATTATGTAACTTTTGTTCATTTATTAAGATTGAAACCTGGGTATTTGGAAGCAAGGTGAACTGAGTTTAATGACTGAGGTTTTGACTACCTAGTTAAAATGTGAAGATACAAGAAGCTTTGTACACTAGCAGAGTAATTTCCATTTAACTGTACTTTTGGACACGTTTTAAGCAAATAAATGTCTAATTATTCTTGTGAGAAATACTGCTATCGGAGGATTTAGGTCAGTTTTGAATAAACAAATTTAGGTAGACAGGTTTTTAACTTCGATCTAGAAATACCAGTAGGTGGCTCTGTATTCCAGTGCTGAATAACAAATAACCCTTCTAGAGGGTTGACTCATGGGGTAGGACCAAAATCTTGGTCAATACTTCCATAAGGAATTTTGTATATCATAGTGTGAAGTGGATATCTTAAGTTCTATATACAATATAACCATAATTTGGAGTTTAATATATATATATATATATATTTATATATATATATTTTTTTTTTAACTCCTTGGCATTATTTTTGGGTCTGAACCACAAGTTTACTATCATGAAGCAGTCATAATTTCACTATGTTACATTTGATCTACCTTGACCAGGAACTGAAACAGGAGTAACTGCAAAGCCAAGTATAGAATCATCATGAAGAAAGAGTGACAGGGAAGCTCTAGTGAAGTTTTAGGTGGTATTAGTTGATGTAAGCGTGTTTGGCTTACATATCACTTACATTTATGGCATTTTATTATTCACTGCTGAAGACACTGCATGTTTTTTTCTGAATGATACACTGGAATTCTAAAAAGGAAAACAGGAACAGTCAGGTGTAAAGTTTAATTGGGAGAGAAATAGATGGAACCTGACAACTTGAGAATGGAAATGGCCTTCCTTCAAATTTGAATGTTGTTTTCCTCCCTTAAACCAGTAGTTGTATAAGCTGTTCTTTTGAAGCAGTTCTTAACTCTTTGACTTATATGTTTATCCTTCTGCCTTTTAAATAGATGATGCTTTTCTGGAACAATTTTGTATATAAATGTTACAAACAAGGATGAGGAAATATTTCCCAGTATGTACTCGTTTTCACCATACAATAAATTTTAAACTACTCGCAGTTCTACCTGGGTGTAGTTGAAGATAAACATCTGCTTTCATGTTTCTTTTTTTATTTGAACAATAATTTAACCTGCCCAATAGAAGGCAAATTTGGTGCTTGGTGATATTTCATCTGTTAGCCACCGGGGACTCAGCAACGAAAGAATCTATTTTCTCTTTTCTACTGATTGTTTCTCAAGAAGTTATCTTTTAATTAAATTATTATACTTAGCAATTTTTGAATATTATTGTATAATTATCATAATTTAGATGTTGTGAAGAGTACAAAATAATCTTTTGGAAAAGATCTTCGTTAAAAAGAGAAAAGGGAACAATCTTGTTGGTTTGACAGGAAAAACAGCATTGAAAACAATAACAAATAAAAAGAGCTTTATATCTGAGAAATTTTACACTTATAATGGTAGCTGTATCACTCAGAAATGCTGACTAGATGATGCTGAAGCACAATATCCGAAGGATGATCTAATTAACCTTCAAAACATATTGTTTGACATGGACAATAAGGAAATGGGGGGCTCCCCTGGTGGCTCAGAGGGTAAAGAATCTGCCTGCAATGTAAGAGCCTGGGGTTTGATGCTTGGTTGGAAAGACCTCCTGGAGAAAGGAATGGCAACCCACTCCAATATTGATGCCTGGAGAATTCCATGAATAGAGGAGCCCGATGGGCTATAGTTCTTGGGTCACAGAGTTGGACACGACTGAGCAACTAACACTTATAAGGAAATGAGCAGATAATTAAGTGGGATGATAAATTTGTCAAGTCCTAAGCTTGAGGTATTCTACATAAAATATGTGTGTATCAGTTGTTTACAACTTGAGTAAGTTATTCTTATTTTCTTTTTCTTAATGGGATTATAAATATCTAAGTGCATGCTAAGTTGCTTCAGTTGTGTCCGGCTCTTTGCAACCCCTGGGACTATAGCCCGCCAGGCTCCTTGGTCCATGGAATTCCCCAGCAAGAATACTGAAGTGAGTTGCCATGGCCTCTTCGAGAGGATCTTCCTGACCCAGGGATTGAACCTGGATCTTCTGCATTGCAGTTGGATTCTTTACCACTGAGCCACTGGTGAAGCTCATAATACCCGCAGTCATCCAGTATTCTTTGGAAGGGATTTCATGTATTGTCATCTATACTGCTAAGAACTTTGCTTAAACATGGAAGGTACTCCAGGAAGATAAATCAATGAAAGAATGTGTTTGTTCTGAAAAGGAATTTTCAGATCTTTACTTTCATTATTTAATTTGCTGCGGAGGTAATTTTGATGTAGTGTTAAAAGCATCAAGCCAAGCAGTTAGGTATGCACCCTGGGAAGAAAATGACCTATGTTAGTGTGCTCAGTAACAAGTTTGTGACAGTGTTATGCAGATATTTGTTTCTTCTGACTTTGAAAATGTGTGTAGACTAACCCATGAATGCAAGTGTTACTGACAGTAGTGTCATTAGACAGTATCAACCTGGTTGTCTATGAAAACAACTCTTCAGTTTTGAGACTATTGCTATTTTCACAGGTGGTCATTTCTTACAACTTAGCCACATAAGACTTGTGGATGAGTGGAACTCCTTGCTAAAACTTTTGTACTGCTGAACACCATTTTGATGCATTTATTTATTATAATGCCAAATGGTGCTGTATACTCCATATCTTGGTGATAATGCTGTTTTTTTTTTTAGCAGTATTGTACCCATGAGACTGTATAATGAACGTCCCAAGGAGTCAGAGTCCAGGCAAGAATTCATGGACTAAGTTTGGCCATAAGGAAAAATTAGGAGCAGCAGAGTGGAAAGTCTTTTGCCTTAACCAGAAAAATTCCATTTTGTTTCTCCTTTAAGGAAGGGCATTCAGCATGGTCATCATGGGATATGTCACCATCTGGTCAGACTGGAAGATTAAGGGACCCCAAAGAAGAACAAATTATAGGCAGTTACTAATGCAGATTCATCAGTCCATATGCTAAGGTGACTTTGTAACGCGGTCAGTGATAATCTTCTACCCCTTTAATGTTTAAAAAGCAGACTTGTATATTGATGGATGCTTATAGTATGGTAAAAGGAGAGGAGGTTCCCAGAATTTTACCACCATAGCTTGATCACAGCTTTTAAATCTCTTAAAACAGTGCTCATCCCCTTTTGACTTCCTGATATACATTCACTTTATTGGTTACAGGCAAAGAGATGAAAACAGTTTATCTCCACTATGCCTGTGACAGAGTAAGTTTTAGATAATGAGGGATGATGTTGGTATGATAATGTCAGCTGTATTTGATTAGCAATAAAGGCAAATTGGAACATAACATGGAAAACCCTGTGGTCAGTATTGGGTAACATCCTAGCAGCGAGAGTGACTCAGTACTAATGCCCCAACGTGGGGGCCGAGGCATTTCAGTACATCTTGTCTTAAGGCCTCAGGAATGTCAAATGTTGTTAGGGTTAGTGCCTGGAACTGGGTGCATCCATGGGTCAGCAGGAGACAGAAGTAGAAAGTGGCAAGAGCTTCATCTTTGATTTCATATGGTTTGATGGCTGACTGCAAGATGCTCCTGATGCTGTGGCCTGAACCTCTTCCCAGTCTTCTGCTTAGACCTCCCTCTCCTCACCAGTGGATGCCCCACGAGGGCCGGGGTTGCTGGGGGTTTATCTCCTTCCCACCCCTGTCCAAACAACATACCTTTGGTGTCTCGAACAGGGCCTGCTACATAACAGGAGCTCAGTAAATATTTGCAGATAAGCTGAATAAGAGAGACTACTCTG
Source organism: Bos javanicus (assembly GCF_032452875.1). Lineage (NCBI taxonomy): Eukaryota > Metazoa > Chordata > Mammalia > Artiodactyla > Bovidae > Bos > Bos javanicus. Next base: position 67,512,651 of record NC_083883.1, read on the forward strand.
TGCAAGGTGATTTCATAGGTGTGACAGGAGAAATAAAGATGAATGACAATCTCTCCTTTTCTCAACCAGCCCAGAGCCCAGCAGGGAAGACATGTCCTGTATATAAGACAACAGAGGATGTCCCTGAGGGTCCGTAGTGGTGAATGAAGTCTCTAAAACTACAGGAGCAGCACTACAGCCCCACCCCCACCCCCCAGCCAGAGTAAGAGACATTCAGCTTGGTCCTCAAAGATGGGTTGGAAGCAAGGGGCACAGGGGAAGGTGTGCACCCAGGCGATGGCACAGAGACAGGAGCAAAAGACAATGGTGGAAGCATCAGAGCACGACTGCAGAGCAGTAAACAGAGAGGGTGGGCCCAGGGTAGGATATGTAAGAGGGCAAGGTAGGAGAGAAAGTCGAAGGGGAAGGCTGGGGCCCGATGCTGGAGGGCTAGCAAAGCCCTGATAAAACTGCTCACACTCGAGGCAGGGGAGATTTTTACTTTGAATGAGAGATTGGTGCATGCTTAAGGGTCAGTTCTCAAATCCTGAAGATCACTAGCCACAGATTATACCTCTTAGCATATTCAGTTCAGTTCAGTCGCTCAGCCGTGTCTGACTCTTTGCGACCCCATGAATCGCAGCATGCCAGGCCTCCCTGTCCATCACCATCTCCCGGAGTTCACTCAGACTCACGTCCATCGAGTCGGTGATGCCATCCAGCCATCTCATCCTCTGTTGTCCCCTTTCCTTCCTGCCCCTAATCTCTCCCAGCATCAGAGTCTTTTCCAATGAGTCCAAAGTACCGGAGTTTCAGCTTTAGCATCATTCCTTCCAAAGAACACCCAGGACTGATCTCCTTTAGAATTTGGACTGGTTGGATCTCCTTGCAGTCCAAGGGACTCTCAAGAGTCTTCTCCAACACCACTGTTCAAATGCATCAATTCTTCAGCGCTCAACTTTCTTAACAGTCCAGCTCTTGCATCCATACCTGACCACTGGAAAAACCATAGCCTTGACTAAACAAACGGACCTTTGTTGGCAAAGTAATGTCTCTGCTTTTCAATATGCTATCTAGGTTGGTCATAACTTTTCTTCCAAGGAGCAAGCATATTTTAATTTCATGGCTGCAGTCACCATTTGCAGTGATTTTGGAGCCCAAAAAAATAAAGTCTGACACTGTTTCCATGGTTTCCCCATCTATTTCCCATAAGTGATAGGACCAGATGCCATGATCTTAATTTTCTGAATGTTGAGCTTTAAGCCAACTTTTTCACTCTCCTCTTTCACCTTCATCAAGAGGCTTTTTAGTTCCTCTTCACTTTCTGCCATAAGGGTGGTGTCGTCTGCATATCTGAGGTTATTGATATTTCTCCCAGAAATCTTGATTCCAGCTCGTGCTTCTTCCAGCCCAGCGTTTCTCATGATGTACTCTGCATAGAAGTTAAATAAGCAGGGTGACAATATACAGCCTTAATGTACTCCTTTTCCTATTTGGAACCAGTCTGTTGTTCCATGTCCAGTTCTAACTGTTGCTTCCTGACATGCATATAGGTTTCTCAAGAGGCAGGTCAGGTGGTCTGGTATTCCCATCTCTTTCAGAATTTCCCACAGTTGATTGTGATCCACACAGTCAAAAGCTTTGGCATAGTCAATAAAGCAGAAATAGATGTTTTTCTGGAACTCTCTTCCTTTTTCCATGATCCAGCAGATGTTGGCAGTTTGATCTCTGGTTCCTCTGCCTTTTCTAAAACCAGCTTGAACATCTGGAAGTTCAGGGTTCACGTATTGCTGAAGCCTGGCTTGGAGAATTTTGAGCATTTCTTTACTAGCGTGTGAGATGAGTGCAATTGTGCGGTAGTTTGAGCATTCTTTGGCATTGCCTTTCTTTGCGATTGATTGAAATGAAAACTGACCTTTTCCAGTCCTGTGGCCACTGCTGAGTTTTCCAAATTTGCTGGCATATTGAGTGCAGCACTTTCACAGCATCATCTTTCAGGATTTGCAATAGCTCAACTGGAATTCCATCACCTCCACTAGCTTTGTTCGTAGTGATGCTTTCTAAAGCCCACTTGACTTCACACTCCAGGATGTCTGGCTCTAGGTGAGTGATCATACCATTGTGATTATCTTGGTCGTGAAGATCTTTTTTGTATAGTTCTTCTGTGTATTCTTGCCACCTCTTCTTATATCTTCTGCTTCTGTTAGGTCCATACCATTTCTGTCCTTTATCGAGCCCATCTTTGCATGAAATATTCCCTTTATCTCTAATTTTCTTGAAGAGATCTCTAGTCTTTCCCTTTCTGTTGTTTTCCTCTATTTCTTTGCACTGATCGCTGAGGAAGGCTTTCTTATCTCTTCTTGCTATTCTTTGGAACTCTGCATCCAGATGCTTATATCTTTCCTTTTCTCCTTTGCTTTTCACTTCTCTTCTTTTCACAGCTATTTGTAAGGCCTCCCCAGACAGCCATTTTGCTTTTGTGCATTTCTTTTCCATGGGGATGGTCTTGATCCCTGTCTCCTGTACAATGTCACGAACCTCCCTGTCCGTAGTTCATCAGGCACTCTATCTATCAGTTCTAGTCCCTTAAATCTATTTCTCACTTCCACTGTATAATCTTAGCATATTACACAGATTCAAAATGTGGTTCATTAAATTGTTTCAGATTTAAATTCACTGAAGCCTATGCACTGTATCTAATATATCTGTTGTTAAGTGGCTCAAGAAGTAAATCTGCATTCAGATTTTGACACATGGGAAAGGAAGGTTGAGAAAAGCCTTCCTTTGCAGAAAAATGGTCCTTCTGTGCGGAGCATAGCAAGCTGCTTTGGCTTATGGAAGCTCAAGAGTTAGAAGGCAGTGGAACCAAACTTAGATGCTTGGTACCTTGCAGCTACTATTTTTTCTCTGATATTAGTGGTTTTTACCTGTGTTGTCTTCTTTGGTTTTCCCTCCATCATCTGTCTATCTCTTGTATTTGACTAAACCGAACTCTTTCATCCAAACTTAGATCATTTGTTATTTTTTTCTGTGCTTCTCTCAAAACCTTCCTTCAACTTACCCACATTTATGAGGCAAACAGACCCCCATGTGCACCTAAATATATTCTCTCTTCATATCTCTTCCACTGTACAATCAGTGTCTTTGATGTCAAGAATGCATCCATTAATCATTCATTCATTCCAAGCCTTAAAGTTGATTATCTAACTGTCCTTAAACATTTCAGGTGACTGAGTATATGTCATCTTATACGGTTTCAAAGCATACCTTGGTGATTTTGTGGGTTCAGGTCCAGACCACTGCAATAAAGCAAATATTGCACTAAAATGTGTCCTGTAAATTTTTGGAGTTCCCAGTGTATATGAAAGTTCTGTTTACACTCTCTTGTAGTCTATTAAGTGTGCAATAGCATTATGTCTAACAATGTATGTATCTTAACTTAAAAATATTTTATTCCTAAAAAGTGCTGTTCATCATTTGAGCCTTCAGTGAGTAAATCTTTTTGCTGGTGGAGGGTGTTAATTAGGGTGATAATTGCTAAACGTTGGTGTGGTTGTGGCAAGTTTTAAAAATGACAACAGTAAAATTTGCATCAGTTGACTCTTCCTCTTACTTGAACTCTTGAAGGCCATTGTAGAGTCATTAACTGACTTAATTTCATTATTTTTGTGGGAATAGGGAAGCCTAGAAAGAGGGAGAGAGACTGGGGAATGGCCAGTCAGTGGAGCAGTCAGAACACACGCAACATTTATGGAGTAAGCTCACTGGGTATGGTTCATGGCACCCCCAAAACAACCCAGTAGTAACGTCAGAGGTCACTGACCACAGATCACCATGACAAAGATAACAATAATGAAAAAGTTTGAAATATTGTGAGAATTACCAAAATGTGACACAGAGACACAAAATGAGCAAATGCTGTCAGATAAATGTCATCAGCTTGACACAGGGTTGCTACAGACCTTCAATTTGTTAAAAAAAAAAAAAATGGTGTGCATCTGTGAAGTACAATAAAGTGAAGAACAATAAGCCAAGGTATGCTTGTACTGGAAAATTCCTTACTATATTGAGCTAAATCTATTTATCTGTTTATTGTTTTTATTGCTATTGATTTAAGTTCTTTTCCTTATAAATGACACAGCTACCAGTGTTTGAAGATGATTATCTTGTTATTAAATATTCATATGAAATGACTTCCAGATGAATATGGCTTGTAACCTTATAGCCCTTCTCTGGATATACTTTAATGGGTCACTTTCCTCTCTTAAAACATGTACTTGCATACTATTCTCCAGATATGAATTGAGTAGCACTGAATGTACTGAATTCTCACCTTCCTTATGTTAAACAACATCTTTATTAGCCCTAAGAGTTTTAGCTTTTTTGTTAGTGATTTTGCATTATTGGATGACATAAAGCTTGCAGTTTACTGAGTTCTGAATATAATAAGAGTTGAAGTACTCTGTGCCCAATAGCCACAGTTATTTTCTCAGATTGAAAATTTAGCTTCCCAGTCCATATATGCTTTCTAAAATTTGTCACTCTTTTCTTCTTTTTTGAGAAAAGAATTTCCTATTTGTCATTTTCTGTTACATTTTCTTATTGTCCGTGAATTCTGAGATACTACATACATCTATTTCCTTCTTTCAGAAAATAAAATATAGTTTAGTCAGAAATTAGAGAATATCTTCTTTAAAATGATTATTCTCGCCTTGTCTTTTCAATGATTTTACATGTTTCTTTGATTCCCATGACTTTAAAAAAATACCTCTATGTAATCACTTTTCTTAAATGTTTTATTTAAAAAATATTCTTTTGTTTGGAAAGAATTGAATAAAGAAGCAGTCTTACAAGAAATTGTCCCAAATATTTAAAAACAAGAGAAATCCAAAATAGACTAAGGCAGTATATTGAACCAGTGATGTTTTCTTAATGAAAATAGTCAGTAAAACAGTCAATATTATGAACCCTGATCAAGATTCTGAAGTGTAGTTTTATTTTCCTTTAGTAACAGTGCGTCATGCTGTATACCTGTTGGACATAATCTCTTGAAGGTGTAATAAGGCAGGAGAGAAGAAAATGAAAACTCAGAGAAGGAGCAGGAGGTAGAGAAAAGAAGTAGCAGAAAGGAAAAATGCCCAGTGAAGTGTGGTAAGAGTACAGAAGTGTGGGAACCGCCGCCAGTGGGCTGGCAAACGTTTGTGTGCCTGCTGATGCCTTTGGAAACTGTCGGCAGCGGGAAATGTTGGTGTAATCTGTGAGGATACTTTGTTCTTATCCTCCGAGAGACAGAATGCATTTGGGACATGGATCCTAAATGAGATTAGCCTCCTGTTTCATTTCACCTGAACCACCTCACCCACAGACAGTGGACCCATTTCTGTCACACAGGGGTGAATAAAATTACTGAGTCATAAAAGTAAGTTATTGGGGATTGAATTTTGCTGTAGTCATTTTATAAACCAAGGCTTTCTTTATTCATATCCTTTAAATTGAAATTTAAAATCATGATGCTGAGACAGCCCCAGATAATCTTAGTCGGTGGAATGTGTGCGTGCTAAGCCGCTGGAGTCGTGTCTGACTCTTTGTGACCCCGTGGACTGTAGCCTGCCAGGCTCCTCCATGGGGATTCTCCAGGTAAGATTTCTGGAGCGGGTTGCAGTGCCTTCCAGGGGACTTCCCGACCCAGGGATCGAACCCGTATCTGTTAAGTTTCCTGCATTGACGGTCGGGTTCTTTACTACTGGTGCCACCGGGGAAGCCCATTTGGTAGAATAGATCGTCAATAAATCTAGATCAGATTTGTCAGAAGAGAAAGACTTGTTTCCACATGACTTTTAGTAATGTCTTTCTCTCTGTGAAATTAAAAATTGTTTTCTTTGATTCAAAGAAGACTACAAATAATAAAATTTAAAATATAATCTGAAAAATATATTTAAGCTTGTGGTACATGTTCTTAGTCAGGGAAGCCTTTCTTCTTGGGCTTCTTTGGTGGCTAAGATGGTAATGTGTCTCCTCGGACAATTCATTTCCGAGTGTTAGACAAGAGCCCAGTTTCGGGCCCTGGAAGGGGTCCGCCTTCCTGCAACAAGTGGCGACTCTGGTGGGATTCTTCTTCGCTGAGACTGACATCCTGACCACTCGGGGTACTCAGGGGCCAGCTTGCCTGCCAATGGACCAGACCCAGCGGCCGCAACTGGGACCCTTTTGTCCCTGGTCTCCTCCTGACGCGGACAATTGGCCAGAGTGCCCTGACCAGTAAGGAACAAGAGACTTTATTCACCTCTCCCCTCTTCCCTCTCTCTTTCCTCTCCTTAACCCTTCCTATCCTTCCCCGTTTTTGTAGTCCCCTGGTCCTGGACGCAGGAATCTGGTTGAAGGGCCCTCAGCCTGAGCTGAGGATTGGAGACTGATCACCTCCTCTTGGCAGAGAACTTGAATTCTGGTTCTGGTCTGGTCTGATTTCTGGTAGGGCCAAGTTCCAGTCCTCCCTTCTCTGGAGGCCCAGGGAAAAGTCCCATAACGCCTGGGTATCTGTAGGTGGCAGGAGACATTTGTAAGGCCACCCCTTTCACCCCCTCTCCTGCCTCCTCCCCCTTCTTCTTTCAACCTGGCTTCCTTTCCTCCCTTTGAAATCTTTGATGTTAGTACTTGGATCTGAAGTTCTGTGTCTCTATAGGAGGTTTTCTGAGAGACTGTATTCTTTTATTTAAGGGCTTCCCTGGTGGCACAGAGGTTAAAGCGGCTGCCTGCAATGTGGAAGACCTGGGTTCGATCCCTGGGTCGGGGAGATGCCCTGGAGAAGGAAATGGCAACCCACTCCAGTATTCTTGCCTGGAGAATCCTATGGGTGGAGGAGCTTGGTGGGCTACAGTCCATGGGTCACAAAGAGTTGGACAGGACTGAGCGACTTCACTTTCACTTTTCAAGATGATAAAGAATCTGCCTGCAGTGCAAGAGACTTGGGTTTGATCACTGGGTCAGGAAGATCCCCTGGAGAAAGGAATGGCTACCCACTTCAGTATTCTTGCCTGGAAAATTCCATGGACAGAGGAGCCTGGTGGGTTACAGTTCATGGGGTTGCAGAGTCGGACATGACTGAGTGACTAACACGTGTTCTTTGCAGCTTTGAGATTTAGTGAATTAATATGATTAAGATCAAGTTGAGGACCATTAACCAAATGTATTTGAGTCATCAAAGAATACTTTGTGGGAAATATTGATAGAATATATAATATTTCAATGCCTTATAGCATTATTTTCTGGCTGTGCAGTGCTTGCGATAAACTGTAAGTGAAATGGATTGTCTGTTGCCTTGAGCTGGGTAAAGATTCTTGCTCAGAGATTAGCACACTGATTTTTATATAGAGAGAGTTTTATATAGAAATTTTCCTTTGCTAGTTCTGATGATCAAACTTCAAACTTCTAAAATCAGTCATGATTACTGATAAAAATTTCAAGTATATAACTATAGTCATATACATATTAATTGAAAATCACATGCATGTACTGTTGTTCTTATGAAGTATATTAACTGAAAAACACACCAGAAATACATTGGTTGAGATAATTAAATATAACCAGAAATTTCTTGCATACCGATATCCTTATGTACCCTTTTGAGATATGTATACCTCACTGTAGAGACCACCAGTATAAAGGATTGCATTCTCTGGCATAACTTAACCAAAGGTACACACATTGAGAGGAATTATTCTGAGGCTAGTGTCAAGTTTTGTTTTCTCTCTCTGTAAATTTATACTAACTGGATGTCATTAGGTATTTGACATACATTTGATCTAAAAGAAATGAATTTTTTTGGGGTAGAAAGGTGTAGGAAATTCATATTCTGTCATGTATTAGTAAAAAGCTAATGTAATAACCAAGTTTAAGGGTAGCATACTGTAATCCCTACTGAGTTGCAGACAGCTGTGGACAGTTGGTTTCCCCAGAATCGATATATGTAATTTATGCAACCAAAGCAACATTTCAGAATGTATTAATAGTTCATTTATCAGTTTTGTGAGAGTCTGGTGACAGTTATATTTTGTGTGTGTGTGTGTGTGTGAGCAACAAGTATGTTTCAGTCTTGGTGTGACTCAGTATTTTCAGCTTTTCTGAGAGCTATGGAGCTAGTCTGATTATATCTTATTTTTGAACTGAGGAAGATGGTTAGCAGCAGGGCCTGTCCCTGGTCCCCATCTACTTGGCCAAATTGGGAAGGGCTCAGGAAGGCCACAGAGAAGGCTAGGCAGCTGGAGAATAGTTGAACAATCAGGCAGAGAAGATTCTCTGGGGGTGGGAGAGAGTGTGTCTTGACCTGGGATATGAAACCTGTTGATTGCTTTACTGTATATTAAGTTAAAAAAATTTTTTTTCCCTCCATGTACCAGAACAGTAGAGCTTCAGATATATCAAAACTAGTGTTCTACTTTCTGCTTGCCTGGTCAGCATTTCCTTATTAACCTGAAGAACTTGATTGTGTTTGGTATAAATTACATCAACCCTTCCCTATACAGTGACTTTCATGTGCTTAAGTCCATTAGAATATCTAGGAGTGTTTTTTTTGCAGCTGATAAAGGTTTTAAACTAAAGAGTGAGATTAAAAAAATCTTAAATTAGCATTAGAAATTAGTCTTGTTGAGTCTGTTTCAGTGGCAAAAATCCAATGGCATATTGGTTGCTTGCTGTTGTTCAGTCGCTAAGTCCTGTCCAACTGTTTGCGATCCCATGGACTGCACTACACCAGGCTACCCTGTTCTCCACTGTTTCCCAGACTTTGCTCCAATTCATGTCCATTGAGTTGGTGATGCTATCTAACCATTGCATCCTCTGCCATCCCCTTCTCCTTTTGCCTTCAATCTTTGCTAGAGCATCAGGGGCTTTTCTAGTGAGTCAGTTCTTCACATCAGGTGGTCAACATATTGGAGCTTCAGCTTCAGCATCAGACCTTCCAATGAATATTCAAGGTTGAATTCCTTTATGATTGACTGGTTTGATCTTGCCGTTCAAGGGACACTCAAGAGTCTTCACCAGCACCAAAATTTGAAAGTATCAATTCTTTGGCGCTCAGCTTTATTTATGGTCCAGTTCTCACATCCATACTTGACTACTGGGAAAACCACAGCTTTGACGATATGAACTTTTGTTGGAAAAGTGATGTTTCTGCTTTTTTAGTGTAGTGACTAGGATTGTAATAGTTTTTCTTCCAGGGAGCAGGCATCTTTTAATTTCATGGCTGTAGTCACTGTCCACAGTGATTTTGGAGCCCAGGAAAATAACATCTGTCACTGCTTCCACTTTTTCCCCTTCTATTTTCCTGAAGATAGAACCAGATGCTATGATCTTATCAGTTTTTTGTATGTTGACTTTTAAGCCAACTTTTCCAGTCTCTTCTTTCAAGAGGCTCTTTAGTTTCTCTTCACTTTCTGCTGTAATCCATGAAGGGAATATTGGTTACGTGGTAGGAGTTAATACATCAAAATAAACAATATTTTAGCAAAAATATGGGCTTCCTTACTTATCGTTTCTTAATTTTAAAAATTGGTAGTGTTTTTCCTGATGGAAACATCCATATTATCCCATTTGACAGATAATACTTCAGATACAAGATTTTTCATTTATTTGCTTGTGAAACCAACTTTGCTCCTTGTAGAAAAGGTGGAGACAGTATGAAAGTATAGAGAACAACAAAGCCAGCAGAGTTCTAACAATCTCACTGTTAACATTTGGCATGTTTCATTTGTCTCTTGTCTTTCTCTCCCCTCCCTTCACTTTCCTCTCTTTCCTTTTTTTTTTTTTCTAATGGATAGTACATGAGATAGTTGTTTTATATTGTACTATTTTTCCCTACGCATACATTATGAGTAATTCCAGAAACAACTAACATTATACCAAAACATTATTTAAAATATTACATGTGGATCATCATTTCATTTCATTGTTTTCTTACTGAGCATTAAAATATTTTTCTATCCTTAAAAAAAGAATGTTTGATTATGATAATTTTTTGGAAACAGTATAGTCTTGTGTTGAGACATTTTATGTGAAAAGGTATCTTTTATTACATAGTCAACAGCAGAATTAAAAATCTTTGTATTGACATTTTCACAAGCTCCCTGTCATATCTAAGGCAAACATGGAGAGTGTGAGTGAGTAGCATATAAAAAGTTCAAGTGTTAATGATGTTTAATGCTAATTTTGTAGCTCTAAATATTGATAGGTATTTTTGTTGTTCTCATTGCGTCAGTTCATGACAACTTTGATGTTGCCTCATTTTACTACAGATTCCTGGCATAGATGCTTATTTTTAAGGTTAAAATTAGTCATGAGCTTCCTAGGCGCCATCACCCGACTTTGTGGTTTTGGCAAAATTCAACCCAGGTCTGTCTAGCAGTTCACAGGATTGAATGCCAGAAGATAGAAGCGAAGTAAAATATCCTGCCCTAGAAAAATAAACTACCCAAAAGACCTGCATATGTTTCCTTATGTCTTTTAATTTCTAAATTAAGAACTAAAATTTAAACAGGAAGCAGCATTTTCAATTTAGAATTAAAATAATCCTGACTCCTAGAAGCAAGTAATTGGATTACCTGGTTCATAGTGCAGTCAAGTGTGTTATTATATTTTTATTGCTTTACTAATATCTTACTACTTCTGTTTTTTTCTTCCAAACATATCTGACCTAGAGCTAAAGGCAAGTGAGACCTGGGTTTGATCCCAGGGTAGGGAAGATCCCCTTGTAGGAGGGCATGGCAACCCACTCCTGTATTCTTGCCTGGAGAATCCCCATGGACAGAGGGGTCTGGTGGGCCACGGTCCATGGGGTTGCAAAGAGTTGGACACAACTGAGTGACTAAGCACTAAGAACAAAAACAAGTAATTAGATTACCTAGTTCATAGTGCAGTCAAGTGTGTTATTATATTTTTATTGCTTTACTAATACCTTACTACTTCTTTTCTTCCAAACCTATCTGAGCTAGGGCTAAAGGCAAGTAAGTTTTTGTTTGCTTGTTTAAATCACCATAAACAACGTTCAAGGGGGAACTGACAGCATGTCTTTGCTAGAAATGAGAGTCCATGTAAAACTATTCTGTCCTTAACTGTGTGACTTAGATCCTGATAGTGATATTATTCTTAACTCCTGGGTCCTGAGTGCTGAGCCTTATGGTGTGTTAAATCCTCTCTACGACCCTGGGAAGGTCTGTTCTACAGGTGAGGAATCTGAGGATAAAGGAGTTTAAGTAAATTGCCCAAAGCCATACAACAAGTGGTTGAGCAGTATTAGAACACAGGCTGTCTCTCCTTCAAAATCCATGTGTCTGATTGCTAGGCTTTTGTCCCAAGGAATGAGGAACTCTTTCTAAACTCCAGTGGCTTTGTTTGCAATGAACTCATCTCACATAATCTTATTTGCACTTTTTTCCCTTCCTACTAAATTGTAGGTATTTTTTCTTCTTACTAAATTCCTGTTTTTCTTCCTGCTAAATTGTAGACTTTTTACCATCACGGGTTGAAAAAGCTGAGAATACTCAAGTTGGGTAATCCAGTAAAATATACCCTCTCTGCAGGGTACACAGTGCTTTCTGATAAAATGGCTATTTGATAAGCTGTTTCAATAGGTGTGAGGTGATATCTTGTGTTTTAATATGCATTTCCCTGATTAATGATGTTGGGTATCTTTTCGTGTGTCTGTTGGCTATCTGTATGTCTTCTTTGGAAAATGTCTGTTTAGATATTCTTTCCAGTTTTTAATCAGTTGTTTGTTTGTTTCACTACTGAGTTGTATTGAGTTCGCTTCCTATCAGATATATGATGTGCTGTCATTTCCTCCCATTCAGCAGGTTGTTTTTTTATTTTGTGTTGGGTTATCTGTGTTGTGCGGAGGCTTTTTAGTTTGATAAAGTCTACTCATTTATTTTTATTTTTGTTGCCTTTGCTTTTGCTGTAAGATCCAAAATAGTCATTGCCAAGAATTATGTCAAGGAGCTTATCATCTTTGCTTTCTTCTAGGTATTTTGTGGTTTCAGGTCTTTAAGTCTTTAGTCTATTTTGAATTAGCTTGTGCGTATAGTAGAAGATAGTGGTCCAGTTTCTTCTTTTCCCCCTCAATGTCATTATTGAAGAGACTCTCCCTTTTCCATTGCATTTTCTTGGCTCCTTTGTCATAAATCAGTGTAGGTTTATTTCTGGTTCTCTATTCTGTTCTGCTATTCCATGTGTCTGTCTTTATACCAATACCATACTGTTTAAGTTAGTATACCTTTGTAATATGACTTGAAGTCAAGGAGTGTGATGCCTCCAGCTTTGTTGTTCTCCAAAATTGCTTTGGCTGTTTGTGGTCTTTTTTGTTTCCATACAAATTATAGGACTGTTTGTTCTGTTTCAATGGATGCCATTGGAATTTTGGGAGGGATTGTATTGAATCTGTATATTACTTTGAGTAGTATGGACATTTTAACAGTAGCAATATTTCTAATCCATGAGTACAAATATCTTTCTGTTTATTTTTGTCATCTTCAATTTCTTTCATTAATATCTTGTAGTTTTCAATGTACACGTCTTTTATCCCCTTGGTTTAATGTATGCTTAAGTATTTCATCTCTGATGCAACTGTAAATGAGATGTTAAAAAATTCTCTTTCTGATAGTTTGTTGTTAGTATAAGTAAGAAACAATGGATTTTTGCAAATTGATTTTGTATCCTGCAACTTCACTGAGTTTGTTTATGAGTTTTAACAAGTTTTTGATGGCATCTTTAAGGTCTTCTGTATGTAATATTGATGTCATCTTCAGATAATGACAGCTGTACTTCTTCATTTCCAATTTGGGTGCCTTTTATTTCTTTTACTTGCCCAATTGCTCTGACTGGTCCTTTCATTACTATGTTGAATAAAAGTGGGAGTGGGCATCCTTGTCTTGTTCCTGATTTTAGAGGAAAAGCTTTCAGCTTTTCACCATTAAGTATGATGTTAGTTGTGACCATGGAGTATAATACTTTTAATGTATTGTTTAATTTGGTGTGCTAATATTTTGTTGAGACTTTTGCATTGTGTTCAACAGAAATCCTGGCCTGTAACTTTCTTTTCTGTGTCATTCTTGTTGGTTTGGGTATCAGGGTAATGCTGATCTTGTATAGAATGTGTTTGGAAGAGATCCCCCCCTCTTATACCTTTTGAAAGAAATAGAGAAGGACTGTTATTATTTTTGAATGTTTTCTGGAATTCACCAGTGACGCTCTCTAGCCCTGGGCTTTTGTTTATTGGGAGGTTTATGATTACTGATTCAATCTCCTTGCTGGTAATCAGTCTGTTAAGATTTTCTTTTTCATCACGATTCAGTCTATAGGTTGTATGTTTCCAGAAATGTATCCATTTCTTCTAGGTTATCCAATGTTTCCAGTTACTGTTTGTAATTATCTTTTATCATCCTTTGTATTTCCATGGTACCAGTAGTGAGTCTCCTCCTTCATCTCTGATTTTAATTATTTGAGTCTTCTCACTTTTTTCTTAGTCCATCCAAACATTTATCAATTTATTTTTCTGTTCAAAGAACCAACTCTTAGTTTAATTGATCTTTTCTTTGTTCTTTTAAGTCTTTATTTCATTTATTTCTGCTATAGCCTTTGTTATTTCCTTCCCTTTACTAACTTTGGCCTTTGCTCCTTTTGTAGTTCCTTGAGGTGTAAACTTAGGTTGTATATTTGAGGTTTTTCTTGTTTCTTGAGGTAGGCATTTATAACTGTGAACTTCCCTCTTAGAACTGCATTTGCTGTAATCCATAAATTTTTGATATGTTACATTTTCATTATCATTCTTCTCAAGATATTTTTAAAATTATTCTTTTTATTACTATTTCTTCTTTGACCCATTGGTTGTTCATTAGCATGTTGTTTTATCTTCATCCTTGTCAACCTCGATAGAGGCCTTTCAGGGTCTGTAACTACCAAGACTTGATGGAGGAGGCCAATAAAGGTAAGAGGCTAATAAAGAAAATGCAGCTCTTGGCTGTTCTGATTCACTCACTGCCTCAAGGGGACCTTGAAGGACTGAGAAGGCTGGACAGACCCCCAAGAAGATGCCTGGGCCTGCACCAATGTGCTTTTGTCAGAAAGGGGGGCCACTGCAAGGGGGAATGTCTCGAGCACCCTCCTGAGGGACACCCAGGGGGCAGCCCCGACCAGTCCCAGTTCTTTGTGGGTAAGTTGGATGAGAGAGCCCACACACTGACTGATGGGGCCCGTGCCTGCCTGCCTGTAGATCCCACTTGATCCATTCTCACCACCCCACTGGAGCCTTGGGTCACCATTGATGTAGCAGGTAAAACTGAATTTCTTGTGGACACTGGAGCTGCCTGCTGTGCTCTGACTTGGCCAGCCAGCCCCCTTTCCACCTGCGGACTATACTGTGACAGGAGTCAGTGGACAGCCTAAGGGAGGGCAATTTATCTCTCTCCTTAGCTCCCCAGGTGGCACATTGGTAAAGAATCTGCCTGCAATGCTGGAGGCACAGGAGACTCAGGTTCAGTCTTTGGGTCAGGAAGATTCCCCTGGAGAAGGAAATGGCAACCCACTCCAGTAATTCTTGCCTGGAAAATTCCATGGACAGAGGAACCTGGCTGGCTACAATCCATGGGGCCGCAAAGAGTCAGCTATGACTGAGCACATCAGCACAGTCATGAATTTTTGTTTTCTTCATGTAATTAATTTCTAGTTTCTGGTATGAACCAGATCTTATTTCATTACTCTTAGAGTTGCTAAGACTCGCTTTGTGATGTAACACGGGGTCTGTTTTGGAAAGTGTTCCGTGTACACTTGAGAAGAATGTGTATTCTGTTGCTTTTGGATGGTGTATTTTATAGATAGCTGTTAATTTTATATGGTCTAACATGTCATTTCAGGCTGATGTTTTCTTATTTATTTTTCTGTCTCAGTGATCTACCCACTGATGTAAGAGGGGTATTAAAGTTCTCTACAGTTATTTGTGTTTACAAATGTAACAGATTCTTCTTGGATTGGCCCCTTTATCATTATGTAACACCCCCTTTTGTCTGTTAAAACTACAGTCTTTGTTTTAAGGTCCATTTCGTCTTATTAAAGTATAGATGTTTGAGAGCTTTCTTTTGGTTTCCATTTGCATGAAATATCTTTTTTATTTCTTTACTTTTTATCTATGTAGGTCCTTACATGTAAAATGTCTCTCTTATAGGCAGCAAATAGGTGAGTCATTTGTTTTAATCCATTCAGCCATGGTGTATCTCTTGATTGAAGTACTTAATCCATTTAAATTTGAGGTAATTATTAATAGGTATGCTCTTTTAGTCTTTTGGTTGTTTTAAAGCTTTTTTATAGCTCCTTTATTGCTTTCTTCTTTTGTGATTTGATGACTTTAGTGGTATGCTTATATTCTCTTTATCTTTTATGTATTTATGATAGATGTTTGCTTTATGGTTACCATGAAGCTTACATGTAGCTAACTTGTGTCTGTAGCAGTCTATTTTAAATTGATAGCAAGTTAAGTTTGCTATCACTCATCATAATATCATGATATTATGATATATTAATATACCATGATTTTCGTATTAATTCCGTGGAGCAGAAAGGAGAAATAAGAAATTATTTGTAATGTTTTTCAGATTCAGTAAATACTTGTGTTAGAAACTACACTGGCCTGTTTACAAAGGTGTTAGCCACACAGAAACACTGAGGAGAGGTATTTTCAAGTCTATTTTATACACAAAGGCAGTGAAGTTTCAAGGTTAAGTAACTTGCCCAGATTCACACCTTGAATAATGTAGAACTGGTATGAAAACTCAAGTCTTTATTTGAAATACAGTGCTCTTCTATTGTGTCTTCTTTTAGTGCTAACCTTAGAGGATATCTATTAAAATTTTAAAATAAACCTTTATTTTGAAAGAAGGGAAGATTTGTGCATTGCTTTCTTAATTTGAATGGCAAGATGAGTATGGTAGCAATCACTAATTTCTATCTGTAACTGAAATAGTGCTTGTGTCGGAAGTTTTCATACATGTCACCAGTTTAAAACATTCATTAATTGTATCAGTTCTGCCCAAAATTAAACATTTATAATTTATTCTCAGAAATATGTTTTTTTTTCATTTGAGTGCTCGCCTATTTATTATTTATGTTTATTAAAAGTTTATTTTTTAGGTAGGGGTGTATCAACATGCTTAATCATTGTCAAATCCATTGGCAGGCACTTTTATAGTAGTGTTTGGTCAGTTGCTTAGGGGATGAAACCAAACAGCATATTGGTTGTGTTATGTTGGACTTTGTGGTTTTACAGTTTAGGAAGTCCAGTCCTCCTGCAATGGCATGCAACCATTTCTGTTCTAAAATTTTTCCTTCTATATGTAACCAGTGTTTAAAAAAATATTTGGAGGAGACTAAAGAAATTTAGATTCCAGACCAAGGAAATAATGCCACCATCTAATCAATCAGGAATTCCTTTGTTTCCACTACAATTAAACATTTAAAAATTATATTTGGATGAGAGGAACTTACTTGTGTGTGGTTTGGAGTAAAGAATGTGGACCTTAGAGTCAGATAGAGCGAGGGTGAATTCTGGGCTCTGCTGTTCATTTGTAAAATGAAGATAATAATACCTAATTTGCAGGGCTGTTTTAAGGACTACAGAATAAAATAAATATATTTGTATGCAGAGTGCCAGATACAAAGCAGATGGCTATTATTATTTCTTAGTACTTCCAACTCAATTCCTAAACATGTAAAACATGTGGATTTTGAGAATGTTCATTGTTAAGACTAAAAATGAAAGAATTTAGGATCAGAGCCCTGATTTGAATGTGGCAGTTTATAGTCAGATTGTTCCATCCTCTTCCCAGAAATTATCCAAAATAACAAGGTGAAAGAGAAACCAGAATATGAGCAACTATTTTGGGTGTAACTAGGACGGTGATAAAACCCCAGATGCACCCGAAAGTGAATTTCTATCCAAAGCTGTGATACTGTACAGTAGGATGTGGAAATGGAACAGAATGGAGTGAGAGTGTAGTCAGTTCACTAAAAGAGTAGTATTTTTGGAGAAGGGGGATGCATACTTTGGTGCAGTGTCTGACCTCCATTTTTATAACAGGTCGAATGGGGTGAACCAGCAGAGTGCAGGCTCTTTCTCAGACCTAGCTTGGCTCTCAGCAGTAAAAATAAGTTAATCATAATAAAATATAAGCCATAGTTAAGAAATATACCACAGCTACCATGTCCATTGGCTGAGGAAATGTGAAGTGCAAATAAATACATAAACAAAATCCTTTATCATGACAAAAAGTGCTGTTATCCTGGAACATACCCCTGGATCCTTCCCCACATGAATTTCCAGCACACAGCTGGTACAGAAAAAAAAAAAAGTACCAGGGCTACTACTGTGATACAAAAAAAAGAACCAGCCCAGGATCTTTGTAAAGAAAATCACAAGGAAAATAATAAGGAAATGAAGAATACCAAAAGCTAGATAAGGAAAAAAAAAAAAAAAGAAAGTGTTAGTCAGTCATGTCTGACTCTTCACTACAGTCCACCAGGCTCCTCTGTCCATGGAATTCTCCAGGCAGGAATACTGGAGTGGGTAGGCATTGCTTTTCCAGGGGATCTTCCCAACCCCAGGATTGACCCTGGGTCTCCTGCATTGCAGGTGGGTTCTTTACTGTCTGAGCCACCATATAAGGAAAGCTCATGAAAGACAAAACAAAACAGTGGAGCCAAGAAAGAGACAAAAATTGTCAGAAAAAGAAGAAATAACAATGCTGAAATATAGAAAAGATCTAGAGGATGGATATGAGAAAAGTGAGCAAAATGAAACAAATATAAAGAGTTCAATAAGATTAGAGATAAAATTGTAACTACAGAATACAAGCAAATGAAGTCAACCATGCATATTACTGGAGTTGCTAATAAATGAAATGGAAATTATGTGACAAAATAAATTATGTGAACTTCCATAAGCCAAAGACATGCTTTTACCAAGCCCAGTGAAAGTTGCCACAAGAGCCATCAACATGAAAACATCCATGTTAAAACCTTAACGTTGGAGATAGTGAAAGAATCCTTTGGGTGGCCAAGAAAAACATCACTTGTAAAAGAAAAAGATTAATGTGACCTTAAACTGCTCTGTAACTGTTCAGGACTAGAAGACAGTGGAGCAACATGTACAAAATCTTCAGAAAAAGAGTGTGACTCAAGAATTTTATAGCCAGCAAAAATGGTGTTCAGGTTCAAAAGTCATAGTAAATGATTTTGAACATGCTCAACAATGGGACTGTTGTGCCTGTGAGATAGCTTAAGGAATTTTTAAGAAGGTGAACTATGGACATCTAAGAGCTGTCTGAAGAAACTGCAGTGAAAATACTAACCAGGAGCACGAGATCCATGTAACTCTTTTAGGAGTAGAGCAAATATAAGGGTTAGGGCAACAAAATAGACTGTAATGCTAGTTGTACTGACAGTAGAAACAATAAAAGTTACAAAAGGGGGACAGTAGAGGGAAAGAGAATGGCAGATAAAACAAGTACATTGATTTCAATATGGAAAATTCTGAAAGAATGGGAATACCAGACCACCTCCCCTGCCTCTTGAGAAACCTGTATGCAGTTCAAGAAGCAGCAGTTAGAGCTAGACATGGAACAACAGACTGGTTCCAAATAGGAAAAGGAGTACATCAAGGCTGTATATTGTCATCCTTCTTATTTAACTTACATACAGAGTATATCATGCGAAATGCCGGGCTGGCTAAAGCACAAGCTGAAATCAAGATTGCCAGGAGAAATATCAACTTCAGATGTGCAGATTATATCACTCTAATGGCAGAAAGCAAAGAGGAACTAAAGAGCTTCTTGATGAAATTGAAAGAGGAGAGTGAAAAAGTTGGCTTAAAACTCAACATTTAGAAAACAAAGATCATGACATCCGGTTCCATCACTTCATGGCAAATAGATGGGGAAACAGTGGAAACAGTAACAGACTTTATTTTCCTGGGCTCCAAAATCACTGCAAACGGTGACTGCAGCCACAAAATTAAAAGACATTTGTTCTTTGGAAGAAAAGCTATGACCAGCTTAGGTAGCATATTAAAAAGCAGAGGCATCACTTTGTCGACAAAGGTCTGTATAGTCAAAGCTGTGGTTTTTCCTGTAGTCATGTATGGATGTGAAAATTGGACCATAAGGAAGGCTGAGTGCAGAAGAATTGGTACTTGAAAATTATGGTGCTTGAGCAGGCTCTTGAGAGTCCCTTGGACAGCAAGGAGATCAAACCAGTCAATCTTAAAGGAAATCAATCCTGAATATTTATTTGAAAGGCTGTTGCTGAAACTGAAACTTCAACACTTTGGCCATCTGATGGGAAAAGTCAATTCATTGGAAAAGACCCTGATGTTGGGAGAGACTGCGGGCAGGAGGAGAAGGAAGTGACAGAGGATAAAATGGTTAGACGGCATCACAGACTCAAAGGATATGGCTTGGAGTAAACTCCAGGAGATAGTGAAATGCAGGGACGTCTGGCATGCTGCAGTTTATGGGGTTGCAAAGAGTTGGATACAACTTAGCGACTAAACAATAATTTCAAATGCAAATTAAAAGCAAGCTACAATCATGATCCAGATGATATAAAGCATCTGACTTTAAGTCAGATTAACCTTAAATGAAACAAAAAGAGCAGTTTATAATGTTAAACAAGATAAAATAACACTTTAAAAGGATTGAAGCATTCATAGCAAAGGTATAACAATGAAATATATCCATGTACTATTGGTAAAACAAGAGAAAAAATCAGCAGTTTAAAATCAGGAACTTTAATTTTCTCCCATAGTGCATAACAGACTGAGTGGCCAAGAATATGTAAATCTCTAAGATCTAGTTAATATTATTAAAAAGATTAATTGATGTATAAAACTGTTTCCTTAAAACAGAGAGTACATCTTCTCTAGTGACCATGGAATGTTAATAGAAATGAAACATTTGCAGTAAGACAAGGAAAATTACACTAATCAAAATACTGTAAAACTAAAAATTAATAAGAGAATAAAATTGAAAACAACAAATTAAAGCATCTTTCTCTCAAAGTCATGTCAAATAGGTAATCCAAACTAAGATTAATATAGAAAATAAATATAATAATAAAAATACAGCCTGTCAGTACCTATGATGATAGATATATAACTTCCAGAAGAAAAATTATGCATTTACTACTTTGAGTAGTAAGTTAGGAAGCTAGAAGAAAACAACAAAATCAATCTATGCAAAGCAAAACGATATAATTAAGAAGCATAAAGGCAGGAAGAAATGAATTAAATAAGAGAGGAATAGTACTTTTCCCTTAGGAAAAACTAAAATAAAATTACAAAAAAATGTAGAGAGCAGAAAGAAATACATAATGTAAGAAAGGATAATAGGAAAAATACCTTAAAATGCTGGAAATTTACCTTGTAAGAGAGTTTGCGTTCTAAACTCCTGATGAATAATTTGAAAAATTGAATAAAATGGTTAAATTTATAGAGAGAGATAATTTACTAAAAGGTTCTCTATATTTTATATAGAGAAAATAAAGACAGACAAATTAAGATGGGGTTGGCTAGGAGGGCAGAGAAATGTATACCATTGCCAAAAACACTAGGTCCTAATGATTTCACAAGAAAATTCTACTAAACCCTTTAAAACCTAATGTCAATGGTATTTAAACTATTTCAGGGAATATGACAAGGAAGTGATCAAGTTTTAAAATGATATAAACATGATGTTAATGTCAAAACTTAATAATGATTACAATTAAAAAGAAACTTTAGATCATTCATAGTCATTTTCATGCAAATAACTACACAAAGTCCTAAATTAAATGTTAACAGAATTTAGCACACATCAAAAGAATAAAACATTGTGATTAAGGGAGTTTATTTCAGGGGTATAGTAATGGTTCAATAAAAGGAAATCTAATAACATTACATTTAAGGAGAAAAGCACATGATTGACAACAAAATTTAATTTAAAGTTCATACTTTAAAACAGAAAAATCTCTAATTGTGACTAGGTTGTTATTTTAATATGACAAAATATATGTATTTTAATCTGAAATCCAGTATCATACTTAATGTGTAAACACTAGAAGCATTGTTGCTCATTTTAGAACCTGACAATGATGTCCATTGGCTAACTTTATTTTTTTGGGCTCCAAAATCACTGAAGATGGTGATTGCAGCCAGGAAATTAAAAGACGCTTACTCCTTGGAAGGAAAGTTATGACCAACCTAGACAGTATATTAAAAAGCCGAGATATTACTTTGTCAACAAAGGCCCGTCTAGTCAAGGCTATGGTTTTTCCAGTGGTCATGTATGGATGTGAGAGTTGGACTATAAAGAAAGCTGAGCGCCAAAGAATTGATGCTTTTGAACTGTGGTGTTGGAGAAGACTCTTGAGAGTCCCTTGGACTGCAAGGAGATCCAACCAGTCCATTCTAAAGGAGGTCAGTCCTGGGTGTTCTTAGGAAGGAATGATGCTAAAGCTGAAACTCTAATACTTTGGCCACCTGATGCGAAGACCTGACTGATTTGAGAAGACCCTGATGCTGGGAAAGATTGAGGCCAGGAGGAGAAGGGGACGAAAGAGGATGAGATGGTTGGATGGCATCACCGATTCAATGGACATGGATGTGGGGAGACTCCAGCAGTTGGTGATGGATAAGGAGGCCTGGCATGCTGCGATTCATTGGGTCACAAAGAGTCAGACACGACGGAGCAACTGAACTGAATCACAACTATTATTTAACGTTGTTCTTGAGTACTAACCAATTCCATTAGACATGAGAGAGAAATCAGAGATACAAAAACAGAAAATGATTTGCAGCTTTCGTGATTGTATACCTGGAAAACCAAAAGAACCAGCTGAAAATTCTTACAAAGAGTAAAAAGAATTCCAAATGGTGGTAAAGATAAATTACTATACAAAATCAATAACTTCTGTATACTACAAAGTTGCAACCACTTAGAAGACATAATTGGAAGAAAGACCCCTGATTTTCAACATCAAAAAGTATATCTAAAATAGCTATAAACTTAGTAAGAAATATGCACTCTTTTTGGGGGGGGCGGGGAAATAAACTACAAAAAACTTCTAATGATCCCAAAAGAATACTTCAATAATTGGAATAATGCATCATGAAAAATCTAAGAATTTTGTCCATTTGTCCTAATTTATTCTATGAATTTATTCTATTATTGTGTGACATAGACAAAAATATCTACAGTATTTTTTTGAACTAGATAGACTGGTCTTATATTGTTATAGAAAATAAGCACCAATAGCCAGGAAAATTCAGCCAATGGAGAGTGATGATGTGGAAAGTAGCCCCACCTGAGATTAAAAGATATTATGCCTCAGTTATTAAGACAGTTTGGTTCTAGGCATGAAGGAAAAGATTAATGGAAAGAATATAGAATACACATGTGAATTGTAGTGGCATGTAATATCAGTAGGGAAAAATAGATTTTTCTGTAAATAATTATGAGCCAGCAGGGTACCCATCTGGAAAAAAAGTGGATCCATACCTCACAGCTTACACCAGCAGAAACTTCAAACAAACCATAGATGTCAATCTAAAACACAAACCTTAAAAGTACTAGAAGACATCAGGGGAGAATTTTATATGACTTCAGGATGAAGAAAGTTTTCCTAACTATGATAAAAACCAGGAACCATGGGGAAAAGAGTAATAAAATTTACTTACTACATAAAAGAAAACTATTTTTGCATGACCAAAATTGCCACAAGAGACATTGAGCTAGAGAAAACTTCTTGCAATTCATATCACAGACAAAGCCTAATTTACTTAGTGTAAACAGCTTTCACAGATTGACACCCAGAGAGTAGCAACCCAGTATAAAATTGGACAAAGGTTATGGGCATTTGTTATTTTACACAAAGGAAATTCAAGAGCTCTTCCCTGAAAACTGTACTATTACGCCCGCCCCCCGTCCATCGTTTGTCAGTAGCCTGCTTATTTCCATCACAGCAGTGATTCCAACACGCTGCTCTTTTCTCTTTGCTCATTTACTTGTTTTATTGTCCTTTTCATCTGCCATACTGTGAAATCCTTGGGGAAGTGATACATCTGTCTCCTCCTGCTGTAGGATATGAGGCATTCGCAATTCTGCTCTAAGTCTGTTCTATTCCATCTTAGAAATAGGCCTTCTAAACTTTCTTCCTTATGACCTATGCCAAACATATTCAGCTTTTTTATAGTAAACTCAACAGATGAGTTGAGATTTGCAGAATTAAAACATCACAAATTCACATAGTAACGGTTGCAATATGAATTATTTTATCAGGCTTCCAATGGTCAGCTTTAAGCTTGGGGTGTAAATACCTAATAGGGATTGAAAGATGATTTGTTGAATTAAAAAGTGTTAAAGAGAGCTTAAATATTTGTCAATTTATTCTTTGGCACAATGTGTGCTTTTTCAATAACTTCTTTAGAGTCTTGAATTCAATTTCAGTTTCTTTTAATTTTCTTAATTCATCCACCTGATTAACTTTATTGATTTAATTATCATGATGAAATTAATAGTTATGGAGAATGAATGGGCTTCCCTGGTGGCTCAGATAGTAAAGAATCTGCCTGCAGTGTAGGAGACCTGCATTCTATTCTGGGTTGGGAAGATCCTCTGGAATAGGAAATGGCCACTTACTCCAGTATTCTTGCATGGAGAATCCCATAGACAGAGGAGCCTGGTGGGCTACAGTCCATGGGGTTGCAAAGAGTTGTACACAACTGAGCAATTAACACTTTCACACTATAGAGACTGAATATGCAGTGAAATGAACCTGTTGCATGAAAAATTATTCTAAGCCTTAGAGTTGAAACATAACAGATGTTTATTAAATCACACTTTTTGTGAGTCAGGAATTCTGGTACAACTAAACTGGGTTCTCTGACTCTCTCACAATCAAGGTCTCACAATCAAGTCTACAGTCGAGGTACTGACTGGGTCTGTGGTCATGGCATGGCTTGACTGAAGAAGGTCCAGTTTCTTACTCACGGGGTTGTTGTCAAGATTGAGTTTTTTGTTGGCTGTTGGCAAAAGACTGCCCTTAACTCCTTGCCATGAGGTCCTCCCTGTAGGGATAACAGGATAACTCTCATGGGTAATTTCCATCAGAGAGCGAGAGAGGGCATGCAAGACAGAAGGTGAAATTTTTTTCAACCTAATCTCAATGGTGACATTTCATTAGTTTTGTTCTGTTCTGTTCATTAGAGGCAGGTCATTAAGTTCATCCCATTCTTAAGGAGAGGGGATTACAGAAGGATGTGAATATCAGATGGTGGGGATCCTTGGAGGCCATTTTAGAGGACATTTAGCACATTGGGTTATTTACCAAACAGTTAGGATATGTCATTAAAAGAATTCAGAGGAGTGACCTCTGAGGATTGAGACACTGAGGAATTTGTTCCAAAAAAGTTGACACCTGAATTAAATCTTGAGTAAAAGTTTGATAAGGGAGAAAGCAGTCTCTTATATAGAAAAAATATAAACAAAGGTGTAGAGGTGGATATTTTTCTTTATTTTGGGCAGAGTGAACAGATAATATAGCTTTAGTAGTATTTTCATATACTGTATTAATTAGCAACCCGGAATCATATACCTATTTTTTTTTTTTTTGATAAATGGTGTTTTTATCTCAGTCTTGTTTGGGTATTAATATTTTTAAGTATCACTGAAGTGGAAAGTAAAGATCAAACATATCTTTTAAATACTTGATCATATGACTTCAAATTCTGAGATCTGATTTAATGGCAAGTATGAGAAGTGTTGTTCTATTATCTCCAAAGGCAAGAAAGAGTTTCAGTCATCTGAAAGTTTGACATTTTTTATCTGATGCAAGGTAAAAAATTAAGGCATGACTTGATGAGAATGTGTGTGTCTGTTAATCGCTCATTCCTGTCTGACTCTTTGTGACCCCATGGACTGTAGCCTGCCGGGCTCCTCTATCCATGGAATTCTCTAAGCAAGAATACTGGAGTGGGTAGCTGTTCCCTTCTCCAGGCGATCTTTCCAAACCAGAAATTGAACCTGGGTCTCTTGCATTCTTTATTGTCTGACCATCAGGGAAGCCCTGATAAGAATGTACCTTACTTTAAAAAAAAAAAGAGTATACTTAACTATTGCCTTGTTGAGTTTGAAATTCAAATTCATTAAATCATCTTAAACAGTGAGAAGCACAAGAAAAGTATTATGTTTTACTAAACTCCCAGAGTGAATTTGTTCCTTATAGTAGATTTTTAAAAAAACCAATCATTGTGTGTGTGCTGTTCAGTCTGACTCTTTGCTACACTATGGACTATAACCTGCCAGGTTCCTCTGTCTGTGGAATTTTCCAGGCAAGAATACTGGAGTGGGTTGCCATTTCCTACTCCATGGGATCTTTCTGACCCAGGGATTGAACCCATCTGCATTGGCAGGCAGATGCTTTACCACTCCCCCTCCTGGGGAGCCCTTAACCAATCATCAGTTCAGTTCAGTTCAGTCCCTCAGTCGTGTCTGACTCTTTGCGACCCCATGAATCGCAGCATGCCAGGCTTCCCTGTCCATCACCAACTCCCGGAGTTCACCCAGACTCATGTCCATCGAGTCAGTGATGCCATCCAGGCATCTCATCCTCTGTCGTCCCCTTCTCCTCCTGCCCCCTAACCCTCCCAGCATCAGAGTCTTTTCCAATGAGTCAACTCTTTGCATGAGGTGGCCAAAGTACTGGGGTTTCAGCTTTAGCATCATTCCTTCCAAAGAAATCCCAGGGCTGATCTCCTTCAGAATGGACTGGTTGGATCTCCTTGCAGTCCAAGGGACTCTCAAGAGTCTTCTCCAACACCACAGTTCAAAAACATCAATTCTTCGGCGCTCAGCCTTCTTCACAGTCCAACTCTCACATCCATACATGACCACAGGAAAAACCATAGCCTTGACTAGACGAACCTTTGTTGGCAAAGTAATGTCTCTGCTTTTTAATATGCTATCTAGGTTGGTCATAACTTTCCTTCCGAGGAGTAAGTGTCTTTTAATTTCATGGCTGCAGTCATAATATCTAACATAATGTCTTTTAGATTGCCATGAAAGTTACCAACAGTAGCAGCAGTAGCAATAGCAGAGTTAGCCTGGTCAATCCATTCCAAGCATTACATTTGCTTGCTATCCTCATTAAACAACCTCATCAAACACTTCTTACAACAAACCCAGTGTTTTAGGAATGGTTCAGTTTTCCCATACTAAAATGGGGGAAATCAAGACATGGAGATTTAGGAACTGGATAAAAGTTAAAAACAAAACAAAAAAATATTACGGCAGAGCCTTGATTGTAACCCAAGTAGCTTTGATTCCAGTGCCTGAGCTCTTAAGCAAAATAACAGACTGCCTCTTAGGTCAAACATTTAGTAAATGAAGGCCACATGAGTGGCTAATTCCAAATTCAGTGTCACCTTTCATCTAGGTTGTATAGATTTTCTGATGGCATTTGAGTCATTTAAGCACTATAAATTAGTTTGGTTGGGAAGTGCACTTGGTCAAATTGCCTTCCCAGTGTCCCTTCTAATTGCTATTAGTGGATCCTTATAAAATATGTTAATTATTGCATTTTGGTTTGAGTAATGTTAGAAAGTAACAACCCTCACCTTGTGGAGTTCAAATTTTAAACAGAGGCATGTGCTTAGTCGCCTAGTTGTGTCCGACTCTTTGAGGCCCCATGGACTGTAACCCACCAGGCTCTTCTGTCCATGGAATTCTCCAGGCAAGAATACTGGAGTGAGTTGCCATGCCCTCCTCTAGGGGACCTTGCCAACCCAGGGATCAAACCTGGGTCTCCTGCATTGCAGGCAGATTCTTTACCAACGGAGCCACCAGGGAAGGCTTGATATAATTGGTTAACAGGAAGGCTCCTCAGAGGGAAGAAGAAAAGCATGGGAACTTGGAGCAGGGGTATTGAAACCCTGAGATGGAAGACTTCCCTGATGGTCCAGTGGTTAGTATTCCACATTTCCAAATTAGGGGGTACAGGTTCGATCATTGGATAGGGAACTAAGATCCCCCGTGCCATGCAGTGCGGTTAATCAATCCATCAGTCAGTCACACCCCGAGAGAGTAAGAAAGGACTGATTACTGTGACACAGGAGAAATGCCACAGTGTCTCTTGTTTTTTATTTGGATGTGCACCACAGCCTTTTGGGGCCTGTGGGGACATGCGAGTCTTTGCTTATGCAGTAGTGTGTCGATGATTTGGGAGGAGAAGAGGTGAGATGGCTCTTATGTGAAAGCTTTCCTCTCACCAAGTATGGGCACAAAGCACAGACTTGTCTTGGGTTGAAAACGCCTTGGGACCTAGTCACAATGGCATAAAGTAATTAATTTCAGTGACCTTAGACTATAGTAATTTCCAAATCTGGGATGCTTTTAGTCACCAACTAAGGTATATGCAGATCAGGAAGCAACGGTTAGAACTGGACATAGAACAATAGACTGGTTCCAAATAGGAAAAGGAGTACGTCAAGGCTGTATATTGTCACCCTGCTTATTTAACTTCTATGCAGAGTACATCATGAGAAACGCTGGGCTGGAAGAAGCACAAGCTGGAATCAAGATTGCCAGGAGAAATGTCAATAACATCAGATTTGCAGATGACACCACCCTTATGGCAGAAAGTGAAGAGGAACTAAAAGCCTCTTGATGAAAGTGAAAGAGGAGAGTGAAAAAAGTTGGCTTAAAGCTCAACATTCAGAAAATGAAGATCATGGCATCCGGTCCCATCACTTCATGGCAAATAGATAGGGAAACAGTGGAAACAGTGGCTGACTTTATTTTGGGGGGCTCCAAAATCACTACAGATGTTGACTGCAGCCATGAAATTAAAAGACGCTTACTCCTTGGAAGGAAAGTTATGACCAACCTAGATAGCATATTCAAAAGCAGAGACATTACTTTGCCAACAAAGGTTCGTCTAGTCAAGGCTATGGTTTTTCCAGTGGTCATGTATGGATGTGAGAGTTGGACTATGAAGAAAGCTGAGGGCTGAAGAATTGATGCTAATGAATTGTGGTGTTGGAGAAGACTCCTGAGAGTCCCCTGGACTGCAAGGAATCCAACCAGTCCATTCTAAAGGAAATCAGCCCTGGGTGTTCTTTGGAAGGAATGATGCTAAAGCTAAAACTCCAGTACTTTGGCCACCTCATGCGAAGAGTTGACTCATTGGAAAAGACTCTGATGCTGGGAGGGATTGGGGGCAGGAGGAAAAGGGGACGACAGAGGATGAGGTGACTGGATGGCATCACCGACTCGATGGACATGAGTCTGGGTGAACTCCGGGACATGGTGATGGACAGGGAGGCCTGGCATGCTGCGATTCATGGGGTCGCAAAGAGTCGGACACGACTGAGCGACTGAACTGAACTGAAGGTGATTACTCTGACCTTCCCTGTAGGAGAAGTATTTAAATTTAAAATGGAAACTTGCATTGATGGGGCTTCCCTGCTAGCTCAGCTGGTAAAGAATCCACCTGTATTGCAGGAGACCCCGGTTTGATTCCTGGTTGGGAAGATACGCTGGAAAAGGGATAGGCTACCCACTCCAGTATTCTTGGACTTCCCTGGTGGCTCAGTCAGTAAAGAATCTGCCTGCAATGCAGGAGACCTGGTTTTGATCCCTGGGTTGGAAAGATTCCCTGAAGGAGGGCAGGGTTTCCCAGGTGGTGCTAGTGGTAAAGAACCTGCCTGCCAATACAGGAGACAGAAGAGACATGTATTCGATTCCTGGGTAGGGAAGATCCCTTGGAAGAGGAAATGGCAACCCACTCCAGTGTTCTTGCATGGAGAATCCAGTGGAAGAGGAGTCTGGGGGGCTGCTGTCCACAGGGTCACAGAGAGTCAGACACAACTGAAGTGACTTTTGCACTCAAGTTAAACCAGTTCAGAACCATACTAAGAACTTAGAACCATACTAAGGCAGAATGCATGAGCACAACCTCAAGCCTATATGTGATCAAGTGAAATTTCTCTCTTTCTCCTTAATTTACAAATACAAATAATACTTGTAATTTACAATATTTACAAATACAAATGTGAGAAATTTGAAGATAAAATAATCATTCCTCCACTTATTCCAAACGTCAGTTTTTGCTCTGGTGTGAGCTTTCAGAATTTGTCTTTATGCGTATCTGCCTTTGTTCATAGTTGCAATCTAAGTACCTACAGGTCTTTTTTTTTTTTTTGATGTGGGTCATGTTTAATGTCTTTATTGGATTTATTACAATATTGTTTCTCTTGTCTCTGTTCTGATTTTTTGGCCACGAGGTGTGTATGGAATCTTAGCTCCCAACCAGGGATCAAGCCTGCAGCTTGGGTTGGAAGGTGCAGTCTTAATTACTGGACTGCTGGCCAAGTGTCTTTACCTATAGTTTTGTGTTTTGCTGTTTTTGTTTAATGGTATATGATAAACATTTACTTGTTTTTCGACATGGAACAAGAGTTTAATTGCTGCCTAATGTTATTTAGAGACTCATGTTTTTTAATCATTTCTCTATTTTGATACTATTTGTTGCTGTCCTAGCGATGTCAGTATCTATTTTCAGTGGATTATAACAAAGTGGGAAATAACTTTACCACAAGATAACTTTAAGACATCATACCTATAATCATATCATACATATAACTACAGTGAATTTCATAAAAGTTGCAACTACTTATAATCTTAAAGAGTACAAATATGCCAGGTTTATTTAGTATGACCCTGGTTGCAGTGATAATATTAAACAAAATAATTTTCTTTCTTACAAGTTACTTCAAATTTGCTATAGTTTATGTCTCTCTATAACAAAATACGAGCATTTGTTTCTAGTCTTTTTTTTTTTATTATTCTGTTAATGAATTTTTCTTTCTTTTAGTGATGGTATTTTATACTTTTTTTTGGTAAAAATTTGAATGATTTCTTCAGATAACATGGATTTTTAGTTAAATCGATGAAACAAATGTTCCCAAATCTGGCTTCATAGCTTTTTAGGTTTTAACTTTTACTTGATTTTTATATATTTATATCTGTCAGTAGTGGCCCTTGTGATTTCTTCTATTACTTTGAAAAGGAGAATGTTATTTTTTATATATCTGATATATATATTCTCGTTTAGATTCAGTTGAAGTAATTATAATGGTTATACTGAACCTTTAACCCTTTGGAGGTTATTTTTACTAGATACTATAAAATTCGAATTAGAGTTACATTTTTTAACATAAATAATCTTATTTTATATATCTTCAGATGCTTATTTATAATCATTAATTTTTTTCCAGTTTTTACATATTTATTTGTGTATCAGTAAGTACTTCTGTCCTTTTAGTTACTTGTGCTTACGTTGTCCTATTTATACTTTTTTTGGCCAGTTTTCATTGATAAAATCACCCATGTGCTATTTAGAATACATTAAAGAATATTGTTGCTAAGTATTCTAAAGCACAAATGAAAAAATTCTTTTTTAGATTTTTAATGTATTAAATCCATAAATTAACTTGAAATACATATATTTCAATATTTAGCTTTTCTTTATATAATCATGGCCTTTTAATTTAAAAAAGTCTTTTATGTTTTTCAATAAGAAGTACTCCTTAGTTCGATGTCATGATAAACTTGGAGTATTCATACTATGACTGAATGGTTCCTCCTTTAATCTTGCTGAATCTGACTTGTGTGTTTCTTCTGGACAGCTGGAAGCACCATCTGTAACCAGCCATGAAATACAAATTGTATAGTTTGCATAAATCTGCATATTAGTCAAATATTCTGATATTTGCATTTAAAATTGGCATTTCACAAAATAAAGATAGATGGTAAAATTCATGCTAATAGTTTAATCTAGACTTCATTGGGTTGCAAGGAGAAAAGAAGATCCTCCCAACATGGTACCTGCAAAACGAGCACCCCTGGGTACCAGGGTACCTGGAGGTCAAATGCAGACCCACCCTGGCCCCTGAGGTCCCTAGGGATACAGGCTGTCAAGTTTCCCCTTGTGCCAGTGGGACCCAAGCACTGTGCCCAGGCTGGAAACAGGTGAAGTTGAGACAGACGTCTCCTCTGTCCCTGGCCCTGCTGCCTCAACCCTTGTTAGACAGGCGTCCCCCAGGGATTTATAAACTTTGGTGCTAGGTGCTGGGAAATGCTTGGTGCATGAATTGGGAGTGTATGAAAAGGCTTGTCCTGGCTAAGAGGCTAAGACTTGGCCTCTAGCCTTGACCGTCTGTCACATGCCCTCATCCTAACCCTCCCCGTCCTCATATCTAGGTCCTCGCTGCGTAGCTGGCGGATGGTGACAGTCAGCAGAAGCAGGGATGGGGCTGCTGGGTAGGGCCTGGCCTTTAAGGGAGTAGAACAGGTGCCCTGTCCCCTGAAGGTGGTGTGGGGCAGGACTGTGGAAATGAGGCTCCAGGTTTGCAGTGCCTATTACATCTGCCCATTGAACTTTGCTTTACAAAACACAAATTAAGAGATAAAATTACTTCAGGACAGTGACTACAAGCATTAAACTCCAAGGCAGGGATCCTTTTGAGATTAGGGCTTTATACAACATACTGGTCATAAGTCCATTCAACCACCTCTTAGTTTGTAAGATACACCCAGATATTTCCGACTTTCTTATACTCAAACCTCCACTCTTTAAATGTAAATATTTGCTTTCTCCTGACAGTTTGAACCAGGCTTTAGGATAGAATGCCTGTTTGTTGAATGAATGAATGAATGCAAGTGTTCAGGGAATACCACACGCATAACATATATACAGATACATGCTATGCTATGCTAAGTCACTTCAGTCGTGTCTGACTCTGTGTGACCCCAGAGACAGCAGACCACCAGGCTCCCCGTCCCTGGGATTCTCCAGGCAAGAACACTGGAGTGGGTTGCCATTTTCCTTCTGCAATGCATGAAAGTGAAAAGTGAAAGTGAAGTCGCTCAGTCGTGTCCAATTCTTAGAGACCCCATGGACTGCAGCCCACCAGGCTCCTCTGTCCATGGGATTTTCCAGGCAAGAGTACTGGAGTGGGGTGCCATTGCCTTCTCCATACAGATACATAAAAGCGTCTATATTTTTGCCATGTCTCTGATTCTCATTGTTTGCAGATAAAGTGTTTACTTCATGAATATGGTTTTGGACCACTGAATTACATTTTCCCTGAAAACATGATCAAAGGATTGCATGCATTTGTTAAGTTGTAGAAACAATCAGGACTGAGATTGTCTGTTCTCCTAACATGTTGAAATTTCAGCAATATTAATGATTCTTTTCTAAGGATTTGCAAGCATATTTTTTTCTTTTTCAAAAATACTTTACTGCTCTTTTTATAATTTTTATTTTCTTTATCCCTCCCTGCTGCCTAAATTTATTTGGAAGACCGGTAATGCTAAGGAATTGTCTAAGAGAACAATGAAAACTTTGAAATGAATTGTCATATTTTTTTTTAATCTTAAAGTTTAAAACACATTTTTCTGTAAGAATATCATTATTTAAATTTTAAAATATTCTTGAATGTAATATCTATTTTCTTCTTGTTTTTTTTTTCAGAATACCTTAATCACAATGGAGAGCTTGTTTATTAAATTTGTTAAAATAGCATGACTTAAAATATTATATGTTTTATTATATTTCTGTGTGTAACTTACCAATGCGTGGGTATGTTTTGATGTTTAAATATTTAGGAGTACAGGCAAAACTGAGAATCTGGATTTTGTTGGGTCATTAAAAATCCCACGGCTGTTTTTGCAAGAGTGCTTGCTGGAGCTCTGGCCAAAGTCCAGTCTAAGCAATAACATCCTACTCAGTATACCTCATGATCCTGTGTCAGTTATTAAGGCATTCTTCTTTGCTTCCTGCTCTAAACAGCTATGAAACATTGCTGAATTCATGTGCATGATTTTTTCTATATCCTGTTCAGTCTAAATGAAATGACCCTTGCAATATACATACATTATCTACAGTTGTGCTAAGTGCAATGTGTTTACGATTATACAACTCATTGTTAAATGAATAACCTCTTTGGAAAGTAAAACAGAATGCTGTGTATGTAATCAATATTACATACTGTGCATGAATTCATCCTTGACTCAGATTTTATAAAACACACCAAGTTACATCACTTCATGTCAAAACAATCATTAAGGGTCTTTAAGTGGTCTTGAAAATTACCTGTTTTAATGTGAGCAGGCATGTACTCAGTTAAATGAGTCCTGAAATATCTTTGACATTAGCTCAGATCAAAGTCAGGAAACAGTTCTTTTTTGTGACTTAGATGCAAATCATTCAAAAATGGTGCTGGACAGCAACGTTATAATTAAATGAGGAGAGAGAAATCTGAAAAGAGTATCTTGTTAAATTGAAAACAATGAAAGTATACTTATTAATCTGATTTTCTATAACATTCCAAAGCAAGAAACGTAATTATTGATTTTTATTTAAATAATTTAAATGCTTTAAATATGTATATATTTATATTACAGTTTTGCACAGAAGATATTATAATTGATTTGTGTAAGATTAATTGAGAGTAGAATTTTTAGAAAGTGAATGTGTTAAGAGTCAGCTCATAGAAGGCATTTTGAACAGGCCATGTCCCAGTGCCTAGAATTTCTTTGCTCTGATATCACCCTCTGTGAATTCAGTGTTCTCTTCAAGTCCCAACTCATACCATGTCTTCTCCCTGATGTCTTCACTGTGTATTTCCCAAGAGCTCAGGGGTATTTCTCTGGACACTGAAAATATTTGCTCTTCTCTGAGGCTAGATTAATTTTTCATAGCTTGCTTTTTTTAAAAATTTTATTTTATTTTTAAACTTTACAATATTGTGTTAGTTTTGCCAAATATCGAAATGAATCTGCCACAGGTATACATGTGTTCCCCATCCTGAACCCTCCTCCCTCCCCCTCCCCATACCATCCCTCTGGGTCGTCCCAGTGCACCAGCCCCAAGCACATAGCTTGCTATTTAAAAAAATTTTCAACTGTATTTAAATTTCCTCCATGGCAAGCACTGTGATTTATATATTTATTTTGACCTTTTGTAATGCTTTGCGAATATTGATTAATTTATAGTGCAGCTTAGGGGTTTTCATTTTAATTTTTCACATATTTATGTACAGTTATAAATATAAAACTACATATTTTAAAAAACCAAGGAAATTGTAAGCATTGTTATCAAACCATTCACAAAAAGTGTTTGAGACTCCAGCAAGCAGCAGTAAATATACCTCTTGTTATCAAGGAACCACTTTGAGTAAAGAAAAACTGTAAGGAGCAGAAATCTGTTCGTGAAAAGGAAAAAGGAAGTGAGGAACTGGATATTGATCTTGCCAAGTGAAGCAGTAAAAGAAAATACTACATTGTGAACTTCTTTCCATTATTTGCTCAAATTCAACTCAGCAACTCAGATTAGGAGAACAATGGCTGAGATGTTGGAAATAAATCCAACCCATCTGATAAATCCC
The DNA here is from genome assembly GCF_032452875.1 of Bos javanicus. Taxonomy (NCBI): domain Eukaryota; kingdom Metazoa; phylum Chordata; class Mammalia; order Artiodactyla; family Bovidae; genus Bos; species Bos javanicus. The sequence goes on from NC_083883.1 coordinate 67,547,146, forward strand.
TAGGAAACAGGAAATAACACAATCAATGAGAAGAGGAAAGACTTGTTTAGAGTTTCAGACATTTTTTTTTTAATCAAAAATGATCTTCTGAAGTGTAACTTGCTCCTTGTACTTATAATTCTTTTATAAGCAAAAGAATTTTGCTTATAAAATGTTTTGCTTAAAAATGTTTCTTTTGCTTTTTTAAGATCAGCAGTATGTGGGAAATTGTACATGTTGACTATCTGCATCAATAACTTGATGAAAGAATAAATACTTTTGTGTAAAGAGGAAGTCAACCATTCAGTTACCTAGTGAGTGTCGTCATGCTGATTATGTAGCATGATCTTTAGCTGTAGCCTGGAGGTTCCACAGTTAAATGAAAGGCACACGAAATGAAGGGTCTGAAGACCTGGGCTTAATCTTTATTCTTTCGTTTCCCGTCTTCTCATCTTCAAATGTTTATTTAGAATTTATTTATAGGTACATCTCCTTAGGCTGATAATCAAGTGAGGGAGACAAAAAGCAATGGCAATCACATATCATGTGATAGATGCTCTCAGGTCAGTATGGTGGGACCCTTCAAAGGGACTGGTTGGCTTTGGCTTATCATACCACCTTCAATTATTTGTATAATAATATTGGCTTCCTTGGTGGCTCAGATGGTAAAGAATCTGCCTGCAATGCAGGAGACCAGGTTCGATCACTGGGCTGGGAAAATCCCCTCGAGAAGGGAATGGCTACCCACTCCGGTATTCTTACCTAGAGAATTCCATGGACAGAGGAGCCTGGCGGGCTGTAATCCATGAGTTAGCAAAGAGTCGGACGTGACTGAAAACCACCACCATACCGAACCATAGGTAATAGCAGTAATTTGATGAAATACAGAGCTGTTGTGAAAACTTGATATATAGAATTTTTAAAAAATTAGCATTAGTAAAGTACTTTTTCATTGTTTCTAATTTGAAATCCTAAATTTTCATTTCCTTTTTGAAATCTCCTTGATTCATTCTGAAAAGTGCTTTTTCTATATTAGTACTCCCGCTCTACTTTTTCCGTACTTTTCTTTCTGTATTTATTGTGAAAAAGTGAAACTGTTAGTTGCTCCTTGCCTTGTGTTGGTCGCTGAGTTATGTCCGGCTCTCTGTGACCCCATGGACTGTAGCCTGCCAGGCTCCTCTGTATATGGGATTTTCTAGGCAAAAATACTGGAGTGGGTTGCCTTGCCCTTCTCTAGGGAATTTTCCCAACCCAGGGATTGAACCTGGGTCTCCTGAAATTCAGGTAGATTCTTTACCCTGAGTCACCAGGGTAGTCCCTATGTAATGTCGTATGTCATAATAATTGTATCTCAGTAAAACTGGAAGAAAAAAATTGTTTCTTTTAATCTATTTTCAAATACCCAGGCACATGACAATCAAGAATTCTAGATATTGTGTGCATCAGTTTAGGTACTCCAAATATGACCTGCTTTGCCCATGATCCAGAGGAAAGGAGAAAGTTCACAGTGATATAATCATTGATAGAATGAAGATCTTGGAAAAGAGGAAATGTTAGTGAGCTGTGGAGGTTGCTCAGTATAGAGAATGTTTTTAGATGTCTTAACCTCTTTCTTCACTACCAAAGGTTTTCAATTTCATCATCTCAGGTTTTCTTGTCCGTAGATAACAAAATTGAAGCAAATGATTTTTAATGACCCATCAAGCTTGAGGATTCTCTTTGGAGACTGATGGCTGTTTTATATTGGATTGGCCAAAAAGTTCATTCGGATTTTCCTTTGGAGAAAACCGAACGAACGTTTTGGCCAACCCAGTATATCTATATAGGTGTTATTTTGGTAAGCAACCAGATAAAGTCATTGAATAAAATGGAATATGATCATTTATTCTGTTAAACGTTATGCCCCTTCATTCTTCCCGTGTCTTTATCATACAAACATCAACCAACATTAATGTTTACTGAAGAAATGGCAGAAGGCCCAAGGAGATGGGACTTGATTCATACTTTCTAGAGTGAGAGGTGTCTGGGCAGATGAAAGACGTGGGAATGGCCATGAAAGATGCGAAGGAAGAGCAGTGTCTTCATGCTAAGCAGTGTGACAAAGTTTGAAGATTAGCTACATAGAAGAGAGGACCTGTAATGCTTTGGAGAGTTCTCATTCAATTCTGTAAGCAATAGAGGACCATGCTCAGTCAGGAAAAGAAGACAAAGTTATACTTGTTGAATGTCGTTGAAGGTGAGAAAAAAAAAAGAGAAGAGAAGAGGAAATTGCTCATGACACAGCTGGTGTAGGGCTCTATTAAATGAAGAGAAAGGCTGAAAGTCCTAAAAGGAAGGTTGATTTTGCCAAATAGTTATATCATTCCATTCAAAAGAGTTGGAAAAGATGCTTATAGCTGGAGGGATATGGCAGCCTGGCAAGGCTTTATCTCTCCTGAGTATTTTTTTTTTTTTTTTTGGTCTGAGTATTTCTTATAACTGATAAAAGGTTTATCTCAAGTGTCCAGTGTGATTTGCAAAAATGTATATAAATAAGCTTCAGGAAATATTTCCTGTCTTTGTTGAAAACAGGTGGGTATTTGAATCTCTCGATAATTAAATGAAGGCTAATCAGTTCTCCTATTTTAATAGCATCCTCTAATCTCTACTATTGAAGACAGACATGTGTCAGGGCTATTTAAAAAATTGTTATTATAAGGAATGTTCTTGCATGTCTGTACTATTTGTTTTCATATAATTGATTTTTCTAGTATTCTTTAATTCCTTTCTGGTTCTTGAGTTTTGAATTCTAGAATTATTTTAGTATTATGCCATGTAGAAGCACAGAAGCGTGGCTTGATGGTGCTGCTGACAATTTATATGTCAGGGTGTAACTGCCTGGTATATTCTTTGCTGTTTTGCATTCCTTTGCAAAATATGCCTTTGTTTAGTCTTGAGGGAGTAGTCTTCTCCGATTTTCCATATACTCAGGACATGACGTTTACATAGCTAATGACTGTTCTTCTCTGTATGGAATTCAGATGTTTGCATTTTCACACAGTTTCTCCAATCACCTCTTCATTCCTTTTGCATGCTGCAAGATGTCTAATCTGTGGTGAAGAATGGAGACATATTTTCGTGTAATTTCTAAGAAAAATTACATGGGCTATGACAAGCATATCATGCTTCCTATCCAGTTTACCTCATTTATTTCTAAAATTCTGCAATCTGTTTTTGTATCACATTTAGCATATTATAGAAGGCCTGGCTCATTAATTATTATCCTTTGAAGTCATAAGTCCTATTCTAACAGTATGTGTTTGAAGCTAATGTCTCATAAAAACTAAATGTTAAGTATCTTTATAATTTTGTATTATTATCTTCATTACATAAAATAGAAAAGCTTTGATCTACCCTAGGAATTTAAGGTGCTATGTCTGTACACATGATACTTGGATGAATTTTAAACTATTACTTAAATATATGGATGTTTCCGGGCTTCCCTGGTGGCTCAGACTGTAAAGCATCTGCCTGCAATGCAGGAGACCTGGGTTTGATCCCTGGGTCCCTGGGTAAGAAAGATCCCCTGGAGAAGGGAATGGCTACCCACTCCAGTCTTCTTGCCTGCAGAATTCCTCCTGGACAGAGGAGCCTTGTGGGCTATAGTCTGTGGGGTCGCATAGTCGGACACAACTGAATGACTAACATATGGGTGTTTCCAGGCTTCCCTAGTGGCTCAGCTGGTAAAGAATCTGCCTGCAATGCGGGAGACCTGGGTTTGATCCCTGGATTGGGAAGATCCCCTGGAGAACAGCATAGCAACCCACTCCAGTATTCTTGCCTGGAGAATCCTCATGGACAGAGGAGACTGGTGGGCTGCAGTCCATAGGTCACAAAGATTTGGACATGACTGAGTGACTAAATACACACCCATGGATGTTTTCTGGGGGAAGTAATTGGTACCTGTAAAGGCCAGTTTCAGCTTGTCTATTTTAAAGGTTAATTTTTTTTTTTTTTTTAAGAAAATGGTCTTTGCAGATTAAAATGTTTGCTATTAAATAAACATGTTCTGTGTGTGTATCTATATTTATATTTCTATCAACTTAACCCTACTGGTATCTGGACTTCTTCTCTTCACCTGACTTAGGTCTTGGTTTTCACCAGGAAATGGTCCTGCTACTTGTTTCCACTTGAAACAATGGTTTGTGCATTATATTAGGACAGTCATGAGGGTTGCAGTGACCCCAGAGGTAATTACTTTCGTCAAAGGCAGTTTAGGAGAATGGTGATAATGAGGGACAGCAACCCCAGCTATGGCAAATGAAGTGGTAGTGACTGTGTTTGAACTTTCAATATCCTGGTATCTGTGCTTCTGATCTTCCTATCTGTGCTCCTGCAAGTTCTTAAAACCCTGTGGACAAAGAAGGGTCATTTGGCTTTTTTTTTGGTTTAGTATTAAATGTTTTATTTGCAAATAAATTTACAACTTGTAGTTGACAAATCAAAATTAAAAGATGGATAGTGATTAATTTAGAGTTCAACAACAAAATAGTTGCTCCGTAAATATTCACTAACTGGTGAGAGTGAAAAGAGACTGAAACTGATGTCTCCCGATTCTTTGCCCTGTGACATTTTAACTCCCTCTTTGCATTTTCCTGGTGGCTCAGCTGGTAAAGAATCCACCTGCAATGCGGGAGACCTGGGTTAGATTCCTGGGTCGGGAAGATCTCCTGGAGAAGGGAAAGGCTACCCATACCAGTATTCTGGCCTGGAGAATTCCATGGACTGTTTCGTCCATGGGTTTGCAAAGTTGGACACGACTAGGTGACTCACTTTCACTTTTTTGCATTTCCTAAGGCTAAAAATTCACTATTTTAAGTATGCATCATTTATGCCAAATTTTAAAGTAGTCTTTGGTAGCTCTAAATTGAGAAATGGTCTTTGTTGTTTTGTTGACTATTTCTAATTGTTCAGTTAACTGTACAGTGCATAGTGAAAGGACATTTGCAGCCACAGTATGCTAAAGACTTTAATGCTATTGAGCACTATTCTTGACTTATGTCATTTTTATCTCCACAGAGATTGGCCCAGTAACAGTTACCACAGATCCCAAGAAATTTCAATATGAGCTCAGAGAACTCTATGTTCAGGTGAGTGCTTTCTTTTAATTTTATTTCTTTCAGGGGAAAGGAAAATCATGAACTTTTGGCTGATCATCTTCAGTTTTAAGTCTGAAAGTAATAATTCTTAGTTTTTAGATTCCAATACCACTTTTTCTGACTTGAATGATACACATGGAATTGGGACAGATTGGGTTCAAAACACCACCTTCATTTATGCATTGTCTGTAGCTGCTTCCACGCAACAGAGGCAGAGTTCTGTAGTTGTGACAGACTGGCCCACAAAGCCTAAGTGTTTACTGTGTGATGCTTCAGAGAAAAGTTTATTGACTTCTGCTCTAGATGACTTCTGGAGAAGTCAATGGCGACCCACTCCAGTACTCTTGCCTGGAAAATCCCATGGACAGAGAAGCCTGGTAGGCTGCAGTCCATGGGGTCGCTGAGTCAGACACGACTGAGCGACTTCACTTTCACTTTTCACTTTCATGCATTGGAGAAGGAAATGGCAACCCACTCCAGTGTTCTTGCCTGAAGAATCCCAGGGACGGGGAGCCTGGTGGGCTGCCATCTATGGGGTCGCACAGAGTTGAACACTACTGAAGCGACTTAGCAGCAGCAGCAGCAGCTAGATGACTTCAGTGGTAAATCCGCTTACCAATGTAGGAGACACAGGAGATGTGGGTTCAATCCCCAGGTCAGGAAGACACCTTGGAGTAGAAAGTGGCAACCCACTCTAGTATCCTTGCTTAGAAAATTCCATGGACAGAAGAGCCTGGTGTGCTACAGTCCATGGGGGCTGCAAAAAGTCAGATACAACTGAGCACTAGATGACTCCTTTCGCTGACTCCTTTCACTGTGTCATAAGGAACAGTTAATTTTTTTCCTATAATCGTTGTGCTATAATTAGGATAACTTAAAAATTCTTTACTCTAAGTCATCTATATAAATGTTTGTAAGCATAGTTTTGTTAGTAGAGTAGATGAATAGTTGGTTGAAATGTTATCCTGTTGGAGATAAGGTTAACATGTACCTTCTCCTCATTCCTCGTTGAGGTCATTTTTCTCAAATCCATTGATCTTTTTTTTTTTTTTTTTTAATAACTTGCTTCTTTGAGGCTGTTTTACTGTCCTGTCCTCCATGGATGGTCTCTGCTGCAATCACCTATAGGTCTTTTTGGGCACTGCTCATTGAAGCTGTTGGTGACTGGATCACTGGCTACCTGTCCCCTTTAGGGCTGCCATCATTCCAGGGCACCTCCGCAGTGACTGGAATGACCTGTCAGAACCTTCTGCTCTCAGTTCCTGACCTGGTCTTCAGTGACCTTTCCTTTCCTCCGTCTCAGTCTTCTATTCCCGCACACTCTCTGAACCTTGTGTGTTTGTGCTTAGTTGCTCAATCATGTCCAAGTCTTTGTGACCCCTTGGACGATAGCCTGCCAGGCTCCTCTGTCCATGGGGATTCCCCAGGCAAGAATACCCAATTCATTCTTTTCTCTCAGGTCACTCATTCAAGCTTTTAATCTCCTGCCGCAACCATCTGTCCACCAAGCTTGTTACAGCATCTTACTGTAACTGCTTCTTCACCCTCATCAAACATTCCAGTCCAGTGATCCCTATCCTGTCTCCCAGGCCTTCGGAGTCTCCTTTTTTCACTTTCTTCCAATCTAGCTCAGAGTCTTGTCATGTCAAAAACACAGCTTTTTTTCTTGTCCATTGCTTTTTTGTTCAAAAGGCAAAACTTCATTCCTGAAGGACCAAAATGACTATGCCAGGTGCCACTGGAGTCTCACGATATGGCAGGTTGATTTCACTATAAATACACAGCCACCTGCTTCCACTGGACTCTCAATACTCCCATGATCCGGTTCTGTTTCTTTGGTCAATTATATCTCCCACGCCTCCCAGTGACAGTTGCAAACTTTAGCTATTCTTCTTAAACCTGTATTCCATTGCCCTTTTCCTATGGACCATTTTGGGCTAATGATCCACTCTGAGCAAGCTGTCTCACTTACTGTTTCACACACAGGCACATTTAAATGGAAGCTCTTGGCTTCCTCATACCTTACGTGTAATCTACATGCATTTGATACCCATCCTATCCACATTCTCTACTTAATCACAACTCCTTGGCTTTCTCAGGATCTTAATGCTCTCACGCTGTTTTCTTTTTTTTTTTTTTTTAAAAACTGCTTTAGGTTTCCCATTTACTTTTTTAAAAAATTGGAGGTCAGTTACTTTACAGTGTTGTGTTTCTGCTGTACAACAACATCAATCAGCTGTACATATACATATATCATCTCTTTTTTTGTTTTTACTTCCTCTTTAGGTCACCCCAGAGTATTGAGTAGGGTTCATGTGCTACAGGAGATTCTCTTTAGTTTATTTATACTATTTTATGCTGCTGCTGCTGCTGCTGCTGAGTCACTTCAGTCATGTCTGACTCTGTGCGAACCCAGAGATGGCAGCCCACCAGGCTCCCCTGTCCCTGGGATTCTCCAGGCAAGAACACTGGAGTGGGTCGCCATTACCTTCTCCAAGGCATGAAAGTGAAAAGTGAAAGTGAAGTCGTTCAGTTGTGTCCGACTCTTCGAGACCCCATGGACTGCAGCCTACCAGGCTCCTCTGTCCATGGGATTTTCTAGGCTAGAGTACTGGAGTGGGGTGCCATTGCCTTCTCCAACACCCTCTCCTCTATTTCCTATAAATATGTTCAAGACTACCTCCAAAACAAACCCCTCTCCCAGTGAACCACACTGTTGAAAACAAAACAAACTAACCAACAAATCACTGTTTTTCTCAAAATTCTCTTACAAATAGCGATTTTCATTTCTCAATTCCTTCAATGCCTGGAAAGCTGTCAGTATTCCCTGCCGTCTTTTCCTCATGTGCCTTCTGCAGTTACTTCTTAGTCTATTTCAGTCTCGTCGCCACACCCATGCTCTATGTTGCTCTAGCTGGTGACACATAATCTCTGGCTTTGCTAAAGGCAGTGGAAACATTTCATTTGTTAGTATGTTAGTTAAACTTTGTAGTTCTTGGCAATACTGGCCTCTCCCTTCATCTTGAGGCATTCTCTTCCTTTACACATTCTTTCACTTTTCGTCCCACTATTCTTAAGCTTCCTAGGCAGCTCATTCCCCCCAGTTGGCCATTAAATGTTTAGGATCCTAGTAGGTTTGCAAACTGGCCCCATTTATTTGTCTCATTTTTATTTTTTCTCTTTAGGAAAAATCATCCATACACACCTAAATACATTTCTAGCCTAGAACTCTCCTCTGAGAATTAGACCCATCAGTCAGTCTCCAGGATGTCACAATGGCACTCCAAAGTGAAACTCACAGATGTTCTCTTTCCACTCCTTCTACTGCTGCTGCTAAGTCACGTCAGTCGTGTCCGACTCTGTGCCACCCCATAGACGGCAGCCCACCAGGCTCCCCGTCCCTGGGATTCTCCAGGCAAGAACACTGGAGTGGGTTGCCATTTCCTTCTCCAATGCATGAAAGGGAAAAGTGAAAGTGAAGTCGTTCAGTCATGTCCGACTCTTAGCGACCCCATGGACTGCAGCCCACCAGGCTCCTCCGTCCATGGGATTTTCCAGGCAAGAGTACTGGAGTGGGGTGCCATTGCCTTCTCCGCCACTCCTACTAATATGGTTCTAAATCTTGTTCTTTGTCTTCTGTTTGTTATCTTTGTGAATTATGCCTGTAGTATCCTGGTTATTCACCAAAATTCTGAATCATCCTTAATATACACATCTTTTCCCCTCCAAACCATCAATCAAATCTTGGTTTTTTAACTTTCTTAATAGTTTTTATATCAATTGACTTTCATTAATTAATATTAGCATGTCATAGTCCCAGTTATTGTATCTTTCAGTTCAGTCTCTCAGTCGTGTCCGACTCTTTGCGACCCCATGAATGGGCAGCACGCCAGGCCTCCCTGTCCATCACCAACTCCTGGAGTTCACTCAAACTCATGTCCATCGAGTCGGTGATGCCATCCAGCCATCTCATCCTCTGTCGTCCCCTTCTCCTCCTGCCCCAAATCCCTCCCAGCATCAGGGTCTTTTCAAATGAGTCATCTCTTCGCATGAGGTGGCCAAAGTATTGGAGTTTCAGCTTTAGTATCAGTCCTTCCAATGAACACCCAGGATTGATCTCCTTTACAATGGACTGGTTGGATCTCCTTGCAGTCCAAGGGACTCTCAAGAGTCTTATCCAACACCACAGTTCAAAAGCATCAATTCTTTGGTGCTCAGCTTTCTTCACAGTCCAACTCTCACATCCATGACCACTGGGAAAACCATAGCCTTGACTAGACGGACCTTTGTTGGCAAAGTAATATCTCTGCTTTTTAATATGCTATCTAGGTTGGTCGTAATTGTATCTTTAGGCTGAATTAATGCAAAAAAGCTTTTAAGTGATTTCTCTGCTTTTAGTCTTGCTCTGATTTTCCAGGCCTTTCTCTACTCTGACCAGCAGACAAAAGATCTAAAAAAAAGTCTCTCAACATTCCCCTCTAATACCCTGTCCACTCACCTCCTACGCTCACTTCACCCGAGTCTTCCCAAATTCCTGAGTGACCTGAGGCCTGTCTACCTGTCAGCCGTTCCTGGAGCCACTGTCTCCCTTGGGCCTGAGATCTGCTCTAGGGGTCTTGCGTAGAGTCTCCTGTGTCTGGATCCTCACCTGTCTCCCCGTGGGGCCCTTGCATGTGCTGCTCTCCTTGCATGTGTGTGTCTTAGTCACTCAGTCGTGTCCGACTTTTTGTGGCCCCATGGATGGTAGCGCACCAGGCTCCTCTGTCCATGGAATTCTCTAGGCGAATACTGGAGTGGGTTGCCATTTCCTTCTCATCTCTTTGCATAGGAAATTCTTGTTCTTCATCTTGGCCTCATGTCCATGCTTCTTTAATCGAGTTTAAAATCCTGTTTTCAAAATCTCATCTGGAATACCACTTCCTTAGAGAATCCCGTCCTGTCCTCCAGGATTGGTCATATCTCATGGCCTCTTTCTGTCACAAAGTAGTTGGGATTTCATAGTGAAAGATTATGTCTGATTGAGTTAATCACTGAATCCCTTAGTAAAATGCCTGGCATATAGAATGTGCTCATATAGAATGAATGGAAGAATGAATGAAGGAAGGAAGGAACAAACCACCACTGTGTACAAATTAACAGTTCAGATTGGAGTTTGAAGTTTAATACTTCAGTTGGTTTCACTGTCGAGTGCATGACTTCAGTTGGGACTATATATGGTATGAGCATAATTGGGGCACAGGGTGAAAAAACTCAGGAGTTTGGCATTCCAAATATGTATTCCATCGCGATTCTTTCATCGTGCCTGTCTCTATTTTTAAATTGCATGCTAAATTGGATTATGTTTCATAAATGTCTAAGTAGGTTTTTATAGTTATCCCTTGTCTCTTTTTCTCTTTTATTAAATTTCTTCTGATAATGTCTCTCATTAATCCTCTATTTCCTTTCTCATATCATTCTTTTTCAGTCATTATCTCAATACTTATTTACAATTCACTTTTCTATCCCCTGATATAGCAAATTCTTTTCCACTTTGGATGTCCACATTCTTTGAAAGAAAATTTACATAAAAATTTCTATCCAGTATGTGGAACACAGGAATTAAAAATTGTATTACCCTAATTGTTTATATTTTTATATTCTGGTGTTTTATCATGAACTCCTGAGTGCAAGAGCCTTACAGCTCTCATTGAGCCTCTGGTCTACCATGGGATGAATCAGTGTCTGCAGGAGAGTGGACTTAAATAGCTATTGAATAAATGAATGTCATACGAGCGTAAATTCTTTTAAAAATGTATATGTAACAGTGAAACTATATACAATACAATACAAACTTTACCTGATGGTACAAAGGATACTTAAAAATCTAATTATCACTTTTTGTAATATAAAGATTCGGTATGGCCATGTAATGGAGGTTTCTAGCTGAAAGAATGTTTGGAAGAGATTTACTGCATTCATTTCTTTTCCCCTCTGCAAGAATTCATCTGGGATATATTCTTAGAAAGCTGGCCAGAATGCAAATGCCTACATTCTCATTGAGACCTGGCACTTCCTCATTTCCTGCCTCTCCCCTTCTTTTGTTCTAAGGGATCTTCAGATCCTCCTTGCTCCGTTTGTCTCCAGGGTGGAGGGTCATGGTCCTTAATCGTACTCCATTGATTCCCTTCCCAGAACCCTCCTCAGCCAACCTCTGGAACTGAACTTGATATAGATACTCTGTAGAGTCATAATGTTTCTGTTCAAGAAAATAATCTTTCTTCCTTCCCTGGAATGAAAGCTGGTGTCCATTTCTCTGGAGATTTCCTCTGTACTGGCTGCATCTTAAGGATTTATTTTTACATTGTCTTGAGATACAAGAGGATGCTTAATTAGAACAACTAGCCAGGGATGGAATCAAATATTTACTTTTTCTTTTCATTCAAAATTGGACACTGTTATAAGCATTGGGGATACCATGGAAGTATTTTTATTTTCGAAGTTTCTGGTGAATTATTCCTTTTTTAATCAGTGGCAAAAATTTTCATCAAGTAAAGGTCAAATATGAAGACACTAAGCTATATCATTACTTAACCCTGACCTAAAGAATGTATTTTGTTTTCTCTTCAGTGTTTGCTTAGAGAATATTTTATTTCATAACCCACTCTGAGAAACTAAAATTCAGGAATTTCATAAAATTTTAGTATGGTACTAAAATTTGTGTGTGTGTGTGTGTGTGTGTAATTTCCAGACCCTTTTTTGATTCCTCTTCTAATATTTTTAGTAACTCCTCCCAAATCACTGATATGAAGAGCAACAAGGATGGCTGTTTTATTACAATTAACTTGGATTTTTTTTTTTAGAAAAGAAACCTTTGAAAATATTCCTTTCATATTTGTTTTGAAAACAAGAAAAGGAAATGCAGTTTGAAGTAAATTAAATAATTGCCCATTAACTTTTCACCAGACTCAGCTATTTTTCTTGTAGAGGTAATTAACTTGAGGAAAAAGCAATTTAAAATTTTACAAGAAAAATGTAAGAGAAATCACTAAACTTAAACCATTAAATGTATAACATTAATTTCATTTTCGTGCATCTTCTTTCATTTGGGATACAGAAAAGTAGCGTGTACAGAAAGCATCTGAGGTTTCTCTCTGGGGAAAATAAGGGACGATAAATGACAACAACGGTATTCAAATCACACAGCGCTTTGAGAATTAATATCCTTGTGAATATGCATTGCAAAGTCTTGTCTCAGGTCACATTCTTTATAAGAAGCTATAAAGCTTGTTGATTTTTAGAAAACGATGTTGACAATGATATGCTTTTTTTTTTGCATTACGAAGTTTATTTTTTTCCTGTATAATTTCTTTTTTTTTCTTTTATTTATGTATTTATTTTAATTGGAGGCTAATTACTTTACAATATTGTAGTGGTTTTTGCCATACATGAATCAGCCATGTGTGTACATGTGTCCCCCATGCTGAACCCCTCTCCCAACTCCCTTCCCATCCCATCCTTCAGGGTCATCCCAGTGCACCAGCCCTGAGCACCCTTTTCCATGAATCGAACCTGGACTGACGATCTGTTCCACATATGATAGTACACATGTTTCAATGCTATTCTCTCAAATCATCCCACCCTCACCTTCTCCCACAGAGTCCAAAAGTCTGTTCTTTACATCTGTGTCTCTTTTGCTGTCTCTCATACAGAGTCATCGTTAGCATCTTTCTAAATTCCATATATATATGTGTTAATATACTGTATTGATGTTTTTCTTTCTGACTTACTTCGGCTCCAGTTTCATCCACCTCATTAGAACTGATTCAAATGCATTCTTTTTAATAGCTGAGAAATATTCCATCGTGTATATGTACTACAGCTTTCTTATCCATTCGTCTGCCAGTGGACATCTAGATTGTTTCCATGTCCTGGCTATTGTAAACAGTGCTGCAATGAACATTGGGGTACACGTGTCTCCTTCAATTCTGGTTTCCTTGGTGTGTATGCCCAGCAGTGGGATTGCTGGGTTGTATGGCAGTTCTATTTCCAGTTTTTTAAGGAATCTCCACACTGTTCTCCATAGTGGCTGTACTAGTTTATATTCCCACCAACAGTGTAAGAGGGTTCCCTTTTCTCTGCACCCTCTGCAGCATTTTGTAGACTTTTTGATAGCAGCTATTCTGACTGGTGTGAGATGGTACCTCTTTGTGGTTTTGATTTGCATTTCTCTGATAATGAGTGATACTGAGCATCTTTTCATGTGTTCATTAGCCATCCATATGTCTTCTTTGGAGAAATGTCTGTTTAGTTCTTCGGCTTATTTTTGGATTGCGTCATTTATTTTTCTGGAATTGAGCTTCATGAGGTGCTTGTACGTTTTTGAGATTAATTCTTTGTCAGTTGCTTCATTTGCTATTATGTTCTCCCATTTTGAAGGCTGTCTTTTCACCTTGCTTATAGTTTCCTTCATTGTGCAAAAGCTTTTAAGTTTAATTAGGTTCCATTTGTTTATTTTTGCTTTTATTTCCAATATTCTGGGAGGTGGGTCATAGAAGATCCTGCTGTGATTTATGTCAGAGTGTTTTGCCTATGTTTTCTTCTAGGAGTTTTATAGTTTCTGGTCTTACATTTAGATCTTTAATCCATTTTGAGTTTATTTTTGTGTATGGTGTTAGAAAGTGTTCTAGTTTCATTCTTTTACAAGTGGTTGACCAGTTTTCCCAGCACCACTTGTTAAAGAGATTGTCTTTTCTCCATTGTATATTCTTGCCTCCTTTGTCAAAGATAAGGTGTCCACAGGTGTATGAATTTATCTGGGCTTTCTATTTTGTTCCATTGATCTATATTTCTGTCTTAGTGCCAGTACCATACTGTCTTGATGACTGTGGCTTTGTAGTATAGTCCAAAGTCAGGCAGGTCAATTCCTCCAATTCCATTCTTCTTTCTCAAGATTGCTTTGGCTATTTGAGGTTTTTTTGTATTTCCATACAAATTGTGAAATTATTTGTTCTAGCTTTGTGAAAAATACCGTTGGTAGCTTGATAGGGATTGCATTGAATCTATAGATTACTTTGGGCAGTATACTCATTTTCACTATATTGGTTCTTCCAATCCATGAGCATGGTATATTTCTCCATCTATTTGTGTCATCTTTGATTTCTTTCATCAGTGTTTTATAGTTTTCCATATATAGGTCTTTTGTTTCTTTAGGTAGATTTATTCCTAAGTATTTTATTCTTTTCATTGCAGTGGTGAATGGAATTGTTTCCTTGATTTCTCTTTCTGTTTTCTCATTGTTAGTGTATAGGAATGCAAGGGATTTCTGTGTGTTAATTTTATATCCTGCAACTTTACTATATTCATTGATTAGCTCTAGTAATTTTCTGGTAGAGTCTTTAGGGTTTTCTATGTAGAGGATCATACCATCTGCAAACAGTGAGAGTTTTACTTCTTTTCCAATCTGGATTTCTTTTATTTCTTTTTCTTCTCTGATTGCTGTGGCTAAAACTTCCAAAACTATGTTGAATAGTAGTGGTGAGAGTGGGCACCCTTGTCTTGTTTCTGACTTTAGGGGAAATGCTTTCAGTTTTTCACCATTGAGGATAATGTTTGCTGTGGGTTTATCATATATGGCTTTTATTATGTTGAGCTGTGCTCCTTCTATGCCTGCTTTCCTCAGGGTTTTTATCATAAATGGATGTTGAATTTTGTCAAAGGTTTTCTCTGCATCTATTGAGATAATCATATAGTTTTTATCTTTCAATTTGTTAATGTGGTGTATCACATTGGATAATGATATGCTTTCAATGATACTCTTTTATTCAAATATTTTATCGAGAAAAAAGCATATTAGTCAAACATTTGAAATGTAAAAAAGTAAGATATTTCTACTATTGATCCCCAGAATTGAAATGCTTCACATAAAATTAATTTTTCTTTGAGAAGTCTTTTAATAAAATTGACCATCAAATTTTTTTGATGTCAAACAAATTTCAGTTCTTTTTTTTTTTTTTTAATAACTTGGGAAGCCCACTAAGGTTTACCTTTACTATGTCAACATTTTTAGTGTTAAATATGAAGACTCTTGGACTTCCCAGGTGGTGCTAGTGGTTAAGAATCCTCTGTCAGTGCAGGAGATGCAAGAGATGAGTGTGCACCGTGGGTTGGGAAGATTCCCTTGAGTAGAAAGTAGCATTCCACTCTTAGTGTTCTTGCCTGGAAAATCCCATGAGCAGAGGAGCCTGGTGGGGTCCACCTGGAAAATTCCATGGGCCCACAAAGAGTTGGACATGACTGAGTGACTGAGCACAGCACCATGGAGGCCCCTGGTGTTTTTATATTTTTCTCCTTAAGAGAAAAGCAGATTGAATCTACTTGCACAACTAATCTGTGCTAAATACCCATTATAAATGTACTGTATGGATTGTATTAAATGTTCCTACCTCTCAGTTTCTTTCCAAAAAAAACAAAGTAAAATTGACCTTGATATAAGCAAGAATAAGTAAAAATATGTGAACTAGCTTGTCACACAGAAACAAGATAGAGTTATGAATTAGGGCTCGATACAATTATTGTCATTCTTTAACTGGAACAGAAGAGTAAATAGACAAACTAAAGTTAAGGGAAAAAATATTTTACTATAATATAGAAACAGTTGATGTTAAAATTAACTGCCAACAGAGACTATGAAAAACCATGGCCAGACAGGCAAAAACTGTTAAAACTGAGGATGAGATAATGCTGGTTTATGATGCCAATTCAGTATACATTTTATTTAATCTCAGGTATTCCAAATCATGCTACTATGTAGAAGTGTCCTTTTCATTTCTAAATTTATAGAAGTCTTCTATATGAATTTAAAAAGCAAAACTGATATATAACCAAAAATTTAAGAAAGTGAAAAGAAATTGACTAGAACCAGAAGAGGGAAAGGATCATATGTTAGCATAGATACAATGTGGGCTTCCTGATGGCTCACTGGGTAAAGATTCCTCCTGTAATGCAGGAGCCTCAGGGGACACAGGTTCAATCCCTGGTCAGAAAGATCCCCTGGAGAAGGGAATGGCAAACAACTCCAGTATGCTTGCCTGTAAAATCCCATGGACAAGGGAGCCTGGCAGACTACAGTCTACTGGGTATCACAAAGAATCAGACATAACTGAGTGCATACACACACACAAGGATATAATGTAGAGTTATAAAAGGTGTGATTTTTATGTTTGGTGTTGGGTGTGATTCGACTGAAGAAAGCAGTTTCAATTTCCACTTAAGTTTTCTCAATATGCATTTCTTATAAATGCATATTTATCAGTGTATATATACACACTTTTACAGGAGGAATGACGTGTTTCATTTAGGGAAGAAAGTGACAGGAGTCAAATGCATGCAACTCACGATATGCGTAAAAGCTGCAAGAATAGTAGAACAGCATCTGATTGAAAGTAAGGGCTTGATAAATGTTAGCTATTGTTGCTACTCTTACTACTACTGTCTCTGGTACTCCAGTAGTCTTTTAGAAAAGATAGTCATCAAGTAATTCTACTGTAAATGGACGGCAGTTATCCAAGTAATTCTACCATAAAGGGATAACAGTTATCTAAGTAATTCCACCATGAAGCAACAACAGTTATTATCCAAGTGATTCCACCATGAAGGGACAACAGTTATGGAACATGTGCCTTGTGAAAGATTTTACATGTGTTTTATTAAAGTCACCTTCTCAATTCAAACCCACACAACTATTAATCTTCCTTTTTACAAATTCAGAGACTCAGACTTTGAGGTATTAGATAACATGTTTTCCTCAGGTTGTCAGACTGGCAAGTAGCAAGAGCAGTTTCAAAAGTGGAAGTGTTTAATGTCCGAGCCAGTGTCCTTTCTCACTTTGCTACTTTCCTTTTAAATATTGGTGTAAGTAACCTTAGTAAGCTAATCAAATTAACATTTATTTATTTCATTTCTCTTTGTATTTTACTTCAAAGTAGGAAAGTAGAGAATTAAAGACAGATGTAGGTGCAGGACTGCCTCATTCTCAATGAAACAGTTTTACCTAAAGAAAATAAAATTCCTCTTCTACATCAGTCACTTTGAGTAATTGGCTCACCTAAAGTTACTGAGCAGCAAATGACACAGTTAACTGTAAATTGAAAATCACTTCCTTTGCTCAGCATGTTTTCTTGCTACTTAATGTGGTAAGCTTATTTAAGTGGAACCTCACAGTCACCTTGGAGAGACACAAGAGCAGAGTGCATTTTAAGAGATTGAAAGGTAATGTTTATACTGCGGTTGTGTTCATAGCTGGTTTTGATCATTTTTATTGTTAGAGTTAGGCTTCTTTGGGCCTGATTGAAGCATCTATTAAAACTTTAGTTTGTTGCTGGAGTTTTCTGTTAGAGGACTAAATTTTCTGAGGGACAAACAATCCTATATCTCTAGAAAGTAGGATGTGGGCTAAAGATGGGCACTGAGTGAGAATAATTGGCTCTTTCTAGACTTCCATCCTAGTACCCTGTTCAGAAGCAAATAGCTAGCTGATTTCTTAATGATCTTTTGCATGAACTTCAAAGGACAAGAGAGTATAGAAGGGTGTTCTGACTGTTGGATTGCATTTTCAAAGCAGAATATGCAGATGCTTAACATGGGTTGGGGGTGGATTGCAATGGGGCATTTCTTGATGTTCTTTTGGGAGTGTGCATGTAAGGATACATTCTTAAGTGTAAATGCATGAGTCATTGTGGAGTAAAATAAATACATGTGAAAAAATAACATTTTTAAGAAGAGTCTACTGACCTGTGATGCCTGGATTTATTCCATTCATGCTATTAAGCCAACCAAAGGATTGTTCTATTCCCCACAATAAGTACTGTACCTGATTTTGTCTCTTTTGAGGTGATGGTAAGGATGGAGGAAAAAATGTTTTTTCTTGGGAGAATTTTGTTTAATCTAAAGCCTAGACTCCTAGAGAAAAAACAATAAACCTCACTTTCAACAAAATGGAAAATTAAAGATTTTTAAAGTAAAAATTAATTTCTTTAATCAAATTAAGGAGTTAATCTTCTCAATCCAACTTGATCAGAAGCAGTTCTCAAGAAGCCATCTTTTTTCTTCTTAGGTCTTGAAAAAGTCTCAAGAATTGTGGAATCTTGGTTTCGGTATTGACTTTGAGTATTATTTGCTCAGTTAACCCGTCAGTTGTTGGGAGCCCTTCCAGACACATATCAGTACCCCAGGCATCTCTAACATCAGGTAGAGATTTGATAGCACTGGCCTGTCTCACCAGACAATACCTGGGCCTTCTGTGTGCAGTGTCTGGGGCCCTCTGTTGGTGTTTGAGGCTGATATGGACTTTCTTGGGCAGGCATATCCCACTGTTAATTACTGGTCCAGTCACCAGCTAAGTCCCTCAGGTTTCCATATATAAATTTTAAACTAAGTCTCCATTCTTCTATATTCATGTTGATTTAAAGAAAAAAAAAACTCCCCAGGTAGCTACTGTCTATATGTATTAGTCTCATCCTTTGAGATGATGTAGCTCTTAGTTAACCAGTCTTGCTTAGTGACTACTTACTAGTTCTAAGAATAATGACTTGTCTATCTCAACTTCCATATAAATGCAATGTTCATACATTATAATGATTTTATTAATAAAAGTATATTCTATTGATAATTTTTTGTCCAGACCTAATATACACAGTAGAAATATATTTTTATCACCTTAAGTAAAAAGAATCACAACAGTACAACTTCCTCAGTTACTCAGAAACAAAGGTAATGTCAGTTATGCTGGAAACATAAAATCCACATGTGAATGTTGGAACAGAAAGGAAGAGATTTTAGTGGGCAAGGAGAGCCTGAGGAATTCAGAGGAACGGTAGAGAAAAGTGAAACTGAAGTGGCTCAGTCGTGTCCGACTCTTTGTGTCCCCATGGACTGTAGCATCCGTCCATGGCTCCTCCATCCATGGGATTTTCAAGGCAAGAGTACTGGAGTGGGTTGCCATTTCCTTCTCCAGGGGATCTTCCCAACCCAGGAATCGAACTTGGGTCTCCCACATTGTAGGCAGAAGCTCTCACCGTCTGAGCCACCAGGGAAGTCCAAAGGTAGAGAAGGGTCATAGCAGAGAGAAGACAGGGAGAAAGAAAGCCTTCCTGAGGAAGTGTGAGCAAGGTGAAAGCTTAGTCCTCAGATAAGCAAAGATAATTAGCTACAGTGACCTCTTTGCTGGTGCGCTTGTCCTCCCCTGGCTCCTTCTCACTGAGCAAACAGGAGAGCCATCTGATAGGAGACCAGTGTGTGGATGCTTAGTCACTCAGTCTTGTCTGACTCTGTCACATCATGGACCGTAGTCTGCCAGGCTCCTCAGTTCTTGGGATTTTCCAGGCAAAAATACTGGAAAGGGTAGCCTTTCCCTTCTCCAGTGGATCTTCTTGACCCAGGAATGGAACCGGTATCTCCTGCAATGACAGGTGGATGCCTTACCACTGAAGCTGCCTGGGATGTCCTGTTCCAACCAGGAACCAGGGCAGTGTCTTAATCTGATGGGAAAAGAAAAAGGTCCCAATAGAAAGGTACAGAATGCTTGAAAAAGGATAGACTTCTCTAAGTATCAGGGAAGAGGAGAATTACTGAAGTGTATTCTGAGAATTCCAAGGTATCATTTTTGTAGTTTTCCATTTTCGCCTAGAGTTAACCCTGAACACGTCTATATGTCTTCTGATCACGAGAAGCTCTATGGTGGTATTTTTGTTGTGCTTGCTTATTTACATGCTGTTTTCCTCTCGAAACAACCATGTGTGTCATGCTGAGTCACTTCAGTCATGTCTGACTCTCTGCAACCCCATGGATTATAGCCCACCAGGCTCCCCTGCCCATGGGATTCTGGAGTCGGTTGCCGTGTTCTCCTCCAGGGGATCTTCCCAATCCAAGGATTGAACTCAGGCCTCTTATGTCTCCTGCATTGGCAGGCAGGTTCTTTACCACTAGTGCCGCCTGGGAAGACGTGGAAGGACCGTGGTCTATTATAATTCATGTACATTATGCAGCTTTTGAAATATTTTAAAGTATGAAGGCACAGTATTTTCTGACTTATTAATCAAGTGCCTGGCATATACATTCTTTTAACATTTTTTAAAATTTATTTTTAATTGGAGGTGATAAGTGCTTTACAATGTATTGATTTCTGCCATACCACAACACGAATCAGCCATTAGTACGCATATATTTCCTCCTTTTTGAGCCTCACCCACCCCACTCCCCTATCCCACCCCTCTGGGTCATCACAGAGCCCCAGGCTGCGCTCCCTGTGTTATAGGCAACTTCATACTAGTTATCTGTTTTACACATACTGGTGTAGCTATTTCAGTGCTACTCTCTCGATTCATCCCACCCTCTCCTTCCCCCTCTTGTCCACAAGCCTGTTCTCTACGTCTGTGTCTCTATTCCTGCCCCGCAAATAGGTTCATTAATACCATTTTTTTAGATTCCATATATATGCATTAATATTGTTTCAATGCAAGAGAACTGAATATCCTCTTAAGGCTCAACATGAAATAAATTCCAATAAATGGAAAGGTCAGTTTCAGAAGAGTTAGACCCTTACTACTGATAAGTGATAACCTGAAAGCCTGGAAACGGTTGTTGTTGTTAAGCTTCAGCGTTCCTGGAACTGAGGTCAGCAGTTCTTTGATGCCTTGGTTTGGATTCCATCTTCTTCAGCCTAGTAAAGGCAGCATGGTGGACTGCCTGGAATGTGGCATCTTCTTTTTTTGATTATGGGGATTTGAAGTCTGGACTCTGAAATATTCTGTCTCTTAGTACATCCCTGCCATATTTTCTACAAGTGATGAAGACCAAATGTCACTGATGCATTAGGATTCTACAGTCATTCTGATTTATTTCATACTTGCTTGGAAGCAACTTTAAATTCAATTCAATGTAATTTAATGGTTTCCACATGTACATTCTGTTTTCTTGGTTATAGAATCACACGACTGTATTTTTAGAAAGTGAACTGAGGGTTGTAAACTTTTGTACAGTTTATAACGGAGTTTCATTCCAAAATTTTATACATAAAGGGAAAATTGTGCAAATAAGACATTCAAAACCACGGGTGTTCCATGTGAAAGGAATACAATTGCACTCTGAAACTAGGCTTAGTAAATGGTAGCCATGTTAGAATAAGGGTCAATGTTGTAATGCCAACGGGCAGTCTTTTGGACTCAGAAATGAACCTGCCAAAAATGTTTCATTTTTTTGGTTGCTTAGAGTTAGGCGTAACTGGAAAACAATTGGTACAAGCACTAATCCATTGAAAATAGATGATGAGAATAGAATTGAAATGGTCTGGAAGAGAAATAATAAGGCATAGGCAAAGGCCCGCTTTGAGATTAATCTTCTTCCTTCTCTGATCCTTTGTTTGATGAGTAATTTTCCCATTAGGTTTTGGGCAGAGACTTGATTTTTCTTTAATGCCTGTCAGGGTTTAAAGGTTCAGTTTATTCCAGTACTACTTCCCCACTGTTTTGTATTTAGAAAAGACTACATGGTAATCTGTTTTATTACTCCCTTGACTGATAGGATTTCTGTTCATTTTTATTTAATCTTTTTTGACAATAATTTATTTTCTGAACATAATTATCACTGTATTTCTGAAGTTACAGTTTTCTTTTCCCCTTTGATCTCAAGAGCAGTTTCCCGTGGAAGGTCGCATGCTTCTGATTTTTTTTTCTTTCTTTGTGTCTTTGGCAACGTGATCAATTGTAGCCATCAGTAGAATTATAAAGACAAAATGATGAATGAACCTACTAATACAAATCAGTTAGTTATGTGTCAGAGTTTAAATAAAAACACAACCTTAACAGAGGCAGGCCCTTCTTACATATATTTAGGGAATTACGCAATTCAACACATTATGCAACTTTATATCATCACAGCTTTCATTTTCATGTATGTTTACAGGTTTATATGTGATACATATACATTGCTGTGTTTGTTTTTATATATAAATATAAAATTTGACCTTATGATGTTGGGAAGCGGGTAGAGGGTGGCAGGGAGGGAGGGGGAGAGAGAAAATGGGGGGAAGGCAATCGATTTAGGGGAGTTAGTTCTACATACTACAATGCATATTCATATATGTATTGCTTAGTTAAAGAGCAGCTTTTGGCACTTGCATTCTTAGGAGAATTAGCTCTGGAATTTTATTACTTGAATTCCCAGGGACGGCGGAGCCTGGTGGGCTGCCGTCTATGGGGTCGCACAGAGTCGGACACGACTGAAGTGACTTAGCAGTAGCAGTAGCAGGCCTGGGTAAGCTCAGACTGAATACAGCAAGTAAGTATGTGTGGTTTCTGTCAAGATTGCTTTGTACAGTCTCATTCACCCATTTAGCCACTACTCATTTGTTTATCCACTCATTCATCAAGCAACAGTGGAATACTGAGTTCCCCTTGAAGCAGTGATCTAGTGGGAGGAAGCAGATAGATTATAAATACAAGTCAGCGAATGTTGTAATAGAAGAAAGCACAATATTCTGTGAGCATCAGGAGAACATGAATCTTTCTTCTGCTGCTTTTTCAGTGGTTCTGATAAGACACTTGCAGTCACGGAAGTTGATGAAGGAAACTAAATGCCTCAGTGGAGTCTGTGTAGACTCTCAGGCCAGGCAAAATTGAGTTCAAATCCCTGCTCTTTTAGTTACTGATTGTGTGATTCTGGGAGAGGGGTTTTTAAGATTTAGTGCTCTGTCAATAAATGTGCTAGAAATGATCTCTACTTCATAAATTGATGTAGAGAATAAATAACATAGTGTGTGAGACACTGCTATCTCAGTGCTTGGTGCAGAGTTGATATCCACTGAGTTAATACAAGTAGAGTGTCTTATTACCAACAGAAGTGTCAGTTAAATTAATGAGACTTTTCATAGGTTTAGGTTCATCAGTTCTAAATTTCTCCACTGTAAATGTTTTATAGAATATTATTTTAGATTTTTACTTGTTATGCAGGTAAAAACAGAAAATGTTAAGACTTTTAAAGGACTACCTTTTAAGTTTGGAACTAGAAACTGAAAACAGTTTGTTTTTATAGTTCAGTCACAATCCTATTGTCCTAATTTTATAATTTGTACATGAGTTTGACACAAATTAACCAAAGTATATGACTTGTGCGGCTTATTTATAAGCATGGACCTTGGACATTTTGACAATGGTTCTCTTTAGTCCTGTTCTGACAAATCTGCCTTTTAGCTAAGTTTAATGATCAGAAGATCAGTTAATTATTTGGGAAATATTATTAGCAATCCTGTGAGTTAAGTTTCTGAGATGTTTTATACATTTATATAAATATGTACAAATTTTATTTATAAAATTTGTGTATATAACACATATATTTTAAATGAAGCAAATGATTTACAGATTTCTGGAGTAGATTTTAGCTTGATTCCTAACCCTTAGGAAATTAAAGCAGCTTGAATTTTGTTTCTGGTAACTTTTTCATAAAGGCAAAGTTCATTGAAGACTTTCAGATCAAAGCAACAACCTTAGAAATAATAGTCTAGAATGCAGCCTACATAACTAAACCAGACATATTACTCTGAAGCAGTGCTGTCCAACAAAAATAGAATGTGAGCCACATAGGTAATTAAAAAATAAAACACTTGAAAATAATTTTAATCATCTATATAATCCATTATATTTAAAATGTTACCATTTTACCATGTCATCAGGATAAAGAATTAGTGTTTCTTCAGTTTTTAAATTTAAATTAATTGAAACATTCAGTTCCTTAGTTTCACTAACCATATTTTCAGTGCTCAGTCACATACAGCTGGTTAGTGGTGATGATAATGAAAAGAAAGTGTAAGTAAAGTTGCTCAGTCATATCCAACTGTTGGTTGTGACCCCATGGATTGTAGCCTGCCACGTTCCTCCGTCCATGGGATTTTCCAGGCAAGAATACTGGAGTGGGTTGCCATTTCCATCTCCAGGAGATCTTCCCGACCCAGGGATTGAACCCGGGTCTCCTGCAATGTAGGCAGACATTTTACCGTCTGAGTCACCAGGGAAGTTATGATAATAGATAGCACAGAACCAAAGTCTTCCTTTTATTGCTGATTTTAGTGGTTATTTATGATTTAAAATGATTAGAAAATTAGACTCAAGTATTAGAGGCTTTTCTAAAGCTGTAACATTTTAACTTCTTTTGGAAAAAAGAAACTTATTTTTCTTTTCAGGAACCTGCTTGTACAGTGAGATAGGCAAACTTCCAAGGATTCTAGTAGTCTCTAGAGTCTACTCCTGGATGATGCTGAGGGATGAACATCCTGAGGTCCTCTTAGGATAAATTTGAATGCAAGTCAGGTGGCTCAGAGATTGTTCTTCACTCAGTAACTGGACAGCATTTTCATCATTCTTGCCATTCCTAGTATGTGTCTCTGGAGACGACTTAGCTATTTTGATTTTTGGCCCGCCGACAGATGACTTCTCCTAGGCCCTTGATACTGCTGCTGCTGCTGCTAAGTCGCTTCAGTCGTGTCTGACTCTTAGTAACCTCATGGACTGCAGCCTACCAGGCTCCTCCGTCCATGGGATTTTCCAGGCAAGAGTACTGGAGTGGGGTGCCATTGCCTTCTCCGCCCTTGATACTAGATGACAGCAAAAAAAAAAAAAAAGTTCATCTCTACTAGAGTTATTTACCACACAGCATTATTGTGTACTTGGCCACTTAACAAATGCTGTGAAATGGATAATTTATATAGTGATTTACACTCAGGTGCACAGTATCAAGTACAACTGAGAAATTTTGTTCCTTTTTTTTTTTTTTGCTTAAGCTTGTGAAAATACAATGAAAGTTGTTCAGTCATGTCTGACTTTTTGCGACCCCATGGACTACACAGTCCATGGAATTCTCCAGGCCAGAATACCGGAGATATATACCGGTATACTGGGGTGGGCAGTCGTTCCCTTCTTCAGAGGATCTTCCCAACCCAGGGATCGAACCCAGGTCTCCTGCACTGCAGATGGATTCTTTACCAGCGGAGCCACAGGAGACACCCAAGAATACTGGAGTGGGTAGCCTGTCCCTTTTCCAGTGGATCTTCCTGACCCAGGAATTGAACCGGGGTCTCCTACATTGCAGGCAGATTCTTTACCAACTGAGCTATCAGGGAAGCTTGAAAATACAATAGGAATCTAATAAATTTTTGAGCAGTCCAGGATATTCATTACTGATATACAAAGTTGGCTACAAGTATAAATTATTCCTAGCCAACATACTAAAGTTACCAATGTGCCCAGTAGCTATTTCCCACTTTCCTAGTACACAAATGCTCATTCAAGGGCATTTGCTATATGCAATAACCCCCCGCCCCCACCCCCCCCACCACCACCAATAATTGTTCTGCCGTGGAAAATGTGTTACATAAAGAAGAAAACAAATTACAGTCCATCTGAAAAGTGAGTGAGAAAGTACATCTGAATGGGAGAAAAGAGAACATTTTCAAGAGAGGAAGGCATATTATCTCGAACTTGGAGAATAGTTCAATCTGACAAATATTTACTCAGCAATTACTGTATGTCAGCAAATGCTATGATCTGAGGACTCAGGATTTAGCACACCATTACTGCCATCAAAGAGCTTTTGGAAAATGGAAGATTTTAGACATGCACACATTGGTGAGGAATGTTTGATGGTTGAGATGGAACAGTAGAAAGAGAATTTAATTGAAAATACTAAAGGAATTAAGGTGTGAAGCAAGGGGCATAATTAAAGAATAGAAAATAGATTAAAAGAAGCTATTTTTTTCCTCCACTTTTATTGAGGTATAACTATTATGACATACAGCACTGTATAGGGGCTTCCCTGGTGACTCAGTGGTAAAGAATCTGCCTGCAATGTAGGAGACCTGGGTTCAATCCCTGGAGAAGGGAATGGCAATTCACTCCAGTATTCTTGCCGGGAGAATTCCATGGACAGAAGAGCCTGGCAGGCTGCCCCCCATGGGGTTGCAACGAGTCGCAAAGAGATACAAAACCAGAGAGATATCTCTAGTTTTATATTTCTTTGTGCAAAGGTCAGAAAGAGATATAAAACCAGAGAAATAAAAAAAATGTTTTCCCCTGTGATGAGAACTAAGTTTACTCTCGACAACCTTCGTATGTAACATACAGCACTGTTGATTATATTTACCATGTTGTACCTTACATTCCTAGTACTTATTTTAGTTATAACTGCAAGGTGGTACCTTTTGACTACCTTCATTATGTTCCCCCTCCCCCTGCCTCTAGTAACCACAATCTGACTTCTTTTTCTATGAGTTCATTTGTTTCTGAAATGTAATTGATCTACAACACAATTCCTGTTACAAAATATAGTGATTTAATATTTCTCTACATTTCACGATGATTATCATGGTTAAGTCTAGTTACCAAGGAAGCAGTTTTTGAAGAGGGAGCATCAGGAGATAGAAAGCTAGAGAGAGAATTTGATCCAACACAGTAGTTAATAAAAGATTTTAGTAGGAATGTGATCTAGGCAGCTCTTTACTTCAGGAAATATAAAATTTGGTGGTCGGAAGAGCAGAAGATTAGATAGGAGGCTATACTTGTAATACAATTAATGATAAGAAGAGTGAATTGTAGGAAGTAAAGGGGAAGGGAGGGGACAAATTCATAATGGATGTAGAAGGAAAATGGTTTGGGCACTGATTAGGTGAAGGAAGGCGGGGGAGGGGTCAGAGGTGACTCAGGATTTGAACTAAACCTCTAGGCAGGCAGTACCCAAAATAGGGATGATAACGGTTGAAGAAAATATAAAGAGTTCTATAGTAGATGCCCTGAATTGTAGATACCTGTAAAACATCTAGAAGTAGATATCTAAAAAGCAATTGTAAATAGAAAATTGAAATTTGGGAGGTAGGTACAGTCTGAAGATACATGTATACAAGTTTTTGAGAACAGTATCACTTGTTAAACTAGATGCTGTGAAAATGCATTATCAGTAACAGAGGATAGGAAACATTTACCGCAAAAATAGAAGGACCTGCTGACTCAATAAAATTTCTGGGAGTCGATAGCTGTTATCTTCTCGAAAGTCACTACAGCGTCCAGCCCCCTACTATTTAATGACGTGATTTTTGATGTGTGACATTGTAAAGTGTGTCTCAGTTTCAGAAGTAATTTGTAACAGTTGGTGCTTGGTTCCAACTCATTCCATTGATGATGTTTAAAAGCCAAAAGCATTGAGTAGGATCCAGTGCGAGAAAAGATTCCTCAGGTGGTCCAGACTAAAGGGTAAACAGTTCTAATGTTTGGTTTTGTATGACCCTGTTGAGACCTCTGGTGGTCAGTGTATCTGTATCAAAATTAAAGACTGTTTGGACTCTAGGGAAAGCCACAGTAGGAGAATCAAGTAGAATTTCCAGAGTTTAGAATAAAACCTTATCAAGTAATTCTTTTCATTTTGAGAAAGAGCTCACTCTTACTGGGTTCTGGTGGACTGTGGAATCACAAGCCCTCCCACCCCAAAATGTTCCCAAGCTGCCCTGCTGTTTATTTGACTGCCTTTTGTAGGCATGAGCTACTTAAGTACAAGATGCTTTGGCTTCTTCATCTGTGTGCCTGAATCCTAGCAGGGTGTTTAAGCACTTACTCATTGCTCAAAACATACTGGTTAAAAGTTCATTCCTTGGCTCTATAGTTATTGATATCTGCTAAGGACACATGAGGGAAAAAAATTACTATAATATATAATATATATTATAGATATACTATGATAGATTTGTATTTATATCTTTAAAATAGAGGAAGATTTGAAAGAACATTAATGTTCAACAGTAGAGAAATGCCTGACTAAATTATGGGATGTAGACAGAATATTTCACAATCATTAAAAGCTGTGATTTTGAAAAAAACATTGACGACATGATAATATAAGTAGGATATAGTCCTAAGTTTAAATTATAATGTCTAACACTGTACACACAGCATGCTGAGTTCTATCTTTAAATTCATCTGTGCTTGAAGGAAATATATGTGGCAGGAATTCCTCTTAGGGCGAGGGCTGTTTTTGTTTAGGATGATATATTGAGCCTAGTAGTAGTGTGTGCTCAGTTGAGTCTGACTATTTGCAACCCCATGGACAATAGCCCATCAGTCTCTGTCTATGGAATTTTCCAGGCAAGAATACTGGAATAGGTTGCCATGCCCTCCTCATGGGATCTTACCCACCCTGAGTTTGAACCTGCATCTTCTGCATCTCCAGTATTGACAGGTGGATTCTTTACTGCCAGCACCATCTGAGAAGCCTATTTTGAGCCTAATACAATAGCAAATAAAACACAGAAATTATATGTTAGTAGTAAAAATGAAGCAGAGTGAAGAGAGTTACAAAGAGGCTGTACTTTACATAAGGTGGTCATGGAGGTTTTCTCTGATTGGTCACATCAAAGCAGAAACTTGGGGTGTAGGAGATAAACCAGTCTATTTGTTTGCTGGTGAAAATGATCCAGTAAAAAGAAAAATTTTGACAATGGAATGGAGAGAAGGGATGGTCACAGGAACTATGTCCTTGATTAGGCACAGGTGAGAAGTTAGCCTTAGCTGTGAGTGAAATGATTCCTTCACCATGAAGGCAGGGCATGTGGCTACTATTACTGTAGGTTAAAAGTTTATGAAAGTTCTCTATTGATTGCATCTATCTTCCCAGTACAGTAGAGGGAAGGTCATCAAATAAGAGTCAGAATAAGAGAAGAGGAGATGTATAAAATAGTCATGTATGAGAATGGGAGTTGATCAATATTTAATTACAAAGTATATAACAATTTCTATTTTGTGTATCTGGGGTGAATTTTTTATTTATCCGTAATTACAGTTGTTGTTGTTTTTTTGTTTTGTCTCCATGTCACTTTATATCTTTTCCATTTCCTTGTAACCAAAGTGGTTAATCCAGTGGCAAACGGACAGAAAATAGAAATGAAGAGAACTTTCTTGGTTCTTGAGCTTCTAAGGCAATTTGTCGTAACTGTCTCTTTTCTGCTAGTGAAATAATAGGATTTTTCTCACTGTTTCTCAACAGGGTGGTGGTGACTGTCCAGAAATGAGTATTGGAGCTATAAAAATTGCCTTGGAAATTTCCCTTCCTGGGTCTTTCATCTATGTTTTCACTGATGCGCGATCCAAGGATTATCGACTCACTCATGAGGTGCTGCAGCTTATCCAGCAGAAACAGTCACAGGTGAGTAGGAGTCAACCCCCCAGCCCCCAGTTTTCCATCTGAATGCAGCTGTAAGAAATACAGCATGTAAGAGATTGCCTCACCTCTCACTATCCCATGTGTGGCAAATGTCAACAGCTACAATTATGGATCCATATATAAGGGCTCCAATATGTATGTATGTGTGATTTAATGTAAATAGATATGTGATATTTGTACATAGCATGTAAATGCATTGTTTCACAATATGGAAAAGAAATGATTAGGGTTTAATTAAGATATTTGTTATCATCTTATCCATATAACTGACAGAAGCACAGCCCTAACAGAAAAGCCTGTATTTCCAATGTCACCTCCTATGTGAAATCTTGTCTGAGTCAATTACTCATTGTATCAGTTAGCTATTGCTGAGTAACAAGCTGTTCTAACTCTCAGTGACTTAAACAATAGTCATGTATTTCTCACGTGTTTGTCGGGCTCAGTTGCCCTAGGCTCTGCTTGCTCACTTGTGTATCTAGGCAGAGTTTGGTTTTGGCTTATCTCAGCTGAGCTCTGGGTGACTTGGCTCTTCCTTGCAAGTTTCTCCACCTCTTTCTGAGACCAGTAATCTAGTTTAGGTATGATCTTGTCATGACCAAGGCAGAAACACTAAGAGATCAAGTGGAAATACACAAGGCAATGGCACCCCACTCCAGTACTTTTGCCTAGAAAATCCCATGGATGGAGGAACCTGGTGGGCTGCAGTCCATGGGGTCGCTACGAGTTGGACACAACTGAGTGACTTCACTTTCACTTTTCATTTTCATGAATTGGAGGAGTAAATGGCAACCCACTCCAGTATTCTTGCCCGGAGAATCCCAGGGACGGGGGAGCCTGATGGGCTTCCATCTATGGGGTCGCACAGAGTCGGACACGACTGAAGTGACTTAGCAACAGCAGCAGCTTGAGTGTCAGTTTGGAACCAGTAGAATGTGCATTTTGCCTTGTTCTCATGGCCAAAACTGCCAGGAGATCCAACCAGTCCATCCTAAAGGAGACCAGTCCTGGGTGTTCATTGGGAAGTACTGATGCTGAGGCTGAAACTCCAATACATTGCCCACCTTATGTGAAGAGTTGACTCATTGGAAAAGACCCTGATGCTGGGAGGGATTGGGGGCAGGAGGAGAAGGGGACGACAGAGGATGAAATGGCTGGATGGCATCACCGACTCGATGCACATGAGTTTTGGTGAACTCCAGGAGTTGGTGATTGACAGGGAGGCCTGGCATGCTGCGATTCATGGGGTTGCAAAGAATCAGACACGACTGAGCGATTGAACTGAACTGAACTATGGCCAAAACAAGTCAGATTTCCAAGTTTTGATTCATAGATAACAAAGTAAACTTTACCTCTTTTGTAAAGTTAACTTCAAGATCACCTGTAAATTGCGTGAATCAGGAAGATACACACACACACACACACACACACACACACACATATATACACACACACACACACATATCTCCCACTTGCCTGGCAGTATGTTAATATACAGTAAGTGCTCAATAACCACATGGTGATTTCCCCAAATCCTTTAAATTATCTTCTTTTTTTCAAAAACTGTAGGTGGTATTTGTGCTTACTGGAGATTGTGATGACAGAAGCCATATTGGATACAGAGTCTATGAAGAAATTGCCTCTACAAGTTCTGGTCAAGTGTTCCATCTGGACAAAAAACAAGTTAATGAGGTCAGTTTAATAAAGTGGGTCTACTTTATTATTCACTACCTTATCAATATCAGTTGGGCAAACCTAATTGTGTCAGTTTGGATTTCAAGAACAATTCAAACAAAAAGGCTTTTCCCCCTGGGCTACATGTTAATAAAGGCATTAAACTGATGTGCAGAAGCATAGGTTTATCTTGTATTAATTTCTAGACAGTGTTATGCTATGCTGATAAATTATTTAGATTTGAGTATACATTTATTTAAAATTCATTTGTTTGTATTTCTGATGTAAAGCTTTTGGCTAACTGGTAAAATGAGGCTTGATTTGACTCTTCCTTGACTCATTTTACATTTGTTCACTAAACTAGAATATAAGAAGTTAGTTATTGAGCCAAATTCTAATGAAGTTTGATCTGCAAAATAAAAAATAAAAACTATTGCCCAATAACTATATACTTACCTAAAAATTTTTATGATAGTCTATAACGTATATATTAAGAAAATCTTTGTGGTTTCTAAAAATGTGTTTGAGGTATGTTTAATTGTCGTGATTCTCTCTTTCTGTTACTTCGCCTTGACCCTACCTGTGATGATAAAATTTTGTTTACTTATTTGGCTCCCAGGTAAGTTTCTAGGAACATGCCAAAAAAAGATAAGATATTACATTTGCATAATTCATGTTTGATTTGTTGTGGTCAGGGTATCTATCAAATTTTATTTTTTGTTTGTCATTACTGCAATTAGTATTAAAATTTTCCTTAATGAACAGTTTTCAACTATTGAAGAATAACAGCATGATTAACTGTATTGTGTGTGTTTCTATAAACACACATACATAAATATATATCCACAGATATATACACACATACTCATATATATACATACATGTGGATGTGTGTGTGTTATTTTCCTCTTTTTTTGTGATCTAATATGTGGTAAACACTGAAGTTTCTGATATGAGCTAAAAAGATGGGTTTTTTTTTCTTTGTAACACAGGATTTTACATATATATAATATATATATTATATATACATTTATATATTTATAAAAATTTGGCTATAGATATGCTCTATATGCTGTATAGATATGCTCTATATCCATATATAGACATGTTCCAGATATATATAAAGTATCTGGAGCATATTATGCTTAGTCAAATAAGACAGAGAAAGACAAATACCATATATTTTCACTTTATATGTGGGATCTAAAAAAAATAATATAAACGGACAGATGTAACAAAACAGAAACGGACCCACAGAGAACAAATTTGTGATCACCGGAGGGGAATGGGTGGGGAGAGGGCAAAATAGGTGAAGGGACTTAAAAGGTACAAACTAATAAGCATAAAATAAATAAGTTTTAAGGATCTAATGGACAGCACAGGGAATATAGTCAATAAACAAGTTCTGTTCATTTCATGACAGACTTCCTTGTCTTGAAAGGAATGGTTCACTATGTTCTCTTACAACTAAGGAGTTCCTATTAGATCATGCAGGAACTAAGGGCACATTGCAAATTTCTAGAGTAAATAATTTAGTTAAAATATTTTTTATTAATATATGATATACAAACATGGAATATTGCTTTAGTGTAAACAAATTTTCTTGTAAGAAACAGCCTTTGGAGGAAACCATGACTTGAGTCCGAATTGTGTCCATTGTGGTGGTTGACTCACTAAGTCATGTCTGACTCTGTGACCCCGTGCACTGTAGCCTGCTAGGCTCCTCTGTCATGGGATTGTCCAGGCAAGAATACTGGAGTGGGTTGCCATTTCCTTCTCCAGGGGATCTTCCCGACCCAGGAATTGAACCCGGGTCTCCTGGGTTGCAGGCAGATTTTTTACTGACTCAGCTACGAGGGAAGTGTCCCTGAGCTTTGAGGAAAGCTATGAGGGAAGTGTCCCTCAGTGTCCACTGTAGCAATTCAGAAATGCCTGGGCAGGTCTGACAACTACAGGGGGAGACCTTAACAGTTATTTGAATAAACATCTGCATGAGAGTTTGGGAGCCTGAAGTTGGAGAAGAGTGCAAGGTGTCTCTCTCTGGAACTAGGTTTCTTGTCCTTTGACCTTGTGCTTGACGCTAATGATGGGAATGGCAACATTTGGAGTTGTTTTTAACGTGGGATTATGTACGACTCGGGTACAGTCAATATCATTAGCATGAAGTAGGGCATAGTGGAGAAGAGCATCACTCTCTCTTATATCACCCACTTAGGGGGTTATGAGGCTTTTGGGGGAGTGGTAGTGGCATTCAGTGCAGACAGATGGGGCATTGATGGCAACAAAGTATACCATGCCCAGAGGACAGGGTGGTTCCCAGCAGAAGGTACTATAGAAGAGAAGAGGTGAGAAGAGTCATGGCCACGGTCAGTAGGCACCTAGTTCATTTGAAAGAGCAGCTGACTGAACCTGCACGCATAACTTGGAGATTCTCAAAACCAATTGGATGAACTTCTAGACCTTTGTCAACAAAGGTCTGTCTAGTCAATGCTATGATTTTTCCAGTAGTCGTGTATGGATGTGAGAGTTGGAGTATAAAGAAAGCTGAGCGCTGAAGAATTGATGCTTTTGAAATGTGGTGTTGGAGAAGACTCTTGTGAGTCCCTTGGACTGCAAGGAGATCCAATCAGTCCATCCTCAAGGAAATCAGTCCTAAATATTCATTGGAAGGACTGATGTTAAAGCTGAAACTCCAATACTTTGGCCATCTGATGCAAAGAACTGACTCATTTGAAAAGACCCTGATGCTAGGAAAGTTTGAAGGCAAGAGAAGGGGATGACAGAGGATGAGATGGTTGAATGGCATCACCAACTCAATGGACATTAGTTTGAGTAAACTCCAAGAGTTGGTGATGGACAGGGAGGCCTGGCGGTCTGCAGTCCATGGGATCGCAAAGAGTTGGATAGGACTGAGCGACTGAACTGAAACTTCTAGGGAGAACCTTAGAACTTTATTGTTGGGTTTCCCTTGTGGCTTAGTGGTAGAATATCCACCTGCCAGTATAGGAGACACAGGTTCGACCCCTGGGTCTGGAAGATCCTTTGGAAGGAAATGGCAACCCACTCCAGTATCTTCTTGGGAAATCCCATGGACAGAGGAGGCTGGCAAGCTACAATACATGGGGTCATAAAGAGTCAGACATGATTTAGTGATTAAATGATGACAAACATAGGACAATATTAGGATTGGGTCCCAGAGCTAGACTATAACCTTGTCTGTCCCATTAGTGTGACAATTTATATTCATACACTCAGAGAAAATTGACTTATGAAAAATTGAAAATACTATTGTCTTAAATGAAGATTATAAGCCCTACAGAGGTACAGACTTTCTTATTAAACAAATGGGGCGATGCGTAGTCCTAAGAAAGAATTCTGTTTTTCAGTCACTCAGTCATGTCCAACTCTTTGTGACCCCATGGACTGCAGCATACCAGTCTTCCCTGTCCTTCACTATCTCCTGGAGCTTGCTCCAACTCATGTCCTTTGAGTCGATGATACCATCCAACCATCTCATCCTCTGTTGCCCTCTTCCCCTTGTGCTTTCAATCTTTCCTAGCATCAGGGTCCTTACCAGTGAGTCAGTTCTTCACATCAGGTGGCCAAAGTATTGGAGCTTCAGCTTCAGCATCAGTCCTTCCAATGAATATTCAGGGTTGATTTCCTTTAGGATTGACGGTTTGATCTTGCAGTCCAAAGGACTCTCAAGTGTCTTCTCCAGCACCACAGTTCAAAAGCATCAATACTTCTGCACTCAGCCTTCTTTATGGTCCAAATTACCAACTAATTTATAGGAATAACAGTTTAAAAATTTTGGTATAAATTACAGAAAATTGTATAGATGTAGATATATCACAGAAAGTTAACCCACTGCTATGTTAATAGTCTTTTTCTCCTAGATTATCAGTTGATACCCTGATCTTTAAGTTCAGCTAGGCAGAAGAGGACTAGATAAAAGCATTACTAAAACTGCCCATTTTTATAAGCTGGAGTTTAATGCCAACCGGGATGGACTTTAATGTTTATGTCAACCATAGCAATTCTAATCCCCCTTTCAGTTGGTTCATGAAAGGTCATTAAATCTCAAAGAGACTTAGCTAAGGATGTCTTGGAAAAGATATTTTCTGTATATTGTCCTGCATGGATGTAAATCCCAAGTCTGGTGCAGACATCTTCATACAAGTCTGAGCTTGAAATAAATATGAGGGGGATTAAAGAGCTGAGGAAGTCCAGAGCCTTTGGATTAAGTCAACATTCAGACCATCCTACCTCTAAGCTCAAGAATTAGGGCAGTAATCTTTTTGTTTAAGCCAGTTAGAGTTGAACATTACGGTACCTTACAAATAAATGCATCCTAACTTATAAAAGTGAAAAGTGAAAGTGAAAGTCATTCAGTCGTGTCCAACTCTTTGTGACTCCATGTCCATGGAACTCTCCAGGCCAGAATACTGGAGTGGGTAGCCTATTCCTTCTCCTGCGGATCTTCCTGACCCAGGAATTGAACTGGAGTCTCCTCCATTGCAGGCAGATTCTTTACCAACTGAGCTAGCAGGGAAGTCTTCCTAACTGATAAGAATTCTGTATTTTTTGGTGGTATGGTCTCTGTAAGTCCCAGTTTCTTTGTAAAAGAAAATGGGGGTATGTAAATATAAAATGGAGATAGTAGAATTATACATTTTAGGAAGTTGTTATATTAAATGAGATAATGCATATGAAATGTTCCTCCCAAGTTCCAATATAGGGTAAGTGCCCAATAAATGTTAAGTAGTATTGTTTTAATCCTTATAGTGTTGTTATTTTGCTTTCAAAGTAGGGAAATTGTGCCACTGTGTTTGTTAGAAACCAGATGGTTTGTTGTTGCTGGGAAATAAATTTGAGTGGGACAGTCTGGGAAGAGGCTGGAGAGATGGTTCTTTTTTTGATGTGTGTAAAAGAGATATTCTGAAGGGGTTTCTGGAGCCCCATAAACCAATATATTCCTTAAAACCACCAAAGTAAATGATTTTTTTAAAACAAAAAGCAGAATGACAGTGTTAAAATTGGATTTGCAAAATTTTTAGCATGTAATTTAGCCGTTTCTCTTTTCGAATTGTTCCAGATTCTCCTATTATGTAAATATTATAAACTCTAAGGAACCTAGATGCTATAATGATGTCTGCACATTTGATAGGTATAAGAACTGTGGTGAAGTCATACACATACTGAGTCCTTTCATTTTAATAGAGTGATTTTTTTCATCTTTTGTTTCCAAAGGAATCTGTTGATTATTGTGCTTTATCCTCCTAACCCAGTTCATCAGTTTCCTAAACGAGCAGGTTATATTTTGTGTCAACTCTCTCGAGATTACTTGAATTTTTTTTTTCTTTCTTCCTGTTCATTTTTTTTGGAGAAGATCTAGGTATCTTTCATCTTTATTTAACATAAAAGAGAAACCAAAGAAAAGCAAGTATTTGGCTGAGCATCAGGGATATATAAGTCATTGTGTGGTATTACTCTTTGGCAATACAAGTTAAGACACATCTCAGAGATGCACTTAATTCACCTTTGAAGACGGAAAAGGACCTGAACAGTCTAAGTTTTTCATTTCTTTATAAACTGGGTGATTGTCAGTGATCCAATTAATGCTTCCTAGGTTTAAGTTCAAGTTTGAAATCTCAAAGTTACCCACAGATGTTATATTCTTGTGTCCAAGAACCTAACACAAAAGATCCATCATCCAGTGGGTGATTCACTTGTTCTGTTTCCCAATCCATTCTGTCTACTGCTTCCAGCTGATATCTTCAGATGTCTCCGTTTCCAGTCCCCGCCCCAAAACCTCTCCCTCTACATCCCACACTTGTAGATTGCTTTTATTCCCCCCTCCTAAGTAATGCTGGCTAGCTGACTATGTTATAGCAGAAAGAAATTTTATTAAATAAAGAAATAATTGTCAAGAAATTTACATTTTTGAACGAGGTCAATGATGATATTTAGAAGTCCCATGAGAGTATATCTTAATGACTGTTATAACTTTCAGATTGTCAGTGTAGGGATGTTTTAATTCCAACATTGCTTTTTAATACCCAGGGCTTTCTTCTTGAGTGGTGCCCTGTGCTGCTCTGTTTGGCATAGACATATTCCTCTTGATTTTCTATCAGACATGAAAGACTCCTGTAACTCCTTTCTGTGGTCCAAGCGTAAGAAAATATGCTGTGTGATTAAGAAAATGACACCAGATCAGAATGATTGGGTGCTTGCTATGGCCTCTAAGCAAGAGATGAATTTTATTTTACTTCGTTTCATTTCACTTAATCCTTACTACTGCCTATAAGAAAGACACCATGAAACAGAGCCTCTGTATCAACCTAGAGGGGTGGGATGGGGCAGAAGATGGGAGGGAGGTTCAAAAGGGAGGGGATATATGTATATCTATGGCTGACTCAGGTTGAGGTTTGATAGAAAACAGCAGAATTCTATAAAGCAATTATCCTTCAATAAAAAAATA
The DNA here is from genome assembly GCF_032452875.1 of Bos javanicus. Lineage (NCBI taxonomy): Eukaryota > Metazoa > Chordata > Mammalia > Artiodactyla > Bovidae > Bos > Bos javanicus. Next base: position 67,584,643 of record NC_083883.1, read on the forward strand.
AGTTAAAAAAAAAGACACCGTGAACATCACCTCTATTTCACAGATGAGGGGAAGAGGCCTAGGGAGGCAGACCATCTTGCTCAGGGTTAAACTACTGCTGGCTGTACATGTCCGAATGTAGGGGACATGTACATTCTTTATCATGTAACTGCACCCATAACCATGGTGAATCCTGCTTCTGATTTCCTCTTTTGTTTTTATCAGACGATGCAGTTTTAACAGTAAAGTGACACATCAGAGATTCCATCCTGATTCATTTGTTCAGCACATGATTGAGCTACCTGATGCTAGTCAGTGCACTGAACACTGGGAAAGCAAGATCTTTGAAGTTTCTTCATTGATAGATAGGAGAGAGCCACATGAGACTAATCAAATAGGGAAATTTCAATAGTTGTTCTTGTTCAGTCGCTCAGTCGTGTCCAACTCTTTGTGACCCCATGGACTGCAGCATGCCAGGCTTCCCTGTCCATCACCAACTCCCAGAGTTTGCTCAAACTCATGTCCATTGAGTCAGTGATGCCATCCAACTATCTCGTCCTCCGTCATCCCCTTCTCCTGCCTTCAATCTTCCCCAGTATCAGGATCTTTTTCCAATAGTAGGCTCTTTGCATCAGGTGGCCGAAGTATTGGAACTTCAGCGTCAGTCCTTTCAGTGAATATTCAGGACTGATTTTCTTTAGGATTGACTGGTTTGATCTCCTTGCAGTTCAAGGGACTCTCAAGAGTCTTCTCCAACAGTCAGTTCAAAAGATTCAATTCTTCAGTGCACAGCCGTCTTTATGGTCCAGCTTTCACATCCTTACATGACTACTGGAAAAATCATAGCTTTGACTATATAGAACTTTGTTGGTAAAGTAATGTCTCTGCTTTTTAATATGCTGCCTAGGTTGGTCATTGCTTTTCTTCCAAGGAGCAAGTGTCTTTTACTTTCATGGCTGCAGTTACCATACACGGTGATTTTGGAGCCCAAGAAAATAAAGTTTGTCACTGTTTCCATTATTTCCCCATGTATTTGCCATGAAGTGATAGGACCAGATGCCATGATCTTAGTTTTTTGAGTGTTGAGTTTTAAGCCAGACTTTTCACTCTTCTCAATAGTACCCAGCACAATAGACCTGTACATCTGATCTGAACTGACTACCCTCTACTTTATAAGGGATTGGAAGGGCACTGAAAATGCTGTCTACTTTTCTTTGAATAAGTGGCAGAGTAGTAAAAGTCCAGGGTGTTAGGAATCTCAGTTCTAAGTTCTCCTCCTTTGTAGGCAAGACTGTCCCAGCCACTGCTGAAGCCAACGTGCTCTGGGAGTTTACCATCAACTTTCTTACAGCAGCAAGGAGCGAGGGAAGTCATCCCAGAATTTTTACTCTAAGAATGATTAAAGAAGCAGGATATCAGTAATTATCTGAGCAGAAAAGAGATGGCTCACTCAGCAGGGGCAAAAGAAAGTTTAGTGAATAACAGACTACAAAGGTGTGGGCAGGGCTAAGCGCAGCCAACAGGCAATGGTGAAGCATTGAGAGTCCAGCAACAATAGAAGAGAGAGCTTGGACCAGCGCCCAGGGAGATCAAGGTTGAGCTCGTCTGACAGGCAAACTGCAGCCGTGGAGGATAAAGCCTGGGGAATCCTTCTTCGTGCTTTTCATTTCACCCAGTCTAACTGGAAGCTGGGAGACCACGGAGCCCCTAGTGAAGCAGTTCTTAAAGGTCAGCATCCCTGGATGCAGAGCCTAATGGAGAAGGGCAGAGAATTGATCTGGACGGGCAAAATCAAAGTATCCAGCACAAGCAGAACTGTGCAGTGAAGACTCCAGGCCCTTGAACCATGACTCATAACCCAGCCAGAGGATGTTACAGAAGTTACACAGTCTTTCTCTCTCAGTTTCCTCATCTGAAAAAGAGGAGAATGATAGTACCTATCTCAAAGTTATTGTGTTTAGAACAAGAAATACTAACTGTTATTATTTTTATTTAGTGATGTATTCTAGTCAAAATATTCCAGCAACGTTTTAAAATTTTTTCCTAAAACAAATATGTATTTAGCGTCCATCTGTGTTGAGATAACCAAAGGCAGCATGCTATGATGGGCCTTTAGGATCCAGGAGATCTGGATTTAAGTGAGTATTCTGCCTTTAGCTAGTTGGAAACTTTCTGTAAGTTCTGAGACTTTCTTCATGTGATAACAGGCATAGTAATTAACTCACAGGACTGCCGTGAAGCTTAAATCAAATAAGGGACACATGTAATAAGCCGAATAGAGTCCCAGGAAAATGGAAATCAGTGAGCCTGGAGGTCCTCCTACATCAGAGAGAACCTATGATTTTGATTTTATTATAGGTCCTTGGGATGTCCTTCTCCTGCGGGATATTTTGGTGAGCCCCACCTTTACAAATAAATACCTAAGGGAGAATGAACTCAGGCTAGTAAAGGCTTTGTGAGATTCTCAAATATTTACAATTTCCCTGTATTTGTTATACTTTCTTATTTTCACATCACAGTAAAACCATTTAAAGGTAAAGGGTTTAACTGCTTATTGTGGGATTAATAAGAATATCAATTATAGTCATAATAATACAGGTCACCCCTAGAGAGTGCTTATTATATTCCAGACACTATGCTGTGTGCATTCCTTTAATCATCACAGATCTATGGGCATTAGAAAAATGTTTAAACATTAAGTGATGTTATTTTTTGCCCCCCCCCCCCACCCCAAATGAACTCATGGCCTCATTTAACCATATTTGTAACCTATAAAACACTAGTGATAATAATAACATGATAAGCAGTGTCAGGAAGCTCCGAAGAGAATAAATCCCACTTGCTCGAGAGTCTACCTGGAGTCAGCCTGTGTAGTTGCAGCTGCAGAGAAAAAAGAAACATAGGAAGAGGCCCTGGAAGCCCTGCAAGGAAGGAAGCAGGGGTAGGTGATTAGGTGGAGAAGTGTCCTGGAGCCGAGAAAGCGGACAGGTTCATGGAGTTCTGGAGGAAGACAGAACAGGGATCATCTTTCTGTATGTAACATGTATTGAGACTCTAAAGAAAACATCTTTATTTGTTTCCACTGGGAAGGGAAGAGTTGCATTTACTAGATATTTCAGAGGCGGTAACTGAAACCCAAGAAAATGACGTGGCAATTGGCAATTGATCAGGTGAAAAATATGAACAACCTGGCAACCAAGAGCCCCATTGATTAGAAATTACTGGATATATTTCTCTTGTGAGTTTTATACTCCTTTTCATTGAGGTCAGTATTGATATTAGAAAAGCTGTAAGCTTTTGCTGGAGGATGAATTCAGCACAGCCCCTTCCTACAATATTGCTAAAGGCTACTTGTGATTAGAATTCAGAGTGAGAGCTTTCTGTGTATGGACTTAATGATGAGACTCTGAACCCCGGGGTTTTGAAGTTAGTGCTCCAAAATGAGGTATCTGCCATTTTCTTTTCCTCTGTTTTAAGTTTCACTCCAGTCATTATTTCAAAAACATAACTTTGCTGACCTTAAAAATAAGTAGGAATGGGTGTTTCCTCTGAAATTTGAAAATGTATGAGATGGTTATAACATCTAGAAAGCTTCTGGAAATGTGTGAAAACAACACTTAAGTGTTTCCACTTATCCCTTCTTTGAATTCACCTAATTAAGTGTTGAAAATGAAGTGGAGAGCTCAGAGCGGATATTTTAAAATAATATGGATATCTCCACATCCACAAAAATACCAAAAAAGGAACACATACCTTAGTTCCAGTGGAATGCTTTCTTCCTTTATTATTATGCCGATTGCCATGTTGTCATGAGTGTGTGCTGGATACACACACTCCTGTCACTGTCTTATCTCTCCAGGGCACCTGGGCGTGCTTTACAGGTCACCAAGATGGCTAAATGAAGCCATGTGTACTTTATGGTTTCAGTTGTTTAGAAAAAAACAAAAGATAATTTATTGTTTAAAAAACTATTTATTGCTCACAGGCCTCTGAGAATGGGAACAGTTTTTCAAGATGGCATTTAAAGTATGCATAATACATAATATTTCTTGCATGTGGGGGGAAAAAGATGACTGTTCTCAATAGAATCTTATTTAGGCAAAATATACCAAAAGTCAAAAACAGCCCTTCTCCAATGTGAAATACTGGGGAATAGGGAGTATTTAAAAGATATGCTCTGTAAGGAAAATGAGAATTCCACCTTGCATTTCATGGTTTCATTTTCCATGTTGGCTCTGGGAACTGTTTGAAGCACTAGTTACAAACTGTGGCGGTACTTTCTATAAGGGCCATGGGAGTCATACCCATGAAACAAAAATCCCTGCCTATGAAATGTAAAGACAGTCATGATTTTCATCTCTGGCATGACTTGTCTACAAAACTCAGAAAACAAATGGATACCACTCACTGAATTTTCTTTCTAAAACACCAAAAAAGCAAAGAGAAAGGAGAAAAGAAGCTGTTATAAATGCCTGAAAGAACATTCCTTAAAAAAAAAAAAAATTAAGGGCAAATGTTAGCCAATAGATTATATGCATTTAACAGAATGAAAGGAGAAGGCAATGGCACCCCGCTCCAGTACTCTTGCCTGGAAAATCCCATGGACGGAAGAGCCTGGTAGGCTACAGTCCATGGGTCGCTAAGTGTCGGACACTACTGAGCGACTTCACTTTCACTTTTCACTTTCATGCATTGGAGAAGGAAATGGCAACCCACTCCAGTGTTCTTGCCTGGAGAATCCCAGGGACAGAGAAGCCTACTGGGCTGCTGTCTATGGGGTCGCACAGAGTCGGACACGACTGAAGTGACAGCAGCAGCAGCAGCAACAGGATGAAAATAAGTAGAAAAAGAAATAAACTTGTTTACTTAACTGATTCTTTTTTTTAATGTGCATTGCAAATTTTTTAAATGCTTTTTGTTTTTTATTGGGGTATTGCCAGTTAACAATGTTTTGATAGTTTCAGGTGAACAATGTAGCTGATTCTATTTTGATTTTTGTTCAGTTGCTCAGTTATGTCCAACTTTTTGTGTCCCCATGGGCAGTATCTCACCAGGCTCCTCTGTCCATGGGATCTTCCAGGTAAGAATATTAGAGTGGGTTGCCATTTTCTCCATTTTGATTAGAAGCTGAAGTAAAATATCGATCTTAACTGAGATGTCTTTAATTCAGTCAGTTACTTGCATAGGAGTCTTACTTGTCAAAAAGTTATAGTGTCAATCTCAGTCTTTGAAAAATTTATTCAAATCTGCACTGACTTGAAAGAAACAATCTGTTTTCTCCATTTTGAAGACTTGATGGAGTTAAAGATTTAAGTTGGGAGAAAAAAATGTCCCAAATGCTTGATATTTAAAACTGAAACAACTAATTAGCCTCTGAAATCACTGATTGTGATCTCTTAAAGAGTTTCCACAAAGGAACACAAGAAAATATGAAGAAAGTTATTGAAGCAGATAAAATTCTACTGAGCCATTTTCATAGAACCTCAACAATTTTGGATATTTCCTTTCATATTTTATCTATTTAAAATTTAAATGCTCCTTTTAAAGTTTTTTGTTTATAGACAAATCATATGTCTGTGTTAAAATAGTAGGTACACTTTCTCCATCTATGTACACACATAAAATATATATGTCAGAGTATATCTGATCTTATTTCAGAAAGAACAAGAGAACACATTTAAGAGGTGATATACCTGTCGTTTCAAAAAATACTGTATTTTATAAAGATTTATATTGTTAAGAAAGCAATTACAAAGCAATAAGGATTTACTGTGTAGCACAGGGAACTGTAGTATCTTGTAATAACCTATAATGGAAAAGAATCTGGAAACGTGTATATACATACATATATGTAAGTATATACACACACATTTATGTATATATGCATGTACATACATACATATATGGGACTTCCCTGATGGCTCAGTTGGTAAATAATCTGTCTGCAATGTAGGAGACCTGACTTTGATCCCTGGGTTGGGAAGATCCCCTGGAGAAGAGAATGGCAACTCACTCTAGTATTCTTGCCTGGAGAATGCCATGGACAGAGGAGTCTGGTAGGCTGCAGTCCCTGGGATCACAAAGTGTCAGACATGACTGAGCGGCTAACACTTTCTTTTCATATACATGTGTGTGTCTATATATACAAACACACACACATATATCCCTGGTGAAGGGCCCTCTTCAATATTCTTGACTGGAGAATCCCATGGAGAGAGGAGCCTGGCGCGCTACAGTCCCTGGGGTCACAAGGAGTTGGACGAGACTGAAGTGACTTGGTAGGCACACATATACGTATATATGTACATACTAAGTTTTATACCTTAAACTAACAAAACACTGTAAATCAACTATAGTGAAAAAAAAAATGGGAAAAAAGAAAGCCAATTACATTTAATTGTCCCATCTAGGAATTATTAAAGACAGCAAGGTTTTTTTTTTGGTGAAAATTTAGTGAGATCATGTGTCGTAATTATTTTGAAAAGGGCCTAATTTTGAATCTTGGGAGGAAGAATTTTGGAATCTTAGTCCCTTCTTACCCAAAAAGCTTCTGAATGTCTAGGCCCGTTGCTCCATCTGGCCAGACATCTGTTTGCCCAGGATGCCAAACGTGTCTTTTGTTTATCATAGAAGTGGGGGATAAGAGGCCTGGTTACCACACACTGCCTCCACGTCAAGAGGTACTGTTAGCAGTTATCTTTAATAATTGTAATTAATAGTTTGGCCTGAGGTAATTGGACATCATTAATCTCTAGACATAGATGAGTTTATATAATTTTCTAATTTTCTTTGGTTAATTGCCTATCCAGAAGTCCTTTTATATAATTACTATTCATTTGAAAAAAAATCATAACTTTTATATGAAAAACATGTTTAGATACATGTTGCAAGGAAAGAGTTGGTTGGTACTTTTGGCAGAAATAATTGTATCATTTAAAAGTAGTTTAATACCTCTGGAGAAAGCATATGAATTTGTTTCTTTAAAAGGCAGTTTAAAGGATTTCATGAATTGAATACATGTATTGAAGCTGCTGTCTGTGGGGTCGCACAGAGTCGGACATGACTGAAGCGACTTAGCAGCAGCAGCAATAGCAGCAGCAACATTGAATACAAAGAGTGAAGAAAACCCATGATTTTATTTCTAATATTTCTGTATAGTGAATCAACAGACAGCTTTGGAAACAGTAGGATTATTTAGGGACGTGATAGGCAATTCCAGGAAGATACTAGGTTGCAAATGTAGGTAAATGCCAAATACATATCATGATTTATCTTTATTTGCATTTGTTTCAGCATAAATTAGAAACATTCATCAGGGACAATCTTAATTTTTTGCTTCTATTTCTGCAGTAGCAAAGAGGGGATGAAAGAGTTAAGAGTCAAAGTAAGGGTAGTTTTATATAAGAAATTTCCTTTTGATTTAGAGTAAATAAATGGAAACAGAGTCTATGCTTCATATATTTTCCAGGTTTCCTTATGCATTCCTGGAATGAACCAGCTGTAATCGGGTTATGAAAGCAAAGTATTTTGAGAGATGGTATGAGCTACTTTTGATAGCTCCCTTGTAACATTTTGTACATGATTTGGCTTTATGACAAAAATTACAAATGGCTTTTTTCTTTTTTGCTAAAGACCCCAGAAAAAAAATGCACTTTAAGGTCTTTTACCATATAATTTAAACAACTTCAGTGTGAATGAATGAATGAAGAGAAAGAAAAAGAAGATTTTCAAAATTCTTGATTATAATCTTCAATAGACACATATCATTTACTTTCAAAATACCATTGTTTGAATATTGTATTAACTTTTAAAATTACGAACTTATGGAAAAACACATGGTTTTGTTAAAACCATTTAAAATTTGAATATTAATTTCTTCTGGGAATAGGAAGAAAGTCATCATAATTAGTAACCCATTTGTAAAAGTTTGCCCATTATCCATTCAAATAATATTTATTAAATTAATATATTGACTCAATAATTTGATAATGAATTTTAAAATTTAATAACAAATTAGTAAAAGTAATAATTAAAATTATTGTTCCTTCAAAGGGTGTTTATTGAAATTATATATCTGGTAAGACTTTAGTTTAAAAAAAACATTCATCATTTACATATATATGCATATTTAAAAATTGGAAAGGTTGTACCTAAATATGCTGATGCAATTACTGTACAGGTAATTTTAATATTTTTTATTTTATGTACTTTTATAAAATTTTAAAAATAATGAATGTGCATGCATGCTAAGTTGCTTTAGTTGTGTCCAACTCTGCAGCCCTATGGACTGTAGCCTGCCAGGCTCCTAAGTCTCCTGCATTGGTAAGTGGGTTCTTCACCACTAGCACCTCATGGGAAGCCTCACAATAATGAATATATTACTTTGAAAATAAAATAAAAACAGTGAAAGCATTTTCAGTTAAAAAAAAAATCAAATACCCTGCATATACTTAGAGACCAGGTTTATAGCAAGGCTCTACACTGCAACGAAAGGATGAAGCACACAGAGACCCAGTGTCTCAAGATACCAGATTCTGAAATCTGGGAGGACATAGGTCAAGTCTCACTCATCCAAAAGCAAAATGAAAAACCAAACCCCACCTTCTAAATTTTGCTTCTTTCTTCTTCATCAGATTTGTTGAATGGTAATTACTTCGTCCCCTCATACATATTTATTCTGGCATCTTAATTTTCACTCTCTCCACCCAGTTAGAACTATTCATGTAATCAAAGACTAACCTCAGTCTTGATTCTTCTTAGTAAAAGGTGACACTGTAGGCCATTTAGCTTTTTTTTTTTGGAAACCCCCTTGCCCTGAAAATCCCTAATATGGTTAATGTTTTAATCCCTAAAATGGTTAAGTAGATCTCCATTGCTTCTCTGCCTCCTTTGCCGGTACTTCTTCTTCCTCTTATTCTAAATGTCTGTCTTTCCACCTTGGCTAGCTTCTGAGTATACCCTTTCCCTTGATATTATAACTTAGGCTTTTCTTCCTTTCTCTGTTGTTTCTCTTCTTTCCCCAGTTCATTTAGATCCTTACTTACATGGCTCTTTCTCCTGGAAGTATTATTTAAAATGGCACTTTTCATTTTCTGTTCTAGTTCCCATTATCCTATTTAATTTCTTATGGCATTTCTCTCTGTCTAGATTTATATTATAAATCCATTGCTGCTGCTCAGTCACTCAGTCATGTCCAGCTTTTCACAACCTTTGGACTGTACCCTCCAGGCTCCTCTGTGCATTTGACATGCTCATTTTTAGAGTTCGCCTTTGCTCTTGATATTACCACCCTTCCTGTATTCATCCCAGCCCAAATGGCGTGAGTCGTCTTTGCCACCTTCCCTTCCTGACTTGCAGTCAGTTATTAAAATGCTTTCCATTCTGTTTTCACACTAGCTTTCCCAGTCAGCACATCGTTTCTTCACCTGATGTCTCATGTAGTCTGTGGGCATACGGTTGTTTTACTTGTCTCTCTGTCATTCTCTTAGTTCAGTTCAGTTCAGTTGCTCAGTCGTGTCTGACTCTTTGCAACCCCACGAACCGCAGCATGCCAGGCCTGCCTGGCCATCGCCAACTACTGGAGTCCATCCAAACCCATGTCCGTTGTGTCAGTGATGCCATCCAGCCATCTCATCCTCTGTCGTCCCCTTCTCCTCTGGCCCCTATTCTTTCCCAGCATCAGGGTCTTTTCAAATGAGTCAGCTCTCTGCATGTGGTGGCCAAAGTTCTGGAGTTTCAGCTTCAACATCAGTCCCTCCAATGAACAGCCAGGGCTGATCTTTAGGATGGACTGGTTGGATCTCCTTGCAGTCCAAGGGACTCTCGAGAGTCTTCTTCTTTTTTTTTTTTCTTTTTTTTAAATTTTATTTTATTTTTAAACTTTACAATATTGTATTAGTTTTGCCAAATATTGAAATGAATCTGCCACAGGTATACCTGTGTTCCCCATCCTGAACCCTCCTCCCTCCTCCCTCCCCATACCCTCCCTCTGGGTCGTCCCAGTGCACCAGCCCCAAGCATCTAGTATCGTGCATCGAACCTGGACTGGTGACTCATTTCATACATGATATTCAAAACCATCAATTCTTTGGTGCTCAATTCTCTTGTTTATTTATATCTTAATTTTTTGCTGTATTCTCTTCACTCATTTATTCATTCAACAATGCTGAGGCCTATCTCCTATATGTTAGTCTTTAAGGATTCAGTTTTAAGCAAAAATAGATGTAGTACACATTCTCATGGTGCAAAATGGTTTCAGAGAGAGCAGCTATGTATAAAGTCTGGGGGATTTGGAGGCTGTGGTGAGAAAGTGAGATGTATGGGGCTACCTTTGTTGATATCCAGTCCCTTGATGTGGCTGTGGGAGTCTGCGGCTGCAATGAAGTGGTGATGTGGTTACAAGAGGCAAGAAGGTCAAGGTATTTGAGAAGCAGGTAACAGATCATCTGTGTGAATGTGGAAATGACTGTGTTGACAAGGCTTGGAATAGAAAGGCAACTGGCCAGGTACCAAAGTCTTCAGTAAATAAGGAACAGCAGCAATAGAACAGTAAAGATGGATTGAGACAGGTTTCAAAGTAGCTGGGCTTTATTCGAGGTGGGGCAAGCAGTAGTGAGGAAAAAGAAAGCCACCCCACCCCCTCTAAAATATATGGGGTACAGAAGAATGAACATCCTTCATTAAAAGAAAGTTATCAAAGAAGAAACTTGCCTAAGTGACATATTTCCGTTGAGGTTAGGAAGTATTTTGAAGTTTTGGTGAAGACTGGGAGTAAGGGAGTCCATCAGTGGAATGGGGTTTTTAGAAATCACAGTGAAAGTTTTGGGCTCTAAGGATCAGGGAAAAGTTAAGGTACTAGGAAGAAGGCACAGAACAGAATGAGGTTGATGGGATTTCAGTCCTAGAGGATGTCCAGGTTTAAGGTAGAATGAGCCGTGTGAGTTCAGTTACAATGTACGTCTTCCTATTTTTAGTTGAAGTATAGTTAATGTACAGTATTAATAGGTGTACAGTATAGTGATTCACAATTTTTAAAGGTTACACTGTATATATAGTTATTATAAAACGTTGACTATATTCTCCACGTTGTAAATGTATTCTTGTAGCTTATTTTTTGCATAATAGTTTGTACCCCTTAATCCCTTCCTACAATCTTGCCCATCACCCCATGCCCTCGCCCCACTGATAACCACTCATTTGTTCTTGACATCTGTGATTCTGCTTTTTTCTGTTATAGTCACTAGATTATTGTCTTTGTAGATTCCATTTGTAAGTCATATCATACCTTCCTCTGCCTATTTACTTTATTTAGTCCTTCCACGTTGCTGCAAATGGCAAGGTTTCATTCTTTTTTATGGCTGAGTAGAGAAGGCGATGGCACCCCACTCCAGTACTCTTGCCTGGAAAATGCCATGGACGGAGGAGCCTGGTAGGCTGCAGTCCATGGGGTCGCTCAGAGTCGGACAGGACTGAGCGACTTCACTTTCACTTTTCACCTTCATGCATTGGAGAAGGAAATGGCAACCCCCTCCAGTGTTCTTGCCTGGAGGATCCCAGGGACGGGGGAGCCTGGTGGGCTGCCGTCTATGGGGTCGCACAGAGTCGGACACGACTGAAGCGACTTAGCAGCAGCAGTATTCCATTGTGTGATACATATATCTCCTGCATCCTCTTTTATCCATTTCTCTGTTTTTGGACACTTGCTTTCATTTCTTAGTAATTGTAAATAATGCAGCTGTGAACACTGGAGAGTATGTGTATTTTTGAATTAGTGTTTTTGCTTTTTTCAGATAAATACCCAGAAGTAGAATTGCTGGGTCATATGGTAGTTTTATTTTTAGTTTTTTGAGAAACCTCCATACTCTTTTTCTACAGTGGCTGCACCAATTTACATTCCCATCAACAGGGTAAGAGGGTTCCTTTTTCTCCACATCCTTGCCAACATTTTTTTGTGTGTGTGTTCTATTTGATGATATTTATCCTGAAAAGTGTGAGGTGATGTATCATTGTGGTTTTGATTTGCATTTCTCTGGTGATTAGCAATGTTGAGCATCTTTTCATGTGCCATCAGTGTTTCATTGTTGGAAAAATGTTCAGATCTGCTCATTTTTAAATTGGGCTGTTTATTTTTGATGTTGAGTTGTGTGAGCAGTTCATATATGTTGGATATTAGTCCCTTTTCAGTCATGTCATTTGCAGATATTTTCTCCTATTCAGTAGGTTGTCTTTTTGTTTTGTAGATGGTTTCCTTTGCTGTGCAAGAGCTTTTAAGTTTAATTAGGTCCCATGTGTTTATTTTTGCTTTTATTTCCTATATTTTAGGAGATAGACCCAAAAAAATATTGTTAGGATTTATGTCAAAGAGTGTTCTGCTTATATTTTCCTCTTGGAGTTCGTTTCCGGTCTTACATTTAATCCATTTTAATTTTATTTTTGAACATGGTGTTAAGAGAATGTTCTCATTTCATTCTTTTGTACTTAGCTGTTTGATTTTCCCAGCATCGCTTACTGAAGAGACTCTCTTTTCTCCATTGTATATTCTTGTCTCTCTTGTTGAGATTAATTGACCATAAGAGTGTGGGTTTATTTCTGGGCTCTCTGATCTGTTCCATTGATCTATACATCTGTTTTTGTGCCAGTACCATACTCTTTTGATTACAAGATACACTTCTTTTAGTTTCTCTGATGCACTTTGTTTTATCATCTGAGACTTTGGATGGGCTGTTCCTTTCTTCCAGAAAACTTTCCAGACTCTGTATCAGTAACCATCAATCCCTTATCTTCCCTTAACCTGGCTAATTCCCATTAATCCTTTAGTTTCATGTTAGAAGTGATTTCCCTTTGTGGTCCTCCTTGAATCCCCAAGTTTGGGCTAGGTAACTGTCCTTTGTCCATCTCTTACTGTATCATCATTTTATATAATATAGTGTATCTACTGTTGTAGCCTATAAACTTCACATGAGCCTGAACTGCTTTTGTTTTTATATTTCTGCTGCCTACCAGAGTGCCAAGCATATAATAGACTAGCAGAAACTTGCTGTCTGTTGAATGAACAAATGCAGAATTAAAATACTGGAATTAAGTTGAGATTTCGACTGGAAGAAATCCCCAGCAATTTCCACATTTACATAAAATCTCAGATCTTCTGTTCAGTGTCGTGGAAAACTGAAGAAGAAAGGAATTGTCTGGCTAATAGTTTCGCCATGCATAGGGAGACCCTGTATCTAAATTTAGCCATGTTCCATGTAAGCAGGGATGCTGAGTCTAAGTAAGAGCCTGATGTTGTCAACTACAAACTGGTACTTGCCATGGGCGCTTGCGATCTAGCTCTGCAAGGATTAAATCCTGGGCTGCTGCTGAGCTCCAGGGCACGCTGAAGGAGTTCAGGGTGCAAAGCAGAAATGAGGCTCTCTATGCTCCAGGAAAACTGGCAGGAGAGGTTTGCAGATAGTTAGCTATTAGGAGCTGACTTTATGAGCCCAATTCTTCTATCTCCTCATATCTAGAAAAGCACTAAAATCCTCTACGAACTTCTCAGGGAACACTAGTGGTGAAAACCTGGCCTGCCAACATAGGAGATGCAAGAGACACGGGTTTGATCCCTGAGTCAGGAAGATCCCCTGGAGTAGGAACTGGCAACTTCCTCTGGTAGTCTTGTCTAGAAAGTCTGTGGACAAAGGAGCCTGGTGGGGGATAGTCAGTGGGGCCACAAAGGGTCAGACACGAATGAGCGACTGAATAGCAAAACCAAAGTCCTTCATGGTGACGATTGTTTCTCTTGACTAGCAGAAACTTCATGAGACCAAAGAAATGTACACCCCCTTTCAGTTCAGTCAGTCAGTTCAGTTGCTCAGTCCTGTCCAAATCTTTGCAACCCCATGGGCGCAGCACAACAGGCCTCCCTGTCCATCACTAACTCCCGGAGTTTACTCAAACTCATGTCCATTGAGTTGGCCATGCCATCCAACCATCTCATCCTCTGGCGTTCCCTTCTCGTCCCGCCTTCAATTTTTCCCAGCATCAGGATCTTTTCCAGTGAGTCAGTTCTTCACATCAGGTGGCCAAAGTATTAGAGTTTCAGCTTCAGCGTCAGTCCTTCTGATGAATATTCAGGACTGATTTCCTTTAGGATAGACTGGTTGGATCTCCTTGCTGTCCAAGGGACTCTCAAGAGTCTTCTCCAACACCACAGTTCAAATGCATCAATTCTTCGGTGCTCAGCTTTCTTTGTAGTCCAACTCTCACATCCATACATGATTACTGGAAAAACCATAACTTTGACCAGATGGACCTTTGTTGGTAAAGTAATGTCTCTGCTTTTTAATATGCTGTCTAGGTTGGTCATAACTTTTCTTCCAAGGAGTAACTGTCTTTTAATTTCATGTCTGTAGTCACTATCTGCAGTGATTTGGAGCCCCCCAAAATAAAGTCTGTCACTGTTTTCATTGTTTCCCTGTCTATTTGCCATGAAGTGATGGGACCATATGCCATGATCTTAGTTTTTTGAATGTTGAGTTTGAAGCCAACTTTTTCACTCTCCTCTTTCACTTTCATCAAGAGGCTCTTCAATTCCTCTTCACTTTCTGCCATAAGTGTGGTGTCATCTGCATATCTGAGGTTAGTGATATTTCTCCCAGCAATCTTGATTCCAGCTTGTGCTTCATTCAGTCCAGTATTTCTCATGATGTACTCTGCACATAAGTTAAATAAGCAGGGTGACAATATACAGCCTTGATGTACTCCTTTCCCAATTTGGAACCAGACTGTTGTTCCATGTCCAATTCCATGTCCCTCTTTACCAAAATCATATATACAGTGACCTTCCCCCTTGCCTCTTTGGAGCAGTTTCTCAGAGCTAAGTGAAGTGTTATCTCCTGGGCTGTAGTCCTCATTTTGTCCCAATAAAACTTAAACTCCCATCTCTCAAGCTGTGCATTTTTTTAAAGTCTACAGTGTTGAACCCAGGTACTCTGACTCAGTGTCTTGGGCTCTCTCTTCTTTCTTTCTGCCAAGAGACTCGAACTTACTTTAATGGAGTCTTGGAGATGACAAAAGGAAAAAGATAAAATTTCCTCGACCCTTCTGTGCCTCAGCTGGGAATCTTGTAACAAAAGACAGTTTAAGAAAAGAAAATGAAGTTATTAGTATGTATACCTTATGTACACATGGGAACTACCGAGGGGAAAAATTAGTTGCTTTCCAAGATGACTTAGAAACAGGCTCAAATATCACTTCCAGAAATCAAAAGAAGGAAAGGTTGGAGGAGGCAGTTTTGGGGAGGTGACCAGGAAAAGCAAGGTTATCAAAGGTTAGGTTATGCAGATTTAAGTCAAACCCTCTCCATTGAAAAGATTCTTTTATGACTTCCAGTTATTCTTGTCTTCTTGGTATGGAGAGGGAGACACTATTACAAATGGAGATTTCCTTTATAAATATAAATTTTCTTTATTCAAAGGGAACTTCTACTCTGTTTTCAGAACCTCTCTTGTGTCTGCTGTTTCTCAAAAGAGTCCAGTTGCTCAGTCTTGTGCAACTCTTTGTGACCCCATGAGATGCAGCATACCCGGCTTCCCTGTCCATCACTCAAAATAATTCTTGTGCCAAAGAAGTATTAGTGGGGATAGCATTCTGTCACTCTTCTGAAGCTCTCAGGAGCCCTCCTTAATTCCTTTGATTCAGCCTGTCCATCAGCTAATGAATGCTGTTTTGTTTGTACATCCACAGATTCAGTTGTTCAGATTGTTCTTGTCACTTTTCCTGCTGCTTTGGGATTCTTTATTTTCCTAATGAGGCTTCCCTGGTGGCTAGGCAGTAAAGAATCTTCCTGCAGTGCAGGAGACCCAGGTTCAATCACAACACTAAATATTATAGTGTTAACAAACTCAACATTCAGAAAACTAAGATCATGGCTTCCAGTCCCATCACTTCATGGCAAATAGATGGGGAAACAGTGGAAACAGTGACAGACTTTATTTTGGGGGGCTCCAGAATCACTGCAGATGGTGGCTGCAGCCATGAAATTAAAAGACACTTGCTCCTTGGAAGAAAAGTTATGACCAACCCAGACAGCATCTTAAAAAGCAGAGACATTACTTTACCAACAAAGGTCCGTCTAGTCAAAGTTATGGTTTTCCCACTAGTCATGTATGGATGTGAGAGCTGGACTATAAAGAAAGCTGAATGCCGAAGAATTGATACTTTGAATTGTGGTATTGGAGAAGACTCTTGAGAGTCCCTTGGACTGCAAGGAGATCCACCCAGTCCATCCTAAAGGAAGTGCTGAATATTCAGGAAGGACTGATGCTGAAGCTGAAACTCCAATACTTTGGCTACCTTATGTGAAGAACTGACTCATTGGAAAAGACCCTGATGCTGGGAAAGATTGAAGGCGGGAGGAGAAGGGGACGACAGAGGATGAGATGGTTGGATGGCATCACCAACTCAAGTTAATGAATTTCATTGTTGTTGTTCAGTCACTAAGTTGCATCTCACTCTTTCCAACCCCATGTACTATAGCACACCAGGCTTCCCAGTCCATCACCAACTCCTGGAGCTTGCTCAAACTCATGTCCATTGAGTCCGTGACGCCATCCAACATTCTCATCCTCTGTCATCCTCTTCTCCTGCTTTCAGTCTTTTGCAGCATCAGTGTCTTTTCCAATGAGTTAGTGGTTCGCATTAGGTGGCCAAAGTATTGGAGCTTCAGCATCAGTCCTCCAGTGTATATTCAGGGTAGATTTCCTTTAGGTTGGACTGGTTTGATCTTGCTTTCCAAGGGACTCTGAAGAGTCTTCTCCAGCACCACAGTTTCAAAATATCAGTTCTTTGGCACTCAGCCTTTTTTATGACCCAGCTCTCACATCTGTACATGACTACTGGAACAACCATAACTTTGACTATATGGACCTTTGTTGGCAAAGTTAATGTCTCTGCTTTTAATTTGCTGTCTAGTTTTGTCATTGCTTTTCTTCCAAGGAGCAAGTGTCTTTTAATTTCATGGCTGCAGTCACCATCTGCAGTGATTTTGAAGCCGAAGAAAATAAAGTCTGTCACTGTTTCCATTGTTTCCCCATGTATTTGCCATGAAGTGATGGGACCAGATGACATGATCTTCTTTTTTTGAATGTTGATTTTTAAGCCAGCTTTTTCACTCTCCTCTTTCACTTTCATCAAGAGGCTTTTTAATTCTTCTTGCCTTTCTGCCATAAATGTGGTGTCATCTGCATATCTGAGGTTATTGATAATTTCTCCAGACAGTCTTCATTCCAACTTGTAGTTAAACCAGCCAGCATTTCATATGATGTACTCTGCCTATAAGTTAAATAAGCAAGGTGACAATATACAACCTTAAAATAGGCCTTTTTCATTTTTTAACCAGTCCATTGTTCCATGTCTGGTTCTAATTGTTACTTCTTGACAGGTTGCAGGAGACAGGTAAGGTGGCCTGGTATTCCCATCTCTTTAAGAATTTTCCACAGTTTGTTGTGATCCATACAGTCAAAGGCTTTAGCATAGTCAGTGAAGCAGAAGCAGATGTTTTTCTGGAATCCCTTGCTGTCTCTGTGATCCAGTGGATGTTTGCAGATTGTTCCATGGCTCCTCTGCCTTTTCTAAATCCAACTTGTACATCTGGAAGTTCTTCGTTCATATGCTGTTGAAGTCTAGCTTGAAGGCTTTTGAGCATTAGTTTGCTAGCCTGTATCAGTGCAATTATGTGGTAGTTTGAACATTCTTTTGCATTGCCCTTCTCTGGGATTGGAATGAAAAGTTACCTTTTTCAGTCTTGTGACCACTGCTGAGTTTTCCAAATTTGCTAGTATATTATTGAGTACAGCACTTTCACAGCATATCTTTTCGGATTTGAAATAGCTCAGCTGGAATTCCTTCACCTCCACTAGTTTTGTTTATAGTGATGCTTCCTAATGCCCACTGGACTTCACACTCCAGGATGTCTGGCTCTAGGTGAGTGATTACACCACTGTGGTTATCTGGGTCATTAAGATCTTTTTTATATAGTTCTGTGTCTTCTTGCCACATCTTCTTAATCTCTGCTGCTTCTGTTAGGTCCATACCCTTTCTGTCCTTTATTGTGCCTATCTTCGCAAGAATATTCCCTTTGTTGTCAAGTCGCTCAGTCATGTTGACTCTTTGTGATCCCATGGACTGCAACACTCCAGGCTTCTCTGTCCTTCACTGTCTCCTGGAGTTTGCTCAAACTCATGTCCGTTGAGTTGGTGATGCCGTCTAACCATCTGGTCCTCTGTCATCCCCTTCTCCTCCTGCATTTATTCTTTCCCAGCATCAGGGTCTTTTCTAATGAGTCAGCTCTTCACATCAGGTGGCCAAAGTATTGGAGTTTCAGCTTCAGCATCAGTCTTTCCAATGAATTTTCAGGACTTATTTCCTTTAGGATGGAGTGGTTGGATCTCCTTGCAGTCCAAGGGACTCTAAAGAGTCTTCTCCAACACCACAGTTCAAAAGCATCAATCTTTGACACTCAGCTTTCTTTGTGGTCCAGCTCTCACATCCATACATGACTACTGGAAAAACCATAGCTTTGACTGGACGGATCTTTGTTTGCAAATTAATGTGTCTGCTTTTTATTATGCTGTCTAGGTTTGTCAAGCTTTTCTTCCTAGAGCAAGCGTGTTTTCATTTCATGACTGTAGTCACCATCTGCAGTGATTTTGGAACCCAAGAAAATAAAGTCTGTCACTGTTTCCATTGTTTATCTATTTGCCATGAAGTGGTGGGACCAGATGTCATGATCTTAGTATTTTAAATGTTGAGTTTTAAGCCAGCTCTTTCACTCTCCTCTTACACCTTCATCAAGAGGCTCTTTAGTTACTCTTTGCTTTCTGTTCCCTTGGTATCTCTAATTTTCTTGAAGAGATCTCTAGTCTTTCCCACATGGTTGTTTTCCTCTTTTTCTTCACATTATTCCCTTTAAAGGCTTTCTTATCTCTCCTTGCTAGTCTTTGGAACTCTGCATTCCTTTTCTCCTTTGCCTTTTACCTCTCTTCTCAGTTACTTGTAAGGGTTCCTGAGACAATCATTTTGCTTTTTTTATTTCTTTTTTATGATGGTTTTGGTCACTGCATCATATACGGTGTTACAAATCTCAGTCCATAGTTTTTCAGGCACCCTGTCTATTAGATCTAATCCCTTGAATCTATTTGTCACTTCCAGTGTCTTATCATAAGGGATTTGATTTAGGTCATACCTGAATGGCCTAGTGGTTTTCCCTTTGTTCTTCAATTTAGTGCTCTTCTGTGCGTAGGAAGATACAAGTTTCTGGGTTCAATGAAATATCTCCTTTTATTTGTATTTCAGCTATCTAGAGCCAGCATCATGCCTCTCAGTTATTCATATCCTTAATTCCTCCTTCACCTTAGGGAGTTGTGGCTGTGGTGGATGGCTGCCTCTTGGACTTTCTCGTATCTTCCCCTCCTCGCAGCTCCTCAGTGCTTACTTTTCAGAGTGGCTGATGGCTGCTGGGTAGCTGGCATTGTTTTTCCCGGCTCAGAAATTCAGAAATTTACTTTTGGAAGGCTGGAATCCCTGATGGCTTTGACATCTTTGTCTACAGATCTGGCAGGAAGTGTTCCATTTGACATATTTAAGAAAATTACAAATAGAGAAAAATCAGACAAAAAGACTGATTTGATTGTTACTAAATTTAATTCACTTTTGTATCCCTTTTAGGAAATAATTTATCTTAAAGTTTATTATTTTCTAGCAGTATAATTGTCACAGAATATGAATTCTGATCTTGGCTTCCTGAATTTTTGCTTTTTGCTTTTTTTCCTACAGTGTTCATTTTTATTAGAAATGTAGAATAAGACAATACTCAGTACATGGATTTAGAAAAATGTTTCTGAATTCAGGGTGCAATATCAAACAGAATAAAGTTCATTTTTAAGTGAAATTTCCAAAGTAAACACAATAGGATTAGCCAGTTATTATGAAATAAAAACCAATATATACTTTTTCCAAACTTACCCTGAATACTTTTGCAGCTTAAAAAATATTTGGATAAGTCTTTTAGTATTTGTTCATTTCACTCACTGCCTATACTTCCTCTTTTACATGGGGCCTGGAAATTGAAGTTCAGGATTTCACAAAAGAACTGTTCTTTCGGAAATGTCTAACCCACACAGATGTAGAAAAGACTAGGACCCTCATGGAAAACCATTCATTACCTATTTAAAGGCTTGTCAGACTGAATAACTTTGAGAGGTTTAAACTTATTTTTGGTTTAGAATAGAAGTATTTAAGTGCTATTTTTAAAGGCACATAAACGTGCTTGGCTAGCTGTATTGACCATAGAAGATTTTCCAAATATACGTTGATTTATGCAGTCATGGAATGAAACAAAGCTTGTTCCCTGACAAGATCCTGTGAGCCTGGCTTCATCGAACAAACTCTAAGGGAACATCTACAGCTTATTATTTCCTACCTGAAATAAGCAAATTAATGTGTTATTTTTGTGCCTGTATCAAAGAAATGAATCAGTTGTTTTTTAAGTAGAATTGTATTCTTTGATTATTCAACAAAGTGGTTTTAAAGTGTACTTCATGGAGCTTGTTTGTAGTAGGTCTTGGGGGCTCTGCAGTGGCCTGTGTTCCAGTTTCTACTGCAACAGTTGTGTCTCTGCCTGTTTTCTATGTTTGTTTCTTTCTGCTTAAAATGTAAATCAACAAATTGTACTGTTTAAAAGAGAAAAGTTTGAGGAGCATTGATACTGGTTGTCATTGCAGTTGATAACTGACATTGTTTCGAATTCATTCATGTAAAACTAAAGTCTGGGAACTTAACTCTTCCCACTGCAGAAATTAATACATAAAGAATGGTAAAAATATTTAGCTTTGCAAGTTGAAATATCAAATGAAGTTTTGTTCCCCCTTGTTGAAATATCAAATGGAGTTAAGCATTTTCCCTATGATGTTAATACTAACGTCAGCTTGAGTCTTCAGCCCTAAGAAATAGTTATTTATAGTGTCAGCAGGAGACCCCGGTTCGATCCCTGGGTCGGGAAGATCCCCTGGAGAAGGAAATGGCAACCCACTGCAGTACTCTTGCCTAGAAAATTCCATGGATGGAGGAGCCTAGTGGGCTACAGTCCATGGGGTCACAAAGAGTTGGACTCAACTGAGCGACTTCACTTCAGTGGTTTTTAGGAAAAAAATTTGTGCTCTTATTCGGCAAGAATCAAGAGCTAAAAGATGTGTATTTTATAGCTGGTGAATGAGACCATTTATAAAGATGGCCTAAAACTCAGTTCTCTTTCTCCATAGCTGCCTCTTGAATCCTAGGGCCCACTTGAATTAATTTTTTCCTTTCTCCATACTCTCCTGTTCCTCTCCTTTCTATTATGATGTCAGGTTGTGAGTCCTCGAGAGCAGATATTTTGTCTTAAACACTTAGAGCATCACAGCATCACCTAAGGATGAACTTCATCCTACTGTGAAGTTCAGTTACATGCTTTCTGAACAAATAATCAAATGAATCATAGAAGATACATATATTTTTTATTCTATTATTATGGTATAATTGCTTCACAATGTTATGTTAGCTTCTGCTGTACAACAGAGTGAATCAGCTGTAAGTATACATATATCCCCTCCCTCTTTAGCCTGCCTCCCACCCCCTCATGCCACCCCTCTAGGTCATCACAGAGCACCAGGCTGAGCTCCCTGTCTACACGGCAGCTTCCCATAGCTCTTCGTTTTACACATGGTAGTGTATATACGTCTTGAAACTTTATATACATTAATATTTACTACTTTATCCAGTATGAATGCAAAGCATGCTTATAGCATACATCTTTATATTATTACGGCATTAACTGTATTTTATACATGCTATATATTCACATAATACTTTTCAGCAAATATTACTGAGATAGAGTTTGCATAAACTACGTGAAAGTGAAGTCGCTCAGTCGTGTCTGACTCTGCGACCCCGTGGACTGTGGCCTCTACCAGCTTCCTCTGTCCATGGGATTCTCCAGGCAAGAATACTGGAGTGGGTTGCCATTTCCTTCTCCAGGAGATCTTCCCAACCCAGGGATTGAACCCAGGTCTCCCACATTGTGGGCGGACGCTGTACTGTCTGAGCCATTCTGATGAATTTTGACGAATTTATATACTTGTGTAACCACCTCCACAACTGTGTTATAGAACATGTTCATCACCCTTAAAATTTCCCTTCTGCCCCATCCCAGTCAGCTTTTTTCTTCTCCTTTCAGCCTGTCTGTCACCGATTTGCTTTCCATCACCTGGCTGGCATAGTCTTTTCTAAAATTTCGTGTAAATAGGAACTTTTATATCAGGTTTTTTCACTTATTGTTTTTCAGTTCATCCATGCTTTTGTGTATGTCATTAGTTCATCCCTTCGTATTTACTGTATTCTATCTCATGAGTATACCACAACTTATCCATTTCCCTGTTGTCAGACACTTGGGTGGTTCCAGTGTTTGTTTTGGTTAAAGTAGCTTTTGTCTGATCAGTCTGGCTAAAGGGCTATCAAATTTTAAAATTTGTTTTAAGGAAATAGCTTTTAGTTTTGTCGATATCTTTCTCCCTTTGTCTTTCATCTGTTCTGTTATTTTCTGCTCTTTATTTTTTTTCTTTCTAATTTCAGATTTAATTTACTCTTCAAATTTCAGAAGGGCAGACCATCTTAAAAACTTTTTTAATGTATGCATATAATGCTATAATTTTTCTGAAAGCAGTGTTTTAGCAACTCCTCAGGAATTAGAATCTATTGTGTTTTCATTTTTACTGTTTAAATTTTCAAATTTCTTTTGTGCTGCCTTCTTCAATCCACGAGTTCCTGACTAGTATGTTGTTTGATTTTCAATCCACACATGGGCCTTTGTTTCTGAGAATATTGTGTATTTTTCTGTTGTTGGGTAGAGTGTTCTATACACGTCAGTTAGGTTCAGTTGTTTGGTAGTGTTTTTCATATGTATATAGTTACTGATTTTGTGTCCATTTGTTCTATCATTTATCAAAAGAGAGATGCCAAAATCTAATTGTATATTTGTCTCTTTAGTTATGTTAGGTCTTGCTTCATGTCTTTTGAGACTATTATTGGGTGTATATGTGTATAGAATTGTTGTGTGTTCTTGATTAATTGACCTCATATCATTTTGAACTCTCTTTTTTAATTTTGGAAATGTTTCTTGTTCCATAATCTAGTTCTTTTTAATAAATCAATTCCGGTTTTCTTATGTTTAATGTTTATATAATAGATCTTTTCTTTTAGTCATTCTTTGCATTTTGTTTACCAGTGTGTTCATATTTAAAGTGTGTTTCTTATAGACAGCAAATCTTTGGGTCTTGATTTTTGTATGAATAATACTCCCTTTTTAAAAACTGGAGTGTTTAGACCATACATATTTGGTATAATTACCAGAATGCATGGGCTTAAATATGCCACTATTCTAGGGATAGTTTTGTGCTACATATAAGGAATGGCCCTTCTATGCTATGCTATGCTAAGTCACTTCAGTCGTGTCCGACTCTGTGCAACCCCATAGACGGCAGCCCACCAGGCTCCCCCGTCCCTGGGATTCTCCAGGCAAGAACACTGGAGTGGGTTGCCATTTCCTTCTCCAGTGCATGAAAGTGAAAAGTGAAAGTGAAGTCGCTCAGTCGTATCCGACTCTTAGTGACCCCATGGACTGCAGCCTACCAGGCTCCTCCATCCATGGGATTTTCCAGGCAAGAGTACTGGAGTGGGGTGCTATCACCTTTTCCGGGCCATTCTATAGTGTCTACCAATTTCACCAAGGTCTCTCTGCTCTGGCTGAAAAGAACTGATAAAATACTTGTCCTGTGTGATCTCTAGGAGTTTTTATCTTACTTATCCCAAGAAAATTTTCTTTTGCAAGAAGTTGTTCCATCTTGTCCTCATGGAGTTTGCCCAGGCATGCACAGATTGTTACTCAGACAAGACTCAAGAGGCCTCCTATGCAAATATCTGATTTTTTTTTTGTCTTCAAAACTCCCTTTTCTCTAGAATTCCTTCCTTAAAATTCTGGTTGCTTCAGCCTCTCCAAACTTTGATCTCTGTGTGTTCAGTTCAGTTTCATTTCTTGGGTGGAAATTGCCTCCAGCTAGGAATCATAGTCTTTTCTCATTTGTCATCTTTTAAGAATCACAACCCTTGGTTATTGTTGGATTTTGTTTGAAAAAAAGTTATTTACTCTATTGTCTCATGGTTTGAATTGTTTTGGGGAGCACAATTTCTAACCTGTTATTCTCTCATGAAGCAAAATTGATTTTAAAGGATCTGAAACAGGTTACTAAGCACATCAGTCCAACACTGTATCAGTTTTGGAAAGCACAGGGTCCTTTGCAGAGAATGTTTATAGAGGACTCATGGGCACAAATGGAGGAAACTGCAAAGACATTAGAACTCAGGGTCAGACAGAGCTGTTTTACTTTATCAGGTCGTAAAAAAAAAAAAGGCTTAAAGGATGGCATTTGTTGTTTTAAAGAGTCAACATTACTGATTTTGCTGAGACATAGGCAAACTATTACGTATTGAGTGGTAAAATAGCCTTGTTATAAATGATGAAAAATCTAAAATCTTAAAATATCATAAAGTTCAACAATAATGGTTAAGTAATATTACACTAAGAAATCTTTAGGAATGGTTTATAATAATCGATAGAAGCATGACATCCTTGGTTAAGCCTTCACTTTTTATTTTGTCTGGTAGTAGTACTTGTTTGTTGTAAGAACTGTTCAAACTTGAGGAATTCAAGAGAAGTAAAAGTTAGTGAAGGAATTATGAATTCAGTGTATTAGAAAATACTATTCATTATTAAGAATGTAATTATATTTCTAAGTGACATTATTAATATTCAGAAAAGAACAGATAACATCTTAACAAACTCAGACAGGGAGGAATGAGAACAACCTTATTTTACTTATAAGAAGGCATGCAGATATAAAGACCATGATTATACAGTTTTAAAAAATCACTAAATTAAAAAAAATAAATAAAAAATAAAAATCACTAAATAACGTTTACCACCATCTCTCTTGATAGTTTGAGACATAATTGATGCAGACAACTGGATAATGTGATTCCATCCTTTTCTGAAATTATTATGTTCTGTAGGTCTTTATTAGCTATGTTAAAAACTACCTTTTTACTTTTAGTGTGACCAAAGTATTTTTTTTTTCTAAATTGCCAGCATAATTATCCTACATGTCACTACAGTAAAGGACTGTGTTCCTACGTTCAGTCATTTCAATTAGGTCTCTTAAGGTATAGGCTTAGCTCCTGTTGCTCTGTTATTAAGGTTTATAAACACATACGTGCCTATAATAGGATGAATCAGGAGATTTTGAATGAATAGATATGAAGTTCTACCTTCCCATTCCAGACACATTATCCCCTTTAATTATATCTACTCTGAGTAATGTAGGGACACCAGCCAGTCTTCTACTCTTCAATCCATAAAACTTCTAAGAGAAAAATTGATTCCAGTTGTCTCTTTTGCTGTGTTGATAATACTGTGCTGTGACTCAAGTGAATGATTACACCGCATTTGTGACTCAGGTGGTAAAGAACCTGCCTGCAATGCAGGAGACCTGGGTTTGATCCCTGAGTCTGGAAGATACCCTGGAGAAAGGGAATGGTTAACCACTCCAGTATTATTGCCCGGAGGATTCCAAGGACAGAAGAGCCTGGCGGGCTACAGTCCATGGGCTCACAAAGAGTCAGACATGACTGATTGACTTACACTTTCACTTCACTTTCAATCTAAAAGGAGTCACTCAACAGCTTTGTAGTCATTCTATAATGATTCACCAGTTGGAAATTTAACTTTTTAGGTTAAAAAAGCGCCCAGATGCTTATTGTCACCTAAGATTCTATCTAAAGACAGATATTATTTGCATAACTCATTGAGGAAGTCTACACAGATTTTGCCTTGTTTCATTGAGCAAAGCACTTTCTAAACATTCTAAGCTTAATATAAAGATTATAAACACTTTTAAGACCATGTGCTCTGCATGTTGTATTGGAAGGATAAAAGGAAAAATAGGGATAGAAATACAGACAGACACACACACAAATCCAGTTATGGACATAGTAAATAGTTTTTAATCATTCATGATTTAAATTAAGTAAACCTGTTAGCTCAGCTGGTAAAGAATCGCCTGCAGTGCTGGAGACCCTGGTTCGATCCCTGGGTTGGGAAGATCCGCTGGAGAAGGGCAAGGCCACCTACTCCCGTATTCTGGCCTGGAGAATTCCATGGACTGTATAGTCCATGGGGTTGCAAAGAGTTGGACACAGCTGAGCGACTTTCAGTTTCAAACATCCCACATAGCTAAGTAGGTAAATACCCAAGAAATTCTTTAGTTAGGTGTTTAGAAACTTTAGGTCTTACAAAGTTGAAGCTTGAGTGAATCTCCTTTGAAAAGGTCAGAAATATTTATTTCTCATTCTTTTTTATTCATCTCCCTTACACAAAATATGTATAGATCAAACTCATGTTCAAGTTTCTAATCATAAGTCAAATATTTTATGAAAAAGAAAAACATGTAGTTTGATTTTAGGATGTTGAACTTCTGCAACATCACATTTCATTTTACATATGGAATGCACATAAAGATATATTGTGGAAATTTTATTTAATGCATTTTCTAATGTCAGCACTCTAGTCCCAGTGTTCATCGCTTCACACCTATATTACAGCAATCATTTCTTCTTTTCTGCTTCTTGTTTCCCACATTCAATCCAGTAAGATAAGCCTCCTCAAATATCATTTTAATAACAGCTGGTCCCTGTTCTAAACACCCGCCATTACTGCCAATTGAATGGAGTCCAAATTGTTTTTTGTTGGAATTCCAACCCTTCTATTACCTGGCCTCACCTTGCCATCCAAATATATCTCCAGATATTTCCTAACACTCCATTCCCTGCCCTAATTAGTCTGTCTGTTCTCTAATTAGGCCATCTCTTCTCTACATCCACACAGTGTTGAAGACTTTGCTGCCTCTGCCCTTCTTCTTCTAAAGCTTCCTTAACCTGGAGTGACCTCATCTTCCAGCCGTTAACTTCTTTCCTTTCTACCCTTCAAAGGCCATGTTTTGTCCACTTAATAGATAACTGCTTCCTAGAGGATACCTGCCATGTGGACCCTTTCTTAGTCTGAGTACCCACAGCTCCTACTGTTTATTTATGGCACATTTCTCATCCACTCTAAGAGACACTTACAAAATAATGTATTTTTCATGAAATTTATTTTATAATCAGTGGCATTCATGATTGTTTCACCTATTTCATAGATTGAAATATAGAAGTGTTTCACCTTTCTAATTGGCACATAAAATAATGGTGCGTCTAATCAATTTATGGTATCTTAAGAGCTGAAAAATCAGTGTATGTATTTATTGTTTTCTTACGTTTTCCTATGTATCTGATGTGTTATCCTGCATTATTGTACATTCGTACCATGGGAATTTTTTTTTTAATCTTCTCTTGAATACTGTATAGTTTTACATGTATGATTGAATTTCTTGGAATTAATTAGCAAAACTTTATTTTGGTTAAATTAAGCTTAATAAATAAAGGCATAGGTTTGGTAGAAAAGTGCTTTTGGAATCATTGTAAACTTTTCTTTAACCTTTTCATTCAAAGTGAAAGTGAAGTCGCTCAGTTGTGTCCGACTCTTTGTGACCCCATGGACTGTAGCCTGCAGGCTTCTCGTCCATAGGATTTTCCAGGCATGAGTACTGGAGTGGGTTGCATTTCCTTCTTCAATTCATTGAAGTATTAAACATATGCAGAAAAATGCAGATAAACCTACAGCTTAATCCGCTTTCACAAACTCAACATATCTTAGGTAACCAACACTCAGATTGAGAAGCAATACATTATCAGGATGCCAGAAACCCTCTTTAAACCACCTTTCAATTACATCAGTTCAGTTCAGTTCAGTCGCTTAGTCGTGTCCGACTCTTTGCAACCCCATGAATCGCTGCACGCCAGGCCTTCCTGTCCCTCACCAACTCTCGGAGTTCACTCAGACTCACGTCCATCGAGTCAGTGATGCCATCCAGCCATCTCATCCTCTGTCGTCCCCTTCTCCTCCTGCCCCCAATCCCTCCCAGCATCAGAGTCTTTTCCAATGAGTCAACTCTTCGCATGAGGTGGCCAAAGTACTGGAGTTTCAGCTTTAGCATCATTCCTTCCAAAGAAATCCCAGGGCTGATCTCTTTCAGAATGGACTGGTTGGATCTCCTTGCAGTCCAAGGGACTCTCAAGAGTCTTCTCCAACACCACAGTTCAAAAGCGTCAATTCCTCGGCACTCAGCTTTCTTCACAGTCCAATTACATGGGCTATCCTTATATCCTGGTCTGGAAAAACATAGATTGGTTTGCCACATTCTGCCCTGTATGTAAATGCAGTCACATAGCACAGGCTTTAATGTCTGAGTTCTTTTGTTCAACCTTGTTATTTGTGAGACTCAGCCGCATTGTTACCTATAGTTGTAAATCATCCATCCTCATTCATGTGCTGACTTCTGTTTTATGAATATATCACAATCTATCCATTCTATTGTTGATGTATTTTGGGTAATTTCCAACTTTAATCTTCTACTGATAGTACTGCCCTGAATATTTTAGGATGTTCATTTGTTGTGTATATGGATTGATTTCTCTTGGTTAAATATCGAAGAGCAAGAATGTTGGGTCACAGAGAATAAAATCACCTTCAGTAGATGCCACTTAACTGTTTTCTGAAGTTGGTTCAATTTACATTCTCATCAGTAGTATGCAAGAATCCTGGCTGTTCTACATTTTCACCAACACTTGGTATTTCTGCCTTTTTCAGTTTACCATTATGGTGGATATGTATAGTATCATCGTTATTATTTTTTTGTACATGTAAAGAAAAAAGTGCTTCCAGTAAAACTTTTGGATTTTTCTTTAGCAATGTGACAGTTACTGAAAATAATTACTTTAGGTTGAATTTAAGGTTTACATGAAAACTGCTACTGCTAAGCTGCTAAGTCACTTCAGTTGTGTCTGACTCTGTGCTACCCCATAGATGGCAGCCCACCAGGCTCCCCCGTCCCTGGGATTCTCCAGGCAAGAACACTGGAGTGGGTTGCCATTTCCTTCTCCAATGCATGAAAGTGAAAAGTGAAAGTGAAGTCACTCAGTCGTGTCTGACTCTTAGCGATCCCATGGACTGCAGCCTACCAGGCTCCTCCGCTCATGGGATTTTCCAGGCAAGAGTACTGGAGTGGGGTGCCATTGCCTTCTCCATACATGAAAACTACTAAAGCTATTATTTGGATATTTGCTTGACTATGGTTCAGTGCCTTTGAGACTAGTAGACATTGTATTGGGAGCTGTTGCTAGTGATAAGTTTCTGGTGTAATGATTAACTGTAATCATGTTTGTCTGTGAAAGTTTACTGACCATTTCATATATCTCCAGAGTTATCTATTTGGCTCTTCTAATTCTCGAATTTATAACTGGGGCTTCCCTGGTGGCTCAGAAGGTCTAGAATCTGCCTGTAATTCAGCAGACCTGGGTTCAATCTGTGGGTTGGGAAGATCCCCTGGAGAAGGGAATGGCTACCCTCTTCAGTATTTTTGCCTGGAGAATCCCATGGACAGAGGGTTTGGCTCTTCTTCTAATTCTCTAGTTTATAATTAGTATGCTAGTTTTCTGCAGTTGAGAACAATTTAATTAACATCTTGCTCATTACCTCATTGGATTAATGTCATTTATTTTTTGTTTATAAATATCTCTGATTAATACCAGCATTGTTTACTGTGTAGATAAAGTTAGAAAAAAACGCTGCTCCCCAGTGACACTATCATCTACTGTGAATATATCTTCCAAGTAAAAGCTGTGGTTTCAAATCTGAGCATTAAATCTCTAATGAACTAGTATTTCTCATTGATTTTTCATGTGCTTCAACATATTTTATTTGCTTGAAGTACTAGATAATTAGCCTGTAATTCCATTTCTCTACCCTGTGACTGCTGAGAGAAACACTGTGGTCATTTTTCTTGCCAGTGTTCTTTCCTACTCATGTTCAAGCCAAGACATTTGATTTCTTACTGAATCATAAAGCTATATTTTTTTAATTATTTTGAAATCAAAGATGCTGACTTCAGTATATTTAACTCCAGAAGTTAGTACAGATTGTGTGACTAATTACCATAAAAATTATGGCTGAGAAATGAGAAAGGTGTAGTCACTCACAATTTTCCATTTACAAAACAAGGTTTTCAAAAATAACCAAAGATGAATGTGGTAGTTTTATGAAACCATGGTCTATTTCCAACTATTTCTTCAGTGGTCTGGAAATTCACAATGCTAAGTTCAACCAGGCACATCCCTCCATAACTACTGGAAAAACCATAGCTTTGACTATATGGGCCTTTGTCAACAAAGTGATGCTATGAACTCTGTCTAATTCATTTTATATTCCCAAATATTTACCTGATGGGTGAGTACAGAGCAAGTGTTTATAAATGATTTGAATAAGGAAACTAAATGTGTAGTATAATCCTAATTATGTAAATAAGTGTGTATAAGCACGTATGCACAAATGCACAGATATAGAAAGAAATATAAAAATATTGAAGAGTGATTATTTGCAGGTAGTACAGTTATGTGTATTATTTTCTCCTTACATGATTGTTTCTTTTCCTTTTTTTTAACATAGCATGTATTACTGTTATAAAAACAGTTTTAATATATAAGTTGAAAATAAAAATATAATATTAAATAATTTATCTAATTCATATGTTTACCTAAAACAAGTAGACTGCCAGATACTTCTCCAGCAAAGATGAGTTTGGATCAGCAGAGAATTGCAATTTGGAGACTGCAACCAATACAAGGCCATAGGCAAGTCCCCAAAGGAGAACACGTTTATAGAGATAAAAAAGGAAGTAGGGAGGGCTATAATAAACGAAGAGTCTGTGGCTTTTCATTGGCTGAGTTCTTAAAGATGTGGTCTTTCTCCTTCCATTGGGCTCTGCAGTCTTCACAGAGTGTGAGATCACCTCCTCCTTGTCTCTGTTTAATTGAGTTTTCTGTTTATTAACTTGCTTCCTATGTTAGATACAGACACAGCGGGATCGTTAGGGCTGATTCCTCAAAACTATGGGTCAAACAATTTTGTTGTTATTTAATTGATAGAGAAACCAGGATTCTCTATTGTTCCAGTATGTAAATCAGTTGGATAGTCATAAACAGAACAGTGTTATAGTCATTTTGCTGTAGTATAGGAATCTGAAACTAATGAGTTTACCTACTCATCAAATTTATTTGTTTATTAACTTTAAGTGTCAGTCTCTTAGTCATGTTCGACTCTTTGTGACCCCATGGACTGTAGCCTACCAGGCTCTTCTCTCCATGAAATTATCCAGGCAGGAATACTAGAGTGAGTAGTCATTCCCTTCTTTAGGGGATCTTCCCAACCCAGGGATTGAACCCAAGTCTCCTGTACTGCAGGTGGATTCTTTACTGTCTGAGTCACTGGGGATAGGTACACATTACTTTGAGTTTTTTCTTCATTTTATAATTGGTATAACATCTTATCTTTGTAGGAGATTTGAAATATATGTTCATGTTGTTTTAGTTTTCTTTCTCTTAGTAGTTTTTGCCTTCTAGGTAATGACTCTTGAGTGGCTTCCCAGGTAGCTCAGTGGTAAAGGACCTGCCTGCCAATTCAGGGGACATGGGTTAGATCTCTGGGTCAGAAAAATCCCCTGGAGGAGGAAATGGCAACCCACTCCAGTATTCTTGCCTGGAAAATCACGTGGACAGAGGAGCCCAGTGGGTTACAGTCCCTGAGGCTGTGGTGACTCTTGAACCTTACTTTCCTTGGGTGTTTCTGCTGCTGCTGCTGCTGCTGCTAAGTTGCTTCAGTCGTGTCCGACTCTGTGTGACCCCACAGATGGCAGCCCTGGTCATGGTTTAAAAAGATTATCATTCTTCTTATTTCTCAAGCCAGAAGTCTGAGAGTCATTCCAGACTTTCCTTCTTTTTCATGTCCACATTAAATTGCCACCAAGGTAACATTGAATCTAAGGTATCTTTGGCTTTTGTTTCTCTTCTTCCTTCCCTGTATCATTGGTGTTTCATTATTTTCATCCTGGTGTATTTTAACTGCCACATTGCTGATCCCATTGAAGAGTGCTACATGTCTATCTTGTGGACATGTAGCATTAGTTCATTGTAGAGATTTTGTAAAACCTAATGGCAATTGCTTAAAATGATCCCTGTCATTTACTTAATAATCAGTCCATGACTGTGATATATTTGCAATGTATACCCTTTACCAAGCAAGGCAATAGTGAAACTCACTATTGACTGGTCTTCAAGCAGCTTAAAAAAAAAAATCTGACATTGATGGTTGCCATTTGAGTGGTATCATAAGTGGGCAAGGAAGTTGTAATTACTATATCTTCCAGAAAAATGGGAATGGAGGCAGAGTGAAAGTTTTGAAAACTTTTGTTACAGTGAAAGTAACAAAATTTAAGTTTGCCTGTGTTCTTTTGTGTGAATCCCTTCCATACTGGAATGTGAGTGTTCACGGAGTTAAAAATTGAGGCTTGGGGGCATTTGCAAAAGTAAGGTAGTTAAACCATGATTGATTAAGACCATTGTCCTTTTCAGCTTCAGCTGCCCCCCTGTGTCCTGTGTCTCATGACATTGGGGTGATCTTGGCTATTTTTTGTTTGTTTGAGCTATAGCTCTAGCAATACTTGAAGTATGTCATGTATGAAGTTGAAAGTTTTAAAGTATCTCAGATAATAACTTTTTTTTTTTTGGATAACTGATACTTGAGAAAAGACTGTCTTTCTAGTCTCTCTGCATAAAATATTACATTTTTTGGTCATGAGAACAGACATTCAAAGAGTATGCAGCCAAAGATGCAAGGGAGGACATATCATAGCCTCTTGACAGTTAACAATAGCAGATTTTATATTAATGTATTTATTTTGGGGATTTACAGTATTTGTCAGCTTTTAATAATTTGAAATGTATGCAAACTATTTTTTTTATTGCACATATATTTTTCTTAAAGAGGGCCCTCAAGTTGTATAAGCGTTCAGCTCACAGTACCTGTCTTTTACTAAATAGGTCTCTGGGGAAGCATTTATGGTCTGTTATCTTTTGCTGAGGCATCTCTCACTGCCCTGTAGTCAAAGACCCAGCACTGTCCCCCTGCTCTAAAAGCATGAATGTACTTACTAGGAGTGGAACAGAGAGGCTATATTATCCTAGTTTAGGATAGCAAATGTCGAATGCCTGTACTCTGGTTATTTGAATCTGGTTTTATAAACTGTTATACGCAGGGCACATACCTTTTTACCCTATGGATTTAATACAGAACGTAGTATTTGATAAAATGACTATTTTTTTTTTTTAGTGTTTATCGACTTAATATAAAATCTCATTTCAGGTCATGAATCCCCTTTCCTTTTTTCCTTCAGTGTAATAAACTGTGATAATTAGATTTAAAGTATAAATATTATTTACTCTAAAGACCTTAATAGGTTACTCACTGGATGCTATTTCTTTTTTTCCTCCTTCTTTACTCCCCTGCCCAATATTTAAAATATCCTCCTGCCTCTGTATCACCTTTATTATTTTTTTTTTTCATGTTCAGTTACTTTAAAAAAAAAAGTTTTATTTTGTATTGGAATATAGTCAATTAACAAATGTGATAGATTCAGGTGAACAGCGAAGGGACATATACATGAATCCATTCTCCCCCAGACTCCTCTCCCATCCAGGCTGCCACATGACATTGAGTAGAGTTCCGTGTACTCTGCAGTAGGTCCTTACTGGTTATCTATTTTAAATACTGCGGTGTGTACATGTCTATCCCAAACTCCCCAAGTATCCCTTCCCACCCCTCCCCTTCCCCTTCACTTTCCAATCTCTTCTTTTTCAAACATGAAGATTACCTTTTGATATGTGGATGGGCCAGACTTTCTCTGACTTAATCCATTGCTTTCATTTACTTCCCAAATTTTGATTCTTGATTTACTTTGTTCTTTCCCCTTGGGAGCTGCTAAGATTTGTACAGTTGATTTCAACTACCATCTCTAGTGATGATTTAGTTGCGGGCGCTAATAAAAAGTTTTACTGTAATTTAAAAGGGAGACTGAAAATAACTTGGCAAGTACTGAATATTCACCTATATTATTTCAAACAGTACGAGTAAAACCTAGGCTGTTATATAAATTTAAGTGTTCTTGCTATAGATTATAGGGAATCTGGAAAGAGTTAGTATTGCTGAGGTTTTTGTGCATGGTGCCAGATGTTAAAAGCTGCATAGTATTGAAGTTTTACCACTCCTATAAAGCATTTCCCCATAGTTTTAGTCCACACTGATGGCTCCTCTTCTTGACTGCCTGAGGCACACATTGTTACTAACATTTATTCCTTGTGGGGCCTCTGAAATAGCTGGACCTTTAAAATCTTCCAGTTTATCTCCTCATCAAATGCACTTAAAGTTATATTATGTGACATTTGAATATATGCTTTTTCTTAAAGCTTCTTGTTTTTGAGTGCGTTATTAGTTCTTAAGAAGCTAATTGGAAATATGGAAAGTATGATGAGATCTAGATAACTTCACTTTAAAATCTACCTATAATCAGAGCAGAGATACACAAAAGGTTCCTTTTAGTGGCTGAAAGACCCAGGGGGTCAGAGAAACTTGCCTATAACTGTGTTAAAATCTCTAGGTAATATGTCAATCAGAATGGATGGGTACAGATCAACGTAGAAACAGGGAGACAGCTAAGTCATTATGGGAAATGTTTGCAGTGCCCATCCAAGTTCTGTCTAAAAGTGAGGGAGCCTCCGCTATCTGAGTTAGGGTTCACGTGGTCCTATATGGTTCTGACTAGTGATGAAAGAGCTGTAGTCTCTAGACTCTGAGATTTTCCCATCTCATTGGTAAGAACACATCGATTGTGAGATTAACTTAATCAAATGCTATTCCTGTTTAATGCATCTGAATTACTTTCTCTATCTTATTCCCAAACTTAGCAACCATGTGACAGTACAGTGGATTTGCATGTTAGGTATGTGTAGGTGTGTGTCTTAGACAAGGACATAATTTGAAATTTGCGTATAATCAAAATTATGCTTGAAATCTTTTGAATTAATTTTGAATTAGTAGGATTTAGGTTTAGAAGCCCCAAATTAAGTTCTTTCTTTTTCTGCCTCCTGTAGCTCCCTTTCTTCTTCCTTTCCTTCCTTTCTTCTCTCCCTCTCTTTTTCTCTCTCTCTCTCCTTCCCCTCTCCTGCTTCCTCTCTTTTTTCTCTCCTTTTCCTTCACTCCCCTTCTATTTCTTTCTCTCTCTCTTTTTCCCCTAAGGCCAGTTGGAATCTTAGGTTTCTTCCAATGATAGGAATGAGGGGCAATGGGCACCCAAAGAACTTCACCCTATATTACATTACAGCGGTTAAGAGCATGTGATTTGGACTTGTATACTTTTTTTTGAATTATACTTACTAGCAATGTGTTATATACTATAACATTTAAATACAGAATATAGAAAAATTGAATGAGGTAAAATTTATAAAGTTCTTAGCATGGGGCTTAAATGAAAGTGCTATTTAAGTGGCAGCCATTAAAATAACCATTCAGTTATGATTGGATTCCAGAATCATAAAGTATATATTGGGATGTGTGTACCTATTGATACACTTGTGTTTAGGAAAAGATTCTTCCCATCTAGTTAATTATTATGTCTACTGCCTCCCGTGTTTCTCTTTCTCTCTCTCTTTTTTTTTTTTTTGGTAAAAACATTTAAGTTCTATTCTCCTAGTAAATTTCAGTTATGCTATACAATGTCGGAGAAGGCAATGGCACCCCACTCCAGTACTCTTGCCTGGAAAATCCCATGGACGGAGGAGCCTGGTGAGCTGCAGTCCATGGGGTCGTGAAGAGTCGGACACGACTGAGTGACTAGACTTTCACTTTTCACTTTCATGCATTGGAGAAGGAAATGGCAACCCACTCCAGTGTTCTTGCCTGGAGAATCCCAGGGACGGGGAGCCTGGTGGGCTGCCGTCTATGGGATCGCACAGAGTCGGACACGACTGAAGTGACTTAGCAGTAGCAGCAGCATACAATGTTATCAGCACAATAGTTATGTGGAATCTACCAAAAAAATTTCCAGCTCATAGAAACACAGAATAGAAAAGTAGTTGCCAGGGGCTCAATGGTTAGGAAAAGAGAGATTGGTAAAAGGGTCCCAGCTTTCAGCTGTAAGATGAATAAGGTCTGAGGATCTACTGTATAATAGTCAATGCTTTATGTTTTCATTATTTTAAATAATGCATATTTCTGGCAAGAGAAATTTCCTCAGTCATTTATAGCATGTTGAGTTTGTGACACATAGGAATTTTACGAAGATAAATTAATGAAATATACTTTGACACTTTAGAACAGCAGGAATGATTTCGCCCTTCAAAAATGTATGAAGTGTGCTTTTATTTTTTCAGCTGTTACACATTAGAGAACTTCCATCATGTTGAAGGTGTGGTAGTTTTATGCAAGTTTTATGTGTTCATAGAGTTGAAGTTGAGGGTCATTTTTGTTATCAATCCTCTGTAGTTCCCCCATTGAACCCAAATGTTCTAATGCAATTCCAATTTCTAAGCCTTTTCCCTTTCCCTTCCCTGCTGAGCCTCCCCAACCTGACTCACTCCTCTAGGTCGTCACAGAGCACCAGGCTGAGCTCCCTGTGTTATATAGCAACTTCATACTAGCTATCTATTTTACATATGGCAGTATGTATATGTCAGTGCTACACTCTCAGTTCATCCCACACTCTTCATCCCCTGCTGTGTTCACAAGTCTTTTCTCTATGTCTGTGTCTCTATGTGTATCTTGCAAATAGTTTCATCAGTACCATTTTTCTAGATTCCATATATGTGTGTTAGTATATGATATTTGTCTCTTTCTTTCTGACTTATTTCATCTGTATAACAGGCTCTGGGTTCATCCACCTCAGTTCAACTGATTCACATTTGTTCCTTTTAATGGCTGAGTAATATTCCATTGTACATAATATACCACACCTTTCCTTAACTGTTCATTTGTTGATGGACATCTAGGTTGCTGAGCCGTTGTGTACTGATGGACATCTAGTTTTCTGGGCCATTGTATATTAACATCTAATTTTATTATGGCAGAATGATGTATTTCCTTGTTTGTGTAAGTCCATGGTGGGGGAGTCCATGTTGCTTCTCTTGTGGCTCAGCTGGTAAAGAATTCGCCTGTAATGTGGGATACCTGGGTTTGATCCCTGGGTTGGGAAGATCCCCTGGAGAAGGGAAAGGCTACCCACTCCAGTATTCTGGCTTGGAGAATTCCATGGACTGTATGGTCCATGGGGTTGCAAAGAGTCAGACACAACTGAGCGACTCTCATTTCATGGTGGGGGAGGGGCTGTGAGGGGGGCTTCAGGACTTTAAATTCCATTATATTGCCAATCTGAGGCTTCCCCGGTGGTTCAGAGGTGAAGAATCTGCCTGCAGTGTAGAAGACGTGGGTTTGATCCCCGGATTGAGAAGATCCCCTGGAGGACAGCACAGCAACCCACTGCAGTATTCTTGCCTGGAGAATACCATGGACAAAGAAGTCTGGCAGGCTACAGTCCATAGGGTTGCAAAGAATCAGACACAACAAATGAAAAGGCAACCTATTGAATGGGAGAAGTTAGAATAGTTGCGTATCATATGTTTGATGAGGGATTAATATTCAAAACATAAAGAACTCAATAGCAAAAACCTCCAAACAATCAGTTAAAAGTGAGCAAAGATATGAATAACTATTTTTTCAAATAGGACATTCAGATGGCCAACAAGTACATGAAAAGGTGTTCACTATCACTAATCATCAGGGAAATGCAAATCAAAATCACAACGAGATATCATATCACCTCATGCTGGTTAGAATGGCCATTACCAAAAAGACAAGAAATGACAGGTTGTTGGCAAGGATAAAAAGCAAAAGGAACGCTTGTGTACTGTTGGTGGGAATGTAAATTGGTACAACCACTATGGAAAAGAGTATGACTCTTCCCCTCCAAATTAAAAAAGATCTTGAAAAATGAAAGTGTTAATCACTTAATTGTATCCGACCTTTTGTGACCCTGTGGACTGTAGCCCACCAGACTTCTCCATCCATGGAATTTTCCAGGCAAGGACACTAGAATGGATTGCCATTCCCTTCTCTACAGAATCTTCCTGACCCAGAAATGGAACCTATGTCTCCTGTGTATCCTGCATTGCAGGCAGATTCTTTATTGTCTGAGCTACCAGGGAAAACCCCCAAATGATCTTATGATCAAGCAGTTCCACTTCTGGGTATTTATCTGAATAAAACCAAAGTATTAACTCAAAAAACATATTTACTTCATGTTCATTGCAGCACTGTTTACAATCGCCAAGATATGGAGGTGGCCTAAGTGCCCATCTATAAATGAATGAAGAAAATGTGGTATATTTACATATACATATTGGGATATTATTCAGCCATAAAAAGAAGGCAATCTTGTCATGTTTGACAACACGGATGGACCTTGAGGGCATTATGTTAAGTGAAATAAGTCAGACAGAAAAAGACAAATACAGTATGATTTCGCTTATGTGTAGAATCTAAAACAAAAACAAAATAAAACTAAACCAGTAATATATAAAGAACGGAAGCTGGGGATTTGGTGGGGTGGGTGAAATGGGTTACAGGGGTTCAAAAGGTACAGACTTCTAGTTATAAAATCAGTAAGTCCTGGGGATGTAATGTAGAGCCTATTAGCTATAGTTAATGTATTGTATATTTGGAAGTTCCTAAGAGAGCAAGTCCTAAAAGTTTCATCACAAGAGAAAAAAATGGCAACTATGTGTGGTGATATATGTTAGTTAGACCTATTGTGAGACTCATTTTGCAGTATATACACGTATTGAATCATTATACTGTATACCTGAAATGAATTTAATGTTATATGTCAATCATATGCTGATTAAGAAAAAAAAATTCTTCCAAATTTTTTCTCAAATTCTGTCCTTGAAGATGTACGCAAAGTTGATTTCACTTCTTTTCTACTTAATGCTATGTATCATGTTTCATAATACATAATAATGCATTTCATTTCCTTCCTGAGTAAAATAGAAATGGGAACTATTTTTAAGTATCAATTATTATGTAGGATGCAAAATATTTATACTAGGAGAGTATCTTCAAGGACTCAGGGGCTTTATAAAAAATAACTACTGCTCCAGAATCAGTATGGTTAGGTGTTTGAAAGGTACAAGAACTCACATATCAGTTTCCCTCATTTATAAAATAAAGGAGCTGGGTTAGGTGTTCTCAAAGGCCTTTTGAGATTTAAACTGCTAAAAATCATTAGAGACTATTTTTATGTTAAAACAATGCACAGTTAACGGTGCCTTAGTGGTTTGAAACACTAAACCAATGGTTTAGTAAAAATGTTCTCATTCAAGGGATCTCACATTATTCTAGTTCACTTCTTTTTGTTGTTACAATTTAAGGTCCTTTCCAATCTCATAAGAACATTTCTCGTGGTTAGACAAAGTTTTTTTTTTTTTTTCTTTTTCCTTATATGTGGCAACATTAGAGGTCAAAAACCTCACTTTCGGTGATTGTTTGGCTTGTAGGAATCTGCTTTTATTCACATGTTGGTGATATCTGTATTTTCTAATCGAGTGGGTTGCATCTGTCTTCAATTTGATTTTTTCCTATAATTGTATAAAACAGTGATTTGAGACTTGTGACGGAAGTCTGCACTGTATCTTTCCCAACCAGTAATATCATGATACATGGTAATCTCTTTGTGAAAGCTTCATAAATGTTGATGAATTGGAAACAGTATTAAGAATAAACCAAAAGCCCACTTATATTTCCTACCATTTAAACGCAGTTCCTGTATGAGAAGGCAACTAAATCAGAAAGTTTTCCATTTTCACAGGAATGCCTAGAACTTAGTCCTTTTTAATCCATAACTAACAGGCAATAGTATAATTTTCCAGTGATATATCATAACCTTTTTACATTTGTTTCAAAGGACAGATGTATTTGAGGAGTCATGCAGAATACACTACACATTTAAAGACAGGTGTATTAAGAATTGATTTCACTTTTACTTCTGCTCAACACTATTGCATTTCATTGTTGAACTTGATATACTATAATATCCTTATTTTCTAATTTTTTTCTTTCTTACATTGAGAATTATTTATGACCACATTTTGTGTCTTGTCCTTAAAACAAATGTTCTTTCCATTTATCTGATTTCTCTTGTCTTTGCCTTCTTTAGTCTCTAAATCAGACATGATTCTCAAAGTTATTTATCACCAGTAAAATTTATCAAGTGCCTTCTCAGAGAGTAAGTCAGTTCTCTGCATTCCTTTGAGTTAGGTAGGCATGTTCTATGTTGAAGACATAAAAATGTCAACACTCTGATTTTTAAAATATGTGTTCTATTTATGGTCAAATGTTAGCAATAATCAGTCTCTGGTTTCTATAACCATATGGACCGATTTGATTGGCAGAATGATTCATATCTTCCTGTTCATGCATGATAGATCACTCAGAACTCATTTTTCAAAATATGGCAGTTGCTTCTTTAGGTAGTGATATCGATACATACCTATCTCATATGTAAAATCCCAGGTGCTTTATACAGTTAACATCTGAGGAAATATATCATTTGATTTATGTGGTGATTTTTGTGCTCAGTTAGTTGATGATACCACTACAAGCTTTTCTTTGTAAAATACTTTTGTCAAAGTATTACTTCTCTGCTTAAAGCAGGAATTCCTTCAGAAACTTTTCATTTATGTCTTTAGGATAGAATCCGATTGTCATAGCTTGACTTTGTGACCATACATACACTGCCCCTGACATAAGCTTCCAACCTCATATTCTGTTTCTCCCTTATCTGAAAACTTAACTGTAGCCAGGTAGATGCACTCATGTTCCCAACATACGAGTACTTCTGTCTCTGTATGTTTTTAAGAACTTCTCTTCTACCTGGAGTGACTTTGTGTCTGTTTTTCATTTACAGAAATCTTGTCTTTCAGGGATACATTTTTTCTCACTTTGCCCATGAAGTCATTATTGAAATTTTCAGTTAGGGGAAGGGAAGGGAATTCAGCTGGAGATGGAGGAAAACATTTGAATATCCACTATGTGGCAAGTACTATGATGGGCAGTTTACATACATTATTTCAACAAAGGCTTCCTGTTTTATGAATTCCTTTCTTTTATTTAAGAAGCTCAATTCAGTTGCTCAGTCATGTCCAACTCTTTGAGACCCCATGGACTGCAGCATGCCAGGCCTCCCTGTCCATCACCAACTCCCGGAGTTTGCTCAAACTCATGTCCATCAAGTTGATGATGACATCCAACCATCTCATCCTCTGGCGTCCCCTTCTCCCCCTGCCTTCAACCTTTCCCAGCATCAGGGTCTTTTCTAGTGAGTCCGTTCTTCATATCAGGTGGCCAAAGTATTGGAGCTTCAGCATCAGTCCTTCCAATGAATATTCAGGACTGATTTTCTTTAGGATTGACTGGTTTGATCTTGCAATTCAAGGGACTCTCAAGAGTCTTCTCTTACACCACAGTTCAAAAGCATCAATTCTTTGGTGCTCA
Source organism: Bos javanicus (assembly GCF_032452875.1). Classification (NCBI taxonomy): domain Eukaryota; kingdom Metazoa; phylum Chordata; class Mammalia; order Artiodactyla; family Bovidae; genus Bos; species Bos javanicus. Next base: position 67,626,329 of record NC_083883.1, read on the forward strand.
GCTTTTTTTATGGTCTGGCTCTCACATCCATACATCACTACTGGAAAAACCATAGCTTTGACTATGTGGACCTTTGTTGGTCAAGTACTGTCTCTGCTTTTTAAAATACTGTCTAAGTTGGTCATAGCTTTTTTTCCAGAGATCGTCTTTTAATTTTGTGGCTGCAGTCACCATCTGCATTGATTTTGGTGCCCAAGAAAATAAAGTCTCTCACTGTTTCCACTGTTTCCCCATCTATTTGCCATGAAGTGATGGGACCAGATGCCATGATCTTCATTTTTTGAACATTGAGTTTTAAGCAAACTTTTTCACTCTCCTCTTTCACTTTCATCAAGAAGTTCTTAGTTCCTCTTCTTTTTCTGCCATGAGAATGGCATCATCTGCATATCTGTGGTTATTGATATTTCTCCTGGAAATCTCGATTCCCCCTTTGCTTCCTCTAGTCCAGCTTTTCCTTCCTTTGTGGTTCAGATGGTAAAGCGTCTGCCTGCAATGCAGGAGACCTGGGTTCGATTCCTGGGTTGGGATGATCCCCTGGAGAAGGAAATGGCAACTCACTCCAGTGTTCTTGTCTGGAAAATTCCATGGGTGGAGGAGCCTGGTGGGCTACAGTCCTTGGGGTCGCAAAGAGTTGAATATGACTGAGCAACTTCACTTTCATCAATTTCATTCATGTTCATCAATTTCATTCACTTCCATCAATTTCATTCACTTTCATCAATACTCAGTGCCCAGAAGAGTTCTTTGAACAGTGAACATTTATTTAATGAATAAACATAATTGCCTCACATTGTTAATTTTATGATAATGTCTTAGCCACTTTCCTCATCCTTGAGATCCAATAAAAAGGGGGGGATCCATTTTACAGAGATTGAAATTATGACACAATACTTGTTTGATTCATTGGTTTGTGACTACCGTTATTGAAATTTAAAAAATACTGTTGTTTGAGTAGCTTGGCTATAGCTTAATACCCAGTGCTATTCAGTGTTTAATGAGTAATTATGAGGGAAATTGTTCATGATGGAGTACCGTCTTGAAGGATAAATGAACCAGAGGAAGATCTTAGGTGGATTAAAGCTTAGTATGATCTAGGAGTAATGGTGGTAAGTTCAGCCAAGCAGTACCTGTCCATACATGCCCTGTAAAATGAGGAATTGTATTTGCTGTTGTGGAGCATTTCTGTGGACTAGAAGGTTTCCTTCAAGAGCACACCACTTAAATTGGTTCTAACCTGAAGTATTTTTCCACTTCAAAAAACATAATGGTTATTTTTCCCATTATATTTTTGTATTTTTTATTTTATCATAAAAATGAATGTTTTGCTGGCATTGCAATTATTTTTTAATAATATACTACAGTATATATTATTATAATGTATAGTATATAATTATAGTGTACTCTATTACAATAATTCAGTACTCAATATATTGAAATTGGATTTGATAATTTGCTAATTGTCTTTTATTAATTGAACTTTGAGAAAAACTGAGAAAGAAAGAATAGAGGGAAAAAGAATCTCAGTATTGCCATTACCTTGTTTTCTTTTTTTTTTTTTTTGTTTTCATTACGGTAGATTTTTATTTTTTTATTTATTTATTTTTTCTTCCAATTTTATTTTATTTTTAAACTTTACATAATTGTATTAGTTTTGCCAAATATCAAAATGAATCCGCCACAGGTATACATGTGTTCCCCATCCCGAACCCTCCTCCCTCCTCCCTCCCCATACCATCCCTCTGGGCCGTCCCAGTGCACCAGCCCCAAGCATCCAGCATCATGCATCGAACCTGGACTGGCAACTCGTTTCCTACATGATATTTTACATGTTTCATTGCCATTCTCCCACATCTTCCCACCCTCTCCCTCTCCCACAGAGTCCATAAGACTGTTCTATACATCAGTGTCTCTTTTGCTGTCTCGTACACCGGGTTATTGTTACCATCTTTCTAAATTCCATATATATGCGTTAGTATACTGTATTTATGTTTTTCCTTCTGGCTTACTTCACTCTGTATAATAGGCTCCAGTTTCATCCACCTCATTAGAACTGATTCAAATGTATTCTTTTTAATGGCTGAGTAATACTCCATTGTGTATATGTACCACAGCTTTCTTATCCATTCATCTGCTGATGGACATCTAGGTTGCTTCCACGTCTTGGCTATTATAAACAGTGCTGCGATGAACATTGGAGTACACGTGTCTCTTTCCCTTCTGGTTTCCTCAGTGTGTATGCCCAGGAGTGGGATTGCTGGGTCATAAGGCAGTTCTATTTCCAGTTTTTTAAGGAATCTCCACACTGTTCTCCATAGTGGCTGTACTAGTTTGCATTCCCACCAACAGTGTAAGAGGGTTCCCTTTTCTCCACACCCTCTCCAGCATTTATTATTTGTAGACTTTTGGATCGCAGCCATTCTGACTGGTGTGAAATGGTACCTCATAGTGGTGGGAAATCTGGTCAACCATTACCTTGTTTTCTGTAGATTCTTTTCATTTGTGTTGAGAAATGGAACTGTCTGTGGTACCTATGCATGTCATATCTTGCACAACTAGTTTTTGGACACTGTAATCTCATTTTGAATATATTACTCCAAGATATAAAAATTGAAATTTGAGCATGGGTTAAACTAATATTTTTTTCTGAAACTGCTGTAATAAGTGGATGTAGAGAGAGTTACACTTTAAAAAAAATACAGCAGTGTGTACATGTCAATCCCAAGCTCTCAGTCTGTTCCCTGCCCTTTTCCCCCTGCCCCCAGGTAACCACACATTCATTCTCTAAGTATGTAAATATGTTTCTGTTTTATAAATAAGTCCATTTGTATCATTTTTTAGAGATTCCACATAGAAGCCATATCGTATGATGTTTGTCTTTCTCTGACTTACTTTACTTAGTATGATAATCCCCATGTCCGTCCATGTTGCTGCAAATGGTATTATTTCATTCTTTTTTATGGCTGTATTTTTACCACATCTTCTGTTGATGGATATTTTCATTGCTTCCTTGTCTTGACTATTGTAAATAATGGTGCGTTTAACATTGGGGTATGTCTATCCTTTCAAACCATGTTTTTCTCTGGCTATATACCCAGGAGTGGGATTGTTTTTAAGGAACTTCCATACTGTTCTCCATAGTGGCTGTACCAATTTACGTTCCCACCATCAGTGTAGGAGGGTTCCCTTTTTTCCACATCCACTCCAGCATTAATTGTTCATAGATTTTTTTTGGTGATGGTCATTTTGACTGGTGTGAGGTGATATCTCATTGTAGTTTTGATTTGTGTTTCTCAAATAATTAGCACTGTTGAGCATGTGCCTCTTTTCATGTGCCTCTCGGCCATCTGTATGTCTTCTTTGCAAAAATGTTTATTCAGGTATCCTGTGCCTTTTCCAATTGGGTTATTGGGGTTCTTTTGTTTGTTTTTTTTATTGAGCTGCATGAGCTGTTTGAAACTTTTGGAGACTAATCCTCGGGGAGTGCTTTTTACCTGTTCTGTGCGTTGAGAAAGTTTGTCTTGATTGTGATGGAAATAAGCCTCACACAGTACAGAAAGCAACCTCGTCATTTCATTAAGCAAATAGGCTACTGCTTCAGCAATTCGAGGTGGTGTAAAGCTGTAAATATTTTGATATCACTCACATTTCTCTTTTTCTTGTAGGTTTTAAAATGGGTGGAAGAAGCAGTACAGGCTTCCAAAGTTCACCTCTTATCAACAGACCATTTGGAACAGGCTGAAAATACTTGGAAAATTCCCTTTGATCCCAGTCTAAAAGAGGTTACTGTGTCTCTGAGTGGCCCTTCTCCAATGATTGAAATTCACAATCCTTTAGGTGAGCTATATGAAATATTCATATTAAAAATATTTAAAAATATAGAATATGAAAAAAATAGAAAAACCATGGAAGATAAAAGATTTTTAACAGACTTACTTGTTCAAATTAATGCTAACTTTATGAATAAATTCAACCAACTCAAAAATGACTGGAGAAGATGTTTAAAAATTAAAACTGAGTATTTTTAGTCGTAAGTATCATTGAGTTAACATGAGATTCAAAAACTGAAATTCCTAATAATTTAAACAGATGGCATTTACTATCTTAATTGTAACTGAAGGATCCAAAAAGATATTTTAGATGAACCTGAAATATTTTCTTCATCTTTATATGAGGAAATACTTCACAGTAACTTATTCTGTAAAATTCAGTGTTTTGTCATTTTTAAGTGAATCATATGAAAAAAGTCCTTTATTACTAAAAAAGCTGTCTAATTTTTTACCATATCATTTTCTTGATAGATTTTAATTTTAGGTTGTTCTTGTTCAGTCGCTAAGCTGTGTCCGACTCTTTGCAACCCCATGGACTGTAGTATACCACCAGGCTTTCCTGTTCTTCACTATCTACCAGGGTTTGTTCAAACTCATGTTCATTGCCTCAGTGACACTATCCCAGTGATACTATCCAACCATCTCATTCTCTGTTGCCTCCTTCTCCTTCTGCTCTCAATCCTTCCCAGAATCAGGGTCTTTCCCAATGAGTTGGCTCTTCATATCAGGTGGCCAAAGGATAGGAGCTTCAGCGTCAGTCCTTCCCATGAATATTCAGGGTTGATTTCCTTTAGGATTGACTTTTTTGCCCACCTTGCATTCCAGTGGACTATCAAGAATCTTCTCCAGCACCATTATTTGAAAGCATGAGTTCTTTGGTGCTCAGCCTTTTTTATGGTCCAACTCTCACATCTGTGCGTGTTTACTGGAGAAACCGTAGCTTTGACTATACGTACCTTTGTCGTCAGTGTGAGGTCTCTGCTTTTCAATGTGCTATGTAGGTTTGTCATAGCTTTCCTTCCAAGGAACAAGCGTCTTTTAATTTAATGGCTGTAGTCACTGTCCACAGTGATTTTGGAGCCCAAGAATATAAAATCTGTCACTACTTCCACTTTTCCCCCCTCTATTTGCCATGAAGTGGTGGGACCGGTTGCCATGATTTTAGTATTTTGAATGTGAGTTTAAGCCAGCTTTTTTCATTCTTTCCTTCCACCCTCATCAAGAGACTCTTTAGCTCCCCTTTAGGAGACAGTCTCTCAGGAGACAAGTAAACTCTGGTAGTCCCATCTCTTTAAGAATTTTCCACAGTTTGTTGTAATCCACACAGTCAAAGGCTTTAGTGTAGTCAATGAAGCAGAAGTAGATGTTTTTCTGGAATTCCCTTGCTTTCTCTGTGATCCAATGAATGTTGGCAATTTGATCTGTTTCCACTGTCTGTTCTAAATCCAGCTTGTATGTATGAAAGTTCTCGGTTTATGTACTACGGAAGCCTAGCTTGAAAGATTTTGAGCATTATCTTGCTAGCATGTGAAATGAGCACAATTTTGCAGTAGTTAAACAGTCCATGGGGTCGCGAAGAGTCAGGCACGACTGAGCGACTTCACTTTCCCTTTTCACTTTCATGCATTGGAGAAGGAAATGGCAACCCACTCCAGTGTTCTTGTCTGGAGAATCCCAGGGACGGGGGAGCCTGGTGGGCTGCCATCTATGGGATCACACAGAGTTGGACACGACTGAAGCGACTTAGCAGCAGCAGCAAACATTCTTTGGCATTGCCCTTCTTTGGGATTGCAATGAAAAGTGACCTTTTCCAGTCCTGTGGCCACTGCTGAGTTTTCCAAATTTGCTGGCATATTGAGTGCAACACTTTTACAGCATCATCTTTTAGGATTTGAAATAGCTCAGCTGGAATTCCATCATCTTCACTAGCTTTGTTTGTGGTAATGTTTCCTGAGGCCCATTTGACTTCACACTCCAGGATATCTGGCTCTAAGTGAGTGATCACACCATCATTGTGTGTGTGATCATTAAAACCTTTTTTGTATAATTTTTCTGTGTATTCTTGCCACCTCTTCTTAATCTCTGCTGCTTCGGTTAGGTCCTTACTGTTTCTGTCTTTTATCATGCCCGTCCTTGCATGAAATGTTCCCTTGTTATCTTCAGAAGCATATTGCACACCTTCTAACCTGGGAGGCTTGTCTTCCCGTGTCTTTTTGTCTTTTCATACTGTTGGGTTCTCGAGGCAAAAATACTGAAGTGGTTTATGATTCCTTCCTCCAGTGGACCATATTTTGTGATAACTTTCCACTATGACCCTTCTTGGATCACAGCCTTGTCATGGCAAAGGGGCTTGTATAATTTTACAGGAGATGGTTGTTAAAAAAACATATTTATATTCATTAGAATGATGTTTTAATTTGTTCCTTTGATAATTGTATGATTCTCAGTTTGGGCTTAATTCCATCTCTGGTTGAATTTATAAGATTTAAGGTTGAATTGAATAGTAATCTTAAAAAATAAAAAGAAACCTAATTTTTCTTAATATTCGTGTTTAGGAAATTTTTTAACCAATGATGTTTGCACAATATTTTTATTCCTATTGTAGCTGAAGTATATGTTACATTTTTTAAACCTGTATGAACATTTATAAATTGGGAAGGAATAACTACCTTTTTTACTTTATTTGAATCTTAGAAAATGACATACCTTAGAGAAAATAGGGTATGAAATTTACCTCAAAGGCTTCCATCACACTTAACAATCAAATTGAAATTTATGAGCAAGCAAAACCAATTTTTTTGAGACTGTTTGGTCTTGAAAATAGATTTATCTGTAGAAATGGATTTGTCTTTTTAAGTAGCATTCTTATAGTACCATATATCCTATCTACCCAGGAAAGATTTGTGTTGTTCATTATCTGTATCGAAAGTACCTGTAACCATTGCCTTAAGTTCTACTACTTTAAAAATTCATTGATATTGATATTTTAAAAGTCATTTGCAGCGATTATAAAACTTCTGATGCAAACATGGGATTCTTTTAATTGATTTGTTTACATAACTGCAGAAATAGTCCACACGAGAGCCAAGCCTGAAATGAATATGTAAACTATGGCTTAATTCCAAATTTGCTTTCCTTCCTAAGTTCCAACTGTCAGATACTGTATGTTGATCTCAGTTGGAGATGGTACGGTGTTACTGCATTATACTGTCTCCTCTAATTATTCCTTTGACAAGTAAAAGCCTTCTTGTGCACTTCATGGAAACCTGAGGTTTTACACTTTATGCAAAGTTATGCCCAGGGCTCTTAATGTTAGCAATATCTTGAGTCATATCCAAAAAGACATTTATTCTAGTTTACTGTTTTTCCATCTATTAAGTCTAAATGTCTCTAGTGACTGTACATAACTTCTTTGTAGCCATAATAATCGTTACCTAGATTAACTTTGGAAATACGATTATCATCTTCCATCTTACTCTGTTTTTAAGATCACATCAACATAGCAAATAGGAATCTGTTACTTCAATAACAGTGTTCAGAAATGCTAAAGTTGCGTATATTTTAGATATAAAATGATGGTTTGAGCTAGAGGTGTAAATGTCCATCAGGTGATTTGTACTGGAAATGTACACAGCTGATATACATAGCTGAAATAAAGATTATGCTTATAACCTCTACGTCTGTCTTTCAGGAAAGCTGATAAAAAAGGGATTTGGCCTGAATGAGCTATTAAATATTCATAACTCTGCCAAGGTGGTGAATGTTAAAGAGCCAGAGGCTGGAATATGGACAGTGAAGGTACTGTTATGTTACAGAGTCTATTTGTTGTTTTATTTTGATGTTGGCATGTTTTATAAAATATATATAATAGTTTATTTATATCTTCTCTAACGATCATGGAGAATGCTTTTGCTAAAAATCAATAGACATGTTGCATTCTTCGGAGTTGTCTTGATCATATGAATTGATAGTGTTTGGTTGTGATGACCTTGAAAGGGATCAGTACCACCATAAATAGACTTAAAATGCTCCAGGTAGTTTTCCTATCATCGAATCTGTAAATTATATTATTATATTATATATTATTATATATATATTATATTATTATATATATTATATTAGCCACTGTCTGCCTCCAAAACAATCAGAGATGGAGCCAGTAGAGAATGGTGTTTAGGGACATAGGCCCTAGTGTGGAACTGCCCTGGGTTTGAAAACACCACCACTTAAAAGCTGCTAACCCCTTAGAACTATAGCTTCTCTTGATTTTCTTTCCACCTCTTTAATATAGGATGGCAATAACAGTCCTTTCTTTCATAGAAGTGTTCTGAGAATTAAATGAAGATGATAAAATGAAGTATTTAACAAGTTCCTGTTACAAAATAAGCACTCAAACATTGCTGGTTATTGGTGTGTAGTAGACCTACATTCATTGTGTGCTTGAACGCAAAATTGTATTTGTATCTTAGAGTCACATTAAATAGTGTATGTTCATACTAAGAAAGCATTGTATTTTGGCAATATGGAGGAAAGAACGTGTTTGCCTTCGAAATTCAGGATACCATAAATCTGAGATCTAGTCCTGCTGCAAATTATATGTGGGACCCTCCCTAGGAGATGCTGTGCATGGCTTGCCCATATTTCTCAGAAATTTCAGTGTGCTCTGGCCTACTTCCAACCGCAGGATCTGTATTTCTGTGTCTGAGAAGCTTTTTTTTTTTCAAGATAGAACAGGAGAAGGCTGTTCAGCTAGAGAATTAAACCCTTCTAGAGCAGCTTTCAGCCCCTGCAGGAATAAGCTGCAGTTGTCCACAGGGAGAGCAGACTTAAAGACACACCTTATATGTGCTGCGTGTATTACTCTTCCTCTTCCATTAGAATCCCTTGTAACTCCCAAATAAACAGTTTACTCTGAAATACTGGAACAACTCAAATGAAGATTCCCCTTGCATCATTTACTCTTTCACCATCTCAGCTTCCTGACATGATAAAAAGAAAAGAAAATGAGATCAACTGGCTCCTTTGAAATTATATAGCTGCTGTGAAAGTACATGGAGGTGTTATACCATAGAAATTTTGCATGCCAGTTTTTTAAAAGAAATACTTAACTTTTATTCTTTAATTTTATAAAGTTAATTTTTATTGTAACTCCATTTAAGTCCTAGAATATCAGTGTTTCTTTTCCTCACAACTCTCAGTCTTATAAGGAAAGTAGTAATATGGATATTTTAACATGAATAATATGGAATAAGGGTTTAAGTAAAAAGGCTATGTGAAATAAAATTAGTAACTTTTATTGAATGGATCACAAATAGTCCCATCTGCCTGTGTTATCCCCCAGTTCCTTGCACAGAGTAGTTGCTCAGTCCTTCCTAAGTGCATCAGATAGTCAATAATGAAGTGTTTCACCGTAATATGGCCAAATTTGATATTACAGTTATTTTAACCAACTTGCCCCACATATAACTAGATTGAGTCTGACTTTCTGTGACCACAGTGGAAAGGAGTATATGAAGTTCCGAGTCTCTGTATTGTCCAAACATTTTCATTTAAGCATGCTCTAAGTCAGCAGTCTTGAGCTAGCTGTTCACTAAGGTAGCTCACTTAGCAAGTTCTCTAAGATGATCCGTTCTTGCTCTCTAACCAGTGATGTTAAGTTGTCTGTTACTGACTTTGAGATGCATACAAGTGATACCATTCTTCTGTATAATTAGCAACTGATTGTGAAGTATTTGAACCCATTTGATAGGTGATTTGGATTGCTACCAGTGGTATTTCCTCTAATAAAACTCTTGCCTAGAAGGGGGATATTTTACGTGTCTGATGTTTTTCCTTGTGCCTAACACGCCTATTGATCCAGTCATCCATTCAGTAGACCTTTACTGAGTGTCTGATTCTGGCCATGTTCCATGATACTTAATGGGCACTAAGTACATCTTAATTGATCATTAGAACAGAGAGTCACTGAGGATTAATCTGTGAGTGAGGAAGGAGATAAGATGATAGGAACACTGTTTAGACAAGTCTCTAAACCTGGCCTCCTGTAATTAAGAACACAATAGAAAGACACAATATCTATTATCACAGTATTTTAAATTCATATCTAATCATCATCAAAGAAGCTTCTGGTCCTGTTGTTACACAATATCTGGTGTACAATTAGTGATATCTAAACAAAGGATGAGAATTACAATGCAAGTAAAGATAATGAACTTATTTCGCTCCTGAATGAAATACCAAAATAATGTATCAGGTTGGCATAAAGGCAATTGAGCTGAATCTACTGACATAAATATTGCTGCTGACTTTGGATCTCCCTTTTGGATGGCTAATGAAGGATAGCATTTTACATGTGTTTTTTCTTAAGAGGAGAAACGTCTGAGATTAGACAGCACATCCCCAGTGCCATCTCTCATGCGCTCTGCTATCAGGAAAGTGTCTGCTCTATCGGTGGAATTACTAACAGCTTTTTTAAATGTTTTGCATAACAGTTTTAATCTTATGTGTAGAACACAGCCCATCTCTTATTTGACCTTAGCATGGTATTCAAGGAGCACCAAATTGAGCCTCAACCAGTCTTTTTGGTTATCTTCCACCACGTGCCTTTCTACTCGAATCAAATATACTTTTGCAATGTCTCTCATCTTCTCTTACCACATTCTCTTGGTCTGTGCTTTCTCTCAAGCTGTTGCTTCTTTCTAGAATATTCTTTTCTTATTTTATGTCTGATTCATAACTCCCAATAGTGCTCAGCTCAAATGGTAACACTTGTATCAAGACTTTTCTCATTCAGAATATACTCTTTTCCCTCTGGCTTTCTATTGCAATTTTTTGGCACCTCCCTTTGCATAATTTTTCCCCATTATGTCATATTTATTTCTGTACAGGTTTTGGCTTCCAGTTTTGCTGTAGACCAGACTTTGTCACAAGTATATGCCTTAGTGCCTGGGAAAGAACTATATAAATATTCCTGAATAAGAACGAATTCACTTATTCTGATGATATCCAGGGAAGCAGGCTTTGGTTTAGTTTGGATCACAGTTGATGTACTGGCACAAAACACTTTATTATGCCCATGATTTGACTATGACAATGGCGATTGCTTTTCTTCTGTGGTTTCCCAATGAAACCCTGGTGATTACTTTTCTGTGGTTTATTCGAACACTTTAATTGAACAGAGACAATGAGTCAACTCATCAGTATACTTCATATAAGTAACCTGGATGTTTTAGGTTGCCTCTGATGCAGGTGAAAACTTGCCAGAAAGAAGTAACTGAAATGGACCCCAAGTTATTATTACAAACAAAAGAGACAGTTGTTTGAGGCCTTTAAATTTGTATCTGTAGGGAAGCTAGAAATCCTGGGTCTCATTTCTGAGAAGAAGTGTAAATTTTCCATTAAGACAGCTTAATTATACCTAGGCTATTTGAACATAACCACATAAACTCTCAGGCCAGATTGTGTGCTGCGCTCTTTAAGGGAAACTTTGTTGCAAAGACATTAAATAATTGTCAGTACCCATTATGTTTAGAGACTCTTGCTATTAGTCTAGGATTATCAGTGTGATCATGGGATGTAGCACATCCCCTGAGGTGTTTCCATTAAGTAAATTTGGATAAACTGTCCTTAGATCATCTCCCAAGTAGAGAAGGGAGTGTACCCAACCACATGATTATATTGAGATTCTGAGACTAGCAGAAATATTTCTGGTTGTAGATAGTTACTTTGGTTGCCAGAACCTACTAATGCATTTTCTACAGGATAAGGATAGTTTTAGAAATGCATAAATGGCATAAACTTGTTATGGAATTACAATAAACCTCAAGTCTAACAAAGGACCACACAAGTAGCATATTACACTGGCCTCCAGTTATTCCCACCTGGTACCTCTTTTAAATAAGCAGTCAGACTACACCAGGTGTATTATTTAAAGGGATTAGCTATGGCATTAATTCAGTGTTTAGGGTCAATGGAATCCTCTATAGTAGATTTTTTTTCCTGGAATATTCCCCAGTTATATTTGTCTGCCAATGTCACATTGTCAATCAAATGGAATATTTCCTTTAAAAAATATATGTACACTTTTATTTATATTTAAATGGGTATGTGTGGGTGTGTATATGTGAATATATACAGAATTTACATTTCTTTCCTTGTATTACATTTTTTAAAACAAACAATGACTAGTAAAATGATAGTATTTAAATCTAGCTGGCTTCATTGTATCTTTTTTACTGGCAGAAATCCTACCCCATGTTAGCTTCCCAATAAATATTTGATTAAAAGTATAGTATTCTTTACTTTGTAAAGAATGGTATGTTATATAAGAGCAAATGCTTTGAAAATAGATGGACATATATTTTAATTTAAGATATAGTACTTAAAATATTTTTGACCTTGAAAAAATTACCTAAACCTACCCAGGTCTGAGAAAAATAGGGGAAAATAATACCTACTTAATATTGTCATGATTAAATTAGATGTTGGTACATATTTAAACAGTTTCTGACACATGAGTGGTAAAACTAAATTAGTTCTTCTCCAGACTGTGTATAAATAGTAAACTGTATCTCTGCTGCTGCTGCTAAGTCACTTCAGTCGTGTCTGACTCTGTGCGACCCCATAGATGGCAGCCCACCAGGCTCCTCCATCTGTGTCCATGCTGCTGCTACTGCTGCTAAGTCGCTTCAGTCGTGTCCGACTCTGAGCGACCCCATGGACGGCAGCCTACCAGACTCCTCCGTCCATGGGATTTTCCAGGCAGAAGTACTGGAGTGGGGTGCCATTTCTTATCAATTCTAGATAGACATCAAGGCTTTACTTTATTTACTTTGACTTATTTTATAAAACATTGAAACTCCTTAGGAGAGAGAAATTAAAGCCAACTCTAGCAATCATATTTTAATTCATGTATAACATGGCAGACTTCACATTTAGTACCAGGATGTGCTCTCCCTGGCTTAATACAAGTTCATTCCTCACTAGTGTCACATGTTCTGTGAGGGTTGATGGGCTGCTGTGCTTCATATGCTCAGGAAGCCAAGCTGATGGAGGCACTGACATATTTAGAACATTGTTGCTGTTCAGTCGCCAAGTCGTGTCTGAGTCTTTGCGACCCCATGGACTGCAGCACGCCAGGCCTCTGTGTCCCTCGCCATCTGCCGAAGTTTGCCCAAGTTCATGTCCATTGAATTGGTGACACCATCCAACCATCTCATCCTCTGTTGCTCTCTTCTCCTTTTGCCTTTAATCTTTCCCAACATGTGGCCTCTTTTTAGTGGAGGAAAAGACTGGAGAATGTGCATAGAAAAAGGAAGGGATTGTGTCACTTCTAGGATGTGATAGGTATTTTTGTGAGTGACAGATACACTTCATTTCCTTGGTAAGCCATTTGCCAGAACTGTTATCATGGCCTAATGGTTTTCTGGAGCTGGTTCATAAATGGTTCATGGAGAGTCAGTTATATGCTTTCTCTTCCCAACTCAGTGACATCCTGTTGGGAGCTTGAAATCAGCCACTTGGTAGTATTTACATCACAGAATTTGGCAAATGTCCCAAATTAGGGCTTTTTTTTTTTTTTTTTCAGAGAGAAGTTTCCCAACACTCTACTAACCTGACTCTTCCTAAGTTGAGAATGCATTTAGAAATTTAGAATGGCAAATGAATAGATGGGGATATTGTTTTCTATCCTATAGGGTCCAAATCAACCCAGAGATTATGTCATCCTAGAATATTACGCATTGACTTAGAGTATTGAACTTGGAGTAACTGCCATTTAACTTGCTGTATAAACCTAGGCAAGTAATTAGTTCTTTGAGCCCCAATTTCTTTTTGGTGCTTAATGAGATATCGTGTGAACATACTTAGCCTAATGTATCTAGAAAAATTCAATGAATTCTTGATGACTCTGACATCAGTTGGTCCTAGGGAAATCTAAGGGAAACTGCCAACGTTAAGTGTTTGTTGGCCTTATTATTAATGGTATTAATAAATTAATTTCATGTATTAAGTACCTATTGAATAGTATTTTATAGGTGATATATTTGATATAATTCTTGCCTTCAAGGGCTTTCTATGTAGAGGAGACTTTCAATATTTAATAGATATCTAGCCTTAAAAATAGATTCATCTGCAATATAGTTGATCAGGAAGATACTGGAAGAGCAACTCATTTTCCCTGGAGCTCTCCATGGTGCTTGCTCCATGGTCCTTCAGCCTGCTCTGCTCCTTCATTTCTTAAAGACTCACTCTCAGTTCAGAAGCCTACACTCTGGTCCACTCTGCTGCTGCTTCTCTCTCACTCTTTTATGTGGCTGCCTATTTATAACTAGAGAATGCCAGGAGGTATCTAGTCTAACCTCATCTTTGCCTCAACTCAGCTTACACTACAGCAGCCTCTGTATTCCTGACTCAGACCCTTCTGCAACTTGACCAACTTGACATTGTAACTCAGGGCAGTAATGTAACACATTATAAACCTTTATAAATAACATGAAGAAGTATATTGTTTAAAATGTGAATTTCAGGCTAATACAAACCCAGTCCAGTGTCTGTCTAGAACATTTCCTGTTACGCTTGGAACCACTGTGAGCCTCCTTAATTTCCCTGTTCTGAGCTACAGGAACCATGAGGTGAGGATGCCTCTGTGCTTAAGTGATACTTCTAGATATTCTGTGGTGGAGAGATGCTTTTTGGAGCCAAATTCTCACTTTATTACAGCACATAGTTTAAAGCTACATGATATAAAGATCAAATAGAAAAACATCAAAGCAGTGGTTTTTGTCATACTAATTTAATTATGTATGTAGAAAAATGGTCCTAAGGTAGCTAAAATAATTCAGAAGGGAAGAGAGGAGTAAGAAATATGCAGCTGGACTTCACCTCTATTTAACTTAGTCATAGATTAGCTAAATTAGCTAAATTTTCTTTGCCCCTCTAAGACTTTCTTATCTTTTAATTCTCCTCCAACCCCACTCTGTCCATAACACATTAGAACCCAAAGCCTTTCCCCAATGCTTCTGGGGTTTCCTGAAGATTTACTTTGTTTTGGTCTCCTTGCCTCTGATTATCTGTGTGTTGATTCTAATCTTTTATGCCTCCATGTTGGGTAAACCTCAGTCCTTCAAAAATTTCAGGGAATCCAGTAACAAGACCATTTTGTAAATATAGTAAATTTGACTATAGATTTGGGGTTTATCTTGAAGTAACTTGTTTCCTTTTGCCTCTCTCCTTGCCCTCCATTCTTCTTTTCTCTATTTTGTTTCTGCTTCTCTCCTGTGAATAGTCTCAGGAATTCCATATAGATATTCACTTAGCTGTGTCTGACTCTTTGCAACCCCATGGACACTAGGTTCTTCTATCCATGGAATTTCCCAGGCCTGAATACTGGAGTGGGTTGCTACTCCCTTCTCCAGGGGATCTTCCCAACCCAGGGGATCAAACCCAGGTCTCCTGCATTGCAGGTGGATTCTTTACTGGCTGAGCCACCAGGGAAGCGAAATTCCATATTACTCTCCTGTTATGTAGAGCAGTTGGGTATATTTCAGCCTTACCCCCAAACCAGCATAATTCAGTTCACTGAAATGATCATGAGAAGCGCATGTTGTACCTGTGGAGGTCAGTTTCTGGATCCTCACTGAATTCACATCCCAGCTCTGCTGCTGCTGCTGCTGCTAAGTCGCATTAGTCGTGTCCGACTCTGTGCGACCCCATAGACGGCAGCCGACCAGGATCCCCCGTCCCTGGGATTCTCCAGGCAAGAACACTGGAGTGGGTTGCCATTTCCTTCTCCAGTGCATGAAAGTGAAAAGTGAAAGTGAAGTCGCTCAGTCATGTCCGACTCTTAGCGACCCTGTGGACTGCAGCCTACCAGGCTCCTCTGTCCATGGGATTTTCCAGGCTAGAGTACTGGAGTGGGGTGCCATTGCCTTCTCTGATTATTTACCAGCAGGATACCATATTTTCAAACACTTGGGTAATTTCTAATTTTTCTCAGATATTAAGCATCACTTAAAAAAAAACTTTTTATTTTGTATTGAAGTATAGCTGACCAACAATGCTGTGATAGTTTCAGGTGGGTAGCAAAAGGACTCCGCCATGCACAATACATGTATCCATTCTCCCCAAACTTCCCTCCCATCCAGGCTGCCACATCACATTGAGCAGAGTTCGCTGTAAGCACCACTTTGGAAACGGACTTATTATCAGTTGGTTTGTGCACATAACACTTGGTAGATGGTTAGTACTCGATAGCAGTCATTAGGCAAAGTGTGTATCACATTTGCCCTTGATAACCTCTCGGTAGCTGTTTTATCAAAGGGGACTTTCTGAGCAACAAGGCAACTAACAGCATAGATGATGTCAGTGAAAAACATCTAAAACAACTCATAATATGACTATTTTGTTTCTCCTTAACAAGAAACTAGCAGACAATAGTATTTTCAGTAAAGCTCTCATTATTAAGGCAGTTGAACGTAGACTTCTCAAGGCTTTACACAGCCATGTAGGAGGTCCTCGATTTTAAATTGGATTATGATATATAGTTTCCTTTTATATCTGTTAATTCATAACACATTTTCCTTTAGAAATAATGGAATAAGTGTACTGAGACTTCTGCACTTAAACATACAGTATTTTTTAAGCCCTGTTAAAATGAGCCCTGGTAATTAGGAACATCATTTATGCTAAGAATACAACACATTTTTTGAGAAGATGTAATTTTTTTTCCTTTCCTTCACCTTCATTTTCCTTTGCTTTGAGTTTCTGCAGGGTTTGCTCAGTTAGGAATGTGATTGGTAGTAACAGGGACATACATATCTCCTCATCTTTTCTGTGCTCATTGCCACATGCGTCACAGGGATTTAGGGAAAACTGTGGTTTGCAGAGCCTTGTAGCCATATATAGCCACATATTACCATATATTACATGCATAGTCCTAACGCCACTGACCAGTACATTTTGGCTGGAGCTTGGAGTCTGTATTTTTACAAACAATCCAGGTGATTTTGTGTAGGTATAGACATAGTCGGTCCTCTAATCATAATTAGAGAGATACTGAGATAGAGGCTCACTCGACTGACCTTGCCCTTGGGAGAAAATCTAGCACAGTGGAAAAGAGCCCAGAGTCTGACCTTTGGGTTAAAACCTGACTTCTGCAATGTTAGGAAAGTTGGGAACCCTTGTGAACTTGGGCAAGGAATCTAATGCTTTGGTGCCTCAGTCTGTTTATCTGTGCCATGGGGCTAATGATGGTATCTACCTTACACAGTTGTAATGAAAAACAAATAAGCCAATGTATACACAAAGTCTGGATGCAAAGAAAGTGCCCAATAAATGTTAATGTTTTATCCTGTGGCCCTAATCCAAATTATTTATTATTTATGCACATAGAGGTGACCTCAGCTCTCAGCTATTCAATATCTTGTTCATCTCCTTCAGGAGGTTTTAACTGAACTACAACCTAGTCCGTGCTCCTTTAGTATACGGATTTCTTTTCCCTCTACCTTTTCTGTAATTCTATCACTGCATTTACTGTATTGCACTGGAGATTTCTCTTCCTCCACCTGACTTCCTCACTGTCCATAAGCTCTTAGAGGGTGACGACCTTATTTTTTCACTCATACTTGTATCTCGCTAACTGAGTGCCTTGACTGGACACTGCTGAGCTGAAGATGCTGGTCAGCTAAAAGCTAGTTGATAATTGACTCTTGTGCTTGTCCTGGCTGTATCTTCCCCGAGCAAAGAGAAAGGAAATATTTTCCATAATAGAACCTGGATGATGTTTAGGGGAGAAGGTTTAGTCATTCATTTATTTCATGAATATTCATTTCTTGAACATCCACCATGTGAATCAAGTCCATTCACTATGACTGTGCCCCTCTATCTTTTACCACTGAGCGTGCAATATAATACTCAATTGTATAGGCTTTAGGCTCCTGGATATGTATTACAAAACTTGCATTGAAGTTATGGAATCACAGGTAAGTTCAAAACACCCAGATAAAGGCCACAGTGAGTGGACACCAAGTCTAATGGAACGCTCTGCAGTTTCTTTTACTGGTTAGTGTTTAGTGTGGCCAGCACCCTGGATTAACTGCTGATGGAATTTGTCATTAAACATTTTTCAGACATCTAGCACTGGAAGGCACTCTGTTCGCATCACTGGCCTCAGTACTATTGATTTTCGAGCTGGTTTTTCCCGAAAGCCCACCCTGGACTTCAAAAAAACAGTCAGCAGACCGGTGCAAGGTTTGTATGTGTGTATTGGCTCAATTGGTGTAGTAGATATTGAACTGCAAAGTACTTCTCAGACTGTGGTTTTGTAATTTTGTAGTTCTTCAATAAAATTGGGAAACATGGCATCTTTATTTGAAATATGATTACTCCTGTCATAGTCATTGCTTCTTGAAGTATGGCCCAAAGACCAGTGATATTGAACTCACTTGGGGAGCTTATCAAATATTAAGGTTCCTGGGGCCTACCTTAGATCTCCTGAATGAAAATTATAGACAGTAGGTCCCAGTTTTGTTTAGTCACTAAGGTACATCCAACTGTTTTGCAACTCCATGAATGGTAGCCTGTCAGTCTCCTCTATCCATAAGATTTCCCAGGCAAGAATACCGGAGTGGGTTGCCATTTCCTTCTCCAGGTCCCAGGAATGTGCACTTTAACAAGCACCTCATTGATTCCTATACTTACTAAACTTTGAAAACTGCTGACCTAGGTCTTGGGGCTTTTTCTTACTAGCATCTTACTTGCCTGTTGTCAAGGTGAAAATATAGAGTGTGTGTGTGTATAGTTAAAACATTGAAGATATCACATAGCATTATATGTTCCAAGGTGAAATTATTATTGATTTGAAAGGTGCTTTTTCATCTTATTTTTATTCATGCAAGAAGATTTATAGTTCTGTAGCTAAAAAGAAGGCTTAGTCTTACTGTGACTTTAAATTTCTTTTTTTCTGATTGTTCTTTTATTTTTATTGCTTCAGTTACTAGGAGGATACAAAATAACAAATCTTTTAAAATATTCATGTAATACAAATATATTATACAATATTCATAATTCTAATTTTCTACATATAAACGTGATTAGAAAACTTAAAAGTCATTATCTATGGTTTCCTGTATTTCTCTGGTCATAAATAAACTTTTTTTATTTGTGTAGAAAAGATTCCACATCTGGGCCACAGTTTTTGGCACAGCCTGTAGTACTCATATATATGATCCTGGTTACCTGCTGTTATAATACAAAACTTACTTGATAGATAACCTTGGGTACATATTACTTATAAATGATAAATTCTTTCTCTTGTAGGAATACCTACCTATGTGCTGCTGAATACTTCTGGAATTTCCATCCCAGCTAAAGTAGATCGTCTTGAACTTCTGAGTATCTCAGGCAGTTCTCTTAAGACTATTCCTGTTAAATATTATCCTGATAGAAAACCCTATGGCATATGGAATATTTCTGATTTTATACCACCAAATGAAGCTTTCTTTCTCAAAGTAACAGGCTATGATAAGGATGATTTTCTCTTCCAGAGAGTGTCAAGTGTTTCTTTCTCTAGTATTGTCCCAGGTAAGATGTCATTTAGTACACTAGAGTATTGATAGTTTAAGGGGTTTATGTGGTCCTATAGGTAAAAAATGGAGTCTAAAGTAAAAAATAATATCCTCACATTATTACTGAGTCACTGTGTGGAAAAGCATTTACACATAGGTAACAACTTTTCTTAACCATAAAAAAAAAATTCAAAATTTCATGTTAAATCTCACCGATTTGTAGATCTGAGAATCTTAGTAGATTCAAAATCTATAGATCTTAGAATCTTACTTCAGTCAGTGTAAGAACTTGAACTGGGAAATTCTGATGGTCTTCAGTTCAATTCAGTCGATCAATCATGTCCGACTTTTTGAGACCCATGAACCGCAGCACGCCAGGCTTCCCTGTGCATCACCAACTCCCGGAGTTTACTCAGACTCATGTCCATCGAGTTGGTGATGCCATCCAACCACCTCATCCTCTGTCATCCCCTTCTCTCCCGCCTTCTATCTTTCCCAGCATCAGGGTCTTTTCAAATGAGTCAGTTCTTCGCATCAGGTGGCCAAAGTATTGGAGCTTCAGCTTCAGCATCAGTCCTTCCAATGAATATTCAGGACTGATTTCCTTTAGGATTGACCGATTTGATCTCCTTGCAGTCCAAGGGACTCTCAAGAGTCTTCTCCAACACCACAGTTCAAAAGCATCAATTCTTTGGCGCTCAGCTTTCTTTATAGTCCAACTCCCATATCTATACATGACTACTGGAAAAACCATAGCTTTGACTAGATGGACCTTTGTTGGTAATGGACTCCAGCACGCCAGGCTTCCCTGTCCATCACCAACTCCCAGAGCTTGCTCAAACTCATGTCCATCAAGTCAGTGATGCCATCCAACCATCTATATTCAACAGATATAGAAAGATTGATTCTAATATTGTTCTACTGGATGGAGCAGTAACAATTTATCATTTATATAGAAGGTTGTCATTTGGGAAAGTCAGGAACAACTCTATTGTTTAATGCTGAAAATAAGATCATAGTAGAACCAACCTCAGTATTTCCTCAGAGAAAATATACAGAGTTAGTTGCTTTAGCCCCTGAATTGAATGCTTAAAAAAACTATTGGATTCTTAAGAAATCAATTTTTTCATTCTTTTTCTGGAAATAGTTACTCTATGAATTCAATTCTAAGCTATGTGGGTTCTTACATACCTTTACATTTTCAGAATAAACTCTCTTCTACAATTGATGATGTTTTATAACTTACTTGGTAATTTTGTTTCTATCTTGCTGGTAAAAAAAAAATATTATGCCTTAAAATCAGTGGAGTCATAGATTCAATGAGTACTTTCTGGAGATAATCCAGAAATTAATAAACTTGGAACAAAGAAAGATAATTAAAGTGATTTTTAGTGATTTAGATTAATTGGAATGCAGAGAATTTACTGGAATAGTTTAAGCATGAAGTTTTGAATGGATTAACAGGAAGTACCAAATATCATTGTGACCTTCTTGCCCATGTTCTTTTTTCCCCAGATGCTCCGAAAGTTACAATGCCTGAGAAAACCCCGGGCTACTACCTGCAGCCGGGCCAGATTCCCTGCGCTGTTGACAGTCTTCTGCCTTTTACCTTGAGTTTTGTCAGAAATGGAGCTACACTTGGAGTCGACCAGTATTTAAAGTGTGTAAATGCTTCTGTTAATAATATTTTATACCATGAAACATCCGAAATACAGATAGATATTTATGTTAGTGTACATATTCATTATACAGTGTTATTTGCTTCATAGTCTTGGGGTATAGCACTGAGCAAACGGACACGAATCTGTACCTTTGTGGAGCTTATATTGTGAAGAAGGAAGACAGAAATAGATGATAAGTATTCTATGGTAATATAATAAATGCTGGAATGCGTTTAAGAGTTGATTGCAGGTTTTATAGAATCTGAATTTTATAGTTTGAGGGCCCCTTAATAAGACAAAGAATACAAAATTATGAATACAAAGTTAGGTACTGAACCTTGCAAGAGCCCTTGCAAATGAAAGACCCTGAAGTTTAAACTTCAGTGGCTTGAGGGGTAAATATGTCTCTGAATCTGATGTAAAGTATAATGATAAGTGAATCTGATGTGTTACAATAAAAAGTAGAGCAGGTTACTTCAGGCACATAATTACTGGTTGGTGGACGGCATGTGATTTTGGCTAAGTTGCAATTTTAAAATTCATAGTAGAGACATTTGAATAAGGACCTGAACATGGTGAACGAGATGGTCCTGCAGACATCCAGGGAGGAGTGTCCACATACCAGGAACAATCAGTGCAAGTACACTAAAGGCCTGTGGGGAAGAAAGACAGGAAGCAGCCAGTGGAGCTGGAGCCCAGGGAGCCAGGGGGAGGAGGGTGAAATACCTGCTGGGATGCTGTCAGGAGACATAAGAGACTGGGGTTCCATCGTTGGGTGGGTAAGATCCCCTTGAGGAGGGCACATGGCAACCCATTCCAGTATTCTTGCCTGGAGAATCACATAGACAGAGTAGCCTGAAGGGTCACAAAGAGTCAGACACTGCTGAAACAACTTAGCACACACACACTGCAGCCAAAAATCAATGGGAGTGGGCTAGAGGACACCAACTTGCCTTGAGAAGACTGGTGAATTTTCTAGATAAATTTAAGTCATCTAATGATAAACATTAAATAGGCCTTGAAAACTAGATGATGATTTCTGGAAAACTTTTTTGTTGTTAATTTACTGTAAAACAATCTACATTTAAGGAGAAAAACTCTTAAGTATTATTTTATAAGACTTTCACACCAGTAACTCAATATTCACATAAATAGCTTCTGTAATATGTTAAGTTTTGACAAATCTTAGCTTATACAATATCCTCATGGGGTCATTTAAAGCAAAAGCTGTGGCAAGAATGTTTATCATAACTTGAATTTTCCATTAGGTAAAGATTGGACTTATTATTTCCTGCTACTTTCTTAACATACGTCTTGATGATTTCCTTAGCTGCATAGTTAATAACCAGCAATATTAGCTGACCAAGATATAAAATGACAAAGTTACATACCTAACTGATGAAATCAAACAATTCTGCTTTGGATTTAAATAGTAACATTTCTGAAAGATACTTGAGATTCTTTATAAACATTAATTTATTAATTTCACCCAATTCCTCTGAGGTAAACCACAAAGATTCTTTCTTGCATTTTTCCAACTCTGTGGCCCAGAGCTGTGACATGCCTTGCTGACATTTGTTAAGTTCTTTAGATGTAAGAGTCTAGAGACAAAATTGGGCATGGGTGATGATGGATTTGATACTCTAATCCCAGTTCACTTGCACATCTCTGCCCTAGATTTCCTAACAACTCCAGATGCATGACTGGATCTTTGTCATGTGACTCACGATGATTTCTAGGGTATGTGGGAGAGAATTCGTTTCCATTAGCAGCAACACTCATTTCTAACTGACGTGTTCCTTCTCCTGTTCCAAAGGCCATTCCTTCAAAACTTTTTGTTGTGGTCATACAATCTTAGTGAACTTCCCTGGTGGCTTTTATGGTAAAGAATCTGCCTGTAATGCAGGAGAACTGGGTTCGATCCCTGGCTTGGGAAGATCCCCTGGAAAAGGGAATGGCCACCCACTCTAGTATTCTTGTGTGAAGAATTCCATGGACAGAGGATAATGCCTACTGATAAGGCTACATGAAAAGGAGAATTGTTTTTATATAATAATTTCATAAATGAGATAGGAATAAATATAATACTAAAGAATATTCTGTAAGCAACCCATACACTGGTTACGTGCCTTTGAATAAATTACTTGTCCTTCTCCCTACTTTGTTTTTAAAGAAAGGGCCCTAAGACTAGAAAAGTTGTTGCTTTCTATTCTAAAATTTCCGTGTGTCTTAAGTTTTTGATGAATCCTAACATACACTTGGCTCTGAAGTAAGCACTGCAGAAGGCACAAAAAATGTGTGTAATTCAAACTCCTATCTTTCTGGAACTTACCCGTACCTTCTAGATAATGGCATTTGTAAACTTGGGCTTAGCATACTGCTTTAAAGCATTCAAGATGCATCTTAGGTGATCAGCGCAGCAAAGAGTAAGTCATACTTCATTTTCTTCTCAATGTGGCAGTAAGGACCACTGACACCCAACGCAGAGACACACGCGAAAGCAAACAGTATTAACTGAAGTACATAGTCTCAGTTACTAAAATATATGCAATGGTCACCTTGCTTACTGTATCACTTTCCTGATGGCAGGAACCTATGTTTTGACTTTCTTTTAAATATAGGTTAGTGGTAAATGTACATTAAGAGCTCAGTGAATTCTTTATAGTGATTCTTTATAGTGAGTACCATTCATTTGAATTGGGAGGGCTCTGGAGTTATTACTGTGACGACTATATCTTGTACATTTTCAGCTTCAGTGGAAAGTATTTTGACTCTGCAGTGGGTCATTTTATCCATATCTTGAATGTTTAAAATATGTTGTAAATATCTATGGATGATTATAAGAAAAAATATGAAAGTATTTATGACAATCATATTTTAGAACAATATAATGCTTATTTTATAGGTTATCAGAATCTTTTAAATAAGAATTAAATGGCTATTACTAAGACATTTCCAGAAGATGAGTAACAAATTGAAGTGTTAGAGGATATGTGTGCTAAGTTGCTTCAGTCGTGTCTGACTCTTTGTAACCCCGATGTTACAAAGCCCACTTTACTGTAGCTCACCAGGCTTCTCTGTCCATGGGATTCTCCAGGCAAGAATACTGGAATGGGTTGCCAGGTTCTTCTCCAGGAGATCTTCCCAACCCAGGGCTTGAACCTGGGTCTCCCACATTGCAGGCAGATTCTTTGCCATCTGAGCTACCAGGGAAGCCCTGCTAGAGAGCAGAGTATATATATTTATTAAATGAGTGAATATATAATATAAGGAAAAAGATTTGATTTACCTAAATGACAACTTTGATTATAAAACTGATCTTTTTTTTTTTTTCCACTCATTGTATACATGTATTGAACCAGATATGGTATATAGTCTTATGTGGAGCTTATACATAAGAAAGTTAAAGAGAATTTATCTTTTTGAGAACCAAAAATTCCGTTTTCTACCTTCATACTTGTTAATTACCTGGTTCAGTTGCTTTGGCTAAATCCCACTGAAAATGACCAAAAACTTGAAAAGAGAGGGGAAGGAGAGAAGATTTAAGGAGTGCTTTTCTGCCAATTTAAAAAAATGTTATTTATTTAATTATATTGACCTAGTCAGAGAATATTTTCCTAAAGAAATTTTTTGTAGTCTCTATAACTTGACAGGCACAGACTGTATTTCTAAACAGTAAAGGTAGAGGCCTGATCAAAAAATAATATTCAAAAGAAAGTAGACTTATGAATGTGAAAAACGTGAAAATTAAAAGTGGTAAAATTATTGGCAGTTTTTTTGAAATGACTTTTGAGAAAAATCAAAGCTGTCTCCATGATATTTTCTCAGTAAAAAAGGTTCATTCTTCTATCCACCGCCTCTTTAAAGTTATTCTCACATTTGGAAATGATTTCTCTTGTTAGAACCTAGGAAGATCAATAGAAAAAAACAAAACCGAAGTTACTGTCTTTGCTTTTTGCTCAGATTAGAGAAGCTTCACTTTCTGTTTAAAATATAAGAGGTGTATAGTTTTAAGCTACAAAGAAATCTGCAGTTTAATCAATTTACTTTCTTTAAACTGTTTTCTTTGTTCATTTGAATGAATAAAACGAATAGCGGAATCACTGCTTCAGCCTGGCCTTGTTTTTGTAGTAACTAAGCATGGTTCTGTTTTCTTACCCCAGAGAATCTGCCCGCGTGACCTGGGATATTGAAGAGGTCACTCTGGCTGATGAAGGCGCCTACGAGTGCGTTGCTGTCAGTACTGCAGGGGCTGGACGAGCACAGACGTTCTTCGACGTGTCAGGTAATTATCCCTAACTCCTTGGCAGTTGCCTCAGTATCAACGCAGGTATGGAAATGGGATGTTTGTTAACCAGGCTTCGCTGTGTGTTAACTTGTGTGACCTGTCTTGGACCAGTTACCTAAGAACTCAGTGCCTTGGTTTCCCCACTGTAAAATGATGATAATAGCAGTAATAGTCTCTTTTTTCATGGAGAAATTATGAGGATTAAGTGAGAGAGTATATGTTAAGCACAGGATAGAATCAGGCACATAGAAACAACTAATAGCCATGAGTTTTTAAAATTATTGTTGTTGTTATTATTATTGTAGGGGTTTAATAGCTTGAAATCCCCATATGGCATTCTCCTTTGAGAAAACAAGGGAGAGATCCATTTTAGAATAGCAAGGTTCAACTTTCTCTTTCTCTTCTCATGTTTATAATATGCAAAGTGCTTTTGTGAATGGATTCTGACATCTGAGTTGAAGACAGTAAGTGTCACATTCAAAAACACAGGACCTCAGTGATTACAATATTGGTATTCAGAGTGATAGAAGTCATGCTAATTAATTCACATTTAAATAGTAAGTTTCCTATAAATAGACAAGGCTCTCATTATATTATCATTTTTTTCCTCCAATCTCCCAGAATTCTTTAGAAACCAAAACAACTACCATATATTATCAGTGATCAAGATTAAGCTACCTACTCAACATATATCTAGAATTTATTAGAAATTTTGACTCAGTCATTTTCTGCCTGCCTCATAGCCTAGGGTTGATGTATGTTTAATGGTAACCCTATTCCAACCTAAACATGCCTGTGGAGCTTTCTTATAACAATGTCTCAACTGGCAGTTTGTGCATCTGAAAAGTCAGAGGTGCATTTTCTTGGTAAAATTTAAGACAAAAGAAGCTTTGTAACTGTAGGACTATTTAGAAGCCCAGAGTTTACGTTTATTATCAGTAAGTTCAAGCTGAACTTTTAAACTGAGGCATGCAAGCCTGTTCTTCTTGCAGTAAATTATTTGTATTCTCTTATTCTTAGAAAAATAAAGTTTGTCTTCTGAAACAATTTAGCAAGTTGACATACATCATAAACTATTCATTTTTTCGTCTCCAGTAATTACGAAAAGCATGGAATCATGTCAACATTCCTCAGCTTCTGGGAAAACAAACACTTGAGCACTTGAGTTTTTTCCCAGCAATATTAATTAAGAGAAGGACAACAGGGAAAAGAGATTTCAGTGAGTGGACTCAGGCGTCTCGCATAAATAACTGGGAAGTGCCAGAAGCGCCTTGTGAACTGACTTCTAAGAATCTGGCCCTATGGTATCAGTAACTTCTGAATATACACACTGCTCATGCCCTTGTAGCGTTAATCTGTGCCAGCCCATCCATGGTATCACTGGGAAGTTGTACTATGCCAAAGCCAGTTTTCGGGAATTGTGTCCCATTGCTTAATCATCAAAGAGGAGGCAGAAGTATGAATGATATGGCAATGCCTATAAAAATAGAAGTAGCAAGGAAGTACCCCTTTGGACTTGAAAGAGTGGACATTTCTTTCTGAACTTTTATTTTCTTTTAACCTACCAGCCTTAAACTTCCATCCAGGGCCTGGCTCAGTCATCCTACTGTTGCTACTGACTAGCACAAGAGAATCAGTTGTTTATTCATAGGATAATTAGATGTTATATTTTGACAGGAGTGTTGGGAAACACAGCATGATGGGATGGTGATGTTTTACTGGTGTCACTGTGGACATTGTTTTATAAAGTCACACAGCACCTGAGAAATGTTTCAAGGAAAATTAAAGTCCTACCAATATGTTACTTGAATATCTTCAGCATTTTCTTCTAGCCAACAATTTTTAGGATTTTTGGTTCATTGGACATATTGATATTGATAATTTTAAGTGCAAAATGGGTGTAAAAAGAATTATACTTCTTGTTTATTGCATATAAACATATAGAAACTAATGAACAGAACTGCAGAAGCAGGAAAAACTCTTTACACATGGCATTTGGTACTTTAGTACTAGTACAAAGTTATATTAATTTTCTCTACTGAATTTATTTATTAGCATAATGTCCCTCCCCCAACACACACACACACACACACACAGAGTACCAAAATTTTGGCCTTATGTAAAATTGATTACAGAATACTTGTCAGGCAATCTTAAATTGTAATTACAGGATACTCTTTTAGAACAGGGTAAGACATGGAAATAATATTGTACCACCTCATCACTTTGTAGCTAAAGAAAGTGAAACCCAGAGCAGGCAGGTGCCCCATTTCTGATGACGTGGGTTGGTGGTGAGAAGTAGATTCCTGGCCTCCTGACTTTCAGTCTAGTGAGCCTCACTTAATGTCACAAGGCCCATACTTATTCTTTCTCAGTTTTGAGATTCCATCTCTGGTTCCCTAATCTTAGCCTCAGCCATTCTTTCACTTAGGAATGACTACCCCTCATCCTCTCGGGACCAGGCTGTTTCAGTAATTTGTTGTCTTAGACTCTTCTGTAAACTGCTGTCATGCTCCTCCATCATCTCTCCCATCACCACCCATTTATTGACGTATGCATAAATATTTCAGTGTGCATGATGTTTATCATCTCCAGATATTTATGCAGCAGTGGTATTGGATGTCATGTTTAAGAGCTCTTCTACCCCTGGATATTAGTAGAAAACTGGTGTTTGACATACTTGAATGTATATTTGAAGAGGAAATAGAGTCTAAGGCAGATTATGCAAGCGAGAAAGTTATCAGGGAGTTTTCTACGGAAGAGCACCCGTGAAGGAGTGCAAGAAATTACATCGTGATGCAATCACAACAGAGGCCTCAGCGGATCCTAACGGGGGCTTTGATGCTGGGATGACCTTGAATCGAGGCGAGAGAGCTGTGTGTTTTTCCTTCATAAAGTGGTTACCAGAAGTGGGCTGCAGTGGAAAGGGAGCCTGACCGAGCACGTCAGCTCTCTTGGCTCTGAGCTCAGTAGTCAACAAACAAGAGCAGTTAGGGAAATGAGTGCCTAGGTTCTTGAGAAGGATCTGGGTGAGCACCTGGCATCCCCTGTATGCTGATAATACAGGATTTACAGTTTCTAAACATCCCTAGTCTAACTGAAGAAGGTTGTTTAAAAAGAACAACAACAACAAAGGAAGGTACACAACACATTTTGTGGTCTTCAGGAAGATTTTGATAGAGTGTTAACACCTATTCACAAATGCTCACTTCTGGGTCTTTGGTCTATATTATCTTGTATGCTACAATCATAGAGCCTTGGCGCTAGAAGGGTCTTCTGGATTACCCAATTTAATCATCTCATTTTTCAGGTAGGGAAACATTGTGAATATATTGCCTTTTCTAGGGTCATCCAGGTAAATTGGGATAAAATTAGGCAGCCTATGTTTACCAGATTCAGCAGGTAAAAATAAGGATGCCCACTTACATGTGACTTTCATATAAATATGTCTCAAAATATTTCATGAGTTACAAAAATATTATATATTATTATATAATAATATATAAAATATCTTATATATTATAAAATAATATTCGTTGTTAATCTAAAATTCAAATTTAGCAAAGCATCCTGCATTTTATTTGTCAAATCTAACTAGAATTCAGTCAGACCTTTCTCAGTTTCTCATATACTCTTTGTAACTGATTCATTAACTTTTCATAAGAGGTTTTAAAAACATAGCAGAATGGTAAAAATTACAGATTTTTTAAATAATTTAAAATAGCATATATTCCTCCAAAAATGTTTGGAAAACAAAGATAAATATAAAGGGAAATATGAAAAAATATACATATTTCCTTCTCTCAGAGATAACCACTATGGTTATCTCTGTTTTTGGCATATTATTTCCAGGTTTGGGATTTTAGGCTTAAGATACTCATCTGTACTTATATACAGTTTTGAGTAAAGTTGGGTCTTGAATATCTGATCTTCTTTCACATTTCAACTGAAACAGACACATGGCTTTCCAGCTAGTTTTTTATTGCTGTGATTGCTCAATAATGTCTTGGTATAGCAGGTTATTTTAAAGCTTTTGGGCGGAGTGAGCTTTACAGGGGCATTTAGGTTTATCCTCAGACCTAACTAGAGCAGTATGTGATTTTCTCTAGAAATGCTGGTTAAATATTTAATTGGTAAATGGCTTTTGACCACATCTGAAATGAGCATGCATCACTCAGTGCCTCTTGTGTGCTTGGTCCTGTGTGTAGACTTTTATTAAAAGTCTATCCCTACTGTTAACTTGAATTTCTTAAACATTCTGCTGCTTCTGAGGGAATATTCATTTTACTCTGCTGTTGCACTGTGTCTTAGTGAGGTGATAATCTCTTTAAAGGTGATGCCATTGTATCTTTGCCGTATCTCTCATCCTTCATGTGCTGTTTTCTTTAAAACACTAAATAAATGGTTTTAAATTTAAAAATCCATAAATGGCTATTTTCTTCAAAATTTGACAGATTCTGCAATACTAAATCAGCGTAGTCATATCTTTTTGCCATGCCTCTTTGATGCTCACAGCTGTAACTTATAGATTTGAGTTCTAGTGTACTGTGGTATGTAAACATGCATTTGAAGCATTTTTCAACTAGATGATAATGGAATTCTCCAGGCCAGAATACTGGAGTTGGTAGCCTTTCCCTTCTCCAGGGAATCTTCCCAACCCAGGGATTGAATCCAGGTCTCCCACATTGCAGGCAGAGTCTTTACCAGCTGAGCCACAAGGGAAGCCCTCTTGATCACTTGATCACCCCATTTGTATTAATGAATAAGTTCTGTTGTACTGTGTCTTTCCTACCAGATATTCAATACATTCTCATTAAAATTTTAAGCCACCTCTATGAGTGAGTAAAATGACTTCTGGATCTTTCAAGTGGAATCTTCTCATTTCCCACAGAGCCCCCGCCAGTCATCCAAGTGCCTAGTAATGTTACCGTCACTCCTGGAGAAACAGCAGTTCTGACATGCCTTGTCGTCAGTGCAGTGGGTTACAATCTAACCTGGCAGAGGAATGACCGAGATATCAGGCTGACAGATACAGCAGGAATGAGGATCTTGGCTAACCTTTCCCTGGAGCTCAGGAGTGTGAAATTCAGCGATGCAGGAGAGTATCACTGTGTTGTTTCCAACGAAGGAGGATCATCGACTGAGGCTGTTTTCCTCACCGTGCAAGGTAAGTCCTGACAGTGACTTCTGAGTCATGGTGTCTTTCTGTTTTCCTTCTTTGATCTCTATTCCCTTAAATTGTCTATCTGAGGGTATCTACCCAAACAATTACAGTGTTGAAGAATAGAATGCTTGTGGACCTTGAGGGTGTGAAAGTGACTAAGCTGGAAACTAAAACAAAATCCCATGGACAGAGGAGCCTGGTAGGCTGCAGTCCATGGGGTTGCAAAGAGTCGGACACAACTGAGCGACTTCACTTTGACTTTTCACTTTCATGCATTGGAGAAGGAAATGGCAACCCACTCCAGTGTTCTTGCCTGGAGAACCCGAGGGACGGGGGAGCCTGGTGGGCTGCCATCTGTGGGGTCACACAGAGTTGGACACGACTGGAGCAACTTAGCAGCAGCAGCAGCAGCAAATAGTTGACCTTAATCAACAGTTAATCCTAGTAATTGAAGACCTTTATTTTAAGGGAGTAGAAATAGAAATAGTCTCTGGATGATTTAATAGGTTTAAAATTTCTTATCTATTTTGTGAACTTGAAAAAAAAAACCTTTTAATTGGTAAAAAATAAAAAGCAAAGTTCCCAATTTGAGTGCATTATTTGTATATTTAATTTACTTTTATGGTTTTAATTAAGTTTTAAGATGTTTCCTATCAAGGTGAAATTTTATTGAAACTTTAACAGAGCTGTTTTTACCTTATTTATCTTAGACACATATGCAGACACACACACACAAAGAAGCTAATGATAAACCAATCTTAATTGTCTGTATAGACTAAGGTGTTCAAATAGCTCAAAGCACCGGAGATTGCACCCACACTCCCAGCCATGGAAGGCAAAGTCTTAACTCCTGGACCAGCAGGGACGTCAATGTGGTCTGCTGCTGCTGCTGCTAAGTTGCTTCAGTTGTGTCAAACCCTGTGCGACCCCATAGACGGCAGCCCACCAGGCTCCCCTGTCCCTGGGATTCTCCAGGCAAGAACACTGGAGTGGATTGCCATTTCCTTCTCCAGTGCATGAAAGTGAAAAGTGAAAAGTGAAAGTGAAGTCGCTCAGTCATGTCCGACTCTTAGCGACCCCACGGACTGCAGCCTACCAGGCTCCTCCGCCCAAGGGATTTTCCAGGCAAGAGTACTAGAGTGGGTTGCCACTGCCTTCTAATTGCTACTAAATATGTATGTTAGTCCAGACTAACAAATGAAGATCAGAAGCTATTCCCAAGTATCTCTTTCAGTAGAATCCTATTTGGCTTCTAAATGTCTCTAGAGTCTTAATGTAATGAGCAACTTACTGTTGGCAGTTTTATACTGTTTAGCTGAAAGGTTCAGTTGCTGCCTTAGGAGAGTATTTTATTTCAAATCCTTGATGTGGAAGACTGATTGCCTCAGAATCAGGTCTGGCTACTTGGTTATGGCACTAGAAATAACTTTATAACATGCCTCACTGGGTTATAATGTTGTTGTTTAAGAAACTTACCACCGAGTTTCTTGGAATGCTATTAATGGCAAAAAAGCAAAGTGAAACTACCGTGAGACTTAATAAAATGCTTGACATCTGATTCTGGTTTTCTCACTGGTATTTGAGATATACACTGCAATCCGACTATATGACTGTGCGTCTTTCATTAGTTAGTCGATCTGCTGAAACCTCTGGGGGAATGTTGCTTTTGTAAATGGTTCACTGCATTTCCAGGTGGTAAACGGCCTAAATATTTGAGTCAATCCAAGTAGTAACTTTAGTTACTAGAGTTTTGGAACTATTTTTTTTTTTACCAAACTGATTATTTCAGATAGGATACATGGTAATGGACTTCTGAAATATGACCTTGGTTCTTTCCCTGATGTTCTGTTACAATGGGATTTTAAAAGAATCAGAGCCGTCCTTGTTTCTCCAGGTCAACTGTTTAGTCCTTTAGTATTGCTCAGTCAATTTGAACATTTATGGATGTTCTCAAACATTTATGGATGAAGACTTTTCCAAGGAACTTTTTAAAAAGCAGATTTCTTACTTCATGCCCAGAGATTCTGATTTCACAGGCCTGGGTTAGGGCCTGGAGATCTGCATTTATAACTGACCTCTCAGGTGGTTTCATGGACAACATTTTCCAAAACAATATTTGAATCTATTCTAAAGTATGAACCTATGACATAGAAATGCATATTTTTAAAGGAAACCCTAAAACTTTTATCTTCTTTCTGGTAAATAGACTTATTGTAACCTAACAATTTAAGTTCTGAGGTTAGATGTCATAAAATATACAAAATATAAATACAAAAAACATATGTCATTATATGATTACTGGTTAGCTTGTATAATCTCTGCCTGCATGCATGCTAAGTCGCTT
Organism: Bos javanicus; assembly: GCF_032452875.1. Classification (NCBI taxonomy): domain Eukaryota; kingdom Metazoa; phylum Chordata; class Mammalia; order Artiodactyla; family Bovidae; genus Bos; species Bos javanicus. The sequence goes on from NC_083883.1 coordinate 67,659,176, forward strand.
CGGTCATGTCCGACTCTTTGTGATGCCATGGATTGTGGCCCACAAGGCTGCTGTGTCCATGGGATTCTCTAGGCAAGAATACTGGAATGGATTGCCAGGCCCTTCTCCAGGAGATCTTCCTGTCCCAGGGATCGAACCTGGGTCTTCCACATTGCAGGCAGATTCTTTACTGTCTGAACTACCAGGAAAGCCCCTATGTATAATCTCTAGTGGTGTAAATCTGTTTAAAGGCATTATTTTTTGGCCTGTCTAGTTGATCTTGAGTTTGAGTGAACAATTTTGATGAAAAATTAGGTTTTAAAAATCTAACAAAACTATATTCTAGAATTTGATAGCACTGTCTATTAAAAATAAGACTCTAGCTTTATTATGCCCCCTGACTATTTTCTGCTTGAATACATTATTGAAAAGCAGTGGATGGTTGATGAAATAAAGTGCTGTACCTAGGATTATAATTCATGAGAATATAAGATGCTTGCCAACCATTGACACTGAAACATAAATTGTAAATTAATTTCACTTTTATGCAGTTACATGTTTTAAAAAGAATAAATCAAAAATAGTTCAAGAAAGCTTAAAAGATATAATAGCTACTTGGATTGAATACACACTAGGAATATTTTTCTTGCTTGCAGAAGAATCAATAGCTCAATTTATAACCTCATTTATCTTGCTCTGCCTCCACAGATCTGTTTGGAAACTTTTATCTGTAATACTTTTAAAAGTTAAACATCCAGACTTTAAAGTTTTGGTAGTAGTTTTATGAAATGTAATTAGCAAGAATTTTCTGGTTAAAAATAGCATATGTCTAGCTACTGCAGCCTTTTCTCATTAACAATAAAATATAAAGACCCAAAAAAGACAAAACTGAAGAATACCAAAAACCAGTTTCAATCTACAGTGGCAAAAATTGGGGGGGGGGGATTTTATATATTACATATCAAGATTGGTGTTTGTATAAATGAATTCAGTGGAATGAAAATTTCAATTGGCGGTCCATCTTTTTTATGTCCACATGAAAGCAGAGAGGATGTATCTTTGTTTCTTCATTTCTTAGTTTGCTTCAAAAACAAAATGTTACCCTTGAGGAAGCCAGCACTTAAACCTATCAATAGCGAAAACCAGCTAGTTAAGAAAACAGTAGGACAAAAAGTGGGCAGGAAGCCTGGCTGCTGCTGCTGCGTCGCTTCAGTTGTGTCCGCCTCTGTGCGACCCCAGACTCATCGCAGAGCTCTGAACTCTGCCCCCTGCTGTACTGCGGGTTCCCTGCGCTGTACTGCGGGTTACCACTAGCTGTCTATTTTGCACATAGTACTGTGGATGTGTAAAACCTAGTCCTCCAATTCATCTCACCCTTCCCTTCCCCCCAGGTCTACAGTTCATTCTCTACATCTGTGTCTCTATTCCTGCCCTGAAACTAGGTCCATCTGTACATTTTCTAGATTCCTCATTCATGTGTTAATTTATAACATTTGTTTTTCTCTTTCTGACTGACTTCACTCTGCGTGACAGACGCTAGGTTCATCCATGTCTCAACAAATGACCCAATTTCATTCTTTTTTATGGCTCAGTAATATTCCATTGTATATATGTACCACATCTTCTTTATCCATTCATCTATTGACGGACACTTAGTTTGCTTCCATCGGAGAAGGTGATGGCACCCTACTCCAGTACTCTTGCCTGGAAAATCCCATGGACGGAGGAACCTGGTGGGCTGCAGTCCATGGGTCGCTAAGAGTCGGACATGACTGAGCGACTTCACTTTCACTTTTCCCTTTCATGCATTGGAGAAGGAAATGACAACCCACTCCAGTGTTCTTGCCTGGAGAATCCCAGGGACGGGGGAGCCTGGTGGGCTGCCATCTCTGGGGTCGCACAGAGTCGGACACGACTGAAGCGACTTAGCAGCAGCAGCAGCAGCAGTTTGTTTCCATGTCCTGGCTACTGTAAATAGTGCAGCAATGAATATTGTGGTATATGTATTGGTTTCAATTATGGTTTTCTCAGGGTATATATCCAGTAGTGGAATTGCTGGAAAACAAATTTATGGTTATCAGGGAATAAGGGAAAGGGAGAGAGAAATTGGAAGATTGGAATTGACATATACATGCTACTATACGTAAAATAGATGACTTGTAAAGACCTACTGTATATGATAGGGAATTTTCTTCAATACTCTGTAATAACCTACATGAGAAATGATCTAAAAATCTAAAAAAGATAAATATAAATATATATATGTATAACTGATTCACTTTGCCGTACACCTGAAACTAATACAACATTGTAAAGCAACTATATCCCCATAAAATTTTTTTTAAAAAAAGAAAGTGGAAAACAAAAGAGATCAGATAATTACCTTTCCCTAAACCCTTGCAGGTCACATTACCTAGAGTCAGCCACTCAGATGCTCCCTGTGGGAATTTTAATTTTTACTGAGACCATGGACATTTATAAGGCTTCAGTTTTGGCAGCATCATAGGATTTTGAGTCCAACGGCAGCAGAAGTAAATGATCCAGTGGCCTTTTCCCATCACTTTAATTTCCCTCACTGACTGTTAGGTTCATTATCAATTTATCAAAAGAGCCTTGAAAGGAAATGCTGATCTCAGAACCTGGCTGTCAATCAGTTCCACTAATGAGCATGAGAGAATGTGAATGGGTTGATATGCTTATTTCATTGTGCAGATTCCTCGCTCTGGAGGTAATAATGTAACTAGACACAGGAGATTTTCCCAAAAACTCTGTTTACCTCAAGCAGGGTTTATCACAAGATTCAGAAGTACAGCTGTGCAAGCAAAATAACAAACAAAGAGAAGACATTCATAATTATGCTAGGAGGACAAGAATCTGGATTGATACATACATAAATGTGATTGTTGGTGTCAATGGAACTATAAGCAACTTTTTAACTTTGCTGTTCTGTACTTGAAAAAAAAGTAATGGAGATGAATTTTCTTAAAACTTTGTATAAACAGGATTTTGAAAGTTTTGAAAATTCTGGTGTTAATTGTATTAGGGAGATCAAATTATATGTGAATAATATATTTTCTTTGTTTCTTTGCTAAATATTCTATGACTTTGCTTTATAACTTTTATATTTAAAGTAATTAAGATAAAATTTAGAAAGTCAATAGGAGATAATGTAAAAATAGGGAATAGTTGAGAAATTAGGAAATAATTTCTCAAAAAAGTGTCATTAGAAGTTTTGACAGTATAAAAAATCATATTTAAAAGCTTATGGGTGTGGAATTTTATAGGATTATATCACAGAGTCATCTATTTTAAATAATTTCTGAACCAAAATGAGGAAAAGCAAAAGGAGAAATGAAGAGTATCAATTGATAATTAAATTAGGTTTTCTTATAATGAATAGCCCAGTAAGGGAGTCTTGAAAATCCCCTTATATTTCCCCTTTGCATTATTTTCACAGGAGTACATTTTGATTTTTAGAAGTCTGAATCCATGTTTGAATAATAAGAATTGAATTTAATTAGTTCATCTGTTTTCCTAGACATTTCAATACATTGAAGTCTTCCTAGTTAAGCTTTTATTTTTGGAGGTTGACCCGAGACACATATATGTCTGCTTTAAATACTAGTGCCATAAATTGTTCTCTCAAAACTTCCAAATCATTACTGGTTGTCAAAAGTTAAGTTTATTCAGTTCCTTCGTTCTTTGATGTCTCAGTGTGAATCAGCACACATGAGTAAGATGCTGTCTTAAAATACTAGGTTTTGGTGATTTCTGTACTAGGGATCTTATAAAGAGGATGTTTCAGGTTTTAAGATTTGAAGGAAAATATTCTAGGGGTATTTTACATCATGTATTTCCTGCAGTGAAATCCAAGGAATATGTAGTTTTCCTATAGAAATATTTGCTTTCCTAATTCTTTCTATGCTGACTGTAAACTTTATGAAGAGAAAAGTTTAATATTAACTTCATCTGATGAATGTATTCTACTGACTCCATGGTTAGGGGCAAACTTCTGTTATAATATGATTCAATTCCATACAGTTAAAATGTAAAAAAAAATCAATATTGCGCATTTCATTGTTTTTGTCTTTCATGCAAGGTATCTATATCTTGCATAGATCTTATACCACTTTTGAAAATTTGTTATTTTTTAAACTTTTTAATTTGTACTGAGGTTTGGCCAATTATTAACAATGTTGTGATAGTTTCCGGTGAACAGCAAAGGGACTCAACCATACAGATACATGTATCCATTCTTCCCCAAACTCCCATCCCTTCCAGGCTGCCATGTAACATGGAACAGAGTTCCACATGCTATATATGGTCCTTGTTGGTTATCCATTTTATTATAGCAGTGTGTACATGTCCATCCCCAATTCCCTAAATATTCCTTTCCCCATCCTTACCTGCTGGCAACTGTAAGTTCGTTCTCTAACTCTATGACTGTTTTTAAAGTAAGTTCCTTTTTATCATTTGTTTTTATAGTCCACATATAGGGGATGTCATTTGATATTTCTCCTTCTCTGGATCTCAGATCACTTTAATTGCAGATAGAAAGAACCCTATTTCTCTAAAACTTAGAAGACAGAAACTTTACTGAAATGTTTTTAAGTGGAAGTTATAAGGAAGTTTAAAGAATTAGTTATTTGCATTATAAAAAAAAAGAGATGTGATGACCTAACAAATACTTCAAGTATATGAGAAATTATTATAAAGAAGTTTTACACCAAGGACATTATAATTTTGAGCAAAACTAGACCATGGGAAAAAAATGTATATTAAGCCAGACCTGATGGATTTAAGTGAGCTAGAAAGATGTCCAGATGTCAGGGAAGTTAAATGATGGAAGCTAATACCTTTTACAGTGCAGGGACTGCTGGATGAGAGGACAGATGAATCAGCAAGCACTTCAATCCACTAAATTATCCAGATGAAACTACAGACATTTAAAAATGTTTGAGAATTTGTGACATACATTATATCATCTAACTCTCACATGTTGTGTGTATTTGTATTGATATCTGTATTTTACCCATAAAGATGAAGAGCCTCTGCGGAGTTAGTGGCTTGCCCTAGGTTATAAAGCCAGCGCATGGCAGAGCCTAGATCTGAACTGGGTCTTTCCATTGTTCTGCATAATATATAGAAATGCCTGTGCGTGCAGTTAACAGGCCTAAGGCACAGGAGGGTAGAAGAAAGTTTAAAAATAGAGAAAGGATTCTTCAGTATCTGTAGGAAATTGAGGACTGAAGTAAAATTTTTTAAATAGAAAAGATACAAAGTGTCTCTAAATTGTTGGCACAGGAGTCACAAATAGCTGGAAATCTAAATCTAACTAAAAAAATGAAACAGTTTAGTGACCCTTTTGACTTAAGTTCTGGTAGAGTGGCTGGTAAGGAACAGCCTAGCGGAGAGAGAACTGTGAGTATGCACGCAGAGAACCTGTAAGATGACTAGGCTGTAAGCTACATTAGGGCACGGCCCAGTTTTCTTCAGTTTTGTGTCTTTGGTGCCTGACATAATGTTAATTTTTTTATTGACGTATAGCTGCTTCACAGTGCTTGTTTCTGCTGTCCAGCAAAATGAGTCATCCACACGTATGCACGTACCTCCTCTTCCTTGGATTTCCTTCACATTTAGGTCATCGCAGAGCGTTCGGTGGACTTGCCCCGCAGTCTGTTCTCATTAGTTATCTAGAGCATGTAGTATTGCACACGTCTGTGAGAAGACTGAACGAGAAGCAGAGTGCTTAGTTAGGTGAAGAAACTATTGCCAAGTCTGAAAAATCCTTTTGTCAGAACATGTACTAACATTTTATTTGATTCTGATTCCCTTGAAACATTGATTAATGTTTCTTTGAATTATTTTATACATTAAGAATTCAACTAAAGAGAAAATTCTGTTTCTAATTCCCTTGAAACATTGATTAATGTTTGAGTTATTTTCTAAATTAAGAATTAAACTAGGAAAATTCTGTTTCTAAAGTTTAGATATTTATAATACAGGAGAAACATAATGACTTGCTATTTTTATACATGAGGAAGGAGCTTTGGTAAATAAAGATGGAATTAGAACTAATGCACGAAGTGGGAGCACTTGCAGGCATATCTGTAAAAGGGTGTGATATGTTAGGGGCGTTTGGTTATTGTGACTACAAAGCTGATCACTGTTATATTGATGGGATCCTCATGTATGCTATTAATTTTCCCATCAGTTGCTCAGTCATGTCCGACTCTTTGCGACCCCATGAATTGCAGCACGCCAGGCCTCCCTGTCCATCACCAACTCCCGGAGTTCACTCAGACTCATGTCCATTGAGTCAGTGATGCCATCCAGCCATCTCATCCTCTATCGTCCCCTTCTCCTCCTGCCCCCAATCCATCCCAGCATCAGAGCCTTTTCCAATGAGTCAACTCTTCACATGAGGTGACCAAAGTATTGGAGTTTCAGCTTTAGCATCAGTCCTTCCAAAGAACACCCAGGACTGATCTCCTTTAGGATGGACTGGTTGGATCTCCTTGCAGTCCAAGGGACTCTCAAGAGTCTTCTCCAACACCACACCTCAGAAGCATCAATTCTTTGGCGCTCAGCTTTCTTCACACTCCAAATGTCACATGCATACATGACCACTGGAAAAACCATAGCCTTGACTAGACGAACCTTTGTTGGCAAAGTAATGTCTCTGTTTTTGAGTATGCTATCTAGGTTGGTCATAACTTTCCTTCCAAGGAGTAAGCATCTTTTAATTTCATGGCTGCAGTCACCACCTGCAGTGATTTTGGAGCTCAAAAAAAATAAAAGTCTGACACTGTTTCCACTGTTTCCCCATCTACTTCCCATGAAGTGATGGGACCGGATGCCATGATCTTTGTTTTCTGAATGTTGAGCTTTAAGCCAACTTTTTCCCCTCCTCTTTCACTTTCATCAAGAGGCTTCTGAGTTCCTCTTCACTTTCTGCCATAAGGGTGGTGTCATCTGCATATCTGAGGTTATTGATATTTCTCCCGGCAATCTTGATTCCAGCTTGTGCTTCTTCCAGCCCAGCGTTTCTCATGATGTACTCTGCATATAAGTTAAATAAGCAGGGTGACAATATACAGCCTTGACGTACTCCTTTTCCTATTTGGAACCAGTCTGTTGTTCCATGTCCAGTTCTAACTGTTGCTTCCTGACCTGCATATAGGTTTCTCATGAAGCAGGTCAGGTGGTCTGGTATTCCCATCTCTTGAAGAATTTTCCACAGTTGATTGTGATCCACACAGTCAAAGGCTTTGGCGTAATCAATAAAGCAGAAATAGATGTTTTTCTGGAACTCTGTTCCTTTTTCCATGATCCAGCAGATGTTGGCAATTTGGTCTCTGGTTTCTCTGTCTTTTCTAAAACCAGCTTGAACATCTGGAAGTCCATACTTCACATATTGCTGAAGCCTGGCTTGGAGAATTTTGAGCATTATTTTACTAGCGTGTGAGATGAGTGCAATTGTGCGGTCGTTTGAGCATTCTTTGGCATTGCCTTTCTTTGGGATTGGAATTAAAGCTGACCTTTTCCAGTCCTGTGACCACTGCTGAGTTTTCCAAATTTGCTGGCATATTGATTGCAGCACTTTCACAGCATCATCTTTCAGGATTTGAAATAGCTCAACTGGAATTCCATCACCTCCACTAGCTTTGTTCGTAGTGATGCTTTCTAAGGCCCACTTGACTTTCACATTCCAGGATGTCTGGCTCTAGGTGAGTGATCACACCATTGTGATTATCTGGGTCGTGAAGATCTTTTTTGTACAGTTCTTCTGTGTATTCTTGCCACCTCTTCTTAATATCTTCTGCTTCTGTAAGGTCCATACCATTTCTGTATTTTATCCAGCCCATCTTTGTGTGAAATGTTCCCTTGGTATCTCTAATTTTCTTGAAGAGATCTCTAGTCTTTCCCATTCTGTTGTTTTCCTCTATTTCTTTGCATTGATTGCTGAGGAAGACTTTCTTATCTCTCCTTGCTATTCTTTGGAACTCTGCATTCAGATGCTTATGTCTTTCCTTTTCTCCTTTGCTTTTCGCTTCTCTTCTTTTCACAGCTATTTGTAAGGCCTCCTCAGACAGCCGTTTTGCTTTTTTGCATTTCTTTTCCATGGGAATGGTCTTGATTCCTTTCTCCTCTACAATGTCACGAACCTCTGTCCATAGTTCATCAGGCACTCTATCAGATCTAGTCCCTTAAATCTATTTCTCACTTCCCCTGTATAATCATAAGGGATTTTATTGACTATGCCAAAGACTTTGACTGTGTGGATCACAATAAACAGTGGAAAATTCTGAAAGAGATGGGAATACCAGACCACCTGATCTGCCTCTTGAGAAATTTGTATGCAGGTCAGGAAGCAACAGTTAGAACTGGACATGGAACAACAGACTGGTTCCAAATAGGAAAAGGAGTACGTCAAGGCTGTATATTGTCACCCTGCTTATTTAACTTATATGCAGAGTACATCATGAGAAACCCTGGACTGGAAGAAGCACAAGCTGGAATCAAGATTGCCGGGAGAAATATCAATAACCTCAGATATGCAGATGACACCACCCTTATGGCAGAAAGTGAAGAGGAACTCAAAAGCCTCTTGATGAAAGTGAAAGAGGAGAGGAAAAAGTTGGCTTAAAGCTCAACATTCAGAAAACGAAGATCATGGCATCCGATCCCATCACTTCATGGGAAATAGATAGGGAAACAGTGGAAACAGTGTCAGACTTTATTTTTCTGGGCTCTAAAATCACTGCAGGTGGTGACTGCAGCCATGAAATTAAAAAACGCTTACTCCTTGGAAGGAAAGTTGTGACCAACCTAGATAGCATATTCAAAAGCAGAGACATTACTTTGCCAACAAAGGTTTGTCTAGTCAAGGCTATGGTTTTTCCTGTGGTCATGTATGGATGTGAGAGTTGGACTGTGAAGAAGGCTGAGCGCCGAAGAATTGATGCTTTTGAGGTGTGGTGTTGGAGAAGACTCTTGAGAGTCCCTTGGACTGCAAGGAGATCAAACCAGTCCATTCTGAAGGAGATCAGCCCTGGGATTTCTTTGGAAGGACTGATGCTAAAGCTGAAACTCCAGTACTTTGGCCATCTCATGTGAAGAGTTGACTCATTGGAAAAGACTCTGATGCTGGGAGGGATTGGGGGCAGGAGGAGAAGGGGACGACAGAGGATGAGATGGCTGGATGGCATCACTGACTCGATGGACATGAGTCTGAGTGAACTCCAGGAGTTGGTGATGGACAGGGAGGCCTGGCGTGCTGCAATTCATGGGGTCGCAAATAGTCGGACACGACTAAGTGACTGATCTGATCTAATACCTGAATGGACTAGTGGTATTCCCTACTTTCTTCAATTTAAAGTTGAATTTGGCTATAAGGAGTTCATGATCTGAGCCACAGTCAGCTCCCAGTCTTGTTTTTGCTGACTGTATAGAGCTTCTCCATCTTTGGCTGCAAAGAATATAATCAGTCTGATTTCGGTGTTGACCATCTGGTGATTTCCATGTGTAGAGTCTTCTCTTGTGTTAGGTATATTTTTTCCCAAATGATGAAATCAATACTGAAACATACAAAGTGCCTTGACTAAAAATACTAAAAAGTATCTCTTTTGTCCATTCATTCATTCTTGTATTCACTGAAAATTTGTGCTAGTCATTCCGCTCCCTGCCAAGAATATAAATGAAAAGAAAATGACATCCTTCCCTTTAGTAAGTTCAAAGTAGAAGAAAGGTTATAAGTAAATTTCAAAAATATTTATTACCCATGTGGATAGGAACTGCATACTTGCATACTGGATCCTTGCATACTGTCTCAGTAATGAGTGGAGTTTGAGAAAGGTTTCATTCAGGAGATGGTGTCTGAAGTATCTACTGGGATATGAGTCAGTATTTGTTAGGTAGAAGTCATGAAAGCCTTTCTAGATGAACACTACATGCACAATTCCATGGAAGAATGAGGACACAGAAATATGGGCTTGCTGAGAGTAAAGGCAAGGCTGAATAGGTAGTTGTTTTCCCATGATGGTGTGGTTTTTCTTTTTCCTGTCATCTTCAATCATCTTTTCAGTATACACATAGAAGAATTATTTAGGTTTTGGGGTTTTGTGATTTGGTTCAGCAAAAGACAAAGTAATTGAGAAAAGTGTTTGTAGTGTGTAGTGATGCTCTGTGGAGTTTAGACCAGATCAAGAAAGAAGAGAGGGTTAAAGGCATGGTCTGATAGATTGAAATAAAAAAAGAAGGTTCAAAGGAGTTGAGGCCATGATGAACTTGGTGAAGGGAAATGTGGGAGTCAGGAAGTGACAGCTGGAAGGATGGGAGGTTGTGACTCAAATTGGACTCTGGAGACCAAATGTTCTTCCAATCCCATTGTGAGTTGCTTTCCTGATAAGATAAGTAAGGTAGCAAATGCATTTGTCTAGCAAAATAAATGAATTGCCAGATTTTAAATTTTTTCCCTTCAAGAAAAATGCTATGTAGCTCCACTTTCATATGCTTTTGATTCTGACTGTTGCGTGATAATTTGTAAAATAATCCCTTTTTTGTAAAATGGGTAACCACATTTTTTAAAAGCCTTTTTTTTCTTTTCAGAGCAATTTTAGCTTCACAGCAAAATTAGAAGGAAGGTACAGAAATTTCCCAGATGCTCCATGCCCCCACACATGCATGACCTCCCCCATTATGAACATCCCCCACCAGAGTAGAAGGAACATTTTAACAAGTGATGAACCTGGGTTAACACACCATAGTCATCCAGAGTCCATAATTTACGTTAGTGTTCACTTCTGGTGTTGTACACTCTGTGGGTTTGGCAAATGTTTAGTAATATGTATTCATCATTACAGTAACCATGCAGACTATTTTAACTGCCTTAAATATCCTCTCTGCTCTGCCTGTTCATCTGTTTCTCCCAGCTCCTCAACCCCTTGAAACTACTTGTCTTTTTACGATCTCTATACTTTTGCCTTTTCAAAATGTCGTATATTTGGAATCATTCAGTAGGTAGCCATTAGTGACTGGCTCCTTTCACTAAAATTCCTGCATGTCTTTTCATAGCTTGATTGCTCATTTCTTAACACTGAAGAATATTCTATTGTCTGAATAAACTTTTGATAGTCAAAAGGTATTCTTGCCATACTTTATTCTGAATTAGGAGTTCTAAGTACAGTAAGTATATATAAAGCTTTAATAGTATCCTTCTAGATTCTAAAAAGTAATAATGGTAATTATGATTTGCCTCTCCCCCCCACACAAGTTAAATGAGACTATATTGATATATCTAAATTTGGCCTTCCTCTTTACTTTGGAAATTTTGTGATTGGGGGAAATTGTTATAAAGACCCACTAAAGAAAAGGCAATGCCACAGGCAATGCTAATTATCATTTAGTTGAAGATTTTCTAAGAAAAAACTAAATTAAAAATTCTTTCTTTCTTATGAATCATATTTATTATCTTAATCTGCTTTGGCTAATCATCTGAAGAAGCTCCCGAATTCATGATTTCTTGTGGTTGTTGTTAAGGAAAGAGAAAATATAGTATTAAATGGAATTAAGGATAATGTGTAATAATTTTACACTAGGAATTATCTAAAATGGGTATCAAGTCAGCAAACATTTGGTACATTTACATATTCCTGTATTTTATATTGGAAAAAGAAAAGTTGTAAATTTTAAAGAAGTCTTGATGCATGTATATGCCATGAAGATTTTTGTCATTAAAAGAGAATGTGACTTAAATTTATCATTGCTTATCTCTGAAATTATCGCCTTTCTATTTAAAAATTTTTATTTTTATTTTATTTTTTTACTTTTGGCTGTGCTGAGTCTTTGTTGCTGTGTGCAGGCTTTCTCTAGTCGTGGAGAGTGGTGGCTGCTCCTCTTGTGGTTGTGGGCTTCTCCTTGTGGTAGCGGCTCAAGGATTTCAGCAGTTGTGGTGCGTGGGCTTAGTTGCTCCATGGCAGGTAGGATCTTCACAGACCTGGAATCAAACCTGGCTCAGTGGTTACTGGACCACCAGGGAAGTCCCTGCCTTTGTCTTATTCCCTGAATTTCATAACCACACTGGGATATGGGTGCGGAATATTTCACAAATCTAGCATATAGCTGCCAATATTTAGTCTTCACCTGTTTGAACTGAATTAAGCTAAATCAGTGTGTTTTACTGCTGTTGTACCCACCTACTGATAAGTCATTGAGTTAGTGACCTTCTCTTGAGATTTAATATTTTTTCTCTAGTCCAACACTGTCCACAAAAACTGTTTATAATGATGGAAATGTTGTGTATCTGTGCTGGCCCACATAATAGCTACCAGCTGTATGTGGTAGTAGAGTACTTGAACTATGGCTAGCGCACCTAAGGAGCCTGTTTGTGAAATTTGATTGAGCTTTAGAATTTTTAAATTTGAATTTAAATAGGCATGTAGATAGTGGATACAACTCGAGTTTTTCTGGAGGAAAAAAGGCAGACAGAGGAAGAGCAGAAATTTAGGAAACCTGTTGCTACTGCCATGTAGAATAACCAGTATCATAATTCGTTTGAGTTACTGCCATTCAGCAATAATTCTACCATTTTGGAAAAGTTGTAGCCAGGCCTTCGTATTTCCATTGATGAGATTTCACTTGAAACGGTTGCATTTGACTCCATATCTTTGGAATTTCAGTGCTCTTGACTCATTGCCTACAGGTCTGTTTTGTTTGTTTGGCTGACTTCTTAGTTTTAAATTTTCATCCGTTGCTTTTTGAAAAGAATCCCTGGCCACTTATGCAGGCTGACTAATAGTCCTGAAAAAACTTAAAAATCTTAATATATATTCCATTGCCGTTTCTCCTCATTGAAGATTGAGGAAAAGTGGAGTGAACATGCATATCTATCTACTTTAAATCATTCTTAGAGACATTGTGTTAGTTTCATTATGAAAACTTCACATTTTAAAATTAGTTACCACTAAAACTAGCTAGAGTTATCTTCCTACTCAGAAACTGAAATAATAATACATTTTCAAACAATATCAATATGTTTTAAATAAATGAGCTGTATAGGTAGGTATGCATCTTTTAGAATAGGACACAGCTGCTAACTACAGTTCTCAGCACTCTCAGTGAGAGTCATTATGTAACCTTTTGAAGCTAGTTTTTTCTGTAGTAAATACCGATTTTTAGAAGGGTCATAGATTCTGTAAAATACATTTCAGGCTGTAGGACTCCATGGAAATGGAGTTCAGTAATTAAATACTAATTACCTTCCAACTTCTCATGTAGCATGGCTTGATGTTAAGTCATGCCAGTATTTTAAGGGAATATATTATTCACAAAGAAAAATAAACTGGGGAATAGTTGTAAAACAGTTTTATTATGTGTTCAGAAATGCAAGACAATTAAGTGGTTGGACTAAATGTAGGTTTTAATTATCTCTAAAATGAGGATCTTTACTTAGCTTTTCTTGTGAGACCTCAAGTAAGAAAAGAAACGATACCAAAAACTAGTTAATGGAGTGTATTTCTTCTCATCAGAGTCTTAATTCCTCATGACGTAAAGTTATCGTTAGGAACATTTAGAAGTTTGGTAATCTTACATCCCAGAGATCAATTTATAGCCTTGAAATACTTTTTTTTTTTAAGAATGAAATTTTTATGCCTATGTAAACAATTGATAATCCGTTGTTCTCTTAGGTTCATTTGGGGCATAAATCCTTTTGGAGGAGGGAAATAAAAGCTTCTAAAACTTTACAATCCTGTTTCTTTTGAACATGAAAAATTATTGAGGTAAAAATCTATTCATGGTTGATTCTGTTAATCTGATTTGCTCTGGGGGTAAGGAAAGCTTTAGACCAGAAGTAGGGTGCTTGAGATCTATTTTCAGGAATCACGCCTCTCTCTCTCCTTCTCTCTCTCTCCACCCCCCTCACCCTCCTTTTGCCCAGGCCACACAAACACAATGCGTCAGTTTTTAACATTGAATTTCCCATGCCTTTTTAATTTATGGACATCTATTTAGGACATATTTTCTACAGCCTGATGATGGAATCAGTGGGTGATTGGCAATGCTAATAGGGATCTGTGTGAATGATCTAATAGGAAATTTCAAGTTCAAATGGAATTATCCCAGATGTAATGATGTTTTTCTGCCAAGGTGCCTCTCACTTACCCTATGCATGGTTAGTTCAGTTCTTCACTGCCCCTCATATCACTACCTTTGTTGTTATCTCCACTGGCATTATCCTTATCCTACTTGTGATGCACATGCCTAAACTACATCCATAAAAATTCTCTTTTTATGGACTTCCTTTCTTCTGATTTTGTTGCCCCACTCTACTCCATAGTACCATCAGGTGTGTTTCCCCTAAATATTAATTTCAATGTCCATCTTATTCAAACCCTTTTTGTGGTTTCCTAATTACCTTGGAATAAAATTTACACTCTGGAGTCTTCCACAAGCTAACTTTCTTTTAATAATACTTTCAGTATTTTATCTTCACCCTTTATTCACATAAAACCATGTATGGCGAAGAAAAAAATAAAAATGTTTCCTTTCAATATATGAAAACTGTTTACCCTAAAAGAATTAGATATTCATATGCCTTTTCTTTTATTCACATTTCCTTAATCTGGGTAGCTGAATACTTGAACTTGCTTTTTGAGGGTTCACTTCTAATTATTGATGATAAGTAGATAATCTATTAGCTTTTACCCATAGAATATTACTGATGCTGCTATATTTCATGTCAGATTAGTATCAGGCAGATAATTTTTGGTGGTTATGTATGAGATTCGAATTTTTCGTTGTATAGAATTTCTCAAAAAGATAGATAGGTACTACTCTTATCCTGTCTTCAAGTTTCCAGAACTGAGGTTTTGTTTTTTTCAATTTTTTAAGTCTGTTGAATTTGTTACAATATTGGCTTCTGTAGTTTTTATGTTCTGGGATTTTGGCCGCAAGACATGGGATCTTAGCTCTCTGACCAGGGATCGAACCCTCACCCCCTGCATCGGGAAGTGAAGTCTTAGCCACTGAACCACCAGGGAAGGCCCTAGAACTGCGTTTTTCTGGTCACTGAATGTTTTCTGTCACGCTCCATGTTCGTTGTACCTTCAGTGAGTCCCTGTGTCCTAGTGCATCTGGTGGGCTACAGTCCATGGGGGTGTCACAGAGAGTTGGACATAGCTGAGCACACATGCACACGCAGACACGCACACGGCTGAGTGCACACAGACACACACATACACATTTCAACTCCAGCCCCCGCCCTCTCACTTTCCACCACTATGTGATTTCCCTCAATTCCACTTCTCATACTCGAGTCACAGGCATGTCCTGACTGCCTCCAGGTTACCTCGTTCTCATTCTAGCTCCATGGCTTAGCTCACAGAGCGCTTTGACTTTCACGCTCCCTACCTGTATCCTGTGGTTGTTCAGTCGCCAAGTCGTGTCTGACTCTTTGCGACCCCATGCTCTGCAGCATGCCAGGCTTCCCTGTCCCTTACCATCTCCTGGAGTTCACACACATCCTACCTATGATGAAATGCTAAGCCCTCCTTTCTGAATGTTGTTAATCTCTTTTTAACAGGTATTCTGTAGAACTTTTATTTTTTTGCTATGCAATTCTGCGCTTAAAGTCATGATAAATTTCATGTATCGTGAAATTTTGTTTCCCCCTAACCATATTATATGCACTATGAAATACTTACTGCCTTTTTTTTTTAAATCATAATGCTTTGTACAGAGAGAAAACACAATTGTACCCACTAGATGTATACTCCTCAACTGCTGAATGGACTTCAGAATAACAATAATAGACTCCATTGGGGTCACCAACCTTATCTTTGATGTTTCCATATTAACTTCAATGGATTATTTGAATCACATCAACAATTTTAGACTTCATTATATAGGTACTTTCTTTTCCTGTTACAGTACACGCAAGCATACGATTGCTTACAAAACCAAAATCTGATAATTATCTGGTGAAAAAATTTATAGAGATGTTATCATTAAGGTATTGTTTACTCTAGGTCACCCTAACTTAAGAATTCTATCATGTGAGTTTTGCAAAATTTTATGATAGGCTAAAACAATTGATCACTTCTAAGGTGTCACAGTGGCCACTATATTTCCAAATGCTTTTTACTTGTCAGGGTTAGGAATAAAAATTAGAAAAAGTGGAGTGGTATTTATTTATATGTCATGGGTTTTAAATTTTGTTTAAAACAGAGTAGGGACATCCCTGGTGGTCCAGTGGTTAAGACTCCACACTTCCAGTGCAAGAGGTGTGGGTTCGATCCCTGGTTGGGAAAATAAGATCGCACATGCTACACAGAGTGGCTTAAAGATTAAGTAAAACAAAACAAACAAAAACAAAAACAGACTCTCTTCCTTTTTATCTGGGAAGAGAAAAAAATCTTCTGTTGACTCCACTGACTGCTCCTTTATGAGGAAGATTTTTGAAGCTCAACATAGGCATCCTGGTGAAATTTGAGCATAGTCACTGCAGAGCTGACGTTTCCTCCACAATCGTGTGCTGCCGCATGGAACTCAAAGGGCCAGAAAAGCCTTCTTTCCTCCTCCTGTGTCTGTATGAACACGAGGAGTATTCATCTTCTGTGGTGTCAAGAAAGGGCAGATATCTGTCACTAATTAGACCATGTCACTGGAGAGAATTTTGCAATAAAAAAGGAAATATTTCTCAAGCTGATTGATGAAGTAAGTCCCTAATGACCAGAATTACTTCACTAAGATTGAAATTGATATTATCAGAACCATATGCTCATTACATCATCATAACTCTTTTTTAGCATGTGCCAGGTGGCATAGGTATTAGTCTTTTTTCATCAGTAAAACTAAATTTGTCTATTTTTATTTAAATTTCTAATATATTTTGAATATATGGAAGCATCTCAAATTTCAGAGGAATCAAGTAACATATGAAAAGTATTATCTATTACTGGAATACTATATGTAAACCAAAGATTTCTGATCAAGTTTCATGTGTAAATGTCTGGATAATACATTTGTACATACATATTTTAAATACTGTGGTACTTATTCTATCATTCTTTGTCATACTTTGCCATATAATGGAATATAAATAATAGCAAAAATTACAGAGAGCCTATTATTTGTCAGGAATTTTTAAAGTGTTTTATGTATTCAATGGACTTCCCCTGTGGCTCAGATTGTAAAGAATCTGCCTAAAATGCAGGAGACCTGGGTTCGATTCCTAGGTTTGGAAGATCCCCTGGAGAAGAGAATGGCTCCCCACATCAGTATTCTTGCCTGAAGAATTCCATGGACAGAGGAGTCTGGCGGGCTTCAGTCCATGGGGTTGCAAAGAGTTGGACATGACTGAGACACTAACACTTTCACTTTTCATGTATTCAATATATTAATTCCACAATAACCCTATGAGTTAAGATGCCTTTATTATCTCCATTAAAGTATACATCGGATGCCGTGGATTCAGTTCAGTTCATTTCATTCACTCAGTTGTGTCTGACTCTTTGAGACCCCATGAACTGCTTCCCTGTCCATCACCAACTACCAGAGCTTGCTCAAACTCAAGTCCATCGAGTTGGTGATGCCATCCAACCATCTCATCCTCTGTCGTCCCCTTTTCCTCCTGCCTTCAATTGTTCCCAGCATCAGGGTCTTTTCCAGTGAGTCAGTTCTTTGCATCAGGTGGCCTAAGGATTGGAGTTTCGGCTTCAGGATCAGTCCTTCCCAATGAACATTCAGGACTGATCTCCTTTAGGATGGACCGGTTGGATCTCCTTGCAGTCCAAGGGACTTTCAAGAGTCTTCTCCAACACTGCAGTTCAAAAGCATCAATTCTTCAGTGCTCAGCTTTTCTTTATAGTCCAACTCTCACATCCATACATCATGACTACTGGAAAGACCATAGCTTTGACTAGACACCATGTTTGACTTTGAAACCATGGACTATTTAACCATTTTGAGTCTTAGTTATTTTTTTTTACCTGTGAACTGACAGTAGTGCTTCACAGGGTTACTGAGGAAAACAAATGCTGGTCTGGAGTTAGATACTTGGCACATAGGCGCTCAGTAACTTCTGCCCTCCTTCCTGTTTCGGTGAACTGACTACTAGAAAGAGACTGAGTCCCTAATTGTATACAATACACTTTCGTGTACAATATTCTGTGAGATCTTTGAGGTCACCGAGTGTCAGAAACATAGTAGGTACTCAGTAAATATTTGTTTTGTGAAAGGACTCTAAATATACCAGTGGTGGAAAATATGTTAAATTATTGTTTCAGTAATTCAAATCATTACCAATGTCTGATTAAACCACCTTGAAGAGAAAGGCCTTAAGTGTTGTCTCTGATAATTCCTACCAGAGGCATAACATCAACAAATCAGACCCAATTACCAGTAACAGGAAATTTGCGTCCTGTGTATGAAGATGATGCTGGAGATTTTTAAGACTTTGTTGAGATTTTATCTTCCTTGGTCTTTGCAGTTGGGGTCATGGCTGTTTTCATGCTCTTCTTATATAAGATGCATTTTGCCTAGGTCTTAGAGTAGTATTTTTCATTCTTAGTATCCTAATCTATGTTTAACATTTTAAAATCATTGGTGGGGAATTATGAAAACTTTCGTATTTCTCTTTTGCTGTGGTTAAAATATAAAGAATGAATTAATGCCTTGTTACCTAACAGAGTGCCATATTCCCATCACTTTGGCTAATGAGCAGTAGGCTGTTATTTAGGATGATGGTGCTGATGGCTGGTCTTAGTGGTGGTGATGATAATGGCAGTGACTGTGGTATTGAAATGAGGTTGAAAACCAACTAAGAATGGATTACTTCTCCTCAAAGCCTAAAAGTGGACTCTGGATTTTGATGGAATTTAACTTCTTCTTACTTCACGAGAACTATCTTATTAAAACAAGATGAGCTTTTTTCCCCTAGGAATTAAAAAAAAAAAAATCTAACAGCTGAAATGATTATGTTGAGAGATGCTGATCTCTCCTAGCAAGAATCCCACTGATGGGCTCTGTAGTTTGTATATCAAAGTGAAAATAAATGTCAGTTACCCAAAGCAAGATGTAGAGAGCTAAGAGGTCATTTCTCCAATAAAACCTGGATATAGAGTACATCCTTATTTAACCTGATCAAGTAAAAGCTGAATCATTCTGATCATTTTTATTCAACAGTTATTTGGTCAAAATGCAGTTATGTTTGCCTATGGTTGTTCATATTCTTTCTGATTTTCTTATTGTCAGCAGAAATATTCTTTCCAGGGCAGTGGTAAATTTCTCACCTTCTGTGGGATGATGTCATCCCATCTGTATGTTGCACACAGACTTACTTCATGACCCTGAACAGCACCCTATATCCAGGCTTTATTGGAGATATGACCTCTTAGCTCACTACATCCTGGTTTGGGTAACTGACATTTATTTTCACTTTGATATCTGAACTACAGAGCCTACCAGTGGGATTCTTGCTGGGACAGACGCCAAGCCAGTTCTGGCAGAGGCCACTGGAAGGCATCGTGTTTAGCCAAAAATCCCAGGAGCTGCTGAATCTTTGCAGCAATCCTATGTCAAAATGAGGTAGATATGAGAAACCTTTTATTTGGGGAAGGTGGGAGTAAATGTGGGTATTCAAAAAATTCCACAGAGAAACAAGTGTTCGTTTTTTTCCACTTCTTCCCCTGAAGATTGTCTGCAGCTCTCCCACAACATGTGTGGTAGTCCAGCATTTCAGAATTGATGGACTCCAGATGGAATCACAGTTTGGACTTACTGGCTATGGCTAGTCTGCCCTTGACCTCACACATTTCTCCAGCCCTCTGTTGACTAAGAGGAAACCATAGAATAGTATTAGCTAGCAACCAAGTCTGCTGGCCAGAAAAACCCTTAAGGATTAACTTCAAAGACAAAATTATTTGAAAAACACAATATAAACAGGAAAAAAAAGGGGAGTGAGTGATTAGAAGCTGCTAGCAATTAGGCACTAATTAGGTTTGTTCCATGGTATAGCTGCCCCGTGGCACCGTTTGTATCTCTTTCAAATGTATAGGGATTCCTCAGGCTAGCGTTTCTTGGTGAAGCCAAACCACAATTTGCAGACCAACTTATTATAAAGATACACCACAAATATATCCAGATCTAACTGATGAACTGAACTCTCAAATTCATTTGTAGTAAAAACCTGGTTAAGTGAAAAACTCACACCCTGTCTGTTTGGCTCATCAGTATATCCCTGTAAGTTAGCACAGAGCTTGGAACATAATAATTGTGCAAAAAGCATATTATTGAATTAATTTATTTTTGTTGATACTCATGACATCTATTTCAGACATCGTGCAAATGAATTTATTTTTATCTTATTGAGTGGGGCATATTTACACAAAGTAAATTATTTAAACTACCATTTATAAAACAAATAAGTCACAGGGATATAATGTACAGCAAAGGGAATTTAGTAATATAACAATTTTGTGTGGTGCTTAACTATAAAAATAATCATGCTATACACCTGAAATTAATATAATATTTAAGTCAATTATACTTCAATAAAATGTAAAAAAAATAAGCGGGCTTTAAAGAGAAAGGCAATCATTAAATATTTCTTTGATGATACCTTTGTTGATGATTAATTCTTACTCTGAAGTAGTATAGATGTAAAACATGTAATTGATTAGACCAGCCTTATCAGCATCCCAGTTACCCCAGAGAATTCTTGTATTCTTTTAGATAATAAATTTCTGATTTAACGTTTCATTTTTGAAGGTTTTTTTTCGGCCACAGAGGTAAAATATAATATGCACTTTGAATAATGGATATTTTCTTTTAAGTTGAGCTGTTGTGAATCCATGGGCATGAGGCAGATGATCAATATAGCTGGATCTTGAGAGGTTGGCAGGCATAACAATTCTCAGAACCAAGTTAGAGTTTAGGAATGACCTGTGTTCCCTCAATGGTTTTAAGTCTCTGTTATTTACAAGTCACTGGACAATGTCAAAGGGATGTTAAATATTGTGGAGTATACTGGAATATGGAATAATATTAAAGACATGGCCTCAACCTCAGCAAAATTTATAAAAAATTTATTAAAAAGGGAAAGAACAATTCAAACAAAGCAGGCTGCTGTCAGGACAAGTTTAGTTCTCAACCTGTGTTCACTATATAGAAAGAGGCAAAAGGCTCTGTCTGGAGACCTTACCTGAAAACAGGTTTATATTGAAGTTCCAGACAAACAGGTGGAAGCCAGTGGTCAGCTAGTTGGAGCAGAGTAGCAAGGGTCCCCGTGGTAACCAGTGGAGACTCTGAAACATTTGGATCAGATTCATTTTACTCTCAAAAGCAATTTACCTGTCATGCTTTCGTTGCTTTTGGTATCTCTCCTGCACTGATGGGGCCAGATCCCTGATGGAGAGTACCCTAAGAGCTCCTTCCCAGCCAGAGCCCGGGTTGGGGGTGGGAAGCCTAAGGCCAGTGTCATCGAGGCTTCAAGGGCACCATCGTACATGTGTGGTCCCGGTTCCGGCTTGGCCATGGAGCTCTTGCTGTGGCTGACTGCACGCTGCTACTGCTGTTGCTGCTTGTGCAGCTGAGCTGCATGGGCCAAGTTCTAAGCCAGGATCACCTTTATACTGCCTGCTCTGCTTCATGGTCATCACTGTGGCCATGGTCACCTACCTGCCTGCTAGGTCAACATGGTCAGGTAGTAGAGAATGTGAGTATCGTCAGGTGGTTCATCCAGTCCTTCAGGTATATATATTCAAGTATATATTCCCATTCACTTTGAGATAAAGGGCCACCAGAAGCTGGAGGTGGACCACTTCTGTGTCATTGTTTCTAACCACTAGAGCATCCTGGGCACAGTGGGTCTCAAGAAGGACCTTCCCAAGGGTTGCCAAGCAGGAGCTGCTCTTCACAGGGCACATGGGCCTGACCGTGTACCTTGGTGCATCTTCATGGCTGATGCAGATAATCAGTAAACAGTCTATAATAGGAAAAGAAGAGAGTTTTATTCAAGTCAAACTGAGGACAGTGGCCTTGGAGACACAGATTCAAGAATATTATTATCATTGTACAAAATGAGAGAGGCTTATATAGGCAAAAACCACAGTGTTGCGTAAGTTGTTTGTCAAGATTAGGATTGAAACTGGCAAGAAGTAGGGATGCTTATTAAGCAAGGATTGTTTGGGGAGCGAGATGGTTGCATAGTTACAAGGGGAGACCTTGAGACCATAAGGTTGCAGCTGGCAACTGCTAGTAGATGTTTTGAGAACAGCTGTTGGTGTCCTTGAGTCTGATGCAGCTCAGAAGATTCAGGTTCTTGGTGATGCAGGAGCTTGTCTGAAACCACATTCACAGCGGTCACCTGTCTCCATTTTGAATGCTTGAACCGGTTACTCCATTTTAATTTTTTAAATCCATTCTTTAATGGTTAAAGCAGGTGTACAATGCACATTTGATAATCCATCAACAGGCTGCTCTGACTAGCATAAAGTTCAAGCCAGATCATGTATAAGCCAGAATGACTTTGCCATCCCTCAGTATGTGAACATTTCTTTCATCATCATCTGGCAGTGCTCCAGGACCTGATGGCCCACGTGGTCTAGCGTGTGGTTAGGGAGAACCTCGAAGTGTGGTGCTGCTCCACGTGCACTCAGAATGACAATAGGGACCTGCTCCCTTTCAAAAGGAGACTTCTACCTGGTGATCCAAGTCCATTTGCCCCTTCCCTCTGTGTTGGACTCCACCTTCTCCTACAACCACAAGAGGAAACTCTTGGCCTCGGAACTATTAAGGTGGAGGTGCTGAATACCACCCCTACCCAGCAGCCTCCCTGTGGCTGATGTCGCCAAGGTCATGGACACCTGCCACCAGGCCATGAGGACCACCTGGCTAGGGAATGGACGGAGGAATCCCCGCCCCAGGACCTCATATCACTGTCCTAATCCTGCTGCTCTCCTCCTTGCATTCAGGGAGCAGGAAAGTGGAGGCCTCTTCCTGTCATTGACCTCAGACCCAGACTCCTGATGTGCCCTCAAAGGAGAGTGTGCCAGGCCCTCGCCATGCTCTGAAGGCAAGGCCTTGCCCACCCTCATGCCTCCAAGATCTGGGAGTAGGATCAGGCTGCTGCTCCAGTGGGCTGACAGGGCTGGGCTGAGCTACACGACCTTGGGATGAATGACTGGAGATGAAGCCCTCTACGGTCCTCCCCAGGCCTGTGGTACAGAGTCAAGCTTTGGGGTCCCAGCCCCAGCCTGCATCAGTCTTTCATGAAGAGGAGGGACTCTGGGGAAGCGAGGAGAGCAGACCCTGGTCTCATACAACTGCCGAAAGCTGGAAGACAGGGTCTGCATTCCTTGCCCGCCTTGGGGAGTACGTCTGCTGAGTAACTGCAGCTTTTTTGTTATTGTTTATAAACAAATTCCTGGAAGTGCAAAATAAAAAAATGTTATAAAGTAAAGGTGTGGTAGTGATAAGTCTGCAAATCTGCTAATAGAGGAAGCTCCTGACATCATTGGCATTTCACGCTGTGTGTTTTCTTTTTATCTGTAGAACCGCCCAAAGTCACTGTGATGCCTAAGAATCAGTCCTTCACAGCTGGATCTGAGGTCTCCATCATGTGTTCTGCAACAGGTTATCCCAAACCAAAGATCGCCTGGACCGTGAATGATGTGTTTATCATGGGTTCACACAGGTACTGGGTTTGTATCATGTTCTTTGTTTTTACTGAATAAGAGGAGTTGATGAAATTTCTGGTCAGAACTAATCTGACTAAATCTCTGGGGTTAAGGGAAGTTTGACACAAATCTGCAGCTTTAGATTTTCTCAATAGGCCAGGAAATGTCCATAAAGTAATAAATGATGGATGTCTAGAGTCTGAAGTTCTTGAGTGTTGAATTCAACAGCTAGAACTGAGTATTTCCTTACTTTGCTTTGTAAACAGAACACTGTAACAGTTGATTTACCATGAATAATCGTGTGCTAAGTCACTTCGGTTGTGTCTGACACTCTGTGACCCTATGGATTGTAACCCTCCAGGATCCTCTGCCAATGGGATTCTTTAGGCAGGAATACTGGAGTGGTTTGCCATGCCCTTCCTCCAGGGGATCTTCCTGACCCAGGAATTGAACTGGCATCTCCTACGTCTCCTGTATTGGCAGGCACGTTCTTTACCACTAGCACCACCTCGGAAGCCCATGAATAATTGGAATGGGGATAATAAACTTTCTGTGGGTAAATTGATGTGCATTTAACCCATCCACTAAAGGCTTGGTCCTGGGATTTGACAGGAGAGAGAGGCAGAAGCAAAGGATGGAATAGTAGCTCTAATTAAAGTGTATGCAGACTTTCTTCATAACTCATGTTCACCGTTGCCTCTCATACTACATTTCTAATTGTAGTATTTTATTCTGCTGGATGCTTTTAAAAGAAAATGAATCCTCTCATGTTCAAAGAAAGTAATAAACACTTGGGACATAAACAGTGAAGTTTCCAGCCATCAGGCTCCCCATTACTCTGGGTTTGTCATGAGAAGACGATCTTAGCTGTGAGCCAAATTCTATTCCTGGTCTCTTCAGGGACTCACTTGAGACATGAGGCATTGCATCTCTCAGGTTTTCATTTTGAGGAACTGTTTAGCTTAGAAGTTCACACAGAGCAAGATTGCCTGGGTGCAAACTTCGCTTCTTCCCTTTACTGACACTGACTTGGGGCAATTTGTATAACCTCTTTGCTCATCTGTATAACAGATAGAATAGTAATATCTAACTCATTGGATTGTTGCTGCTGCTGCTAAGTCACTTCAGTCGTGTCCGACTCTGTGTGACCCCGTAGACGGCAGCCCACCAGGCTCCCCGTCCCTGGGATTCTCCAGGCAAGAACACTGGAGTGGGTTGCCATTTCCTTCTCCAATGCATGAAAGGGAAAAGTGAAAGTGAAGTCGCTCAGTCGTGTCCGACCCTCAGCAACCCCATGGACTGCAGTCTTCCAGGCTCCTCCGTCCAAGGGATTTTCCAGGCAAGAGTACTGGAGCGGGGTGTCATTGCCTTCTCTGCATTGGATTGTTAGGAACATTTAAAACATGAATAAATGTAAAGCTGCTAGATCAGCCTTGGCACATGGCAATTATTAGATATGTGGAACCTATTGTTATTATTCTGGAGAAGGAAATGGCAACCACTACAGTATTCTTGCCTGAAGAATCCCAGGGAGAGAGGAGCCTGGCCGGGCTACAGTCCATGGGGTCGCAAAAGTCGGACACGACTGAAGCGACTTAACACACACACATATATTGTTACTATTACAATGTTTCGTCTTACATAGTGATGCTATTAATTGTTTTTGCAATCAGCACCAAAGGCATAACTCTAACGTATTTGAAGATATTTGAAGGAAGTTGCTATAGTTCCTTGATCCTATTACTATTTTCAATTTTATTTTCTTTTTGTCTATAGGTATAGGATGACCTCAGAAGGTAACTTATTTATCAAAAATGCAGTTCCCAAAGATGCAGGGATCTATGGTTGCCTGGCAAGTAATTCAGCTGGAATGGATAAACAGACTTCTACCCTCAGATACATTGGCAAGTATAATCAGTTTAAAAGCCAGTTCAAATAGGATGAATATCATATCAAGTAATGTAAAAGTGCAAATTAATATTGGAATGAGTCATATCCAGTTGTATAATTTTTTATTTGTCTCACACACTGATTAAAGCAAATATTTTAACTAATTTAAGTTAAAAGTTCAGGAAATGAATAGCTTCATTAGTCAACAGAAATCAAGGAAGATTCCAGATTATGGAAGAGTTTCTGATTGCCCATAGAGTTCTGTCCTTCCATGGTTGATTTGTACTTTGTAATATTTTACTTACAAATCAACAGATTCTATATTTTTCCTAGTTTACCTCAACTTTTGTTTTACATTTTCCACTTACGTCCATGTATGTTTGAATTTATATATTCATACGTAAATGCATGTATATGAAATTGTTTATAACATTTATATTATAATTAAATATTTATAACATTCCTGTCACTATCTAGATATTATTTTTGGTTTTCATCTTCAGTTTTTCCTCTCCAAACTCAAGTATTTATTGAAGATAAATATTTTATTTTTCTTATAATAATAAATAATATCATGACAACTATTCTATAATATCACATAATTATTAGAATATATACATTCTAACATGTAAATGTAATCTAATCTATTATAATACATAATCAAATATTCTAATAATATATAATAGAATATTTCTTTTAATTTGATGTTTCTTAGACAGAGAAAGGACATGGGCATTACATACTCAATCTCAGTTTGTAAATTGTAAATAATTAGTGACTAGAAATTCACTCTTTCTCTCATTTTTATTTACCATAGTTCATAGTAAGGTATGTGGAGAGGAAGGAGTATAAAAGAGTCATAATAAAGACTGAGAATTATAGAGGGTATGTATAGATGAGGGAGGTAACAAAAGTTAAATACTCACCTAAAAGCCTGGGAAGAGTGGTTTCATTTGTACAAATTAGAAAGGCAGGTGGTGAATAAGTTTTTGAAGGGAAAATGGGCTTAGATTTAGAGATGACAATGAAAATCAATCACAGAACACCCATGTGGAGAGAGACCAGACAGTTGGGAATAGGATTTGCATTGCAGAAATGAATTTTGGTTCATTCACAAAGAAACCAAAATATTCCACCCATTTATTTAACTTATTAATCACTCAAAGTATGTAAAATGCTATGCTAGAGATTATGGAGTGTAAAATTTAAAAAAAAAAGTACATCATGAGGCCCTTATTTTTCAAGAGTGTGAATAATGAAAGTAGATATACATAAAGAAATATAATAAGGAAGACACATAAGCACTAACGTGGGAGGCTGGCAGAGGGAAGAGTAATAATTCCAGACGGGGAATTTGCAAGCATTTCTCAAAGGAGACAGGATTTAAGCTCAGTCTAGAAGACTGAGTGGGATTTAAAGAGTTGTGACGAAGGGTGTCAGGCAGAGGAAACAACTTTAGCAAAAGTAGGAAGATGGAGAAAATAGGGCATGTTTTGAAACAAGTGTGGCTCCATACCTGTGGCAAGTCAGAAAGTGTAAAGGGGGTGAAATTCAAGAAAAAGCCATGAACCAATATGAGTTTCGAAAGCCAGACTAGGAAATTATGAAATGCAATCACTGAAGTTTTCTAGCCAGGTAGTAACATGATCTTTGAGAAGTTAACTCTTGGCTTTGTTTAAAACTACCTCAGTTGAAGTTGGAAAGACCTAAAATGTTCAATTCATTTAAAAAAATGGGTGTGTAAATGGAAGCATTAGGCAAAGGGGTGAATTAAAGAGAGCTAAGGAAAGAAACTTAGAGGATGTCTGCATTTAACATCAAAGGGGAAAACAGACTCAAAAGTGGGAGACTGCTTTTTATAGGTGCGAAGTTTAGCCTTAAGTAAGCATTAGTCACTCAGTCATGTCCTACTCTCTTTGATCCCATAGACTATAGCTCCCCAAGCTCTTCTGTCCATGGAATTCTCTAGGCAAGAATACTGGAGTGGGTTGCCATTTCCTTTTCCAGGGGACCTTCCCAACCCAAGGATTAAACCTAGGTTTCCCCCATTGTGGGCAGATTCTTTACCATCTGAGCTACAGAGAGGAACTCCAAAAAAAGTTTAACCTTAAAGAACAACTGTCTCTGTAGATAAGACATGAATATCCTTAAAGTCACATAGAAAATGCACATCAATTAATTGAAATACGCATCAGTTGTGCACATTTCAAAATGTGTATCTCGGAGAAAATGTGCATCAATTAATATCCTAAATTTTTGGACTCTGTTTTAGCAGAATTATTTTCGCCTGATATTCTTTTGGTTTTTATAGATGATCTTTTATCACACACATCATTGTGCATATACATTAGAAGAGTTTATTTCTATTTATTATAAATACTGAGATGGCCACAGGCACATAAATAATGATTGTTTTTTTTAATGGCTTCATTTAGTAAACATAAACAAGGTGCACGTGGCATTGTGCTAGGCTTTAACTGTTTGCATGTTTGTTGTTTTCAGAAGCCCCGAAGTTGATTGTAGTTCAGAGTGAGCTCTTGGTTGCCCTGGGAGATACAACAGTTATGGAATGTAAAACCTCTGGTGTTCCTCCACCTCAAGTTAAATGGTTCAAAGGTACATTTCTTAAGTATGTTCATGTCTGATTCACTTAGTATTGCTCTCTCTTTTGGATAAAAATAATTTGTTAAAAATTTGTTTTGGTGTGTGACTTAGCAGCCCCATAAAATGTGTTTATGGTCTCACTAGAGACGGCAGTTCAACATGCTGCACTCTGAATTTCAGCATTTGGCATCTGGTGTGGATTATAGAACCGTGAAAATCAAAGCAGGAAAACTTCTCCTCTGCTAATCCAGCTGAACATTCTCTTTGTTAGTTTAGGATTGTTTCCTGTAGAAAATTGTCCAGGAATACTCAGTTCATGTTTAAAATAGCTTCTCTGATTTCAGTTCACTTTGCTTAGGCTCTCACAATTAGGAAGTTTCCTAGATTCTGCAGATTACTTTTCTATAAAGTGCTCAAATAAAGACTCGTGTTAAAGCTTACAATTGAATACCATTTGTGATTTAAAGACAAATGTATTTTGTGGTCAGCTTTATCATGCGTGGTAGATGTTTATGTCAAGTATAGAAATGATCTGCCCCTGTTTGTGACATAAAGGTTCTGCCTCTGTGATTCTATAATAAAATAATAATAATGTGCTGCTTGTCCCTGGTGAAAATGCCCTTGGGCCCTGGTCCAGGCTCAGATGCTGACAGTGGCTATCTCTGCAGAGTGTCCCGCTCCTGTTTCTCTCAGTTTTTCCAGTCTATGAGAAAGAAAAATCCCCACAAACACCCTGAGAGGGGAGGTTGCTAGGATTATTGAGATGCTGTTTGCAAAATACTCTTTAATCTTCAGATGAAAAATGCTAAATAGTACAAAGCACTATTGTTATGATTCTGTTTGTTAAATCACAGACATTCCCATAGCAACAGGTTGATGTCATAATCACAAAATTGTGAATTCACCTCGGGTTCAAACTCTTGGGGAACATGAGGTGAAAAAGAACATGAAGCTTTATGCAGAAAGCAAATACTTTCAATAACATAAATCAGAAACAGGGAGGGAAACAAGGAGATAATGTCATTTTTCATAGTTTTCCTTGTTAAATGATTTTTAAGTCTTTGTGTTTTCTCTGATAAGAAAGCATTTGTGGATTTGCTTCTTAATTAGGTTTCAGTTCTATTTCAGTCAACAAAAATGAATTTCCCTGATTTGAAATGCTTAAATCTTTAACTTTCAAATGAAATAGATAATAGTTTCAAACTCTCATCTTAAAGAAATCCAGAAAAAATGTGTTATAGAGGTAGTTCTCTTTTTTAATTGTCATCAGGAGTTTATATTAAAAATAAAAATGTTTTAAAAACTAATAGAACCTGGTGATTTCTCTGCCTGTGTAGAGCTGAGTCACAGAAAGAGTCTTTTATGCTCTCAGATTGGGGCTACTCTCCTGAATAACTTTGTATGTCAGTTTTGGCCCCACAGATACCTTGGGATCTAAATGAGGAGTTAGGGAACCAGCCAGCCACCACATGGAAGATTCTAGAATTAACTATGCATTTGTTTCTCTTCTCGACTAGAGACATTGGAGTTCAATGGGCCAAGTAAATCCTATCTCATTTCTCTGTTCAAATTATGCACCAGCAGAGCTAGCATGTGGGCATTAAACACTGACAGATGATTATGCAGGACCTGCATTTTGTTGAGCAGCAACACACACAGCTGCCCTGAGCCCCAGGATCACTGGCTCTCCCAGTCACAGGCAGGCAATTTATCCCTTAGGCAGAGTCTGGATCATAAAGAGAAAAGCCAGAAGACAAACCAGTTTATTTGCAAACTGGCTTGAAAAAAGAAAGGGGTGGGGGGCAGCTGGACCTTTCTTGTCCATCTCTGCTGGAATGAGACACCAGCAAAATTAGGAAAATCCCTCATTTGGGAAACTACAGGTAATAGATTAGTTCTTTCCCTAACCATAAGAATAACCTTTTGATCATGCCTTTTTTTCCCCCCAGGCAGTTCTGATTGAATAAAGTAACAGTTTGTTTTTTAAACAGACGTTACAGCATTGTTAACTCTCTGCACAGTTGTACAGTGGATCTCTAGAACTCATTCATCTTGTGGGACTGAAACTTTAAGCCTGTTGAACAATGACTTCCCATTTCCCCTGCCCTGCAGCCTTTGGCAGCCACCATTCTTTAATAAGTGGTATTTCATTCAGACCATTCGAGAAAAGGAATCTCACACATACAAATGCCCACCAAAATTTTAGATATTAGAAACGAGCAACATAAGATGGGTTCAAAGAAAGAATCAAGGACACTATTAAAATATTGTATGAAGAGTATTTGTGGCAAAATGGTAAAGAAATTGGGTTTCTTTAGATTGGTGGTTATTATAGTTGGGAATCCCTGGAGGTTCCCACCAACTCTTTCCAGGTCCATGAGATCAAAATTATTTTCCTGATGATACCAAATTGTTATTTGACTCTTTCACACTCATTGTCTTATGAGTGATTCGTGAAGTTTTAGGAGCTGTGTAACATGTGATATCCAGTAGAGTGAATGCAGAAGCAAAAAAGAACACTCAACAGTCTTCTTTTAAGCTAGACAGTCTAGAGATTTGCAAAAATGTGAAACAATGCAACTTTTCTCACAAAATTTCTCTAGTTCAGAGAAATATTATTTTTTATAGGATAGATTTATGTTAAAATGTCATGAGTTACTAGAAAATAAGTGCATATGCTTTTAAACTTTTCAGTTTCTTTTCTAAAATGCTGCTGCTGCTAAGTCGCTTCAGTCGTGTCCAACTCTGTGTGACCCCATAGACCGCAGCCCACCAGGCTCCTCTGTCCCTGAGATTCTCCAGGCAAGAATACTGGAGTGGGTTGCCATGTCCTTAGTACAGATAAATATAATCTACATAAACAAAAACTCTTTAAAGTCCCTGATAATTTTTTAGAGTGTAAAAAAGAGTCTTGAGACAAACATTTTTGAGAACCAATAAAGAACTTTCAACAGTTTAAAGGATCTTATGTCATGGATAAATTATCTATTAGTCTTTATGTCCATAGATGCCAAAATCTAATTTAAACTAAAGCAGAAAGTATCCTCCTTAGTGGATAATGATTGTTTTAAATCCTAGAATGTCAGCAAAATTTATATACTATAATGTATGTAAATATTCTTCTAATCTTATCTAATATTAAAATTAAAGATTTACTCCCCCAATCATCTTCATCTCAAAGTTCTGTATTTCTTTATGGCTTTATAGCAATACTTTGATTGCTAATTGTTCAGTAGAAATCAAGAGAGATTATCAAAATATGATCAGTATGTAAACCTGATATAACCAGTGTTTTCCAATTTATATTTTGTTTCATTACTGCTGTTTTTAAAATACTTTTATTTAGAAAAAAGTGCTAGCAAAAAGGTCTTATTTCATCCTGTTATGTCCTCTGACATATATAGAAAAAACTAAGGGAGAAGTAAAATGCAAAACTCTAAATGCGTTTTAGTCCAAACATTTTAATGCTTGATGAACAGCTTGGTCACATTGCATCCTCCCCTAGTGGGAGGAAGGTTTATGTCAACATCATCTGCTTTTACTTATGAAAATTTCCCAGACGCACATAGACAAGGCTTTAGCTGCTTCTCTCATTCTCGCATGGTGTGCAGTAGCCAGCTTAAAAGGATGATTGAGGTTTTAAATGTTGGAATGCTGAAAAATACTTTATTTTTGGCACTCACAGTTGCTAATGTAATTTTTTTGTTTTGATATTTATGGCTTCTTTGACCTCATCTCCTCCTCAAATTATAAAAACAAAATGAGAATTTGTTTGTCACCCTAAGTCTGTTGGTTGTTGCTTTGTATAGTGTTCTAGAGAATTACTAGCTCTAGGGTTTTAGCCTGTTAAAAGCTAAGGGACACAGATGTAGAATACAAGCTTATGGTTACCAAGGGGGAAACAGAGGGATGGCATAAATTGGGAGATTAGGATTGACATATATGTACTACTATTAATATGTGTATATATTAGTAAAATCGGTAACTAATAACCTTCTGTATAGCACAGGGAGCCTTTTTCAATACTCTGTAATGACCTTTATGGGAAAGGAATTTGAAAAAGAGTGGCTGTGTGTGTATGTGTAACTGATTCACTTTGCTGTACAGCAGAAACTAACACAACATTGTAAATCAGTTGTACTCCAATAAAAATTAGTTTAAAAAGCTAAGGGAGTTACTTCTGCAGTCTTCAGTCCCAAGACACATGGCTAAGCCAGTAAATGGCATTTTGGAGAATACTTCTTCAGACTTGACATCTGGCATGCTGTGAAACCCTAAGAGCAATGGCCTTTAAACCTCCTGGAAATTTTTTAGGATCCCCACAAAAAGTTTTACATCGCCCTTTACAAAAAAGAAGCAAAAGAGGTAGGAACACTAAGCTGTCATGTAAACATCAGTAAGTGTTTGTCGCTTACTTGTGCCCAGCTCTTTGCAATCCCATGGATTGTAGCCTGTCAGGCTCCTCTGTCCCTGAAATTCTCCAGGCAAGAATACTGGGGTGGGTTGCTGTTCCCTTCTCCTGAAGATCTTGCCGACCCAGGGATCAAACCCGGGTCTCCAGTACTAGGTATTTTTTTTTATACTTGTCATCCGGTTAATTTCATTCTTAGGTAAGGAGAAACCCTGGAGGAAAGGAAGCCTAAGGATAGGCTGACTCAGCTTACAGATTTGTTGAGGCATTGCCTGCCTTCAAATAGAAATGGTTCTCAGAGGATCTGAGGTGTTGCAGGGATAGGCAACCCAGACATAAGTCATCTTTCTTGGGTTATTCTACCCTCACACTGAGGTCAAACTCATTATCTGGTTGCATTCTCCACTCATTTATTCCCTACCTGCTTCTTCCCCAAACCCTGTAACTCTGACTTAAAAAACTTTGATGTATAATACAGATTTAGTAGAGGTATCCTGGGAGATTAATATAATAACAGTCCTCTCCAGGAGTTCTCCATCCATTCTTTTTCTTTCAACAAGCTCCTTCCTATGCTCTCTAGCCAGCTGTGGTTCCTTAGCCATTCTTAGAATCCCCTCAAGCAGCTTAAACCTCTCACAGGACAAAACCTGACTGAGAACATTAAGCAAACCAGAAACCTCGGCATTTAACCAAACTAAGAACACCCATAGTCTCCAAAGTATTTCCTGGGTAATTGAAATTCATCCTGTTACAAAGATGGTAGAAATTTTGTTTCCATCTTCATCTTCCTTTTCTATTTTCACAGCTGCAGTGATAGCTTCCACTCTTTCTTAATCTCCCAACATAGCTTCAAAGAGTTTGTTCTCATTTAGGCACACATACAGTAGGAAATATATGCACATAATTCATTTAGAGCCTGATTTTTTGGTTATAGGTTTGCCTGTGGAATTATATAGTCCTAAATCAGCTCATTACCAAGAAACATTTCCTTCATTCATTGCATAAGCATTGTTTAAGTGTCTATGTTGTGCCAGACACTTGGATTTAAAAACTTTACCATCAGTTTTTTTCAGAAGTTTTGCCGTCAGATCAATAGCAAACTATTGAAACCCTCAACTGTGTATCATTCTCCCCGTCATTCTTACTTAGGGGATCTTGAGCTGAAGCCCTCAACATTCCTCATTATTGACCCTCTCTTGGGACTTTTGAAGATTCAAGAAACTCAAGATTTGGATGCTGGTGATTATACGTGTGTTGCTGTCAATGATGCTGGAAGAGCAACTGGCAGGATAACTCTGGATGTTGGCTGTAAGTAAGCATCCTGGCTCTGATAGACAAGTTTGTTTTGAAATTGACCTGGAATTTTGTCATGCTCACAGCTTTGAAACAGTTAGTGGAAATATTTGTCAGAATGGCAAAATTAGAGTTAGCATTTCATATTATTAATGTAATGTAGTTAACATTTACCAAGTTTTTTTTTCCTATTTACCAAGCACTGTACTAAGAACAGTGTGTATATATATGTGTGTGTGTGTGTCTATGTATATATATATATATGTATGCATTATATCATTAAACCCTACTAAGTTTTTTTTCTGTTTACCATGCACTATGCTAAGAACACCCCACTCCAGTACTTCTACCTGGAGAATCCCATGGGCAGAGGAGCCTGGTGGGCTGCAGTCCATGGGGTCGCTAGGAGCTGGACACGGCTGAGCGACTTCCCTTTCACTTTTCACTTTCATGCATTGGAGAAGGAAATGGCAACCCACTCCAGTGTTCTTGCCTGGAGAATCCCAGGGACGGGGGAGCCTGGTGGGCTGCCGTCTATGGGGTCACACAGAGTTGGACATGACTGAAGTGACTTAGCAGCAGCAGCAGCATGCTAAGAACAGTGAATATATATATGTGTGTGTGTGTGTATGCATTATATCATTAAACCCTTCTAACAATCTTAAGAGGAATATACTATAATTTTCCCCACTACAAAGGTAAGGAAATGGAAACTTAAAAATGTCTAAGCAAATTGACCAGCTCAAGAGCTATGGAGGGACGGCCTGGTTGTTTGAACCCAGGTTGTTTGATTTCAGAGACTATAAGCTTCAGTGTCTCTCATCTGTTTGCCAAACATTTTCCAATCAGGAGTCATCCATTTGGACAGCAAATTCCTAAGTATTAACATCTGAAGGCCGAAAATTAGACTTTGGCTTTCGATCATGATTTGGAAATGTTGATGACAGAAAAGGTAGCAGATTGTCCTCTTCCTTCTTTTTTTTTTTTAAATTCACTAGCAGTGACTCCTTTGTGTATAAGAACAAAGCATGAACTACAAATAAACATCAGTCACAATGGGAATGATACAGCATGCGCATGACAACTTCAGTCGAATTCCTCAAGGAGTTTGGTCCTCCCTTCTTCGTCTCTCCATCTCATGCTTCTTGAAAAATAAAATTACACAGTTATGGTTAACACATGAAATAAAGCAGAGCTTGTTTCATACGAGAAAGAACCCAGCAGCTTAATTTTAACAGATAAGTCATATGGTTGCATCACTTAAATTTATAAAATATGATTTATGCATGATGATTTTCAAGCCAAAACTTTTTTTTTTAAAGGTTAAGAACTATAAAGAAAGTGCATTTTTTATTTTGAATAAAGTAACACAGAACATTTTAGTTCTACCGTCTTAGTTCTTTAAATGAAAATCATGTCCCTCTAAGCTTAGTATTTTGTTTTGTATAAACTAAATGTTTTCCCTCTTGGGATCTTTTATGATCCCCATGCCCTTGGGCTTTCTGGTGAACACTCTTCATTCTTGGTGATTATGCCCTTTGGGTAGAATCAACAAAGCTGAATATGGTCACAAAGATCACTGTAGAATCTGTCTGGGGCACAGCAAGATGTGTTTGAACCATGACTAAACCCTGTGGTTACTGAGAGAAGTGCTTTGGAAATAAGATTGGAATCTCGGGGTGTAAGGTCTCTAAATCTATCAGCAGAGTGTAAGATACAAGAAATGCTTTTAGAAATACTGGGTTGGCCAACCCATCTACCAGTGTTCAGAAAAACTCAAATGAACTTTTTGGCCAACCTAATATAAGGCCCAAATGAAGGGGGTGATCAGATACAGAATTCTTGTTTTTTAGAAATATACAAAGTACAGAGTTTGACTTCTCAACATTTTCTAGTTTTGCTTTTCCCTCTTCCCTGCATGTATATTTTTTTGTTAACCCAACATTCTTTTAGAGTCATCTAGCTCTCAGTTCAGTTCAGTTCAGTTCAGTCGCTTAGTCGTGTCTGACTCTTTGCGACCCCATGAATCACAGCACGCCAGGCCTCCCTGTCCATCACCAACTCCTGGAGTTCACTCAGACTCTCGTCCATTGAGTCAGTGATGCCATCCAGCCATCTCATCCTCTGTCTTCCCCTTCTCCTCCTGCCCCCAATCCCTCCCAGCATCAGAGTCTTTTCCAATGAGTCAACTCTTCGCACGAGGTGGCCAACGTACTGGAATTTCAGCTTTAGCATCATTCCTTCCAAAGAAATCCCAGGGCTGTTCTCCTTCAGAATGGACTGGTTGGATCTCCTTGCAGTCTAGCTCTAGAGGAGTGAAATAGCTTGGCGAAAAGGGAATGATATCCTCAACCCCTCCAAGATTGTAGAAAATCTCCAGAGAAAAGGGAGTGACACCCTCAACCTTCCAAGATTGTAGAAAACCTAAACACCTTAACATGCTTACTTGGTGCCTTCTTAATTTTTTTAGCTTCTGGACTTGCCAAGTTTCTCTTCTGATGAGCAAAAAGCAATATAAAAGTTAGAGCTGTCTGTGCTGGAGTGACTTGGAGTAGATTAGGAAACATCCTAATAAATATTTTATAACCTAGACATCAATCTGCCTCTTTGTCTTCAGTCCATCTCTAATTAGTGCCCTCAGGTCTCTTGCCCTCTTGTATTTACACCCCCTCAGACAGGCTATAATCTGGAATCATCTTCACATCCTTTCCTATAACCATGGTGCTCACACACCAGTGGGAAGGATCACCTAAACCTTGGACTGTGATAAATTAACAAAATCCTTCCTCAGCTCTTGACTCAGAGCTCAGTCCTCCCGTATGTCTGTGTGTAACTTTCTCTCCCATTCCCTACGGACAGTTCAAAGCTGAGAACTTTTTCAAGTTTCTTCCTAATCTCCACCACCTTTTCTCTCAGCTGTGGCTTTCCCTTCCGCCTCAGAGATAGAAGTGAGACATTTTGGCAGTCAGTCCCTTTGCCTCCTACCTCTGTGTCTATAGACTAATCCTCACCTCCTTCTCTCTCCTCTCCAAGATTGTGAAAGAAATGAAGATGGGGAAAAGTTGATAAGATGGTAATATATGGATCAAAGGACTAAAGGTCATTAACAGCAAACAGATTCTGAAAGACTTACCTCAATAAGTCTTTAATTGGTACTTAACAAGTACCAACCATTGTGTGAAGCATCTCACATACATTATTTTGTTTCATAATAACTATGAAGTCTGCACGATGAGTATCTCTATTATGAGCTCAAAGAGGTTAGGTAAATTATCCAACATCATACTGCTAATAAATGATAGACCTAAGAGGACTCAGCCCTTTCATCTGTTATATTCATCTGTTACGAGACCACAGGCAAGTTGTTGTTCAGTCACCCAGTCGTGTCTGACTCTGCGACCCCACGGACTGCAGCATGCCGGGCCTCCCTGTCCATCACCGACTCCTGGAGTTTACTCAAACTCATGTCCATTGAGTCAGTGATGCCATCCAACCATCTCATCCTCTGCCTTCTCCTGCCTTCAATCTTTCCCAGCATTAGGGTCTTTTCAAATGAGTCAGTTCTTCGCATCAAGTGGCCAAAGTATTGGAGTTTCAGCTTCAGCATCAGTCCTTCCAATGAATATTTAGGACTGATTTCTTTTAGGATGGACTGGGTGGATCTCCTTGCAGTCCAAGGGACTCTCAAGAGTCTTCTCCAACACCACAGTTCAAAAGCATCAATTCTTCTGTGCTCATCTTTCTTTATAGTCCAACTCTCACATCCATACATGACTACTGGAAAAACCATAGCCTTGACTAGACGGACCTTTGTTGGCAAAGTAATGTTTCTGTTTTTTAATATGCTGTCTACATTGGTTGTAACTTTTCTTCCACAGAGTAAACATCTTTTAATTTCATGGCTACAGTTACTATCTGCAGTGATTTTGGAGCCCAAAAAATAAAGTCTGCCACTGTTTCCACTGTTTCCCCATCCATTTGCCATGAAATGATGGGACCAGATGCCATGATCTAAGTTTTCTGAAAGAAAAATAGATGGCTGTCCCTCACTGTCTTCCAAAATTTGCCCAAGTTCATGTCCATTGCATTGGGGATGCCATCCAGCCATCTCATCCTCTGAAGCCCTCTTTTCCTTCTGTCCTCAATCTTTCCCAGCATCAGGGACTCTTCCAGTGAATCGTCTGTTCTCATCAATGACCAAAATACAGGAGATCCACTTCAGCATCAGTCATTCCAGTGAATATTCAGGGTTGATCTCCCTTAAGATTGACTGGTTTAGCAAATAGTTATAGTGAAATTAAAAAACTGTTTTGAGTTTAGAAAACTGTGGTCTGGGCATGAAATTTGATGAAAAGGAGGAATTGCTGGAGAGCTGAAGGTCTCGAAGTTGGTAGCTGGTTGACATGGGCCTCAGAGGAACATGATTACTAATTTGGAGCAGAGAGGTAGAAATTTGAAATGGCCTTAAAATAAAAGGATGTAAGAAAAAAAGTTATATATAGTTATATATTTATCCCTTGTTCCTTGATCTGGATTTTTTTTCTCTTCACTCATATTCAAAATCTTCACTCTCAGTGACCTTTTCTAAAACAATGGCTTCCTTAATTTTATTCCAGTAATTTTCCTGATGGAGCTACTTACATAAACTCTATTGTTTGCTTACTGTAACCTTGATCATTGTTAGCAGTTGCCAAATAACTTAATATTACATCACCATTCATAATTTTGGCATGCCTTAACTATTTCCCTATTCACTGTTAGTATTCTGATCATTGTATTAATAGCTCACAGAGTTTGATTAGACCTTTTCTGGCTACCTAAAAGTACTGTTGCATATCCTAGCAAATAGGTGATGTAACTGCCACACACTATGCATGTCACAGTTGTGATGGTTCTGATTACTACAAGTAGGTTTAAAAGCAACCTTCCCACCCTCCCCCCCAAAAAAAGCCAAGTTTTACCCAGAATTTATATAGAGGTTAAGAGAATGGGCTGTAAAAAATGACTGGGTTTTCTGCCTAGCTTTTACTAGTACCTACTTGACAGGTTGGACTTCTCACATGACTCCGTGGTAAAGAATTCACCTGAGAAGCAGGAGATGTGTGTTCAGTCCCTGGGTCAGGAAGATCCCCTGGAGATGGAAATGGTAACCCACTCTAGTTTTTGTGCCTGGGAAATCTCATGAACAGAGGAGCCTGCTGGGCTATAGTCCATGGGGTTGCAAAAGGAGTCAGACATGACTGAGCAACTAACCAACCTACCAACCAACAACTTGATAGGTTGGCTGTAAAGATGAAATGAGGTATTGTAGCCCATGCATTGGGTTGGCCAAGAAGTTCATTCGGATTTAAATTTCTTGGCCAACCCAATACATTCAGTATGTGAGCAGTTACTGTTTTTCCTCAAAGCTGCTTAATGGGACGTGTATCAGATAGGTGAATATTTACTTTACAACCTGAGTGGTAGTTTTGATTCTCCAAGTCTTGAAAAATAATACAAAAAAAGCATTAAAAATAGTGGTATAGCATTTAAGATTAAGCATTGTGCTTTTAATATGATAGTGTTTCAACTTGATTTTTGAAAAGAGGGCTTGAGATAATTTAAGTGCTACTTTTAGTAGTGCATAAAATTATTCCTTTGAGTTCCAGAACTATTGGGCATAAATTTAAGTAGATTATGACTTAAGAAGAAAAACTTGCTTTTATCCATATCATGTAACTAGCTGGACTTTCAGATTGTTTTTGTGGGTCTGTTACTTCACATAAACAATGCTAGATCAAAAAATAATCATAAAAAGTCTGTTTCATGTTATTTTTGAGTTCTATCTTCTTGTGAGTCTCCATTTTCCTATTTCTCATTATCATGACTTTAAGTTGTGGGCATTTCAGGTCAGGGCTCAGGGAATGTTACCAGTGCTTTTCATCCTTTTTCAAAAGGATGTCATTTGGAAGAGAAAAGGATTGGCTACATCAAACAAAAAGCTGGCCTGGCAGTGACTCTATTTGCAGGATTCCACACCACAGAGGGTGACTTAGACTGTGGTTTCATGTTTTGTGGTTTGGTAGAACCAAAACAGGGTGTTCAGCCATTTTAGAAAAAAAATTCTCAGTTGGACTGCTGCTAAGTCACTTCAGTCGTGTCCGACTCTGTGAGACCCCATGGATGGCAGCCCACCAGGCTCCCCCGTCCCTGGGATTCTCCAGGCAAGAACACTGGAGTGGGTTGCCATTTCCTTCTCCAACGCATGAAAGTGAAAAGTGAGAGTGAAATCGCTCAGTCGTGTCCGACCCTCAGTGACCCCATGGACTGCAGCCTACCAGGTTCCTCCGTCCATGGGATTTTCTAGGCAAGAGTACTGGAGTGGGGTGCCATTGCCTTCTCCATCAGTTGGACTAATGTAATGCAAAAGTTGCCATAGTCGGGAGAGATTTAATTATCACTGAAGGAACTAGAATAACTATAGAATAGGTTTTAGATCATGATGGTGAATCTGTTTGTAAGTTTTATATTTTCGAAATAATACGTTCATACAACCACATCCACCTGTAAGTAACACCAAAGCTGTACTGAGCATTAACCCCGTGCGATCAAGGTGCTTGCACATAAATATTTAGGGGATCACAGAGGACCCAGCATAATAAATCTATTAGACTATATGCAGAAGCCAGGGACTTCCCTGGCAGATCAGTGGCTAAGACTTCACTTCCAGTGCAGAAAGTGAGGGTTCGACCCCTGACTGGGAGTTAAGATCCCACATGC
Source organism: Bos javanicus (assembly GCF_032452875.1). Lineage (NCBI taxonomy): Eukaryota > Metazoa > Chordata > Mammalia > Artiodactyla > Bovidae > Bos > Bos javanicus. The sequence continues at coordinate 67,699,790 of NC_083883.1, forward strand.
CTCGGGGCCCAAAATCCAAAACATAAAACAGAAACAGTATATATTGGGGGCAGGAGGAAAAGGGGACGACAGAGGATGAGGATGGCTGGATGGCATCACTGACTCGATGGACGTGAGTCTGAGTGAACTCTGGGAGTTGGTGATGGACAGAGAAGCCTGGCGTGCTGCAATTCGTGGGGTCGCAAAGAGTCAGACACGACTGAGCAACTGAACTGAAATGACTGATAATGATTCTTTCTTTTACGAACATGAGATAGGATATGTTATTATCTCTCTTTTGGGAAATTTAGACTGGGGGAGGTAAAATAATTTTTCAAGTTTATATACTAAGAAGTAGTGAAGCTGCGATTTGATACCACCTGAAAGTGAAATGAAGTGAAGTCGCTCAGTCGTGTCCGACTCTTTGCGACCCCGTGGACTGTAGCCCACCAGGCTCCTCTGTCCATGGGATTCTCCAGGCAAGAATACTGGAGTGGGTTGCCATTTCCTTCTCCCTGGATCTTCCTGACCCAGGGATCAAACCCCAGTCACCCACATTGCAGGCAGATGCTTTACCCTCTGAGCCACCAGGGAAGCCACCTGGTGGGCTGTCATTTCCCTAAGCTGCTTCTCTAATCTACTAGCTCCTCTGTGTTTGTTGCTCAGTCGTTCCCACTCTCTGTAACCCCATGGGCTGGGGCCCGCCAGGCTCCTCCATCCATGGGATTCTCAAGGCAAGAATACTGGAGTGGGTTTCCATTTCCTTCTATTTTTTGTTTGTTTGTTTTTAACTAAATTAAATTCTTCTTCCTTTCCCTCTGATTTTGCTAACCTATTTACCATCCACCCAGCATAATTCACTTGGAGTCTGAGTTGGCCACACTCAGAAGCAGGAAGTTCTTAAAAGGCCTCTTGAGCTGCTTCATACTGAGGTTCACTTGTCATTGACGCTGTCTTGGCTGCTCATCTAGTGCCTGGTACTCTCGTTTTCCTTGTTTTCTGGTACTAGGACGTTTATTCCCTGACCTTGTGCTTGTCTCGTGCCTCACCCTGTTCCCAAAGCTTCTTCACCACAGGTGACTTCTCTCAGCTCAATTGAGTTTTATGGGGCACAGCTTGAGCTTCACTTATCCTTTTAAAATCTGGTTTGTTCTTGACTTTCTTGTCTGAAAAGTCTCATTCGTCTCCATTTTCACTGATGACTGTGTTCTGTTATGTCACTAATCTTGGTTTCCTCCCAAAGAGTTGATTAGTCCCAGGCTTCTGCATATCTTTTGCTTTTCTGGAGCTTATTTTCGGTCCCATCTCTAGACTCACCTGTTCACTCTGAACCTAGCATATTTTGTGACATTTATACATCTCTTTTTCAGAAAAGCAACTAGCTCTAGAATAAATGACTAATCTCACTCCAGATAAAAGTAAGGCCTTACATAACTAGGAAAAGCAAACAGTGAGCTGCTTTCTAAACTATTTTTAAGTGCATTTAATTTACCTATTGTTTTTTATTAGTCAAATTCCCATATAGAGGTAAGAGAAATCTGAATAGATACACAACTTCTTTTTAGAAACACATTACTCAATAGTAGTGTTAAATTTTATTTTATGTAGTTTCAATAAACACATGGCAGGACTTATGACATTGCCGTGTTTTTTCAAAATTCAAGTTCAAATGTACTCGAACAATGTTTTCAGCTTGTACAGCTAATGCGCACACACACACATGCTAGGTTATTGTTGTTTTAATACTGATTTCGTCATTCACAGATATCTAGCAGTCATGTATAATGCACAGAGTGCCATGTTAGTTGCTATAGAAGATAAAAACATGGTTGCAAATATAAATTCTCTGCAGAAAGTCAAATGTGTAGTCTAGTAAGAGACTGAATGGAGCCATTGCCATGCGAGTGATATAGAGTGAGTTCTCTGAAACCTCAGAGAGGGAAAAAAATCATATCCATTTAGGATGGTAAGACAGGTGATTGAGGAAGGGCCTTTTGAACTGCATTCAAGAACCCTTAGTATTTCAATAGCCAGAGAACAACTTCATACATTGCATTTGAAAGGAGTAGTCTTGGCACAGGTGCTGATTTGAGAAAGGTCAGTCTTTGCCTGGAGTAAATTCTGATTGTCCAGAGAATAAGATTTGTATAGAGAACTAATGGAAAATAGGGCTACAAAGTTAACCTGGGCTAAGGGACCTCCTTTAATAAAGCACTAATGCTACCTGGGAGACAAGTGTACACCCAAGTCCCAGAATTACCATTTAGAAGGAGAGAAGTGATCTTCACACCTATTTTTACCAGGTGGAAAACAGCTTGAATTTGGGCATTTATAAGAACCCATAGAAAAGACTGGCTGACAAAATGATAAGGAACTGTGACTCTGGAGTCAGATCAGTCTGATTTTCAATACTAGTTCCATTGTTCAGCTCCATGTGACACTTAGCAAATTAACCATCTCTGTTTCAGCTTCTATAAAATTGGGATAATAACAGTATCTGCCTCATAGGGATATCATGAAGATCAAATGAGATAATTAATGAAGAGGACTTAACCAAGTCTCTGGCTCTATATGCTATAGTTGTTGCAATTCATAACCAATGTTTAATCTTGACATTATTAAGGAGACCTTCTTAGGGTACTTCCTCTATATTGAACAGGCTTCATCTTACCTCTAAAAGTATCTTATATGTTTCTCCTTGCCTGATGCCTCACACATCATTACTCATAAGTTCTGTGGGATATACTGAGAGCCATCTATTCAGGCTTGCTGACAGCATCCTCCCTATCTTGCATTCCTGTGTTTTCCAAGGTAGGTCTGTTAACCTCTCATTTTCCCTTCTGGCTTCTGTGGTTACCTAAATTATGTAGATAACTGTGAATTTCTTATCTGTAATTTTATAATTTCTGAATCATTTCTTAACTCTAAGATTAATCACTCCCTAGGCTCCATTTATCAAAAGCTACCCTGTAAATTTAAATTACTGATTTTTAAGCTTCAATTTCTTTAACTCAAAAATACAAAAAAAAAAATATAAAAGATATTGAGAAGCAAGAATGTGATATATACCAATAATATAATTGAAGATTAAATTCTGTCTGCTTGTTAGATAGTGGTCTATTAAAGAATAAACCCTGATATGAATTGATTTATTTAAAAATTCCACAAAAAGAAGTAAGTTTTGGAAATTGTCTAAAGTATTTCTTTACAAAGCAGACTTATTTATTAGAAAATTTAAAGTTTTGAGGAGTGTGGCATAAACTAAAAGGCAAATTCCAGAAATGAAAGATTCTCTTTAGTTAAGGAAATCCTGATTTAAATTGTCATTGCTTCTATCATATCACATTAAGGCAATAGTTGGACTTCCTTATGCCTCTATTCATTTATTAAGAAAATGTGTTTTTAATAGCAGACAAGAATATTTAAAACAGATATTTATAGTAGTATATGAACAATAAGTTGATTCAAATTCAATCTGTTGTTTGTTTATTAAATTCAGTTCAGTTTAGTCGTTCATTTGTGTCCAACTCTTTGCGACCCCATGGACTGCAGCACGCCAGGCTTCCCTGTCCATCACTAACTCCCGGAGCTTGCTCAAACTCATGTCCATTGAGTCAATGATGCCATCCAACCATCTCCTCCTCTGTTGTCCCTGTCTCCTCCCTCCTTCGATCTTTCCCACCATTGGTGCCGGGGTCCAGCCCCAGCTGATCCAGGGTATTCGAAGGAGAGACGGCCTAGGCGACTATTTATATGCTAATTAGAGATATAAAGAATAATAGAGTGAGGATAGCTCAGTAGGAAAATTCAGTGGAGAAAAGAGGCTGAGTAGCTTGGTTTACGCGGGAGACCAATAAAACTTCAAGACAAGAAGTTTGCACCACTTACGTAGGCCTCAGGCGCCCTCTCGAATAGCGGAAGGTGCCTCACCCTAGACACCTTCTCGAGTGGGTCTTAGAAGCCCAGGCATAATTAGTAAGCATGGTGGGTTCCGCGCTCCAGATGGAGACTTCAGCCAGAATGTGAAAAGAATGACATGGGGAGACCAAGCGCTGGTGAGCAAGGCCCATAGCTTTATTTTTAACAGGGGCTTTTATACCCTAAGTTACACATAGAGGATAATAGGGGATGCAAAGTCAGCAGTCTTTGATTCTTATCAAAAACCAGGGTTTCTTTCCTGCAAATTTATCGTATACAAATGGTTTAGGTGATTTACATCATCTTCTGGCCAGAAGGCCTACTAACATTTTATGACTCTTGACAAGGACTTATCAACAAATACTTATTTACTCTAAGAGTAATTATTTTAAGGTTTGGCGCCATCTTGCGAAGATAAAATTGCATTCCTATAGGGTGGATGTGTAATGGGTTTACAACAAAGGAAAGAATTTATTACCTTAAGGGTCTAAAGTTACTAACACCAAGGCCACTACTTATTTTTTCTACATACCAACTATTAATTAATACACATTCAAGGATACAATTCAGGGGATGTGAAAACTTGGCAACAAACATTGACTCATCAATGAAATCCCTTACTAGTCTTATTCTGACAGTTTCTAACTCTCTGAGAGGCTCTAAGCTATTTGAATATCTTAAGCTTCCCGTGCCTCTCGAGGCTGGGAGACTGTAAACAATCGTATGCATAGCTGTAGGAGTCCGGGTAAACTTGTCAGGCGAGTTAGAGAGCCATCTGAGGGGTTTGGATTTAAACACTCCTAATTGCCCAGGAACTTTATTAATTGGAGATGTAAGTTAACTCTTTGACAGAGAGAGCGAGATGGTGGTAGGGGACAGCCCCCAGTAAAGTCAGAGGTGAGAGCACAAAGCAATAAAGTAGGCAGACTCTGGTTTTTGGGGGGAAGATGCTCGAGAATATCCGGGTGGACTCCTGAGGTTCCATCCCGCCTTTGCGTATGCCGAGCCTCCTTCCTCATGACCTGTGTCACGAGTGGAATGCCTCACCGGCTCCCGGCACATTGGGATCTTTTCCAGTGAGTCAGTTCTTCACATCAGGTAGCCAAAGTATTGGTGTTTCAGCTTCGCATCAGTCCTTTCAATGAATATTCAGGACTGATTTCCTTTAGGATGGACTGGGTGGATCTCCTTGCAGTCCAAGGGACTCTCTAGAGTCTTCTCCAACACCACAGTTCAAAAGCATCAATTCTTCGGCACTCAGCTTTCTTTATAGTCCAACTCTCACATCCATACATGACTACTGGAAAAACCATAGCCTTGACTAGATGGACCTTTGTTGGCAAAGTAATGTCTCTGCTTTTCAATATGCTGTCTAGATTTGTCATCACTTTTCTTCCAAGGAGCAAGCATCTTTTAATTTTGTGGCTGCAGTTTACTCATGCTGTTTATTAAATTAGCTATAAATTAATATCTATTTCATGTGCCTGTATACGATACCAATAACTGTTTTTGTTTTTGTTTTTTTTTTCATTTTAAATATCTTCCAGCACCTCCAGTTTTTATACAAGAACCTACTGATGTATCCGTGGAGATTGGCTCAAATGTGACATTACCTTGCTATGTCCAGGGTTATCCAGAACCAAAGATTAAATGGCGAAGAGTAGACAACATGCCCATCTTCTCAAGACCTTTTTCAGTGAGTTCCATCAGCCAACTAAGAACAGGAGATCTCTTTATTTCAAGTAGGTTAAAGGAAATATATTTTATACAAATATGTACATTGAAAGTATACATTTTTTATACATAGGCCTTGATATGTTCAAAATAGTAACTTAATCTTACCAACACATTTTGTGTTTGTTGAATTTCATTTTAAAATAATACTGAACTCATGCCTGGGATTTATCGTAAATGAATAGCATTTTATTCAATTTTATGTTGTTACTGTATCATAAAGACTTATGAAGCAGTATGTCTTGTTTATAGCTCAGTTTCCTATTACAAATAGAGTCAACCTGGGCCTGTAGGTAGATAAGTAATCATGTCTTATTTACTCTTGTACCAACTGTTGTATAGAGAGGTAAAATATTACTAGTAGTTAGTTAATATTAATTGGGGCCAAGAATTCATAATCACATGCATAGGGACCCTATTGACTATCAATTTTGACTAAAAACTATCTATCTGGAGCAAAACATTTTTTAAAAAGTAAAATATTCCATCATCTCAAACTTTTACTGATAATCTCTTAAGCATTCAGATATTTGTAAACTCTTAGTACTTTTTCAAATATTGTTAAGAATATTTGGATAATGGCATAAGAGGAGTAAAAACAATTCAATGATTAATTGACTTTTTTTAAAAAATGCGTTTTAGGGTATTTTGCAGAAAGCCCCCCCATAAGTGATTTTCATGTTTATTAACAATGTCAAATGTACATTAACCTCTCTTAAAGTTTCAGTACAAATTAAACTAATTACAAGCACTTACATGTTCAGCTTTGTGCTAGTCTCTATGGTGAAGACTGAAGTCAAAATGGGGTTCCTCCCTCAGATATTTTATAATCTACTGTCTGCCAAGTGGCCATATTAGTACATATGAGAACTACTCAATAGATGGGTCATATTGTACAGAACCTGAAATGTGCAGGTGAAGAAATGTAGTTGGTAAGGTAGCAAATAGCCCCCCAAGCTTCCTAGGCAGGAAAAGGCATGTGAAAGTACTGTTTCAGAACAGCTCCTCTGCAGGATAGAGGAGACGTGCTAGAATGAAGAATAGAGAAGCTCACACAGGTAGGTTGACACAGTGGTGATGAGAAACAGCCCAGAGGGAAACAAAAAGACTTGAAAACAAATCAGTTGGTGGAAATGAAAGAAAAGAAAAAATAAACAAGGGCAGTGTATTCATCAGTGGTTGCCCATTTGCTCAAAGTAAATTATCTAAAAGGAAGCTAGCAATTAGAAATTTAGTTCTCAGTGGTATTTTGTATTTCTCTTCAAAATAATCTGAATTGATAATATGAAAAATATCTTGGTTAGAAATAATCTCCAACTTATTAACCAGGTGGTTTGCCAAAGTTGCCTTGGCAAATGAATGTTTGCTAATTTTGAGAGTACATGCCATCAACATTTACCAGATGCAATTCTATAGTTACATGCATGTGGTTAACAGAGTAGAAACTTGGTCAGCACTCTTTGAGACAGGAGGGACGTATTCATAATGGAAAACTATTATTTTTTCTCTGTCAGTGTCTTATCAATAGATTAAAATGTGCTTATTTTAGTTAAGATATTTGCAAAGATGACAGTCAGTCCCCTATTTAAAACCTTCTTTTGACTTCCCAGTTGTTCATAAGATAAAACTATGCTTTTTAAAAGGCAGCAGTCTGCCTCTTTATCTTTAGGCTCCTGATTATGTCCACACAACCTGTAACCCAGTAATCCTTCCCCTTATCCCCAACACAATCTTTAATTTAAAATATTTCATAAATGTGCTTTTAATTACTCTGAAAATTTTATATATTTGACTGACCTACATAATAAAAAAATTTAACATGCAAATTTAGTACAAAAGAAAACAAAGTAATTTTTCTTAAAATAATTCATATTTCAGTAGATAAATGGGCTTCCCTGGGGTGGCTCAGCGGTAAAGAATCTGCCTGAAATGCAGGAGACCCAGGTTTGATCCCTGGGTTGGGAAGATCCCCTGGAGGAAGGGCATGGCAACCCACTCCAGTACCCTTGCCTAGAGCATCCCATGGATAGAGGAGCCTGGTGGGCTGCAGTCCATAGGGTCACACAGAGTTGGACACAACTGAAGCGACTCAGTAGCAGCAGCAGCAATAGATAAATATCCAGGCAGTGCTCACAGAGTATGCATACATGTTTATTTACATCACCATGAATTTGACAGCTAAAATGTAGAGTGATAAAGGAATATGGATTGATGACCCAGAAACCCTAGGCTGATTCTAAAATGGTATACAATTTTGGAAAAGTTCTTTCTTTCTTCCACTTAAACAGGATTAGGTTGTAGGCTCAAATAATTATAAATAAAGTCATCAAATCCAAAAATTTCCAGTGGGGGCTTCGAAAGTCTTGCTGAACTTGGGATATTATGCCTATTGTGAATCCATCCCCCGCATTGTCTGCCTAGTTGTCGCCAGTAGACACTCCTTATCATTTGCTGTTGTTATTTTAAATCATGTCTGACTCTTTATGACCCCATGGACTGTATCCTGTTAGGCTCCTCTGTCCATGGGATTTTCTGGGCAAGATTACTGGAGTGTATTGCCATTTTCTCCTCCAGGGGCTCTTCCCGACCCAGGGGTCAAATCCACATCTCCAGGTTTCCTGCATTACAGATGGATTCTCTACTGCTGAGTCATGGGTGAAGCCTCCCCTAATCATTGTACCAATGAAAACAGTCTCTCCTGCCAGCCTCCAAAATGTCCCCAGGGAGGTGATACATATTTCCATTCTTTGAACAGAGCATGATTTTTCAAGTCATGTTCTTGCCTTTGAGCCGATTGGGTTTGGACTGCCCTTCCTCTGTTCTACCTGTTGTTTAAGGTGTTTAAGGTATAGCTCAGACTTCCCTCGTGGCTCAGAAGTAAAGAACCCACCTGCAATGCAGGAGGGGCTGGAGATATAGGTTCAATTCCTGGGTTGGAAAAATCCCCTGGAAGAGGAAATGGCAACCCATTCCAGTATTCTTGCTTGGGAAATCCCAAGGACAGAGGAGCCTGGCGGGCTACAGTCCATGGGGTCGCAAAGAATCTGACATGACTTAGTGCACACGCACATGCAGATATTAACTCCTATGTGACTCCTTCCCTAACTCCTCCCACGCCGTCAGACACTTCTGTCTCTCTGCTCAGACCAGACAGCTCATGGTCTGAAGCTCAAGGGAGAGCATTTTCACACTGCAGTAGGATTGTTGTTTTCTATGTCTGTTTTCCTAGAATGGGAACTACCAGGCGGAAGTATCATACTTTCCACTCGCACATCTCAGCACTGTGACTCACATGTGGTTAATGGGTGGTGCTGAGTGAGTGAATCATCTCTTCTTTTTAGACTTATGGGCAAGTGATAAAGGAACATACATTTGTGAAGCAGAAAACCAGTTTGGAAAGATCCAGTCCCAGACAACAGTAACAGTGACAGGACTTGGTAAGATCAATGAAGTACTTAGCACACTTTTTGCAAACATCAGACTTCTCTAACTACCTCATCTCTTCCTTGTACCATTTGAAAAAAAAAAAAAAAGGTAAGTATCTGATTGCAACAGTAGCTGTCCTTCCCTTCTACCCTATTTTGTATTTCCTTGATGTTAAAAGTGGAAATAACCTTAGAGATATCCACTTTAAGCTCCTTACCTTGCACCTGAAGAAATGAGGCTCAGTTGAATAAATTAAGTCTGAGTGTACACACACACACACACACACACACAGGTGGTATTCTTTTCTAGTTCTTTTCTTTATACTTATCATTTTAGTCCACATGGAATGATTTCTGTGTGTGATATGAAGTAGGAATACCAAATCCTTTCTTTTCAAGTGGTAAGACTTTGGTACAGTATCTTTTATTGAATATTCTCTTCCCACTGATTAAAGTCCCCATTATCAAAGTCCCCATTTGGTCACACGCTTAAATTTATATTCGATGTCTGTTCATTGGAACAGCATGTACATATGCTTAAATTTTCCAAGAAGAATCTCTTAGGGCTTTTACTTTGGTTTTTACTTTACTAGGGCTTTTACTTTGACTCATGTTGAGTTTATTCATCAATTTCTAGAAAGGGATACGTTTACAAAGCCTCTGTGCCTTCTATCATTCTGTTTGCCTGAGCTGTTAGGACAGCCTCCTCCTAATCTCATCCCTTCTAATTGTCCCTTGTCCAATAAGTTCCCAGATGAATATTTGCTGATGATTCTACTTTTCTATTTATCGGTGCTTTCACTCACTGTCCATCTGTCTGTTGAATATTTTGCAAATTTCTTGGCTTGACTTTTCTGGCCTTTAAGCCGTAGACCTATTCTATGTAGCTTTCTTTACTTCTATACTATTACTTGTCCTCTTGCCAGTCTCTTTTGCTTTGAAGGGTCCTGTATCTCTATCTTCTAATTTGTGCATTTAAATATCTTGTTCTTCAAAACTCGGTTTTCTAATGGCTTCATTAGTAGTCATCTCGGTCTATAAAAGAATGGGCCTTCCTTTTGAGTGAAATAGGGCTGATGGCGGCTGTGTGTTCTCTCTGATTTAGTCGCTCCACTCATTGGAATCAGCCCCCCAGTGACCAGTGTAATTGAAGGACAGCAGCTTACTTTGCCTTGTGCTCTACTGGCTGGAAATCCCATTCCAGAACGTCGGTGGATTAAGAATTCAGCCATGGTAAGAGCATTTTAAATCCATGCTTTCCTATTCCTAATTTTCTTGAGTAAGAGGCAGTGTGTTTCAACCACTGAAATTTCAATAAAATAAATATGCAAACATTTAAAAAATAAATGTTTTTTCAGTATTAACATGTTTATGCAGTTTATATGATTTTGGAATTAACATGATGGAGAAATGGTCAATGGTGTAATTTTTATGATTTTGCATTAAACTCAGTGTTACTAGAAAATTCCAGAATATGTAAAAAATGAAGCAAGGATGAAGTTTGTTTTCATAGCATTTAAATATTTTATATCCTTCTTTGCAGGACATAATAAAATGTTAATATTCTCATAAAATTGTTTCATTTTATATTTTATTTTATTTCATTTTATATTTTAATCTTTATTATTATCTTCAAACATTCTTTTACAGTGAACTATTTTACAATGTGGATCAATTTTTTCTCATTGTTTTTCAAGGCATAACTTGTGATTATGAAGGAATTTGAAAAATTTTCACAGGTCTAAGGAATTATTCTGTAAACATCTATCTATGGCAATAAATTTTCATCTAGTTCAGAGCATTTTTCCTTCTGTTTTCCAGAATATTTAGACTTACTCTCCTGTTGACGTGCCAATTAAAAGTGAATTGAGTCCATGAAATAAGATGTAAAAATGTTCACATTTGCATAAAAACCCGAGAAAAATTAGTGCACCTCACTCAATAATAAATGCCCTTATGACATAGGATGATACTGTTTGAACACTAAAGTACCCTGTGATTGAACAAAATACATAAATGGTACAGAGTTAGAGGTAATGATTATTAACAAACTGTCGTCACCCTTCTGTCATGTAGTTCCTGTATCATGCATTGACTTCTAATATTTGTATCTGAATAGAGTGGGTGTTGAGATCATTCTCTCAGTTTGAGTGATGCTTGATTCAAAATAAAAGTGTCAAATGGCTTGCAAATGGTAATCCAGTCTTCTTGAAAAAGAACAAATTAAGCCAATACTAAGAGTCAAATTTGGGTTCTGCATGATAACCAAAATTACAGAAACAGGGAATAAATGTTGTTTCTATTTCTTTCCCTTTCCAACATATGCATAATTCTGACAGATGTTAGTGGATAGAGTTTTTGATGGTATATCACAATGACATACGAATGTTACAACGCTTGGTAACATTTTATGCTCATCATTTTTCACTTAAGGATGTTAAAATGAATTCGTTATTTTATAAGACATTTAATAACCCAGTTGGAAAAGAAAGCAGATCTGCTTTTGGCTTAGACACTATTGCCTTTTTAATTAAAAATGACTTTTTTTCCCTTCAAGTTGGTCCAAAACCCTTACATCACTGTACGCAGTGACGGGAGTCTCCATATTGAAAGAGTCCGCTTGCAGGACGGAGGCAAGTATACTTGTGTGGCCAGTAATGTTGCCGGAACCACCAACAAAACCACCACTGTGGACGTGCATGGTAAGAGGTGCACCCATCATAATTTTTTCCCCAGTTCAGAACTGGGTCCATGTCTTTAAATCAAATCACTCTGTTCCTCTAATTATGAGAAGTAGATATCTTTCCTAATTGTTATTCTTAACAAAAACCCTTATTTCTTGAACAGTATTTAACATTGTTAAGACTGTTTCCAGATTTCCCTTTCCAGTGTACACAAAAAGATATTATTGGGAGTCACTAGCTGAGTCTGTCCAAGGGCTTTTGTAAGTGGTTTCTTAATTGATAAAAGTGAACTTAGCTCTCTTTTAAATGTATGTTTAAAAATACATTTTAATTTCAGGCCAGCAGAACTTATTATACCATCCAAACTGCCTCTTCTTTTCAGATTGTGTAATGGCCATGTCCTTTCTGATAACCCCTTTGTGTGTTAGCTAGAAATGACCTAAACTTTTCTAAAGGCCATCTCATGTTCTCCAAACAATCTTTTTGCATGTTATAAAGGTCACAAATAAAAAACTCCAGAAGCTGTCTTTTTTTCCATTCATGAGTAACCATTGTCAACTTTTTACATCTCAATAGACGACAGCTACATAGTTTAAGAAATTGTCATAATTTTTTAAAATATTTCCTTTGAAGACTTTGCAACATTGCTTTTCTAAAGTGTAGTATTAAAAACTAGCTCTGTGTACAGGGATGAAAGTAGAATAGAACATTTATTTTTAGTAGTTGATTCAGTCTTTTTTAGGGCCTGAATTGGACAATCCAGTAATTTCCAAATTTTGCTTGTTCTGTTGAAGTTTCCAGTGAATGCAGGCCATCTTCTTTTTACTGTCTGCTTTTCCTATAAATAGCCTCTTCCACCTCTTTCAGGCTCAGACCAATCTTCTGCCAATCTCCACCAACCTCGTATTAAATATTCTTGAAGAAATAATAAAGTAACACTAAAATAGTTATGGTCCAAAAGAGTTAATACCTAATGCCAGCTTGTCTACAGTTGTGTTTCATCTATCAGTTCAGTTCAGTCGCTCAGTCATGTCCGACTCTTTGCGACCCCATGAATCGCAGCACGCCAGGCCTCCCTGTCCATCACCAACTCCTGGAGTTCACTCAAACTCATGTCCATTGTGTCGCTGATGCCATCCAACCATCTCATCCTCTGTCGTCCCCTTCTCCTCCTGCCCCCAATCCCTCCCAGCTTCAGAGTCTTTTCCAATGAGTCAACTCTTTGCATGAGGTGGCCAAAGTACTGGAGTTTCAACTTTAGCATCATTCCTTCCAAAGAAATCCCAGGGCTGATCTCCTTCAGAATGGACTGGTTGGATCTCCTTGCAGTCCAAGGGACTCTCAAGAGTCTTCTCCAACACCACAGTTCAAAAGCATCAATTCTTCGGCGCTCAGCCTTCTTCACAGTCCAACTCTCACATCCATACATGACCACTGGAAAAACCATAGCCTTGACTAGACGGACCTTTGTTGACAAAGTAATGTCTCTGCTTTTGAATATGCTATCTAGGTTGGTCATAACTTTCCTTCCAAGGAGCAAGCTTCTTTTAATTTCATGGCTGCAGTCACCATCTGCAGTGATTTTGGAGCCCCCAAAAATAAAGTCTGACACTGTTTCCACTGTTTCCCCATCTATTTGCCATGAAGTGATGGGACCAGATGCCATGATCTTCGTTTTCTGAATGTTGAGCTTTAAGCCAACTTTTTCACTCTCCTCTTTCACTTTCATCAAGAGGCTCTTTAGTTCCTCTTCACTTCCTGCCATAAGGGTGGTGTCATCTACATATCTGAGGTTATTGATATTTCTCCTGGCAATCTTGATTCCAGCTTGTGCTTCTTCCAGCACAGCGTTTCTCATGATGTACTCTGCATATAAATTAAATAAGCAGGGTGACAATATACAGCCTTGACGTAAAGGACAGAAATGATATGGACCTAACAGAAGCAGAAGATATTAAGAAGAGGTGGCAAGAATACACAGAAGAACTGTACAAAAAAGAGCTTCACGACCCAGATAATCAGGATGGTGTGATCACTCAACTAGAGCCAGACATCCTGGAATGTGAAAGTCAAGTGGGCCTTAGAAAGCATCACTACAAACACAGCTAGTAGAGGTGATGGAATTCCAGTTGAGCTATTTCAAATCCTGAAAGATGATGCTGGAATATCAGTGCTGCACTCAATGTGCCAGCAAATTTGGAAAATTCAGCAGTGGCCACAGGACTGGAAAAGGTCAGTTTTCATTCCAATCCCAAAGAAAGGCAGTGCCAAAGAATGCTCAAATGACTGCACAGTTGCATTCATCTCACATGCTAGTAAAGTAATGCTCAAAATTCTCCAAGCCAGGCTTCAGCAATACGTGAACCGTGAACTTCTTGATGTTCAAGCTGGTTTTAGAAAAGGCAGAGGAACCAGAGATCAAATTGCCAACATCCGCTGGATCATGGAAAAAGGAAGAGAGTTCCAGAAAAACATCTATTTCTGCTTTACTGACTATGCCAAAGCCTTTGACTGTGTGGATCACAATAAACTGTGGAAAATTCTGAAAGAGATGGGAATACCAGACCACCTGATCTGCCTCTTGAGAAACCTGTATGCAGGTCAGGAAGCAACAGTTAGAACTGGACATGGAACAACAGACTGGTTTCATGTATGGCTAGAGCCCATACATTTCCCAGAGGGTGCTTATGGACTGGTTTGACAATTGACAATAGAAATGTACTCACGTCATCTTCCTTTTACTTCTAACAATTCCTAGAATCTTGTCTTGAGATGAAGTCTGATGTAAATTTTTACGTGGGTCAGAGAGTGACATGATTAGTTGTAAAGTTGGCCAGACCCAAGGAGTTGGAGGAGACCGACAAACCAATGGTATGGTTTATCAAGATAAAGGAAATTTAACAGTGAAAAGTTAAAGAGGTCATTTGAGAACATTGTTTCATCCATCGTAGTCCAAAATGAATAACTGATTTAGTTCATAAGTTTAAGAAAAAATTAACCCAGCCATTTGACATGGACTAAACCAACCAGCTATCCAGAGGAAAGATTTGTCTTTGAGTTGGATGTGATGCAGTATTATAGTTTTTCTATACTTCTGTATATATGTGAATTTCATCACTCTGCCTCTCCACTTTTAAGAATATTTATTATACCCTGAGATAAACCATACTGGAAAAGAATAAAGGAAGATATATATATGTATAAATGAGTCACTTTGCTCTTTATGAGAGAGTAACACAACATTGTAAATCAACTATACTTTGGTTTAATCAATTAAAAAATATAGTAAAGGCCTCAATGAATTCTTAAAATAATTGTATTAACGAATGCACATACAAATGCAAATTAAAATGACAAAGCATTTCATTGTTATGTTCATTTACATAGATTGGCAATCTGGAAAGGAAAACCTCTTCCATACTCAAGTGTCATCAGATTTGAAAACTGGTGCCTGCATTTATAGCTGACATTTGCCTTTATACCTGTCAAACTTAATATGCATTTAAGAAAATGGCTTATTCCACATTGCCGCGAAATGACAGCAAAGTTGAAAGTTGACTATTCCGTGATAATTCTGGGAATTAAATTTCTCGCTTTAAAGAGTAGCCCGACATTCTCGTTTAGGGCTAGGAATTTGCTGCCACTTCTTCAAGAAGATATTTTCTAAGGAATAAGACTAGTCTTAGGAAAATGCAAGTATGGAACAAAGCTAATCTAAGCTTTTCCAAAAGGAAGCTTTTGCACTGAGGTCTCTGGTATCTCTTGTCTGGTTAACTTCAACTCCAGGGTAGCTGGGATCATTCTAAGGATATTTGACTTAAAGACAAGAGATACAGTGAGTGCTTGAGCCCTAGAGAGCAGCTCCATCTTTCAGGGGAAGGAAAGGAAATGCCTGGTGTATATATATACATGCGCTTTTATGATGTTCATTGTGCTGTGTTAGGAACTTTCACGTATGAGAGCGTCTGTAATCAAATTCATTATTTTGAGAACATCAAATAATGGTAATTTTTTGTATTCAGAGAGGTTATAACTGGGCTTCCCTGGTGGCTCAGATGGTGCAGGAGACCCAGGTTCAATCTCTGGGTCAGGAAGGCCCCCTGGAGAAGGGAATGGGAGCTCACTCCAGTATTCTTGCCTGGAAAATCCCATGGACAGAGAAGCCTGGTGGGCTACAGTTCATAGGGTCACAAAGAGTCAGACATGACTGAAAGACTGACACTGGTTATGATTAGCAGATTTACACAGAATGAAATGATAAAATCTTCTCTTTCCTATTGCTTCACTCATTAGTGTCAATTCTTCAGTTGCTTTCTAAAATCAAAAGGTATGCCATTTTTCCTAGCAAAAAATATCAACTTAGAATCTTGTATTTTAGACTTTTAAATGTAAGCTCCTAAGGCCTTTCAAGTATAACTTTTGAATTCCTTTTGAGAAAACAGATTCTATTTTCAAGGTTAAATTTAGTAGCTTGCTAAGTGATTCTTGTGTATAGACAGATAGATATTTAATGTGTAGTACTTAAATAGTCCATACCTCTGGAGGTGAGTTTAAGTCAGCTCAGTGCAGCTTAATGTGTAATGCATAATGGTGAAAGATACACGTTAAATGTGTAACTCTTAGGGTGTAGTTCTATCTTGAATTTCTGGAAAATAAAGATTTCCTTCAATCCTCTAATATTTTTGTTAGGAAAATCAACCATATTACACATAATTTGCTACTTCATTTTAAGATTTTATTTAAATCGTTCAGATTGTAACTGTTGTATTTACTTTATTACACTCCCTTCCAAATGACCCTACATTTTAACAGAAAAGATTCTTTGCTAGTTCTTCTAAATATTCGGTTTGTTATGAAAAAGTTCAGCTTTAAACTTGTAAGGCAAAATGGAAGGGTAGGTGCTCAGATTTTGCATATTGCTTCCTTTTCCAGTTCTGCCAACCATTCAGCATGGACAGCAGATCCTCAGTACCATCGAAGGCATTCCAGTAACTTTACCGTGCAAAGCAAGTGGAATTCCCAAACCATCTATTGCCTGGTCCAAGGTAAAGGATGCATTTAGTGGTGTTTGTTAATGACATGTGCTGTAACAACAGCATTGGAATATTTTTAGTCATACGTGGAACTTGTCGCTCTCCTATAGGACCTTATGGAAAGGAAAAACCACGCCGTCTTCCTCTTGGAAGGGACCTTAACATGTCCTTAGTGCATTCACCTATTTAACCCTTAAGTAGTGTTCACACAACAGAGAACATTAATATAGCACATGCTGTGGGCTAGGCATTTTTCTCAGCACTTCACATGTTTCAGCAGATCCTCTTTTTATTCCCTGTCAGTGATTTTGACTTCAGTGTAGCTCTGGTGGACAGCTCCATGCTCTCTGCCAGGGTCACCCCTCATGCATGTACCTATCTGGTTTGGGGACTCAGGGCTTTCTTCAAGCCCCGCAGGGTCATGTAGCCTGCTACTCAAGTGGTCAGGAAGTACAGGAACATTAACTCCTGGGAGGGGGAGATGTCCCAAATACATGCCCCACTTCTCATCTGTCAGGAGAACCCTTCTGAGGTGTATATGCTTAGTGTCTCAGAGGGTCACCAGCACACACTGAGCTTATAAACCCAGAACCAGAGGAAACCAGGGCAGTGAAACCCTTTATTAGCCTTCCTTCCTCCTTGCATCACTCTCCCACCCTCCTCTTCAAGGCTCTGAGAGTCACTTTCCAAGTAAGTTCCCTGAGTCCAAATCTTTGTCTTGGAATCTACTCTTCTCAAAGCCAAAACAAGACAGATATGTGAACTTGTGTGGACTTTGCTAGTGACTCGGTGGTGAAGAATCCACCTGCCAATGTAGGAGACACGGGTTCAATCCCTGGGTCAGGAAGATACCCTGGAAAAGGAAATGGCAACCCATGGCCTGGGAAGTCCCATGGACAGAGGAGCTTGGCGGGATGTCATCCATGGGGTCACAAAGAGTCAGACATGACTGAACAACTAAACCACAACAACAACAGTGAACTCGTTTCTCCCCGCTCTGTATTCCCTGTCATGAAGTTTTATGGTTTTTCCCTGCAGTAAGGAAAAACGCATTTTCTGATAAAGTCCTTTCCATATTTTAACAGCTTCGAAGACGGCATATGTAATTAAATCTGGTAGAGAGAAAATAATGTAAAATGACGGCATAATAATGAAACACGGTGTTTGTAGAATTAGTACACAACCAGAGTATTTTGCCTTAACATCTAATTTTTAAAAACTTTATATTTTATATTGAAGTATAGCCAGTTAACAATGCTGTGATAGATTCAGGTGAGCAGCAAAGGGACTCAGCCATACCTGTGCATGTGTCCATTCTCCCCCAAACGCCCCTCCCATCCAGGCTGCCACATAACATTGAGCAGAGTTCCCTATACAGTAGGTCCTTGCTGGTTATCCATTTTAAATATGGCAGTGTGTATGTGTCCATCACAAATTTCATAACTATCCCTTCCCCCGGTACTTCCCTCTTGATAACCATAAGTTCATTTTCTCAGTCTCTGAGTCTGTTTCTGATTTGTAAATAAGTTACTTTGTATCGTTTCTTTTTCATATTCTTCATATAAGGGATAGCACACAATAATTCTCTTTGACTTACTTCGCTCACTGTGACAGTTTCTAGGTTGACCCATGTCGTTGCAAATGGCATCAGTTCATTCTTTTTAATGGCAGAGTAATATTCCACTGGGAGAAGGCAATGGCACCCCCCTCCAGTACTCTTGCCTGGAAAATCCCACAGACGGAGGAGCCTGGTGGGCTGCAGTCCATGGGGTCGCGAAGAGTCAGACACGACTGAGCGACTTCACTTTCACGCATTGGAGAAGGAAATGGCAACCCACTCCAGTGTTCTTGCCTGGAGAATCCCAGGGACGGGAGCCTGGTGGGCTGCCGTCTATGAGGTCGAACAGAGTCGGACACGACTGAAGCGACTTAGCAGCAGCAGTCTTCCATTGTATGTATTTATCACATCATCTTTATCCATCCAAGACATCTAGGTTGCTTTCATGTCTTGGCTATTGTAAACAGTGCTGCAGTGAACGTTGGGGTGCGTGTATCCTTTTGGACCGTGTTTTTCTCCAGATAGCCATAACATCTAATTTTATACTTCTAAAAGTCTCTGAAATATAGAGAAGTTGGTTTTGATATCTGTAAATTAAATGGAAAGGCTCAGATTCCTGCACAAAAGTACGGTGGTGAAGCTGACTCCACAAACTGCACAGTGTCTGGTACTGAGAAGTTTAATTCATTTTAGGGAAATATAAAAATAAAATCTTTCCCGAATGGCCTTTGTTCTGTGATAATACAATGGAGGTGAAGAGTTTGGCCTCCTGAGCCTGCCTGCCCAGGTTCAATTTCTAGTTCTACCAATGACTGACTCTTTCACCTTGGGCAAGCTATCCCACCAAGCTCCCAGAGTTAATACTTTCATCCGTAAAATAGGGATTGTCGTATTTACTACTCAAAAGATTGTTGTAAGCATTACCATAGTTAATTGATGTGAAGTGTTCAAAACGGTGCCTATCTTAGCACAAACACCCATCCCATTTGCTACTTCCTCATCCTCTCCAGTTTTGGTAGTTCTAGAATGAAGGTGACCCGGTTTAGTAGGAAGAACTATCACCTTGGCATTATTTGTTTTTCTTACAAGGAACTTTCTTTAAATTAGCCTCCTTTCAATCTAGTATTTTCTCCTTTAGAGATCCTTTTTTCTCCCTCTCTTCCTCTTCCAGACATTAAGTCACTCCTTTATTATCTTAAAAAACACTTCACTGTGTCCTTTTGCAGAAGGGCGAGCTGATTTCCACCAGCAGTGCTAAGTTTTCCACAGGGGCTGATGGGAGTCTGTACGTGGTGTCCCCTGGGGGTGAGGAGAGCGGGGAGTATGTGTGCACCGCCACCAATGCAGCTGGCTACGCCAAAAGGAAAGTGCAGCTGACTGTCTATGGTGAGAGCCCCCGTGGACGACTGTTCTCTGATGCTGTGTGTCTGTGCCAAAACTCACATTTCTCTCCCAAATAACGTTACCAGAGGCCTGAACCCCTAAAGTGAACTACTCCCCCAAGTTTATAGTTTTTTACAAAAAAAAAGTACTTTTCCTGCCAACCTACATCTCCTCTCTTTAGATTCTGATTTAAAGGGAGAAAAACGGTGTAGCCTTTTGGAAAAAATTTAATGGTGTTTTTCCAAGGAGCATGCTTATGGCACCCAACCCTCTTTAGAAACACCACGTAGTTAAGGCTCCTGGCAAAGCCAAACCTCAGCTATGTCTTGGTCAGCGCTCTGCCTTGAGGGGTTGCTTTACACATGACACATTCTGAAAGGGCATTTTGGCGGACCTTTTCATTGTGTTGTGAAAGGAAGAGCTGAAAAGGAAAATGTTCTAGTCATTTTCCATTAAGGTCTCACAGTAAATGTTTATGGAAAGCTTTAGATATGTCCCCAAACTTTGAAATCAACAGAATCTTTTTGAAAATTATTTAAGAATGTTAGTGGTCCTGTTTTTAACTTAAAGTGTGCTTTGTTTCAATGTACTCTTTCCCTTCCCAAACCTGTGTTTGTTTTAGTAAGGCCCAGGGTGTTCGGAGACCAAAGGGGACCATCCCAGGATAAGCCTGTTGAGATCTCAGTCTTTGCGGGAGAAGAGGTGACCCTTCCGTGTGAAGTGAAGGGTTTACCCCCACCCATCATTACTTGGGCCAAAGAAACCCAGCTCATTTCTCCATTCTCTCCAAGGTAGGAGACCTGGGATGAATTGTGACACGTGAAACAATCTCTTGGGACAGACGGCTGTTCAGGTTTTCAAATGTCTCAAAAGAGAAAAACACCAAACTTTTATTTTTATTTTTTATTAATTTTTATTGAAGTATAGTTACTTAACAATATTGTGTTAGTTTCTACTGTACAGCAAAGTGAATCGATTTTAAGTATACATATCCCCTCTTTTTTAGATTTCCTTCCCATTTAGATCACCAGAGAACACTGAGTAGGATTCTCTGTGCTATGCAGCAGGTTCTCTTTAGTTATCTATTTTATGCACAGTATGAGTAGTGTACGTGTGTCAGTATTCATCTCCCAGTTCATCCCATCCCCACTTTTCCCATTGGTGTCCATAAGTTCTCTACATCTGTGTCCCTATTTCTGCTTTGCAGATATGTTCATCTGTACCTTTCTTCCAGATTCCACATATAAGCAGTATTATATGGTATTTGATGCTACTTGTTTATCTTTCTTACTTCACTCCATATGATAATCTCTGGGTCTATCCACATCTGTGCAGATGGCACTATTTTGTTCCTTTTTATTGCCGAATAACATTTCATTGTACATACGTACCACATCTTTATCCATTTCTCTGTTGGTGGATATTTAGGTTGGTTCCATGTCCTGACTGTTGTAAATTGTGCTACAGTGAACAATGGGGTGCATGTATCTTTTTGAACTCTGGTTTTCTCTGAGTATCTGCCCAGGAGTGGGATTGCTGGGTCATATGATAATTCCATTTTTAGTTTTTTGAGGAACCTCCCTACTGTTCTCCGTAGTGGCTGTACCAATTTACATTCCCAGCAACAGTGTAGGAGGGTTTACTTTTCTCCAGACTTTCTCCAGCATTTATTGTTTCTAGATTTTTTTCATGATGGCCATTCTGACCAAAGTGACATGATACCTCATTGTAATTTTGATTTGCATTTCTCTAATAATTGGTGATGTTAGGCATCTTTTCATGAGTTTGTTGGCCATCTGTGTGTCATCTTTGGAGAAATATCCATGAGATCGTCCCCTCAGAATGGGAGAAAATATTTTCAAACAAAACAACTGACAAGGATTAATCTCCAAAATATACAAACAGCTCATGTAGCTCAGTATCAAAAAAACAACCCAATCAAGAAGCCCAGTTTTTAAATTTGAGATAATTGATATTACACTGAGCCTACAGGAAACATATAAACCATCTAAATCATTCTTTAAGAGCAGAAATGCTAAAACTGAGCTTTGACATAACTTCCCACTGGTACATTCTACAAGGTAGTTATGGAAACGGTTTGGATGTAGATTTGTATGTAGATTCTTGTTGGCACAAAGTGCGTATTATTTATAAAATTGCATTATACCCAGAGAAGCAATAAAACACAATAGGTTCTCTAATATCAAGGTTTTGACTTTCATTAGGTAGTTTTGTACAAATCTTCTTGACTAAAGCCCTTAAACAAACAAAGGTCCACTGAAAAAACATTTGATAGTCTAAGAGTCATGGAAAGCAGAATGCCAGAGACTTTCAGAGTACAACTTTTGTTGCCATGCAGGTGTGAGTTTAAATTTACCTCCACTACATAAAGCTTCTCTGAAACTTTGGCAGTTTTTTCAGTGGGTCTCTTTGAACCTCGACTTTTTGTTTATAGAATGAGGATAATTCCTGAAAGGATGATATAATATACATTCCATACTTCTCCTCTTGTTCTCAAAGAACGGTATCACTTACTATTTTAACTGAATATCATGCCAGAAGTTACCGGCAGAATAAGAGCTATAATTTCTAGCTATCTTCTCTTGGACTTGTTGATGTGTATAGTTTTGAAGCTATAAATTCATGCCACTCTAGTTCCCCTACCACTCTTGAGGGAAAAAAATAAACAATGAAGAACTATTTTATTATGTCTTTGAAAAAAGTAAGTGCCTTGACATTTCTGAATAGCAGACGTACCTTATTTCAGATGAGGCTGAAGTTTCATTGTTCCCCTTCTCAGTCAGTCTCCCTCCCCCTTCCCAGGAGCAAACATGGCCACAGACTTGATGTGTATCCAGACATACATCCTTAGAGAGTACAGAATATTTTCTCTGCTTTTAATTTTGTTTTCATGTACTTGTTTTCAGTTTACCATTGTAGCGTGTTATCTATTATTCTACTGCTTGCTTTATTGAGTCAACTTGTATCCATTTTTATGCATGTAGATTCAGTTTATTCATTTTCATTACCATACACATATTCTACGTTTTATTTAGACAGATTTCTCTCTTTATGCTCTGGTTTGTGTTTCTACATTTTATTCTTTTTTCCCCCTTGGCTTTAGAAACAAAACTTTTCAGGGAATATCTTTTTATGTCTCTCCTTGTATGCAGATACACGAGTTTCTTTGAGACTTGTACCTAGAACTGCAGTTTCTAGTTAGAATGAATCCCTATTTTGAGTTTTGTAGCCATTGCCTAACTGCCTTCTGAAGGGGCAATCCTGATTTATCTCCCACCTGCAGGAAATAGATGTACCTGGTGCAACAAAACTGACTCAAAAGTTTTTGCCATTCATATAGGTGTGAAATGGTATCTTGCAACTATCTTACTTTTCACCTGACTGAATTCCAGTGGGCCTAGAATGCTTTCTCTTGTTTGTTGGCCATTTTGTTGTTTGTGAATTGCATCTTTAAACCTGCTCCAGTGTTCTGGTGACTTGTTTTTCTTTTATTATTGAATGTAGAAATTTGGGTTTTGTTCTTAATAGCAATCCTTTGTCTCCTGTATGTGTTGAAAATATCTCACAATACTCCTAGACTTTCAAATTAATTTATATATGGTGTCTAGTTCCATCCCTGGGTCAGGAAGATCCCTTGGAGGAGGAAATGGCAACTCACTCCAGTATTCTTGCCTGGAGAATCCCATGGACTCAGGAGCCTGGTGGGCTACAGGCAATGGGGTTGCTAAGAGTTGGACTGAGCATGACTGAGCATGCTAGGACTCACGTACTGGTTGTACAGAATTTTACAATTTGCCTGTAGCTCAAGGTGTTTGTTTCAGTTCAGTTCAGTCACTCAGTTGTGTCCGACTCTTTGCGACCCCATGAATCGCAGCACGCCAGGCCTTCCTGTCCATCACCAACTCCGGGAGTTCACTAAGACTCACGTCCATCGAGTCAGTGATGCCATCCAGCCATCTCATCCTCTGCCGTCCCCTTCTCCTCCTGCCCCCAATCCCTCCCAGCATCAGAGTCTTTTCCAATGAGTCAACTCTTTGCATGAGGTGCCCAAAGTACTGGAGTTTCAGCTTTAGCATCATTCCCTCCAAAGAAATCCCAGGGCTGATCTCCTTCAGAATGGACTGGTTGGATGTCCTTGCAGTCCAAGGGACTCTCAAGAGTCTTCTCCAACACCACAGTTCAAAAGCATCAATTCTTCGGCACTCAGCCTTCTTCACAGTCCAACTCTCACATCCATACATGACCACAGGAAAAACCATAGCCTTGACTAGACGGACCTTTGTTGGCAAAGGTGTTTGTTTAGTAGATCATAAATAAAATTGCAATGTCTTATTGCAATATTTTAAGTTTGTTTTCACATTTTGGATTTTAATACTTCTGAATTTTTATTTTGTATATAGTACTAGTTTGTGCTCTAATTTTATTTATTTTCCCATGTGGAGAGCCACTTGCCCAACACTAGTTTTGAATAGTCAGTCCTTTCCTAACTCTCTGTAACATCACCTCTGATATTATGTATTACATGTTGAGTTCTCATATATGCTCAAGTCTTCTGGTGGGGATGAGAGGATCTCCATCTTTAACTGTTTATCCATTTGTCAGTCTCTGGGCCAATAGCACACTTTATCTGTCTTAACTTATAGAAATCCTGATAGTAGGTAGGTCTATTTGGCCCCTCCCTCTTAAAGCTATTTTAGTAAAGTGAACATAATAACATTTTATGTGTAGATCTGGTCTACCTAACTACATAAGAGGTGTGTGTGTGTGTGTGTGTGTGTGTGTGTGTTCTCAATATATATTTGAGAACTGCATATGTACCTTCTTTTGTTTTTATTTTAGCACATAAAATTTTTAATGAAGCACTGGAGAAAAACTATAATGTATTCAAAGTATCTTCAAAGTTTGTTAAAACATTTGCTTTGTAAAGCTATAACTTAGTAAAGCAAAGAGATGTACAATTATTTGACAATGTCACACCCTTAGATTAAATTTAAATGTGGAAGCAAATTGGTGAGAATATCATACAGAATACATAGGATAATTATGAAAATTTCTGACTTTTAAGGTGCATAGAAATGACATTATAGATTGGAGAATGGTTTCAAAAACTGTTTGCAGAGTAATAATTTCACAGTGAATTGCAGTTGCTTAGGGGAAATTTAAATTCTCCTATTTTATGGTCTGCCCTGTGGTTTCCTTCTCTTAGACACACGTTCCTCCCTTCTGGTTCAATGAAGATCACTGAGACCCGTGTTTCAGATAGTGGGATGTATCTTTGCGTCGCCACAAATATTGCAGGGAATGTGACCCAGTCTGTTAAATTAAACGTCCATGGTGAGTTTCGAAATGAAAGTATATGCTGTCTGTGGACTAGCCACCAGGAAACCTGTTGTCCAGGAAACCTATTATCAGTTTCTCTGATAGTTATCCTCAAATTGTATATGGAGTAATTATACAAAAATTTTCTAAAATCTGAGACTCACAACTTTCTTTCATTTACTTTGAAAATGTTATCTCCTATCCATAAACAACTTTCCCCTTTTTCCTCAGGTGAACAGTATTTAAATTTTGGATCTAAGTTTTACTAGATGTCCATCCACAGATCATGTATAAGTATTGTTGATACACCGTAAAAAAAGAAATACGTTTAGGAACTCCCCTGGTGGTCCACTGGTTAAGAAACCACCTCCTAATGCACAGGACATGGGTTCAGTCCCTTTTTGGGGGACTAAGATTCCACCTGCTGCAGGGCAATTGAGACCCCCCCCCCCACTTTAGAGCCCATGCTCTGCAACTAGAGAAAGCCCACATGATGCAATGAAGACCCAGTACAGCCAAAATAAAAAATATATAAGTGAAAATAAGTATATTCATTCTAAAAAAAAAATCAGTATATTCATCCTTTAAAAAAAAAAAAAGAAAGAAATGCATTTAGACTGGTAGCCTTTTGTGGAAGCAAATGCTCAAGGAAGGATTTAATAGCATTTAAACAGTCATTTTCAATGTTTATGGAGCTCAGTCACTGAAAACATTCTGCTCCTGGAGTTCTTTAACTATTTTACAAAATTTTCTTGGTAGTCTGCTTTCTTCCCCCAATTTGCCATAGTCTAATTACTCATTCATTCAACATATGCTTAGTGAGCACATATTCTAAGCCCTGCATTCAAATAAGACAAGAAATTTTCTCCCATGGTCTTGACCTGATTTCACTCTCAGATCAGTCACTACTCTAGTATCCTCTTGACTGTGGGATATAAAATCCACTGAGAGTTCTGTTAGTCACTAGTTCTAGGGTATTATGTAAAACCTACCCTCTTTTATCTTTAATGTTTTTTTCATAAAATATGATAGTAATACAGACATATCTTGGAGATATTATGGGTTTGTTTCCAGAGAATCTCAGTAAAATGAATACAGCAATCAAGTGAGTCACACGGATGTTTTTGGTTTCCCAGTGCCTATAAAAATTATGTTTACACTATACTATAGTCCACTAAGTGTGCAAGAACATTATGGCTTTAAAAACAATGTACATGCATTGAGCATAATACATACAGTATTAATTTTAAAAATATCTAATTGCTGCTGCCAAGTCGCTTCAGTCGTGTCCGACTCTGTGCGACCCCATGGACTGCAGCCTACCAGGCTTCTCTGTCCATGGGATTCTCCAGGCAAGAACACTGGAGTGGGTTGCCATTTCCTTCTCCATCTTATTGCTAAAAATGCTAAACATCATTTGACAATGTAGGGTTGCCGTAAAACTTCCATTTGTAAAAAATTGCATTATCTGTAAAGTGCAATAAAGCAAAGCACAGTAAAAGTAAAGTGAAGTTTGCCTGTACTATCAGCTTAAAAGATTGTTGCCAATGAAACCTTTAGAATATCTTGGTTAAATATTAAGTTTTAACAAAAGGACAGAGAAATCGGGTTTTTCAGGGATGTAAAGTACATAAATTCTAATCATATCTTTAGGAATCAATTTGATTTTATAGTTCACAATACGTGTATGTGGAACCTAACACTACTTTTGATAAACTATCTCATTTACATTTCTGAAGGAAGGTAGATAAAGGGAAATAATAGAAGTTCTATCTTGATTTTCTCCTCTGAAATAAGTGAACGCTATTATGAGAAATAGTTCTTACTGTCTGGTTAAACCTTCCACAAAAAGAACAGAAGCTAAGAATCCATGAGAGAAACACTTTTTTACTCTATTACAGAAATCAACTGGATTGGCATTTTAGAGGCTTTTAAACCTTACGTTATTTATGTAAGAAATCTGACATCCTTAAATGCTTAGTATTCCTCGAGTTTGGAATGAGAAGTTTAAATTCATTCTTTCCCATAATCCTTGCAGTGCATTGGTACTGAAGAGGTTATTTTGCCTGGGTTAGCAAGGAAACAGGCCTCACACAGTATACTGAATTGCCCTCGATCACACAGCTAGTAAGTGGCCTGAGCCTGGGTCCCCATCCTGAGATGATTCTACTTTCCCATGCTGTGTCTTGGTGAGGAGGTCTCATTTAAAGTGAAAAAAGGAAGGAAGTTTTTAAAACCTGGATTATTAATACTCAGTCATTGTTTCCAGTGCCTCCAAAGATACAGCGTGGCCCTAAAGTTATGAAAGTCCAAGTTGGTCAAAGAGTGGACATTCCGTGCAGTGCTCAAGGGACACCTCTTCCTGTTATCACCTGGTTCAAAGGTGGAGGCGCCGTGCTGGTTGATGGACTGCAGCACATTAGGCATCCAGATGGGACATTAAGCATCAAACAAGCGGTGCTCTCAGATGCTGGCATATATACATGTGTCGCTACTAACATAGCAGGCAGTGATGAGACAGAGATAACACTACATGTTCAAGGTGATTTGGGTCCTAGGAAAACATATGGATGGCGGGGTGGGGAGTGGGGGAAAAACCCTGGAGTCTCTGCAGAAGATACAGTCTTGCTTAGTCTTGGATCACTTTCAGAAGACTTCTGTATAGCTTTATGACTCTCTAGTTATCTTTGAAGGGAAAATGATTCCAGAAATGAAATGAAACTGTATGTTAGTAAACTGTTTACCTTTGAAAATGGAGTTGCCGAGGATGGTGTAGGTAGTGCAAACAATCCTAGGGAAGTACCCCACCCACTAGTTTTGGTTTGGAAGAAATTGTGGGCACAGTTGATTGGAGTAGGATTTACCTTAGAGTAGTAAGGGATTCAACTTTAATCCCTAGAAAGTCGAGGTCCACTGTTCCCTCTAATGATGGCCTATATTGAAGGTTTAAAGATTAATCTTTGGGGAATTCCCTGGTGATCCAGTAGTTAGGCTCCACGTTTCCACTGTAGGGGGCACGAGTTCGATCCCTAGTTGGGAAACTTAAGATCCCACGTGCCACAGGGTGCACCGCCCCCCTGCCCCGAATTGGTTAATCTTTATTCCTTTAAGCAACAAGTGTTTATCAAGTTCCTGCCAGGGGTCTGTCGTGATCTAGGCGGTGAGGAGAAGACAGTGACAGGGGTAAAAGCCCTGGTCTCATGACCAGTTCTGTAAGTAGGCAGAAAGCAAGCAGGCAAGTGAATAAGAAATAACAGATTGTGAGATGCGCTTTGTAGAAATTTAAAATAGTTTTTATTAGACAACTCCCAGCAGTTGGCTACTGTAGACTGTATTGTCATGAGGACTTCTCTGAGGTGATGATATGTATAGTGAAACCTTGTTGGCTAGAAGGAGTCAGACATGTCCAATCAGGAGGAAAAGCATTCCAGTAGGGAGACTACCAGTGCAAAGGCAGGAAGAGAGAAGCAGGTGTTATATGTAGCCTCAGAAGAATTCAGTATTGCCTAAGGAAAGCCTGTGATAATGCATTTATTTTTCTAATAGAACCACCTATTCTGGAAGACCTAGAGCCTCCATATAACACTCCATTCCAAGAGAGAGTGGCCAACCAACGCATTGCATTTCCATGTCCTGCAAAAGGTGTGTACGACTCGGTCACATGGGCATTGGCATAATGTTGTATTGTTCTAGAATTCTGTATTGAACCCCAGGCATCATTAAATTCTACTCATCAGTCCTTGTTATAACATTTGTGCAAAATGGAAACTAACACTTCTTTCAAATAAGAACTCTTTAAATTAGGTATTCTTCCCTCCAGATGTTTTATTTCCTTTGCTGGAAATACCTTCTGTTCTTTCAGACTTGCCTAATCCGGTATGTTTTCCAGTTCATGCTCCTTCCTGTTACTTAGTTCATTTTATTTCTGACAAGATTTCTTTTTATAATGTGACAGAGCTATTCAAAATATTGCATATTTATCTCAGTCAGGGGTATAAATTAGGACCATACCCTTGTTACTCTTCTTTTCTAAAAACTCCTTTCTAGATTTATCCTCTACTGATAATTCTGGAGCCAGGTAGTAACTTGGCTTCCTGATGCTTGTCCAAACTCCTCCTTTCCCTGAATTTCTGGGCTTTCTATCCCATCATATTTCTTGGCAGGAGATGGTTATTCTTTCTCCTCCAAAGCCTATAAAAAAGGTTATTATCACCTTACCCTGGATGCCCAATAGGTGGCCCAAAATATTCTCTTTCACATAATGGTCATCTGCAGTGACTCAAATGAGTCTGTACTAATTCTGGCAAAAACCAAGCAGTATCCTTTCCATCATCTGCTGGAGGAATCCATGCTCCTACACGAGCCTCTTAGTCGTCGTTCCTGGAGACAGTGGAAGTTGAAGGACCTTACAGCTCTCTCTGTTTCTGCAGCAAGATTTTGCATCTCTTAACAATATCTCTCTCATCAATGATTATTTTCTACCAGCATTGGAAAAAAGGTAACTCTAATAAGCTCTTCAGATATGTAAAGAGTTGTCAGTAACTATTCCTAGGGTCAATGATGGCTTCCCTGGTGGCTCAGTGGTAAAGAATATGCCTGCAATGCAGGAGACATGGATTCAATCACTGGGTTGAGAAGATCCCCTGGAGAAGGAAATGACAAACCTCTCCAGTATGCCTGGAGAATCCCCACGGATTGAGAGCCTGCCAGACTATAGTCCATGGGGTCTCAAGAGTTGGACACAACTTAGCAACTACACCACCACCACCATTCCTAGGATCAGTGGGTGGTGGTGGTAGGCAAGGCCTGGAGAAGAATCCTTGAGAAAGGTAGGTTCAAGTAAGTTCTGTGCGTGCTCACTCTCAAGGGCCGCTGAATCCCTGACTTAGAAGCTGACTTGAATGTCCCTTTTCCAGTTTGATATACAACCTCTTCCTAGTTTCCTAGTTCACCTGGGATAGAATTCTTGTGTTAATTTAAAATTGCTGTGTTCAGTCGCTCAGTCCTGTCTGACTCTCTGTGACCCCACGGAGTGCAGCATGCCCAGGCCTCCCTGTCCTTCGCCACTTCCCAGAGCTCGCTCAGACTCTTGTCCGTTGAGTCAATGATGCCATCCAGCCATCTCGTCCTCTGTCGTCCCCTTCTAGCTTAGTGCCTTTTCGTTGTCTTTGCCGTGAATTTCATCTTGACCTGGTTGTTCTACCATTGAGCAAGTAAAGGTAATACAATTTATTTCTTATGCTTGTGTAGTTTGCTTTTTCATTTATTAGCTTAACAAACATTAGTTGAGAAGTTTGAGGAGTCCATAAAGGAATAAGTAGGATGTAAGGAAATGGTTATAACCCACTTTTATCCTTGGCAACATGTGCAACTGTAGTCCATGAGTTTTATATTCTCTTCTTCATCAGTCAGCATCTTCCAGTGGAATATGCCACTACTTTTGTTTCATTTTTCCCCATAAATGTAGTCATTTTTATAATTGAGTCATTAATAGTCAAGGTCATTTTTGTAACACTTTGACTCAGTTTGAGTTTAATCTTAATGATACATTCTGTGTATTCGTGCCATTTGCGTACTTGTCTTTGATATATGACCATTCTCCATTCTTTGATATTTTTATTATGCTTTAAGATTATTAGCCATGTCTCATACAATATATTGATTTTATTTAATGTGCTTTTATTTTTTATATAAATTAAGTAAAATGTGAAAGTACTTAGAATACTGCCTGGCACATTCTTTGCTGTATAAATAGATTCATATTGTAGAGTTGTTCTTGCTGCTGCTGCTGCTGCTAAGTCACTTCAGTCGTGTCCAACTCTGTGTGACCCCATAGACGGCAGCCCACCACGCTCCCCGTCCCTGGGATTCTCCAGGCAAGAACACTGGAGTGGGTTGCCATTTCCTTCTCCAGTGCATGAAAGTGAAAAGTGAAAGGCAAGTCGCTCATTTGGGTCCGACTCTTCGCAACCCCATGGACTGCAGCCTACCAGGCTCCTCCGTCCATGGGATTTTCCAAGCAAGAGTACTGGAGTGGGATGCCATCGCCTTCTCTGATTATAGAGTTAATCTTTGTCTATTTCCAGTATGTCCTTTTGGCTCCATTATGCTTTTTAAGATTTTTTTAATCACTTTTATTCATATAACTTCCATTCACTCTGTTGGTCATAAATAAATCCAGGAAAGCAGTTCTGCTCACTGCTTTCTCAACTTTATTTTCAGTATAAAAGCTCAAGAATCAATCTATGCCCTCTCTTTAACAGAATAGGATCCCCACAAGATGTGTGAATAGTAGATGTTCCTCATCTCTGCTCTATCAGGACTGTTTAAAATGTGAATGATGAAATGTCATTTGTGTTTGCATAATCTTCACTTTCTGTTCCTTACTCTTCCTTTATTATCACCCCAAATCTCTGCCTATTTCTAGTCTATTTAACTAAAATAGCTTTTTCCCTCATTAATACCGTGAACTCACTCAAGAAAATGTTTTTCTTATTATCATCTGACTGTCTTGATAAAAACAACTTTGATCAAATTCTACACTGGAATCCTTAGATCTTTTAAAACCAGTCAGGAAATAGAGAGATGACATACCATAATCTCTGCAAAATTCCATATCTTGAAAGTACCTAAGGATACATAGTATAATGATGAGAAATTTTATTTTTCCTCAAGATAGTTGATATTTAATAGTGATTTCTAAGTTTGTTGTAAAATATCACAAAGCTTTAATTTCTTTCTTAGGTACCCCCAAACCAACCATCAAATGGTTGCGGAATGGTAGAGAGCTGACAGGCCAAGAGCCTGGTATTTCTATATTAGAAGACAGCACATTGTTGGTTATTGCTTCTGTTACACCATATGACAACGGGGAGTATATTTGTGTGGCAGTCAATGAAGCTGGAACCACAGAAAGAAGATATAATCTCAAAGTCCATGGTAAATACAGATAGTCATATAACTGAATATGTAACATGTTCAAATTCCTTTATATGTTTTTCTTTCAGTGTAGTATCATTTAATATTTACATAAAAAGACATGTTATCAATTTAAAAACTAGTAGTCTAACTTCATGTATTCATTTGACTTAAAATTTCATATAATTTTTTATTGTGATTTTACATCACTGAAAATTCAAACGGTAGAAAAAGATACAAAGTCACAAGTCTCCTGGCCCTGAGCTAAGCAATCTACTTTATCCTCCCTATGGGCAAGGAAAGTTGTTAGAGGTGTGTGTGTGTTTGTGTGTATCTTCCCAGAGATATTTTCTGCAAAAATGAAGAAATACGAATATATATTTCATCCTCTTTTTTTTTTTACATATAAGAAGAATTTATAGTAGACCATTTTATCCATTACTGCATACCTTGCCTGTATCATTAAATACTCTACCTTAGAAATTATTCAATATTCCTAACTCTTATGTATGCCTGACTAGGATCCCACTATACCATGACTTAGCTTTCTATGATATTGATGATGAACATTTAGTTAGGTACCACTTGTATACTGTTTTAAGTAATGCTTCAGTGAAAATCTATGCTTCAGTGAAAATTGTGTACGTATGGCTCATGACGTATGCATGAGTCAAAGAATACATACACTTAAAAATTTAATGGATATTGTCTTCCATAAATACTGGGCAATATTCATTCTTATCAGCAAAGTAGTCCCACTTAACTTGAGACGAGCCGTTTGCATTTTGAGTGGTATGTGAAATAAATAGTTTCTCCCTTAAATTTATCCTTAATACATAACTGAATTTTTTTTTAATTTTTAATTTTTCATTTTCAGTTTTAATTCATACCTGAATAGTTAAAGTAAAAATTTAGTGAGTTACTTATAAATATATTGTCAAGACTCTTCATTTCATAATAAAAGCTTTGCTTAAGTATGACCAACCTTTTCTAGCTATCAAATATCTCAGATTTGCTTTCCAAAGTCCTTTGTAAAGGAACTATATATAATATTTATTTTAAACTAACTACAGTTCCTCACTTTTTACAGTTCCTCCAGTAATTAAAGATAAAGAACAAGTAACAAATGTGTCCGTGTTGGTCAACCAGCCAACCAGTCTCTTTTGTGAAGTTGAAGGTACTCCATCTCCCATCATTATGTGGTATAAAGATGATGTTCAGGTAAATGGAGATGTCCAAATATGCGTACATCTTTGCCTGTGCCTCTGAAATTAATCATTCAGATGTGACTGTCTTATTAATAGCAATATAAAATTTTTGCTTCAAATTTAATTAGGCATTTTTATTGGGATTGGAAATAACATTGACCCTTTTGGTCTTAAAAGGTGACTGAGAGCAGCAGTATTCAGATTGTAAACAATGGGAAGATATTAAAGCTCTTCAGAACCTCTCCAGAGGATGCAGGAAGATATTCCTGTAAAGCAATTAATGTTGCAGGCACTTCGCAAAAGCATTTTAACATTGATGTGCTAGGTAAGGAAAATATTCTTTTAAAAAACTATGATTCAGATGTGTTTTATATAGCATAGCACTGACTGTATTAAAGAGTTAAAGAGATGAAAATTTGATAGAAATATTCATTTTACTCTTATTATTTTTGTCTTTGGGTACATGGTACTGTCTTATACATAAAATAATAAATTACTGTTCTTGTCAGTTTCTCTATTGAGGCGGTCAGGAAATTCTTTGGGAGGTAACTATAGAGGATAATGCAGGTAAAATTCATTCATTTGCTGACCTCTCCTGAAACTCCTGGGTTGTACTTGAACTGATAAATGTAACAAATTCACCCTCCTTTGCATTCTGAATAATTTCTGTAACTAAATTACCTCAGCCCTAATTCTAATTAAGTGGGGAGAATTCTGAGAACAGGCTGAAACTGTAATAAATTGGTGTTTAAAATATTTAAAATGTTTGAATCCTAATCATAAATTAAAATTTTCATAAGTTTAGCTTGTGAAATTATTTTTGCTGATTAAAGTTCACTTTGTGATAAAATGACTCCCTTCATGTTCAATATTTTGCTCATCAAAGGACATATGATTTGTAAGTCTAGAGTGGAAATGAGGTCTGGGGATGATCCTGTGTTAATTCTAATGCAGTTTATGATCATTCATAAACTGTTATAACATAAAAATTCTGTCTCATAAGTGTTGTCAAAGCCTGAAGTACTTTGCATTCCTCTACCAAAATTACCATTATTGTCTATAAGTATCAGCTATAAAAACAAAGTAATCTTTCTATTATCAGTCTCATACCAAAATTACCATTATTGTCTATAAGTATCAGCTATAAAAACAAAGTAATCTTTCTATTATCAGTCTCATTGGCATTATTTCTCTTGGTACTCATTTACTCTCATGATTTAGTGCTCTCTGTGTGCTGATGACTTCCACATTTTTATCTCCAACTCAGACTTCTTTTCTGAGCTCTCAGGCTGTATGTCTAATCTCCTCCACAGTATCTTGGCTTTTTTAGCTCAATATCTTTGGCTCAATATCTTAGTTACATAGAGAACAGAAAGAAATAAAATGAAGTTGCTCAGTCATGTCTGACTCTTTGCGACCCCATGGAGTGTAGCCTACCAGGTTTCTCCATCCATGGGATTTTCCAGGCAAGAATACTGGAGTGGGTTGCCATTTCCTTCTCCAGGGGATCTTCCTGAGCCAGGGATTGAACCCAGGTCTCCCACATTGTAAGCAGACGCTTTTACCGTCTGAGCCACCAGGGAAGTCACTCAGAAAGGTCTCAGTAAATGTCTGTTCTGGTCACCTTCAGTGACCCACATCATAGTGACCGTCAGTACCACCGCTTCTGCCACAACCTGGCACCGATTCTTCCTAACTCCCTCTGCCCAACTCTGTGAATTTGTCTACATCCTGTTAAGTCTGCTTCTTAACCCATATCAATTATAAACTGAATTAATGTAATAGCCTCCTAAAAAGTCCACTTCATCCACTCTTTGCCACTGGAATCTGGTCTTCATTTGGAAGCCAGCATGGTCTTAAAACAAATTTGATCACCACCCGCCCCTCCCGGCATTGATACCTTTTAGTGGCATTCCCTGGAGCCTCAGATGGTAAAAAAAAAATCCTGCAGTGCGGGAGACCTAGGTTTAATCCCTGGGTTGGGAAGATCCCCTGGAAGAGGACATGGTTACCTACTCCAGTATTCTTGCCTGGAGAATCCCCATGGACAGAGGAGACTGGCGAGCTACACAGTTCTTGGGATCCCAAAGAATTGGACATGACTGAGCGGCTAAGCACAGTACAACACACAGCTCTGCAGATGATGGTTAATCACCATAACAGGATGTGAAGGGAGGATTTGAAGATCAGAGAAGTTTATGGGAGCTCTTTAATATGCTTGATAATTCTAAGAATAAAAACTAGCACCTTTTCACATGGAATATAATGTGAATCTTTTAACATTTTATCTGACATGCAATTTTAGCATAGGAGGCCTTTAAAAGAGAAAAGGGTAGTATATTTCAAACAGCACTATGGCATAATATGTAGAATTTGAACATTATCAGATTGTCGTTGACTATGTCATTCATTATTTTAAATGGATAACCATAGTAAATTTCATTATATGAGCTTCACTGCTCATTTATATTCTAAACTCCTTTTGTGTGTTGATTTAATGTTGCTCAAAATGAATTCTTTATTACCACAATTCTTCCAAGTAATTTTCCGCTGTCAGATCTTTCATGAATGTGTTCCTATATTTAAATTTGATATTTGGGTCTACAGATGTGATATGAAAAGGGATTATTGCATAATATTTTCTTGTTGACATTAAAACTTGTTGAAATATTATAGAAATCATTATCTTCTCTCCCTCCTCTACTCTTTTTGCTAAGTCGTAGATTTTCATGATAAAATATCTATGTTTAAGTCCCGCCCACCATAATAGGTGCTGGTTCCCCTGGTGAAGTCTCAGTTGTCCTGAACCAGAATACCACCCTTGAATGCCGGGTGAAAGGCACCCCCTTTCCTGTTATTCGCTGGTTAAAAGATGGCAAGTGAGTATTTTTTCTATATTTGTTGCAAGAGTCCAACTGTTTGTAAATAGATGTGGATTTTCTCCCTCTTAATTATCTTACCACCTAGAGTGTTTTAAGTGAACATGAAGGAAAAGCAATATTCAAAAATAGTCTCAAATTTATGAATTATAAGATGCTTTATAAATGCTAGGAATTTATTTTAGAGACATGGAGAAATTCAATTTGTTATACACTGAATATATGCAAGGGCTTTCCTGATAGCTCAGTTGGTAAAGAATCCGCCTGCAAGGCAGGAGCGCCTGGTTCGATTCCTGGGTCGGGAAGATCCCCTGCAAGAGGGCATGGTAACCCACTCCAGTATTCTTGCCTGGAGAATCCCAATGGACAAAGGAGCCTGGCAGGCTACAGTCCATAGGGTTGCAAAGAGTTGAACACAACTGAAGCAACTAAGCACAAATATACATGAAGAGCAACAAATGAAAAAATACAAGATCCAAATAAAGAACTAATCTTGTGTTTACATGGAATTTTGTGCATTATTAAAAAATGAAATTTGCTTATAACATCAAGATAAATACTTAAGCTAGTTTACTATATGGGCAAAAAGAACACCCCCTAAAGAGCAATTAAATGTTCCCCAGACTTCAAGTTCAAGGGCTGCTGAGGTTTGCCCACATTGATAATAGGTGCAATGATTTGTATTGCTCATGAGAGCTTATTTATTACAGCACGGTCATAGTTTGTGTATTTTTATAATTTCTGAAAGTAGGTGTCTAAGACTTAAGTAGCAAAAGGTAAAGATTTGCAGTGTATGAAACAAAGGATTGTATAAAATGTTTTTATATGTCAAGAAAGACAACATAGGAAAATGTATGGAGGGTATAAACAGGCAATTAGAAAGTTATATAGTTAAGCAATAAATGTTTTAAAAGATGTTCACCTTCAATAATTTGGAGAAGGTAAGCAAAAATAACGTGACTTTGTTTTTCATAGATCAGTTTGGCAAAAAAATAGAAGTTTGAAAAATATCAGTTGTTGTCTTATAGTTTGGTAGGTTAGGATATAATACTCTGATGGAACAAGGTATTAATAAATTAGTACTCTGAAAGCCAATTTCTTGATATCAGTTAAAATTTAAATGTTCATGTGCTCTAATACAGCAGTTATACTTCCATTGTCTAGGAAAGGGAAGTCAATTGTCTGTTCCACAGGAAGGCTTGTATGTTAATTCTCTCTGAAACCATGATGGCAGAAAGTGAAAACTGCTTAAAGCTTGATCTTGGGAGAATGGATAGGTGACATACAGCATTGTCATATTATGAAACACTGAACAGCAATTAAAAAGAAAATCAAGATATAGGTACCAAAATTATCTCCGTAGCTATCGTCAAGTTAAAAGAAAAATAGAACAATAATACAATGCCATTTATGTATAACAACTTGAGATTCCTTTAGCAACACGTTTATGAGTGAAAAGGTTTAGAAAAATCTGTGAAAGAACACAAACTGACAATGTTAAGAGGAAAGACTCACGTTGGGGCAATAAACCAAGAAGACCTTTCCTTATTATAATGCTTTTTTTTGTTTCAATTTTTATGAAACTTGCATAGTGATCAATCAGTGAAAGTTTTAAAGTTGCTTAAATTTGAGTAGCATTATCAAGTATTCCACTTCTTTAAACAGAATACATTAAAGTAAGGAACTTGATTCTGTCAGTTTTAGGGAACTTCAAACAAAGTGTCATACCAAGGAATAGTAAGGGATGCTGCCGCAGAAAATTTAATGTATTTTCTTTAATCTTATAGTCTTAGTAGTGACTTTAATCTTGTAGTCTTAATAGTGACTGCATTCATTTATCATGTGGCAAATTCCCTGCAGCTTTTTAAAAACCAGATATAGGTCTTCCTGAAAGAATATCAATGGGATTTTAAAGGTATGACTCTTAAGATATCATAGACTTTAATAACCATGATGTTTTAAGTATTAAATAAAGCTGCTACCAAACGTAAAGCAGTCACATAATAGTAGTTGGTAAATGACTGAATAGTGGAAAAAGACTCCTTGGCAAATGTATATGAACTACCTTTGGGATAAATATCTTTCAGTATTAATGATTATGAAAGCATTCATATTTATTATAATACCTACTTATTAGGAAACTTGACCTCATTGTCTTTAGTTAGTAATAACTATATATTGTGAATATTTTTCCAGGTATTATAATATTAGTGTACAAGTGATATTGCTTGGCTTGAAGCTCCTATACACTTAAATTTTCCACCATCATTCAGAAAAGAAAAACTATCTATATAAATTTAAAAAGGAGAGGGGGTGGTGAATGAATGAAATAAAATATTTTATTATTACTGTTCAACAATTTAAGTTTAAAAGGAAGAATCTTTCATCTCAAAGTGATAATTAACTTTCATTAATAACGTGATTTAATAATCCCACTCTTCTGAACAGGAGTACTTAATCATATCATTGCATTTTTTAGATTCCTACTAAAAAATTCAACTTTGATCTATTTTGTTTTTAAACTCATACAACTTAATGATTTCTGTTGTGGTTAATAAAACAGAAAATGTTTAGGAAAATGAAAATGGATCCATAGAATAAAATTGTATTTTTTCTAGGCCTTTATTTTTGGGAGACCCTAATATTGAAATTCTAGACAGAGGACAAGTTTTACATTTAAAGAATGCACGAAGAAGTGACAAGGGACGCTACCAGTGTTCTGTGTCCAATGCAGCTGGCAAACAAGCCAAGGATATAAAACTGACAATCTATAGTAAGTGTGACTTTCTTATGCTTTCTACTATTATTATAGTTCTCATTATACATTGAAAATCAGGGTTGACTCTGTTAACTGCTCTTTTATTCAATGCAAAATAATTTTAAATGGTACTTCAAGGGAAAAAGCCTATCTTCTTCTGTTTTAAGCTAGAACATTGTATCCAATTTTAATGCATTTTATCATTGAGTTTGTATTTCTTCAGGGTCTAGTGATTTTCATATGATCTCACTTAAGAGGTCAGGTATTCCCTTATTTGTTAGTGTAAGATAAGTTAAATGTCTGTGTACCTAGAGAGGTTTTTAAAGAGCTCTAAAAAGAGTAGAGGTGCATGAAATAAAATGAAGTTGATAGTATGCAACCAAGTCAGTTATTCTATTTTCATTCTATCTTGGCCTTTCTTCAGACCGCATGGTAATAATTTAAATATTTTAAGCAGTGCTGTTATTTTCTTTCAGTTAAGTCCCCATCAGAGGTATGTAGCCCTTGTTTCACTAAAACTTTCAATATCCTCTGAGGAAGATGACCGCTAAAGTCATTTTATTTTTATGCCAGGAGCCATGGAAGGTATTTGATTATTCTGTTGCAGGCACAAAGAATTACACCATAGAAAGGAGTAGAACTCATCGGGTCAGTCATGCTTATTGGTGGCTCTGCTCCCTGCACTGTCTTCTTTCTGTAGCATATGACACTCAGGCGAAGTTCAGATACCTCAGAAACTTCTGCAG
This sequence comes from Bos javanicus, assembly GCF_032452875.1. Classification (NCBI taxonomy): domain Eukaryota; kingdom Metazoa; phylum Chordata; class Mammalia; order Artiodactyla; family Bovidae; genus Bos; species Bos javanicus. Next base: position 67,739,353 of record NC_083883.1, read on the forward strand.
GATCTTCCAAATCCAGAGCAATCCCAGAATGACTCTGTTCCATTGTCCTAGTTTTCCTTATAGCACCGATCACTGTCTGATAGTTTAATTGCTTAATTACGGGTTTATTTACTTATTTGCTGTGTCTCACCAAGGAGAGTAAACTTCAGAAGGACCTTGCTTTGCATGTTCTCTAATGTCTGATAGCATGCACACAGGCATACAGTAGCTCTCAAGAAATATTTGCTCAGTGAATAAATTGTCTAGTGACAAACTTTTCAGTATGGTAACCATCAGCTATAGTTGGCTGCTGAGCACTGGAAATGTGGCTAGTTCAAATTGAGACAGGCTGTAAATATAAAATATTGTTGTGGAGTCACAAAGTTGGGTCTGACTCTTTTGCAACCCCATGGACTGTAGCCCACCAGGCTCCTCTGCCCACCACGGGATTTCCCAGGCAGCAATACTGGAGTGGGTAGCCATTCCCTTCTCCAGGGAATCTTCCTGACACAGAGATCAAACTCACATGTCCTCCAGTGCAGGCAGATTCTTCACTGCTAAGCTACCAGGAAAGATCTCAAAGACAAACCTAATATGAAAATATAAAGGAAAATACTTAAGTAATAATTTTATCATCTGAAATGATGATATTTTAAATATATTGAACTAAGTAAAATGTGTCATTTTCATAGTTTTTAATGTGACTATTGGAAAATTTTAAATTATATATATGGTCATTGTATTTCTGTTGGACAGTGATTGTTTGGTCATCAATAAGAACTTGGGCTTCTGAGGTAAGCCAACTTGGGTTCAGATCCAACTTACGTCACTTACTAGCTTTGCAACTTTGAACAAATTGTCTAACCCCTCTGAGCTTCAGTTCCTCATTTCTAAAATGGGGATAATAATAGCACCTGGGCAGGAGGAGAAAGGGACGAGAGAGGATGAGATGGCTGGATGGCATCACCGACTGGATGGACTTGAGTTTGGGTGAACTCCGGGAGTTGGTGATGGACAGGGAGGCCTGGCGTGTTGCAGTTCATGGGGTCGAAAGAGTCGGACACGACTGAGCAACTGAACTGAACTGAACTGAACTGAACTGAACTAAATAATGAAATTGTAAGGATAAGTTGCTGGATACTTTACACGTATTGCCTGGCTTACAGTGAAACTTCAATAAATATGTATGGTTGTTGTTTAGTTGCTAAGTTGTGTCTAACTTTTATTATCTACTTACTATTCTATTGTCTTGCTGCTTGAAGTATATAGAATATAGCTTGATTTCTGTATAACCTCACTGAATTGCAGATCTCCTTTTTAATGTTAGTTGTCTTTATACAATGTTTGAATAGCTTTCTTGAATCAAAGATTTTACTTAATACAGGCTTTTAAATCATTTCTGTCTATAAATAGAAGCGTGTGGAAGAAATTAGTCTTGAATAGACATGTCCTCCAAAGCACAGTAATGTTACTGAAAAATTAGCTCTATAGGCATCCAAGTTAAACAGAAGTACTGTTGCTACCACTGGCCTCCTACCAGAACCAGGCTTTTAAACAATAGGTGCAATATCTCCCTTAAGCTCTTGAGTAGTCTTCTCTACATTGTTGTGTTGTTGCCAAAGTCTGTGATGAGTACTTGTGGTGATTCAATGGGACTCCTACTTCCATAGGACTTGGATCCTTTCATTTCAGATCCTCTTGTTCATTCAGTATCATGCCCTCAGGCACAGAAGAGAGGACTCTGTAATGAATGATTAAACCTTCTGAGATTGTCAGAGATGAAAGGGGTTGTAACACTGAAATTTTAAGTATTATAATTCAGGAAATAATACCATTTCTTCTCAGGCAAGCTTGTCTACACCTCTGAGTGTGTAATCTTAAGCTTATTTTATTTCACTTGCGAAAATGTTTTTATTTATAAGAATAAATGAAACATATACCATACTTGGATGAACTGTGAGAAATGTTAATATAGATCTCAGGTTGAGAATGAGTTTCTCACCGCAGCTGATTCATTCATTTTCTTTATGTGAGGATAAAGCAAGTGGATCTGATGTACCTGAAAAGCAGAAATGCACATTTTGCCTGAATGAGGAAAGAAATGGAGAGAAAATATGAGTGAAAAATAAAAGATATGGGGGGAAATGAATGTGAAAAGGAAAAGGAAATAAATGAGCATTTAATAACCTATGGGGAGATTGTGCAAATTCATAGCTAGTAGTTTGAGGTGAAGATTTTTAACTTAATCATGCATAAGTTTCAGATCTGAGAATTTCCCCAAATGGTATAAAAGTTTTTGAGTGTATATACATGATACATTTTAATGTACAATGGATTCATAGCATTTACCTGTAACACCTTTACTCAAACAGAAGTACAGGACTCAGAAAAGTATATGTGAATTAAATTGAAGCAGGAAGAAATATTTATCTGGGAAATTTAAACAGTAGATGGTATATTGTTCTGCTGTCAGCTAGAAATGTTTTTTGAGTAATTTTTCTCAATTCATAAATAAAAACTTTTTAAACAAACCCTTTTCAGTACAAGTGATATTCCTTTGTAAAACATTCATGGAGGGTAAGGGGTTGTTTGAACCTATGTTCTTGACTTCCTTAATGTATCATCCAACTAATTAGGCTAGCCAGTTTATTTAGACAATTTGAGCCATAAAGTTGATATACATTTCCAGATTAACGTCAATAGGCTGAAATCAAAATTAAAATTTAAAGTCTGAGTAAATATTCTTTCTTAAGATTTAAAAATGGTAGCTTGAATTTATATTAACTATTTATAGCAGAACTTGACAAACCTTTTTTCATAACATTGTACAAGAGGCAGTGACCAAAACCATCCCAAGAAAAAGAAATGTAAGAAGGCAAAGTGGTTGTCTGAGGAGGCTTTACAAATAGCTGAGGAAATAAGAGAAGCTAAAAAGCAAGGGAAAAAGGGAAAGACATATGCAACTCAATGAATGCAGAGTTCCAAAGAATTTCAAGGAGAGATAAGAAGACCCTCTTCAATAAACAGTGCAAAGAAATAGAGAAAAACAACAGAATGGCAAAGACTGGACATCTCTCCAAGAAAATTTCATGTAAGAATGTGCACAACAAATGATAGAAACAGTAAGGACCTAACAGAGGCAGAAGAGATTAAGAAGAGCTGGCAAGAATGCACAGAAGAACTATACAAAAAAAGGTCTTAATGACTGGGATAACCATGATGATATGGTCACTCACCGAGAGCCAGACATCCTGGAGTGTGAAGTCAAGTGGGCCTTAGGAAACATCACTATGAACAAAGCTAGTGAGGGGTGATGGAATTCCAGCTGAGCTGTTTCAAATCATAAAAGATGATGCTGTTAAACTTCTGCATTCCATATTCCAGCAAATTTGGAAAACTCAGCAACGGCCACAGGACTGGAAAAGGTCAGTTTTCATCCCAATAGCAATGAAGAGCAGTGCTAAAGAATCTTCATACTCCATGCAATTGCATTCATTTTCCATGCTAGTAGGATTATGCTCAAAATCCTTCAAGCTGGGCCTAAGCATTACTTGAATTGAGAACGTCTAGATGTACCAGCTGGGTTTAGAAAAGGCAGAGAAACTCGAGATCAAATTGCCAACATTCGTTGGATCATAGAGAAAGCAAGGAAATTCCAGAGAAATATCTACATCTGCTTCATCAACTATGCCAAAGCCTTTGACTGTGTGGATCACAGCAAACTGTGGAAAATTCTTAAAGAGATGGGAATACCAGACCACCTTACCTGCCTTGTGAGAAATCTATATGCAGGTCAAGAAGCAACAGTTAGAACCTTATTTGTAACAACTAACTGGTTCAAAACTGGGGAAGGATTATGTCAAGGCTGTAAATTGTCACCCTGTTTATTTAACTTATATGCAAAGTACATCATGCAAAATACCAAGCCGAATGAGTTACAAGCAAAGACATTACTTTGCCAACAATGGTCCATATAGTCAAAGCTATATTCTTTTCAGTAGTCATGTATGGTTGTGAGAGTTGGACCATAAAGAAGGCTGAGCACTGAAGAATTGATGCTTTCAAATTGTGGTGCTAGAGAAGACTCTTAAGAGTCCCTTGGACTGTAGGGAGTTTGAACCAGTCAGTCCTAAAGGACATCGATCAACCCTGGATACTCATTGGAAAGACTGAGCTCCAATACTTTGGCCACCTGATATGAACAGCTGACTCATTGGAAAAGAGCCTGATGCTGGGAAAGATAGAAGGCAAAAGGAGAAGAGGGCAGCAGAGGATGAGATCTTTATATAGCATCAGTGACTCAATGGACATGAACTTGGGCAAACTCCAGGAGATAGTGAGGGACAAGGAGGCCTGGCGTGCTGCAGTCCACGGGGTTGCAGTCAGACACAACTGAGCGACTGAACAACAACAAAGTTGGAAAATATTTTAGGTTTTTCAGACTGTGAGAAAATCAATGATATTATGTAGGTATTTACAAAAAAATAGAAATAAATATCTACCAATTGTTTGGTATTCTGCCTGGTAATTATAAAAATTGTAAAATATGTTGTAATACAAGTCTACTAAAGAGAATGGAGTTCCTTTGGAAGGATAACATTTTAATGAGAGTTCAAAGTTAATGATTACTATCACCAAAGTTGAATTCAGATGTTCATCTGTTAATACTTTAATGAGATTTTATGTATTTCGTCTTTGAAAATGTCTTTTCATGGAAATAGATATTCAAATACTAATGTCATTTCACAAACATGATTTAATTGATTATATTCATTACTTGAAAGGCACTTGTAGAATTCTGTTATATTCTCTCAATATTTGACTTTCACCCTCCTATTCTGCTAACCAGCTAATCAATTACAATTGAGGGTTAGATGGAAGGACCTCGTTTTCAGAGGTATATGAACTTTAAATGTGGAAGGTTATTCTGCATTTGCATCAAAGTCTGACAAATGTTATTGAAACTGAATGTTGAGTTCAGAAAATATATTCATTGCAAATTTGTAGGGAAATCAAGATCTAAGTTTTGTTTGACAGAGTGGAAAATTCATAGAGCCACTTGTGATTACTTATGATTCAAACAACAGAATGACTATCAGCAATATAGATTTTATATTTAAGAGCTGATTTTGTTGGATAATTTTAGGTTGAATTTATTAAGAAACATTGTCACGTTTGTAGTAAAACTAAGTTCCATAGCCATTCAACAGGCAATAATGGTGTTTGAGAACAATTCTCATTCAAAGAAAATTCAGTCTTAGTACTAAGCTCAAAAAATTAAAATGTAACTTTTCCACCATTAAGACATTAAACTGCTATAAGTTAGGATAATTCAGTATATTCACCTTTTAATTCTGACAAAAATTCATGGAACTGATGGTATTTAAGTTCATAAGAGCGAGTAAGATACACCAAGGACAGTACTGGCTCAATAACTCATGAATGTTTTACACAAGTGCTTGCTGATTAATACTACAAAGAATAAAGATAGACTTTTAAAACCTTACATTTTAATAAGCCTTGTAAATTTCTCTAATAACCTTAGTAAATTTCTCTAAACTAATGGTATTTTTTATCACCGTCAGTTATAGCACATCTTAACAGATTCCACTTCAGACTGTAATCAATTAATGTTTTTTCAACTTCTTTGAAACTATTTTTATCTGCAGTTCCATGCAGGCTATTCTTAGGGGCCAATTCTTCAGTATATTCAAACATGGCATTGACTCATCAAATAAAAGACAACGAAGCAGTATCAACAACATCTGTCAATGTGTTAAGAGCCAAGAATATTGTTCAGAAAAGTCCCTTTAAATAAAATTATTAATGTTGTCAATGTTCTCAACTCTTCAAGCAATTATTCCTATGGAAAATCTAATAGTCTTAAACAAACTGATTAGACACAGTTCTTTGCTAATGCAATCATTCTTGATTTATTATACTTAAATCACTCTTAAATTAAAGGCTTTCCTTCCTTGGCTAACAAATGAGCCACTAAGAAGCTTAAATTATAGGCTCATTTTGACTTTTTATCTTTGTGAAGAAATTCTGCATAAGGAAACATTCCATTTTTTAAATTAATTTATCTGTTATCTTTCTTTGAGTGGGAAATATTGTGATGACTGCTTAGTCTTGTAAAGTTAGTATACACTGATTTTAATAACACTATATTTTTTCAAAACAGCTATACTGTTATTAAAAAATAAATTGAGTGCTTTTCCATTGAACTTAAGAACAGAATAATCTACAATGTGCTGCGCTTTAAAAATGTTACATTTTAAAAGCCCATTTTTCTCTCTCTTATTTTCAATGTTTTGATGTAAGGCATATGCACTGGTAATAAAGATAAAATAAAATATCATGGTATGGTGATATTTGTGGCACTTCAAATGCTATTGGGTTATAACTGTGTCACTGAAATTTATGGTGAGCTGAACAACAGTGAGAAGCAGTGAGAGCACCATATTTGGTATTTATTGCAATAATTTAACTTGGTCGTTGTAGAAGTAAAAGTAGCCATAGACAGTACCCAAGCAAATGAACATGACTATTCCAATAAAACTTAATGGGCATTGAAGTTGGAATTTCATATAATTTTTACATGTCACAAAATATTATTATTTTGCTTTTTTTCCAGTTGTTTAAAAATGTAAAATCTACACTTGGTTCAGCATCTCCATGCTTGGCTTGTGAGCTGCTGCCCTGATCTGTATAGTAAATTACTTTATAGAAAAATTCTTCTACCATCAAATTCACCTCACAGTGCAGGAATACATCTGAGATATTGCATGTTTGGTTCCAGACCACCACAATAAATATGGCAATAAAGTGAGTCACACACATTTTTTTTTTAGTTTCCCTGTCTATTAGATGTACAAAAGTATTATGTCTTAAAACTTAATTTTAAAAAATACTTTATTGCTAAAAAATACTATCATCTGAGTCTTTAGCAAGTCATAGTAGTCACATTAAAATCACTGATCAAAGCTCTCCACAACAAATATAATAAAAATGAAAAGGCTTGAAACACTGATAGAACTACCAAAATGTGATGGAGATGGCAAGTAAGCAAATGCTTTTGGAAAAATAGTGCCAGTACACTTACTCAATGCAGGGTTGCCACAGACCTTCAGTTTGTGAAAAATACAATGTCTGCAAAGGACAGTAAATCAAAATGCAATCAAACGAGGGATGCCTGGATACTAGATCTTGCCTTCATTTATGTGTGAGAAAAAATGTGTATGTGAATGTTTGTCACTATAAACTGGTTCTAAGAACAATTACCAGAAAACATTAAGGAATTTCACATAGATTCAGATATTGTTTTCTAATATTCTTTTCCACTAGAAAGAACCAGAGCTTCTAGGAGAAATAGTTACTTGTAGGGCTGCGGCAGGGAAAATATAGATGAGCCTGGAGCCTGTATAGGAGCAGGAAACAAGAAAGTACTAAAATAATGTGATGTGTGTCAAAGGGGCTTAGGTAGGGTCAATTGGAATTGTTCTCAGTGGCCATAACTGGAAAAATTTGAACAATAAAATAATGTAGTGTTGGATTTTACTCAAAGTATAATAAGTCTCCATGAGTCTATATTGATAGAAATAGATAAAGTGGGGATGAGAGACAAATCTCCCATACAGAGAATTCCAAAAAAATTATGTAGGTAATCTCCCCCTCTCAAGGAAGTAGAACATAGCTCCCCACCCAATACCTGTGGGCTGGGAAGAGTGATTCTTTTCCAAAGGGCAAAGAGACTAACTTTCCAGTGGAGAAACATAGCAAACTCTACCTAAACCAGATGATGAAGGTCAACATCGTCGGTGATATGCCATATCACTGATGGCATATTGATGGCATATTGATGGTGTGTACCCTTGATACAGTTGATGAGAATGGCACTCTACCTCTGTGATTGTGCTTCCAAAACTCATAACTTTCGTCCCATAAGAAAAATATTCTACCGTAAAAGTTTATGTAGAAAAAATAAGACACTCAAATTCAGGCACATGCCATTTGATTTCTCTTAAACTATTGGAATGATAGCAGAATCTTGACATGATTGTGTTCAGAGTATATAGCAGGGCTTGAGCCAGTGGCGTTGTTTTTCCAGCAGCACAGTCCTCATGTGGTGTGAGAGGCCAGGCATGTGGCTGCTGAATTATGGAAGATACACATGCAACCAATTAGATGAATATAGTTTAGTGAATGAACTCTCTGTGGTTCGAAAAGAAAAAAAAAAAAAGTAAGCAAAAGTTAGATTCTACAGTTCTTACCAGTAGCTGGGTTCTAAAAGCACTTAGACCTTTTGTATTTCCAGGGGAAAGGGCATGCAGTTGTACCTCATCTGACATTTTTGCTCTCTTGGCCTGATTTCAAACTTACTGTATTTACTTTAAGTGGGATTTATTTTTGTTCTGCTTTGTTTGTTAAACATGACTTTCTTAGTTACAGTAACATGATCTATTGGACTTAAATGAACCCCTGAAATGAAAACTGAGTTTCTACTCTTACTGAAATCTGACTCCCAAAAGGAGGGTGATGAAGATTGTTTTGACAAGACAGGCAACTGATTGTTGTTATTATCATTTAGTTGCTAAGTTGTATCTGACTCTTTGCAACCTCCTGGACTGTAGCCCGCCAGGCTGCTCTGTCCATGGGATTCTCCAGGCAAGACTACTGGAGTGAGTTGCCATTTCCTACTCCAGGGGATCTTCCAGACTCAGGGATCGATCCTGCATCTCCTGCATTTGCAGGCAGGTTCTTTACCACTGAGCCACCAGGGAATCCCCAGGCAACTAATTATTGGTAGATAAATCACAGACTTCCTAATTGTCTTTAATTCATATTTATTTTACTGCATTATTTAAACATCTGGAGCATTCATTTGAGACTTTTATGCAGATGCTAAAACTTAGAAGGCTTGTTTGTGTTCTGAAATCCTTTGTAGTTCCACCTAGTATTAAAGGAGGGAATGTCACCACAGAAGTGTCAGCTTTGATCAACAGCATAATTAAACTGGAATGTGAAACACGAGGACTTCCGATGCCTGCTATTACTTGGTATAAGGATGGCCAGCCAGTCATATCCAGCTCACAAGCACTTTATGTTGAAAAAGGACAATTTCTTCATATTCCTCGAGCACAGGTCTCTGATTCAGCAGCATATAAGTGTCTAGTAACCAATGTTGCTGGAACTGCTGAAAAATCATTCCATGTGGACATCTATGGTAAGGAAAACACGTATGTTTTTATTATGTGCTTTCTACCTATGCTTCCTAATACACCGACATCCAGTTTGTTCACTAATAAATCCCTGCTGGTTTGTGTTGTCTTCTATATTCATGGATTGAAATTGGAAGAATTTGTCCCATGATTTGGAAAAAAGTTGTAAGAAACTAAGGTTAGTAAGAAGTGATCATTCATTCAGTCAATCATTTGCCTTTGGCTCCTAGAAATCTAGACCATTTGATTTTTATGGAGAAGGTAAAGTAGTTCTTAGGACTAAGATCATTCTCTCTAGTTTGTCCTTTGTACACCAGACATGGTATAGAGTAACCCACAATATTTAGAACAGTAGATAAGCAGAACCAAGAAATTCTTTCCTCAGTAGCTTAGTGGGGGAGGGACATGACTATAGTTTGACTATAGTTCCTATAGTCAACCTGTGTGAATGAAAAGAAAAATCCCCTTTATTTCATTAGGATTCCAAAGAATTGCCTGAAACATTGCTTTTTTCTGCCTCTAGTTCCTCCAGTGATTGAAGGTGACCTGGCTGAGCCTCTGAATAAGCAAGTGAAAGTTGCTCATTCACTGACCCTGGAGTGTAAAGCTGCCGGCAACCCTCCTCCAGTTTTAACCTGGTTGAAAGACGGTGTACCTGTGAAAGCCAGTGACAACATCCACATAGAAGCTGGTGGGAAGAAACTAGAAATCACAAGTGCCCTAGAAGTCGATAGGGGACAGTATATATGTGTGGCTACGAGTGTGGCAGGAGAAAAGGAAATCAAATACGAAGTTGATGTCTTAGGTAAATGAGAAGGCCACCCCCTGTATTCTCATATTCATAGCACAACCTGCCTTGTTTATGAAATGCTTTTGTGTTCGTGAAATAATCAAACAGTCTTAGAGAAGGTTTAGTTATCTCTTCAGCTCTGGACTACATATTACTGAATGGTGGATTGACCACCAGAGTCCCAAGATCTAAAAACCCACCTAAATCTTCCACTTATTCTGATAGGTACACTTTTAAATATATAGATGCATTTTTACATCTGTGACAATATCTGATTGTAGTGAGTGACAGCACAGTCACTCACTGTGACCGTGAGTAACATTTTTACATCTGTGACAGGATCTGTGCATTGAGTGACAACATGTCATGAACACTGCTAAACAAGAAACAGTCTGTGGACCTTGGGAAGTCATCATGTAGCTTGAGTCTCTCTTTCTTTATGAATTGAAACTTTCAATGCAGGCCCAATTTTTGAGGTTCCCTTATCTTATTCTTATGACAATAAACAACATAAGATATGAGTCAACTATGTTCTCATAGCATCTGCAGTGCCATAGTGCTAGATTAGCTGAGAAAAATTCACAGTGTGTCAAAAGTATATTTATTGACCCTGGCAAATGCATATTGTAAAATGTATCTCAGAGTCCATTTCAAGTATCCTTCATGTACCAAATGACCAAATAACAGCCTTCTAAAGAACAACTTAGTATTATTGCTTAATGGGATACTATATTTTCTCTTGTATACATTTCTTTGTATGTTTCATCCCTCTTTTTTTCTAGTGCCACCAGCTATAGAAGGAGGAGATGAAACGTCTTACTTCATTGTAATGGTCAATAACTTGCTGGAACTAGATTGTCAAGTGACAGGTTCTCCTCCACCAACTATCATGTAAGGGCTTTGGTATGTCTTCTAAATACCTCCCACTTTTTTATTTGAGAGTTTTAGAGCTATTTTGAAAGAGGTTCTATGTCACTAAAAAGTGATTGTATAAAGGTATACTGATTATATACCTCTTTTATTAAGATGTATTCTCTAATTGAGTTGGCCAAAGATTTCATTTGGCAGAAGAAAGCTGAATCAGCTTTTTGGCTAACTCAATGCAAGGTAACTTTTATCTGATACTCACAGGGCCCATAAATCTGCTCCATTAGAGGGATTCATTATACGCTCTTAAAAATTACATTTTTAGTTCATAGAAACAGAATATTAAGCACTATCTGTCAGATCTTCTTGAAGCACTGAGATGTTTAATGAACAACTAAATTTAGAACAGTGTACCAGAAGTATTAGGGAAACAGAGGAACTTAACATGAATATATGACTACCAATTTTTTTTTCTCATTCCTTCATTCACAAAGTATTTCTTGACTACTTACTTTTCATTTCCAAGGTGATATGGGATATGCAAACAACAGATGCTCAACTAGTTGTTGAAATAAAATAGCTCCACACGTGATTATGGGCTTCTCTAGTGCCTCAGACAGTAAAGAATCTGCTTGCAATGAGGGAGACCTGGGTTCGATCCCTGGGTTGGGAAGATCCCCTGGAGGAGGAAATGGCAACCCACTCCAGTATTCTTACCTGGAGAATCCCACGGACAGAGGAGCCTGGTGGGCTACAGCCCATGGGGTCACAGAGTCGGACGTGACTGAGTGACTAAGCACACACACACATGACTATAGACTAAATGGAAAGTGATAACTCACGATAAACTAAAACTTATAAGATACCATATGATTTTAGAGTTTTGTTTTACAAATGTTTTAGGATTGTGTGTGTTTTGCTGGTTAATGTTATCTAAACATTGGAAGTGAGAGACAGGTAGGAGCATTTGCCTCTTTCTGTAGCCTGGCATTAATAGAAAAATGAAGACCTGTACGCATAGTTCTTTGGTTTCCTGCAATATGCCAACTTCTTTTTAAACTTTTTCTTTTCCTGATTTGCAGTTTATTTCCTAGAATGAGCAAATGGGAAATTAGGCAAGTACATAATTGAGAATATATATATCATGCTCTTCTGTGTTGTGCTAAGTCACTTCAGTTGTATCTGACTCTTTGCGACCCTAAGTACTGTAGCCCGCCAGGCTCCTCTGTCCATGGGATTCTCCAGGCATGAATACTGGAGTGGGTTGCCATGCCTTTCTCCAGGGAGTCTTTGCAACTCAGGGATTGAATCCGTGTCTCTTATATCTACTACATTAGGCAGGCGGATTCTTCACCACTAGCGCCACTTGGGAAGCCCAAATATACGTGTACACATATAGAAATATATGAGTCCACTATATATTAGTAAATGTAGTTTCTCCAAGATAGATAGAGTGGTTGGTTGATGACTTAGGAATGCAGTTATTTAAAGTATATCTCCAGACTTCTTTTTGCTCTGTTTCTGTAGGTGGCTGAAGGACGGCCAGCTCATTGATGAAAGAGATGGATTCAGGATCTTACTAAATGGACACAAACTGGTTATTGCCCAGGCTCAAGTGTCAGACACAGGCCTTTATCAGTGTGTAGCAACAAACACTGCTGGAGACCACAGGAAGGAATTTGAAGTAACTGTTCATGGTATGCTGAAGAAGGGACAGGAACATTTCACTGAAAATTCATTTATGCACCGTTTCAGTATCTAATTCAGATTGGGACTCATTAATCTGGATAAATCTTGAATTGTGGAAAGTAGTACAAATTTGAATGTGAATTTGGATGAAAATTTGAGTTAAATAATGGAAAATTTTAAGGCACTTTACTAACACGGACGATTTAACCATTTGATAACCATGTGAATGAATTGAGATGGAATTTAAATGGTAGGAGGTATATTCTACACAGCATGCAAGGGTCTGAGCAATGAGATCAAAGAAGATAGAAAAGATAGGTAGCAAATGTCAAGTAAACGGGGGTTATAAGCATTCAAGCTTTCAGCCAAAACAGAAGGGAGTGTGAATAAAGTCATTTTCAGAAATGGAGGCTGAAGGTATGATGCGAGATCCAGGGCACATAATTGCATTCTTAGAACTGGCATAATAGGGTTAGAATCATTAATGACAGCAGCAAACCTCTGCCAGGGTATTATGTATCTCATTTGCTAGTCGTCCTTGGGAAGGGAAGGACTGGAATAAGAAACTGGAGAGCCTTTGGAAGCTACAAGCAGAAGTTTCTATGAACATCAGTTTCATTCTTCCCAGGCAGACTGGTTTTTTTCCCACTTTTTCAATCCCATGATAGAATATAGCCAGTCCCGTTCCTCACTGTCAGTTCCAGTTCTTGAGGGAGGAAATCTGGCAAGCCCAGCCTAACTCAGATTACCATCCTGGATTTAATCAGCCCTGCTGGGGACAGATTCATGTGGTATAATTACGGGTACTGGAAACGCACTCTGATTTAATGAGGCAGTTCTGGAGAAATGGAAGGTCATAATACATTAGGAAAACAGACCAAAAGGTTGTAAGCCAAACATACATATGGATTGCAGTTGCTGTAAACACGCTTTACTTATTCTTTGGAGAATTAGAGATCCTACTTCAGAAATAAGTAACTCTAAAATTGCTAAAAATGATAAATGAAGTGCATGGGTGAATTTATTTTGTTGTTTGTTATTTTGTCATCTTTTCCTTTCTAAATTTTAAACTTTCAAGTTCTGGATCTTTAAGTGTTGAGCCTACTGATTATGGTTTTTGTTCCCTCTCTCCCTCTGTCCACTCCTCAACTTTCTTTTTTCTTCCTTCTTTCCTTCCTTCCTTCTCTTCTCTTTCCATTAAATCTAGTTCCTCCAACAATCAAATCCTCAGGTCTTTCTGAGAGAGCTGTACTGAAGTACAAGCCCATCACCTTGCAGTGCATAGCTAATGGCATTCCGAATCCATCTATTACATGGTTGAAAGATGGACAGCCTGTCAACACTGCCCAAGGGAACCTCAAAGTAAGTATGAACATTATTATGTTGAAGATGAGAAAGCTATATAAAGAGCTGTCATATTCTCTTTTCTTAGTTATAGGTTTTCCTATTGGACAGATTTTGCGGGAGATGCACTAAAATATTATGTGTTGTCCTTAGGCTTGTTTAGAATTTAGCTTAATATTTTGACTCGAAAAATGGAATTAAAGACTAATAACTTTAACAGTGATGTTGATTTTAACATGGTGGTTGTTATTTGTACTATCTCAACGTATGCCTGTTTTACATGATAAAAAAAAACCAGTGTCCCATAGATGAACAGTTCATCAGTACTAAGTCAGAGTATCAGAAATATGTTCACCTTTGACTAGGATTAAGGTGGAATTATAACTACATAAGCCTAGGTGAAATTTGTCTTGGAAAATATAGTTTAGTTTATAATCTTCAAGATGGCAGAGACCAGTCTCTATGAGTAAGTTCGTTTCTGTATCTTTCATACTGAGTATAAGTGAAGTGAAGTCGCTCAGTCGTGTCCGACTCTTTGCAATCCCATGGACTGTAGTCTACCAGGCTTCTCTGTCCATGGGATTTTCCAGGCAAGAGTACTGGAGTGGGGTGCCATTTCCTTCTCCAGGCATACTGAGTATAGTCCCTGGTATATAATTATAGTCAGTACATATTTGTTGAATTAAGAGATGAGTAGATTGTAAACTTCAGTGATTTAAATGATGCATTTAAAATAATAGATTTTGCTTCTAAGATCAGATTAATTGACTAAATGGGCTTGCGCTTTGCTTGAGAGAAGTTTCAGTAATGAGGGATATGCAAAGTTCTTTTCCTGGCAGAAGTGATCTGTTCATTTATTATTCCTATTCCAAATCTAGTGGAATTAATCTCACACATTTTGTGCTAACAAAAGATTTAATACATATCCTTCTATCATAGTGCAGGTAAACAACTGCTTACCTGTGAGACAGATATTTATCATATAATCATACAAAAGTATAATTGGAAATAGGGATGAGTAATTTTAAGAGAGAGTTTAGAGAGGTTTAAGAACAGATAATAAGAAATGCTGCCTTTGAGCCTGTGTGGTTTGCAACCCCTGGAGCTTCCCCGGTGTAATCTGAAACCACCCCCCTATTCAGAGGGGAAGGAGAGACCTCAGAAAGAGTCACAGCACTCCAGATTGGTAGCGGCAGATTTAATAAGCAAGGGAACTTACTTTCCAGGCTTGTCTTGAATGTCTGTAAGATGAGTACATCTCCTTACCTGCCTACCAAATCTTAAAACTTTATATAGAGGCCCTAACTAGGTTTAGTCACATATCTGTTCAGATGGTCTCAACAGCACACGAATATCTCAAGGCTATATCCCTGGGCAGTGTCTAGCACTGGGGAGGCAGATGGAATGCACATTCCAAACATGAGAAATTCAGGAGCCTCCAAATTCTTGAGTCCAGCTCACAGGTCATGCAGGTGGTCACATCCTCTCAACGACCTCTTCCAAAAGCATGAGGGTGATTTATGAAGAAAGTCTGTAAGCAGAGATCTGAAGAACATATGGAGTTAAATGGAAACATTAATAGAAGAGAGCTGAGTAGAATCTTTCAGAGAAGATGTTCGTGGGCAAACAAAGGGCAGTATGACACCTTTTGAGAACCTGAAAGCAAGCCATTGGCTTAGGGAAGTAAGAGCAAGGGAGAAATGATATTAGAGAAGATGAGAGGATGAGTGGAAAGTATTCGAGTAATATTAATGTTTTTATTTTCACTTTAAAGCAATGGGAGATTTTTGAACAGTTTTAAGAGAAAAATGTTTCTTTTGGGTGGAGGGAGGTGGGGAGGCAAGAATACTAGAGTGGGTTGCCATTCCTTTCTCCAGGAGATCTTCCTGACCCAGGGATTAAACCCAAGTCTCCCGCATTGTAGGCAGATGCTTTACTGTCTGAGCTACCAGGGAAATATTGGTAGCTCTTTCCAGGGAAAGAGCAATATTGCAAAGGAACCTGGAATGTTAGGTCCATGAATCAAGGCAAATTGGAAGTGGTCAAACAGGAGATGACAAGAGTGAACGTTGACATTCTAGGAATCAGCGAACTGGAATGGGTGAATTTAACTCAGATGACCATTATATCTACTACTGTGGGCAGGAATCCCTTAGAAGAAATGGAGTAGCCATCATGGTCAACAAAAGAGCCCGAAATGCAGTACTTGGATGCAATCTCAAAAACAACAGAATGATCTCTGTTCTATTCCAAGGCAAACCATTCAATATCACAGTAATCCAAGTCTATGCCCAACCAGAAACGCTGAAGAAGCTGAAGTTGAACGGTTCTATGAAGACCTACAAGACCTTTTAGAACTAACACCCAAAAAAAGATGTCCTTTTCATTATAGGGGACTGGAATGCAAAAGTAGTAAGTCAAGAAACACCTGGAGTAACAGGCAAACTTGGCCTTGGAATACGGAATGAAGTAGGGCAAAGGCTAATAGAGTTTTGCCAAGAGAACGCACTGGTCATAGCAAACACCCTCTTCCAACAACACAAGAGAAGACTCTGCACATGGACATCACCAGATGGGCAACACCAAAATCAGATTGATTGTATTCTTTGCAGCCAAAGATGGAGAAGCTGTATACAGTCAGCAAAAACAAGACTGGGAGCTGACTGTGGCTCAGATCATGAACTCCTTATTGCCAAATTCAGACTCAAATTGAAGAAAGTAGGGAAAACCACTAGACCATTCAGGTATGCCCTAAATCAAATCCCTTATGATTATACAGTGGAAGTGAGAAATAGATTTAAGGGACGAAATCTGATAGATAGAGTGTCTGATGAACTATGGACTGAGGTTCATGACATTGTACAGGAGACAGGGATCAAGACCATCCCCATGGAAAAGAAATGCAAAAAAGCAAAATGGCTGTCTGGGGAGGCCTTACAAAAAACTGTAAAAAGAAGAGAAGCAAAAAGCGAAGGAGAAAAGGAAAGATCTAAACATCTGAATGCAGAGTTCCAAAGAATAGCAAGAAGAGATAAGAAAGCCTTCCTCAGCAATCAGTGCAAAGAAATAGAGGAAAACAACAGAATGGGAAAGACTAGAGATCTCTTCAAGAAAATTAGAGATACCAAAGGAACATTTCATGCAAAGATGGGCTCAATAAAGGACAGATGATATGGACCTAACAGAAGCAGAAGATATTAAGAAGAGGTGGCAAGAATACACAGAAGAACTGTACAAAAAAGATCTTCACAGTCCAGATAATCACAATGGTGTGATCACTCACCTAGAGCCAGCCATCCTGGAATGTGAAGTCAAGTGGGCCTTAGAAAGCATCACCACGAACAAAGCTATGGAGGTGATGGAATTCCAGTTGAGCTATTCCAAATCCTGAAAGATGATGCTGTGAAAGTGCTGCACTTAATATGCCAGCAAATTTGGAAAACTCAGCAGTGGCCACAGGACTGGAAAAGGTCAGTTTTCATTCCAGTCCCAAAGAAAGGCAATGCCAAAGAATGCTCAAACTACTGCACAATTGCACTCATCTCACACGCTAGTAAAATAATGCTCAAAATTCTCCAAGCCAGGCTTCAGCAATATGTGAACCAAGAACTTCCAGATGTTCAAGCTGGTTTTAGAAAAGGCAGAGGAACCAGAGATCAAATTGCCAACATCTGCTGGATCATGGAAAAAGCAAGAGAGTTCTAGAAAAACATTGATTTCTGCTTTATTGACTATGCCAAAGCCTTTGACTGTGTGGATCACAATCAACTGTGGAAAATTCTGAAAGAGATGGGAATACCAGACCACCTGACCTGCCTCTTGAGAAACCTGTATGCAGGTCAGGAAGCAACAGTTAGAACTGGACATGGAACAACAGACTGGTTCCAAACAGGAAAAGGAGTGCGTCAAGGCTGTATGTTGTCACCCTGCTTATTTAACTTCTATGCAGAGTACATCATGAGAAACGCTGGACTGGAAGAAGCACAAGCTGGACTCAAGATTGCTGGGAGAAATGTCAATAACCTCAGATATGCAGATGACACCACCCTTATGGCAGAAAGTGAAGAGGAACTCAAAAGCCTCTTGATGAAAGTGAAAGTGGAGAGTGAAAAAGTTGGCTTCAAGTTCAACATTCAGAAAACTAAGATCATGGCATCTGGTTCCATCACTTCATGGGAAATAGATGCGGAAACAGTGTCAGACTTTATTTTTGGGGCTCCCAAATCACTGCAGATGGTGATTGCAGCCATAAAATTAAAAGACACTTACTCCTTGGAAGGAAAGTTATGACCAACCTAGATAGCATATTGAAGAGCAGAGACATTACTTTGCCAACAAAGGTCTGTCTAGTCAAGGCTATGGTTTTTCCAGTAGTCATGTATGGATGTGAGAGTTGGACTGTGAAGAAAGCTGAGTGCTGAAGAATTGATGCTTTTGAACTGTGGTGTTGGAGAAGACTCTTGAGAGTCCCTTGGACTGCAGGGAGATCCAACCAGTCCATTCTGAAGGAGATCAGTCCTGGGATTTCTTTGGAAGGAATGATGCTAAAGCTGAAACTCCAGTACTTTGGCCACCTCATGCAAAGAGTTGACTCATGGGAAAGGACTCTGATGCTGGGAGGGATTGGGGGCAGGAGGAGAAGGGGATGACAGAGGATGAGATGGCTGGATGGCATCACCGATTTGATGGACGTGAGTTTGAGTGAGTTCTGGGAGTTGGTGATGGACAGGGAGGCCTGGCATGCTTCAATTCACGGGGTGGCAAAAAGTCGGACATGACTGAGCGACTGAACTGAACTGAACAGAGAGAAAAATGACACGAGCAGGCTTACATTTTCAGGAGTTACCTAGGCCTTTTTGGAGAAAGAATTAAGGAATCAAGAGTAGATATGTGGAAATCAGTTGAACTTATTTATTTTTGTCTAGGAGAGAAAAGATAGAAATTTGGACTCATACTGGCCACAGAAGTGAAGATACATGGATATATTTGATAGTTATTTACTGGTTAAATCATTAGGGCTTGATTATAGATTGTTGATAAAAGGTGAGGAAGTGGAGAATATGAAGAAAAACTAGTAGGAATCTAGTATACACGAGTGCATAGACAGTGATGCCATCCAGTGAGAAAGGAGATTTTGGAGGCAGATAAGTTTGAGGGGAAAAAACTATGAGTTTTAGACTTTTCAGAGTTAAGATGATTTTGAAATAAATGGGGATACCAGGGAAATCATGGAATATATGGTCTTGGAGCTCAAAGGATCGCTGGAGATATTGATGCATTGTGATACTTGAAACTCATGGACAGGGATGACTTAATTCAAGGGCAGCATAAAGAGTGAGAAGAAACAGGAGAGAAAACTGATGTAACGCAGAGTCTTAAGAAATTATGGCACTTTTTAAAGGCCACGTGTGAAAGTCCAGAAGTGAATATAAGTATGTGAATGTGCTGGTTGCAATGTTTAGTACAGTATTGCTGGAGAAGAAGTTAAGTGGGAGTGTACAAGGCAGTGTATGGAGAGATCATCTGGGGTCAGAATGTGGTGAGCCTGGAAGGCTTTCCTGAGCTCCAGTTTCGTTTTAGACAAAGTGGTGAGCCATGCATGAGCTTTGAAGGGGGACTGGTAAAAGGATCAAATTTGCATTTTACACAAATTATTCTAGCAACAGTATGCAAGGCAGATTAACAGTTTGGGAGGCTGGAGACACTGGAATATAAATTAAGGAGCTGTTATAATCCCACAGTGGCTGTGAGAATGGAGACAAGGGATCTGAGAAACATAGCATTGTCTAAGTACTGGGAGAGTCACAGTGGCCTCTGAAACCCAGATGACCTGTTCCATTCAACAAGACATGACATGAGAATTAGGTGCAGAAATATGGGGAAAACAGTTGTAAGCTTTGCTTTGGATGTGTTACATTTCATATGCTAACTTGTCCAGCAGACAGTTGGAAGCTCAGGAGAGAAGTTGAGGCCAGTGCTGTAAATGTAGGAGCCTGCGCAGGATTCTTCATTGAAGACATGGGTTTGGATGAAAACTATCTGAAAGCCAAGTTCCCTGTTTATGGGACAGGAGGAGGAAACAGGTTCTGTAGTCTACTAAGAAAGTCAGAGAGTGAGAACTGAGGGAGTACTGTCTCTTCAGCTACCAGAAAGCAGAGTGATTGAAGGAATAGGAAGCCCACAATGCCAAATGCTGTAGTATGAGCTCACTGCCTAGACTGCTGAGTGCTGTGAGTGGAACTTACTGATGGGACTTCCCTGGTGGTCCAGTGCTTGGGACTTTGCTTTCCAGTGCGCGGGGTTCAGTCTCTAGTTAGGGAGCTATGAGCCCGCATGCCTCAGGGCTGAAAAAACCAAAACATAAAGCAGAAGCAATCTTGTAACAAATTCAATAAAGACTTTAAAAATGGTGCATGTCAAAAGAAATCTTTAAAAAGGAAGTTACTGCTAAGCCCTGAATAATCCGTTTCAAAGTGTAACCACAGAATCACTACTTCTAAAATGGTGGAGGCCAGTTGTCATGTGCTTAGGAAGGAAATAAGGAAAACCAGACAGGAGGAAATTTATCTGCATTTCCATTACTCATATTTTATAATTTTTATTGTTTTTCTGGCCCCTGTGACCATTTAATCAAAAAAGATTGTTGTTTTAAAACTATTTATGAAGTGTTATATAAATATAACCATGTTTTTTTTTCAAATAGCTCCATTTTCATCACATACCTCATAGTTGCATTGCTAAAGCCTTTTTATTCAGTGGACTTTTATGACTATACCAGCAGGCTGGCCTTAGGTAACTTCGTGTTTTCCAATGCGTAAGAAAAGCTTTTCCATCAAAATAGTCTGTTTTCCTGTGCATGATGAAGTGATCTGGCTCTAATTTGTCAAAAGGTAATTAAGATACCAGCATAAAAATATAATTAGATATTATAAACTTAAATGGGTTTGTCTCTTCAGCAAGTATTTTCAAGTCCACATGTAAAGTCCAGAATGCTGCTATATTTTCTGATCCCAATTAGATACAGTCTTCTGGTCGACTTCTACAAATTGCCAAAGCCCTGATGGAAGATGCTGGCAGATACACGTGTGTGGCTACCAATGCAGCTGGAGAAACACAGCAGCACATTCAACTGCATGTACATGGTAATGGCACCTCCATGTCTTAACAAAAGAGCATTTCTATGGTCTTTAAAAAAAAAAAACATTGGGCTCGTTTTTATTGAATTGTAATGTAAAAGAAATGAGGGTTTATTTTAGTCCGTATGAGAAAAGTATATAGTTTACATTATGGTCATTACTCATTGAAGATCTTCAGTTTTCATGTTGTCAAATAGACAAGCTAGAGCTCATAAACACACACACCACCTTGTGTTTTAATTGTTTGAATTCTGTCAGCTGATAGCTTTGTACAGATAACTTTTGTTGAAAAACCAGAAGTTGCAGGTTTTTTCCTTCGCATTGTCTATGATTATCTTGCCTGCCTAAAAGATGAATGTTTTGAAGCTAGACATGAGTAGAACCTATCTTTGGCTGAGGATCTTCCCTCGTGTACTTTAGTAAAAAGTCTGAGTGGCCATGGAATGCCTCATGAATACTGCAGCTTCGCAGTAAACTTGAAAGACTCCTGAACTGTCATTGTGAGACTTCAGATCTGTAGAGGTTCATCAGAAAGGACCAAGAATTGAACGTCTGGACTTTCCTAATTCAGCCAAGGATATTTACAGAGAGCTAGCGAAGATCTCCTTGTACACTTTATTCATTTTCTCTAATTCATGTGATTGCTTGTTAAGCCTTTTATTCATTCATTCCATCCATTCATTCATATATTCACCCCATATTTACTGAGTGATCTAAACCTGAAATAACACCCCAGCATTTAGCTTAACTCCAGGTATATAGTAGGAAGTCAATAAATGTTTGACAAATGAAAGAGTAAATAATAAGTGAATGAAAAAATTTTGTGTGAACATTGAGTTCTTCTCATCTGTTTCTTTACATGTTTTCTTTTAATTAAATCACCCAGTTAAAAAATTAAAATGATCAATTCTCTAAATGTTTCCAATAAACCCACTTTATTCTTTCCCCCGTTTTTCAGATATGAATATGACTTATCATATACACAAACTATATTTCTTAGAGGACCTTTAGTTTTTCATTGAATAACTTAATGATCAATATCTGACTGTAACCATTTTGGAATTGTCTCACCATACTTGAGGGTTAGGGGACAGATTAACCGTGCTCTTCCTTAAGTTGCCTTGAATTTACCTCATTCCTTGTGAGGCCTCTGTATGTTTCCAGTATTCTTTGGCAGCTGTCTCCAGCATTTACTCAGACCTCAACTTCCATCTAAGAGTGTGCTGAGGGTGGGCTTGCTCTCCCCAGTTTTCCTGCCCTGAGTCTCTTTGTCTCCTTTTTGTATAGATTATTTATCTTCTCCTTTCCAATAGCTTCAGTCCTAATCTGGTCTCCCATTGCTGGCTAAGAGGAAGCAGTTGAGTAGGATAGCATGATATGTTGCCATCATCTCAGGCACTGGACTGATGCCAACTTTGGTTTAAATTCTTTGTTAACCATGATTTGTATAACTTTGAGCAAGCTACTTAATTAATCTGAGTATCTGACTTGAAGAGTGCTTTTGAGGTTTAAAGGTTTTAGATATAATATTATCTCCCACTTCTACTCTTTCAGAAGCTGTCCAGAAAAGAGAAGTTATTTGTTCTCTAGACTGCTTTAAATTACTTAAATGAAAACTCGGTAGTGAAGAAGAGAACATGTCCCCAGAACTGGGAAGAACCAGACCTCAGTATTTGGGGCTCCCAGACTTGTATTCATAAAAATCATATGTATTGCTTTTTAGAAATACATCTTTCTGGATGCTTTCTCACATCTCATGAAACAGCATCTCTCATGCAAGTAATCTGAGCCTTTACATGGAAAAACATTGGCCCAGACTGTAAAGACTGGTCTAGAGACTTGCCAGTGTAGTCAAGACTGACTGAAGACTAGAGTCCGTGAAAGAACTCGAGTATATCATCAAACACAGGGCAACAACAGAAAAGAAAAAAGCAGATCCAATATCTGAGAAAACACAAGTCTATCAACATACTATCTAACTATGGTAACAAAATACATGTTAGCAAGAGATTCAATTAGAGTACACAAGTAGAAAATCCTCAGAGACAAGGAGAAGGAGGCTGGAGGATATCTGGGTTAGTGTGAAAAAAGGGAAACACAAGGTTGGTGATTGTAAGGATTTTTTTTAAAAAACTACCAGACTAGTCAGAAAATAGAAAAGTCTTCTTGATATGAATTACCATAGAATAGAAGTAAGATATATTACTAGCTGAAAATGTTTCCCCTAATAGGATCTTGACTTGTCTGGATAACATTTCATCAACCTGAAGGAAGAATAAATGATGAAGTGAACTTCTAATCTAATATTGATCATGATCAACCTGGAGGAAGTAGTTAACATGACATGTGACAGGAATATAAACAGAAAGTGATGTATCATCTTGGCCTTCATGATGGCTGTGTCACATTGGAGGGACATGGTGCCAGACTTGATCCTGTCCTCTTTCATATTTGTATTCATAATTTCAGGGAGAATTGGAGATGTTAAAAAAGATGTAGGAATTTCTAAGGGATTAGTTGGTGGATTTCACAAAGACCTCAGAGGTTAAAAATGACAAATTAATCTGAGGCAAAAAAATTGCATAAGAATAGGGAGAGAGTGGTTAAAGATACCACACATTGAATTACTTGAGATATTAATGACTCTCTCTAATTATTAATTTGATAATTCAATTTTGTAATAAAGCTAAGAAGTCAGTAATAGAAGTTTGTAGTAGCCGGCTTATACTCTTGCTTTCTGAGTGCTTCCAAAGTATTATATATAAGTCTGGTGCTGTATATTAAGAGGGACATTGAAAAATCTATAGGCAAAGCAACTGTCATTTAATTATTTCTTTTATTATTTAACCAATCCTATAGCTGTTTTTCAAATTAGGATTTGTTTTAATCCCAGGAGTAACACACTCAGCAAGTGAGTCTTTTCTACCCATACAATTGTCATCCAAAAGTATTCAGTCCTAAGAAACTCAGCTTTCAACATGCTTATTATTTTGCTTTTCTATAAAAAAGGAGTGTAGATGCTTCCATTTTTCTCAAACATGGAAAAAAGTGTTTCCAAAAGGTGGAGTAAGGGTGCATGGTCTCCTGGACTGGAAATGAAGTCATGATCATGAGAAGGGGAACATTCTTATGATCCCCTGGGTTTTCCAAGGGAAGTTCTATTATAGACGGCAGAGGCTCTCAGTAGGTGGTCCTTTTGATGATCAAAGTTTCATAATTCTTGAAGTTCTAATTCTCTAGACCAAACTATGAAATTATATTTAAACCTCAAATACTTGCCAAGTGAGACAGATGTTTCCACAAACAAATGATTCTTTGGGGTCTAACGGCCCAAGCGTTCGTCTGCATGTAATTATTTTCTAGCCAAAATCAACCAAGGTGAAGCACCCAGAAGTAGAATATTGTAGTGAAAAGCTTTGAACTGGATAATACACTCCAAGTATTATCCGGAGGACAGTGGGCTTAGATGCTAACTTTTTAAAAGCTTAGTTTTCTCATCTGTAAAATGGAAAGGATGAAGATAATACCACAATCAGGGAAGTTGTTCTGAGGAATCAATGCAAGACTAGACATGAAAAATATAGCCTGGTGTCTGGTTCCTGGTCATCATCTGTAAATAGCAGCTTAATGACTGTTTTGGCCAAACACATATTTGGCTTCTGGCCCTGCTCATTACACCAACATTTTAACAAATATATCTAATGTCCTGCTGTCTTTACTGCTGGCCAGGAACTATTTTGTGTCTGTATTACTTGTCTGGCTAAAACATTAGTAGAGCACCCTTCATTTTATTATTTGGATGTATTTGCTTGGCTAAAATATGCTAACACCCACTTAAATTTTTTTTTTCTATATCATTTTTGTGTTTTGTGTAATAGCTCACTTGTGGCCTAGAGGAACTTGAGAATATTGTAGAGAACTTTTATCTTTTAAAGGATAACTTTAGTTCAGGGCTCTACTATGCTATTTTCTTGGTATTGGTGAATATATTATTCATTGTATTATAATTTTCATGCTTAGGGAGTCTCCAAGGCACTTTTGATCAGTTATATATTAATTCAAATTTTACCATGATTTTAAAAAAAATGAATTAATGTCTCTGAATGATTAAAGTAATAGCAAAATTTAGACCCACAATATGTTCAGAGGAAGGTGTTTTGATTTTGGCATGATACATGCCTGGAGCCTTTAGAAGAAAGCAAGCCAGTAAGTCGAATAGAGTTCAATCTTCTACTTGGAGTACACAGTATGCAGACATCTTATTGTTATCACAAAATATTATTACCTTACTAATTCTTCTTCTACAACAGTGTTCACCTAAATTCAGTATTCCAAAACCATCTCTTTGTGCAGAAAGGGAATAATAGTATTTATATTTTTATTTAGTTTTTATGTTAAATGAATGAGCACCCTTTATTGAAGAGGCTAATCTTTCCCCAACTGAATGGCTTGGCATGCTTTTTGAAGTCATTTGATTGTACATGTAAGGGTTAAATTTCTCTAAAATCAATTCTGTTCCATTGCCTAATTGTGATTCTTATAACAGTACCACTCTGTCTTTTATTCTTTTTTCCCCAGCTTTATCGAGATATAATTGATGAATAAAATTCTATACATTTTAAGTGTACCAGGGGATGATTCAATGTATGTATACTTTGTGAAATATTATTACAATCAAATTAACACATCCACCATTTTACACAGTTACTATTTTTGTGTGTGTAGTGAGAACATTTAAGATCTACTGTGTTACCAGTACAGTATTTAGAAGTACAATAGTCACCATGGTGTACATTAGACTTCCAGAACTTGATCTTGTAAATGAAGGGTTGTACCTTTTGACCAGTATCTCCCCATTTCCCCCACCCCCCAGCCCCTGGTACCACCATTCTATTCTCAGGTTCTATGAGTTCAACTCTTTAAATTCCACATAGAAGTGAGATCATATAGTATTTATTTTTCTCTGTCTGGCTTATTTCACTCAGCATAAGGTCCTATAGTTTCATTCAGGTTGTTTTAAGTGACATAATTTCCTGCCTTCTTGTGACTAAGAAGTATTCCGTCTGTCTGTCTGTCTGTCTCTCTCTCTATATATATATAATGTATGACAGTGCATATAATAAACACACAGAGGGAATGAGAGAGAGAAAGACAGCATCTTCATTATCCATTCATGTATCTATGGACACTTAGATTGTTTCTATGTCTTGGCTTTTTTAAATAATGCTGCAATGAACATGGGAGTTATAGATATCTTTGAGATACTGATTTTATTTGCTTCAGATATATAACCAAATATGGGATTGCTGGACCATATGGTAGTTCTATTTTTAACTTTTTTGAGGAAAGTTCATGCTGTTTTCTAGTGGTCATTACCATTTACATTCCTACTGAGAGTGTACGAATTTCTTTTTTTCCACATTCTCACTAACGCTTGTTATTGCTTGTATTTTTTATAACCATACTAATGGGTGTGAGGTGATAATTCACTTGTGATTTTGATTTACATTTCCCTGATAATTAGTGATGGTGAGCTCCTTTTCTTGTACCTGTTGGCCATTTGTGTATCTTCTTTGAAAAACTGTCTATTCAGGTCCTTTGCCCATTATATATTTGTATTATTTATTATTTGTTGGTGGCTTTTTTTTTTTTTTTTTTGCTATTGAGTTGTCTAAGTTTCTTGTATATTTTTATTATTCACCCTTTATTATATATATGGATATGACACCCAAAGCACAAACAATAAAAGCGAAATAAACAAGTGGAATTACATCAAACTGAAAAGCTTCTGCAAAGTAAAGGAACCCATCAGAAAAATGAAAAGCAACCTACAAAATAGAAGAAAATATTTGCAAACCACATATATATATTTGCATTTATTGTTCATGCTTTTGGTGTCATATCCAAGAAATCATTACCAAGAACACTGTCAGGGAACTTTATTCTTATGTTTTCTTCTAGGAGTTTGTGGTTTCAGGTCTTACATTTAAGTGTTTAGTCCATTTTGAGTTAAGTCTTTAGTATAATACTGAATTGAATACAGTATTTGATTTTCATATGTTAAGCCAACCCTGCCATTCTGGAATAAATTCCTCTTAGTCATGGTGCATAATATGTTTTACGTGTTGCTGGATTCACCTTACTAGTATTTTTTGATGATTTTTGTGTCTCTTTTCATAAGGGATATTGATCATAGTGTCCTTTTATTGACTCTGTCTGTCTGGTTCTGTTATCATGTTACACTGACCTCTTCGAATGATTGAAGAAGTGTTTCACTCATTGTCTGCTTTATTTTGAAAGAGTTTGTGAAGGACTCAGTTTAATTCTAAAATGTTTGGCAGAATTCACTATTAAAGCCATTCTCCAGTTTTGTGAGTATGTATGTGAAGGACTTTTTTTTAATGATTATTAATGCAATTTGTTTTTATGTGTCTATTCAGATTTTCAGTTTCTTTTTGAGTTTGTGTTAGTAGTTTGTATCTTTCTAAGAAATTATCTATTACATCTAGGTTATAACCTAGTTGTTGGCACAAAACTGTTTATAATATTACTGTATAATTGTAATTCTGTAAGGTTGGTAGCAATGATCCTTGTTTCTTTCCTGATCGAAGTAGTTTGGTCTCCTCTCTTTTGTTTTGTCTTGGTCAGTTGGGCTAAAATTTTGTCCCTTTTATCGATCTTTCAAAAAACCAGATTTTAGTTTCATTGATTTTCTCTTTCTTTCTATTGTCTATTTTTTCTCTGTTCTTTATTATTCCCTTTATTTTGCCCGCTTTGGGTTTAGTTTACTTTTATTTATTATTCTGGTTTCTTTAGGTGGAATGTTAGGTTACTGATTTGAGTTTTTAATATAGTTGTTTACAGCTATGAATTTCACTCTCTGTTGCTTTATGTGCATCCTGTAAGTTTTCATGTGTTGTATTTTTATTTTATCTCAGGGTATTATGTAATATCTTATATGATTTCTTCTTGGAGAAACATGTTATTTAGGAGTGCGTTATTTCATTTCTACATATTTGTGAATTTCCCAACTCTTCTCTTACGATTGATCCATAATTTCATTCTGTTGTGGTTTAAAAACACACTTTGTATGATTTAATCCTTCTAAATGTCTGGAGACTTCTCTTATAGCCTAACATATGGTTTATTCTTAAAAATATTCCATGTGCACTTGAGAAGGATGTTGATTTTGCTATTCTTGTGTGGACTATTCTGTGTATATCTCTTGATTTATAGTGTTGTTCAGTTTTGTCTAATTGTTATATCTGTTCTTGAAAGTGGATGTCTCCGACTATTCTTGTTGAATTGTCTTTCTTCCTTAGATTCTGCAAAATTTTTGTTCCGTGTATCTAGAGACTCTATTGTCTTGTGAATGTGTATATTAGTTACTCAGTTGTTTCTGACTCCTTGCGACCCCATGGACTGTAGCCCACCAGGCTCCTCTGCCCATGATATTCTCCAGGCAATAACACTGGAGTGGGTGGCCATTCATTCCCTTCTCCAGGGGATCTTCCCGACCCAGGGATTGAACCCTGGTCTCCTGCACTGCAGGTAGATTCTTTTCCTGGAAAATTCCATGGACAGAGGAGCCTGGCAGGCTACAGTCCATGGGGTCGCAGAGAGTCAGGCATGGCTGAGTGCCTAACACTTTCACTTATGGGCTTCCCTGGGGGCCCAAATGGTAAAAAATCGTCCTGTTCTGCAGGAGACCTGGGTTCAATCCATGCGTCAGGAAGATCCTCTAGAGAAGGAATGGCTACCCACTCCAGTATTCTTTCTCTGAGAATTCTAAGGATAAAGGAACCTGGTGGGCTACACTTCATGGGATTGCCATGAGTCAGATACCACTGAGTAACTGTTTTGTGAATATGTGATTATAATTGTCATGTATTTTGGATAAATTGATATTTTGTGTCATTTAAAAATATCTTACTTGGTTGCTACTAATAGTTTTTCTTTCAAAATCTGGTTGTTTTTTTTTTATACTGGTATAGCCTCTCCATTTTTATTTGTTTACTGCTTTCATGATATCTTTTCCATCCTTTTACTTTCAACCTATTTGTGTCTTTGAATCCAAAGTGGATCACTTGTAGACAACATATAGTTAGGTCATGTTTTTATTTTTCTTTTGCTTTTTAAATCCATTCTGCTGGTCTCTTCTGCCTTTTGCATAGGGTATTTATACGTTTGCATTTAATATAATTACTGAGATGCTAGGATTTATGTCTATTTATATGTATGTTTGTATGTGTTGTTTTTTTGTTCTTCCATTACTGCCTTTTTGTGTTAAATAGATATTTTCTTGTGTACCATTTTATCTTATTCCTTCTTTTTCCATATTTTTGAGTTTTAGTGGTTGCCCTAAGGATTACAATTAGCATCTTAATTAATAATGTTAATAATTTGGATTAATACTAATTTAGTTTTAGTATTATAAAGACTTTGCTCCTATATAGATCCCTCCCCTTTCCCCTCCTTTGTGCTATTATAGTCATACAAATTACATCTTTATTCATCATGTGCCTATCAATGTATATTTATAAGCATTGATTTATGTTATTGTCTTTTAAATCAGGAAGGAGAAAACAGTGTTATCTGCAAAATATACAGTTTTACTGTCTTTACTATTAGTTACCTCTACCAGTCCTCTTTACTTCTTTATATGTATTAAAGTCACTCTTTTTATGCAGCCTGAAGGACTTCCTTTAGTATTTTTAAAAAATTTAATGTTATCAATCAGTGGACATTAAAATAGGGAGATTATTATGAATTATCTAGATGGACCCAGACATGTCATGAAAAGTAGAAAATTAAGGCAGAATTCAGAATGATGAGATGTGAGGTCTTATGACCTTCCCTATTACTAGCTTTGTAGATGGAGGAAGGTGTCCACAACTCAAGGAATATATGTCCTCTCTAAAAGTTGGAAAGAAAGTGAAGTCACTCAGTCGTGTCCAACTGTTTGCAACCCCATGGACTGTAGCCCGCCAGGCTCCTCTGTCCATGGGATTCTCCAGGCAAGAATACTGGAGTGGGTTGCCATTTCCTTCTCCAGGGGATCTTCCCAAACCAGGGATCGAACCCGGGTCCCCCGCATTGCAGGCAGATGCTTTATCCTCTGAATAGGAAAGAAAACAGGTTTTCCTTTGAACCCAGCAGAAAGGAAATGAGTCCTTCTGCAACTTTGATTTTAACCCAGTGAAGCCATGTTGATTTCTGACCCACAAAACTGTGAAATAATACACTTGTGCTGTTTAAACTACCAGGTTTGAAATAATTTGTTATGGAAGGGAAAGGAAACTAATACGGTAACTTTCCTGGACAATCTCTGTGAAGTCTGTTGTGGTAGACTTTAAAATGCCTCTGGGAAAGGGACTGATTTCACTGAGCAAATTTTGGGTCTGGATAGTTAAAGACAAGTCCTAGGAGTGGAAATTTCCAGAGAAAGGCCAGACAGGTCAAATAGTGAGTCTTCTAGGAATGGGGCTTTTAGGTAGCTCTGATCCCCTCCAATATTTACTGTGCTTTTTTTCACTGTGGCTGCAGAGCTATTTGTTTTCAAGATTACTGCTGAGGTAAGGAAAGAGTGATGGGAAGAGAGTCAGATAAAATGTTGTAAAACTCACTCTTCTTAATTAGATTTAGCTCTTTTTCTTGAATAAACACTTCTTGAATTATTGTAAGCATTTGGTTAATTCCCCGAGTTTTAAGAAAGTTTGTTTTGATAATTTTCCAATGTTCTTTTTTTTTTTTTTTTTATGGTGGAGTGGATTTTGCAAGTTCTTATTCTACCATTCTTGCTGACATCTAATCTTTTCTCTTTAAGTTCTCTAGTGGAATGAAAAATAGCCAATCTGCTTCATGGCTGTTATATTTCTTATTCCCACCATATTGTTTTATTGCAGCAGTTACATAGCCTGTCAAAGCCATCAATGATCACTTCAGTCCAGCAGGCTTCAAGTTAATATTTAAATAACTGTTTTGGAGCAATGTGCCATGGGCTAATTATTTTTCCTTTCCAGTTGTAAAAGTCAGATAGTCGTATTTAAAGGTCTTTTTTTTTTTTTTTTGCTTAAATGCCATAAGTCAGAATTCAGCAGAAAACAGAAACAGTCTAAGCATTTCAAACAGGAAGATTTAATACATTGATTCAGATCAGATCAGTCACTCAGTCGTGTCCGACTCTTTGCAACCCCATGAATCGCAGCACGCCAGGCCTCCCTGTCCATCACCAACTCCCAGAGTTCACTCAGACTCACGTCCATTGAGTCAGTGATGCCATCCAGCCATCTCATCCTCTGTTGTCCCCTTCTCCTCCTGCCCCCAATCCTTCCCAGTATCAGAGTCTTTTCCAATGAGTCAACTCTTCGCATGAGGTGGCCAAAGGACTGGAGTTTCAGCCTTAGCATCATTCCTTCCAAAGAAATCCCAGGGCTGATCTTCAGAATGGACTGGTTGGATCTCCTTGCAGTCCAAGGGACTCCCAAGAGTCTTCTCCAACACCACAGTTCAAAAGCATCAATTCTTCGGCGCTCAGCCTTCTTCACAGTCCAACTCTCACATCCATACATGACCACAGGAAAAACCATAGCCTTGACTAGATGAACCTTTGTTGGCAAAGTAATGTCTCTGCTTTTGAATATGCTATCTAGGTTGGTCACAACTTTCCTTCCAAGGAGTAAGTGCCTTTTAATTTCATGGCTGCAGTCACCATCTGTAGTGATTTTGGAGCCCAGAAAAATAAAGTCTGGCACTGTTTCGACTGTTTCCCCATCTATTTCCCATGAAGTGATGGGACCGGATGCCATGATCTTCATTTTCTGAATGTTGAGCTTTAAGCCAACTTTTTCACTCTCCTCTTTCACTTTCATCAAGAGGCTTTTTAGTTCCTCTTCACTTTCTGCCATAAGGGTGGTGTCATCTGCATATCTGAGGTTATTGATATTTCTGCGGGCAATCTTGATTCCAGCTTGTGCTTCTTCCAGCCCAGCGTTTCTCATGATGTACTCTGCATATAAGTTAAATAAACAGGATGACAATATACAGCCTTGAAGAACTCCTTTTCCTATTGGGAACCAGTCTGTTGTTCCATGTCCAGTTCTAACTGTTACTTCCTGACCTGCATACAAATTTCTCAAGAGGCAGATCAGGTGGTCTGGTATTCCCACCTCTTTCAGAATTTTCCACAGTTTATTGTGATCCACACAGTCAAAGGCTTTGGCATAGTCAATAAAGCAGAAGTAGATGTGTTTCTGGAACTCTCTTGCTTTTTCCATGATCCAGTGGATGTTGGCAATTTGATCTCTGGTTCCTCTGCCTTTTCTAAAACCAGCTTGAACATCAGGAAGTTCACGGTTCACATATTGCTGAAGCCTGGCTTGGAGAATTTTGAGCATTACTTTACTAGCGTGTGAGATGAGTGCAAATGAACTACAGGTTTGAGTGACCTCTAAACTTTGTCTTCAGGAACAACTTCCAAAAAAATAGAAATCTGATCTATAAGGTCATCTATTTTTGAGGACAGGGTTTATTTTAAACTTGTCAGAAACCACCTTTGAATTATATTGTTTGTTATTCCTTTTGCTTGCTTGCTTGTTTGCTTTGGTATAGTCTTCTATTATTTCTTTATTCCTGATTTCTTTGGGTTTATTTTATTGGTCTTTTTCTAGAATCTGAGTTGAATGCTTAGAACATTTATTTTTAGCATTTCTTAGTTTTTAATATATTAATTAGTACTTTAAGATTGCCTTTGGGTAATGTACTGCTTATTGATGGCCCACAGATTTTAGTTTTAATCAGTCTCATTCTAATTAATTTTTTCTGCCTGTATACATTTGTCTTGATTTCCTCTTTAATAAGGTTTTTCCCCATGTAGGGAACTTTGTATTTTACTACTGAGTTCTGTGATTTTCTTATTATGATTTTTTAAATTGTGGTATAAATACATTATTGAGATTTTTTGTGACCTAATATATAATCTGTTTTGAAAATATTCTGTTGCCACTTGAAAATAATATGTATTCTTTGTTAACAATAAATACACAAATAACATGTGTGTGTATAAACATATGTCAGTTCAGTTCATTCGCTCAGTCGTGTCCGACTCTTTGCGACCGCATGAACCGCAGCATGCCAGGCCTCCCTGTCCATCACCAACTCCTGGAGTCCACCCAAACCTATGTCCACTGAGTTGGTGATGCCATCCAACCATCTCATCCTCTGCCGTCTCCTTCTCCTCCTGCCCTCAATCTTTCCCAGCATCAGGGTCTTTTCCAGTGAGTCAGCTCTTCACATCAGGTGGCCAAAGTACTGGAGTTTCAGCTTCAACATCAGTCCTTCCAACGAACACCCAGGACTGATCTCCTTTAGGATGGACTGGTTGGATCTCCTTGCAGTCCAAGGGACTCTCAAGAGTCTTCTCCAACACCACAGTTCAAAAGCATCAATTCTTCGGCACTCAGCTTTCTTTATAGTCCAACTCATCCATACATGACCACAGGAAAAACCATAGCCTTGACTAGACGGACCTTTGTTGGCAAAGTAATGTCTCTGCTTTTGAATATGCTATCTAGGTTGGTCATAACTTTCCTTCCAAGGAGTAAGTGTCTTTTAATTTCATGGCTGCAATCACCATCTGCAGTGATTTTGGAGCCCAGAAAAATAAAGTCAGACACTGTTTACTGTTTCCTCATCTATTTGCCATAAAGTGATGGGACCAGATGCTATGATGTTAGTTTTCTGAATGTTGAGCTTTAAACATATATATGTTTGGGTAATTTTCGCTTTCAAATTCTCTAGAACTTTATTTTTGTTTCACTATGTAGTTAATTTCTAAGAAATACTGAAATATACTACTTTTAGATTTTTCAAATTTTCTCTCCTTTTTTGTTTACAATTTTGCTTGTTTATACAATGCATAAAGCATTATCATTATAGTGGATTCTTTCTGAATTGCAACAGTTCAGTCAGTAGAAAGCATTATTTTTGCCTTGTATACCAGTTTGTCAGAAATTGATATCTCCTTTATTTTTCTTGTATATCTATGTCTGGCTCTTTACTGTCAACATTTTTACACTTGTTTTGCTTGTGCTTTTTAATTAAAAAAAAAACTGATAACCTTCAGATAGTCTTAACTGTTTCTGTATTGACCAAGAAAATTAACTCATTCACACTTATGCTCTTGATTTACATATTTGATTTTATTTCTACCATCTTATTTAGTTCTAATCATTTTTCTTATTCCCTTGCCTCCTTTCCCCTTTCTGTTTTTGCTAGGTTAATGGATCAATTATTTAATTGGATATGGGGTGGAGGTGAGGGCCTCTGGTACATTGGATAAGTTAAATTTATCAAATCTTTAAAATGTTTTTTATATAAACCCCAAAGTTAACATGTACATAGCATCTTTTCCAAATAAGAGAAAACCTCTGGTTTACTTGCAATTTGGTTTTTCCTCACATCCCTCCTGCATTCTTTAAGATAGGAGATGTAGGGCTTTGCTATTCCAAGCTGTCTTTACTTTTACACTATGCCTCTTAAACGTTTTGAATTCCTACTTTATATATACATGGTTTAGTCACTAAGTCATGTCCAACTCTTGCGACCCCATGGACTGTAGCCTGCCAGGTTCCTCTGTCCATGGAATTTCTCAGGCAAGAATACTGAAGTAGGTTGCCATTTCTTCAGGGGATCATCCCAACCCAGGGATCGAACTGATGTCTCTTGCTTTGCAGATGGTCTCCTGCATTGCAGGCGGATTTTTTTACCTCTGAGCCACCAGGGATGCCCAACATTAAAACTAAAGCAGCATTATCTGTGATTATTTAAAGTTGAAAATGTAGTTTTCTGTTTTATTTTACTAACAGTTGTAACTTTTCTATCAAAAAAGACTCTAATAAACAAATAAAAATGATTCTAATTTCTCTGAAATGATTTAAGATAGTACTGTTCTAAGGTAAAGTCAGGTTTCCCTGGTGGCTCAGATGGTAAAGAATCTGCCTGCAACACGCGAGACTTGGGTTCGATCCCTGAGTTGGGAAGATCCCCTGGAGAAGGGCATGGCAACCCACTCCAGTATTCTTTCCTGGATCATCCCCTTGGACCAAGGAGCCTGATGGGGTACAGTCCATGGGGTTGCAAACAGTTGGACATGACTGAGTGACTAAGCACAGGGTACAGTCAGATATTTTGAGAAATACTGATGTTCTTCACTGAAAGAGTTCAAATACATTAAGATTACTTCTTGGTAAAGGCAGTTCATCATCAGACTAATCAGATTAATTGAAATTAAAAATACTCCCTTAACATTCTTTTACTACTCTGCTAATGTATGTATCCAAGGCTTTTCCATTATGGGCACAGATTAATAGATGATCCAGAAAACCTTTTAAGATCTTTTACATCCTGTTCTCACTACTGCTTAATAGTATCCCTCTGCCCATGGGGATTCTCCAGGCAAGAATACTGGCGTGGGTTGCCATGCCCTCCTCTAGGGGATCTTCCCAACCCAGGGATTGAACCCAGGTCTCTGGCTTGCAGGCAGATTCTTTACCATCTGAGCCACCAGGGAAGCCACACTTAATAGTGTACCTTAGTTTTATTCCAAATATATCATTGTATATAACTGAAAGATAGAAAGGAAAAAAGAAAGAAATGACAAGTCCCAGTGAGGAAACCATTTCAGTTTAATACCCTATTTCTGTGTGCTAGTTACCTCTTCGGGCTTCTTGCAGAGCCACCCAGCCTGGACGATGCAGGGAAGATGCTGAATGAGACCGTGGTGGTGAACAGCCCCGTGCAGCTGGAGTGTAAGGCAGCTGGAACTCCCTCGCCTGGTCTGTTTGTTTTCAGACTCTGTAACTTACCAACGTTTTAACATTTCTGTGAATTGCTAAATCTGTTTATGAGGATACTATAGTAATTGCTAATGAAGAAAATATTATAGAATACATTTCAAATGTAAAACACTGATTAGGATATCATTTGGTGGATGATATTTTTGAATTTTCATTGCTTTTAGCTCCATGAAATAATTTACCTATTTAAATAATGGACATGTGAATAATTGCCTTACTGTCCTTACTGTGGCCACAAAACCCACAAAGTCATTGTATATACATTTATGCTGAAAATATACTTTTAATCTAGTCTAAGTTGATTATGAATCATTCATTTGATGAGACTGTTATTGTATTGATTCTCATCATTGGTAAGTTATTCATATGAATCGATAATAATATAAAATTTTTGAGGCTAATAGTGTGTTTGATTTTGATTAGAAGTCTAAACAAAATTTTTGTAGATGAGAGGCATATATTCTACATGAGAAGAAATAGAATTGATTGAAAGTTTGCTCTCAAACAAATATTGATACATTAGAGAAAATGTAAAGAGTATACTACCCAAAGCAATTTATAGATTCAACGCAATCCCTATCAAGCTACCAACAGTATTCTTCACAGAGCTAGAACAAATAATTTCACAATTTGTATGGAAATACAAAACACCTCGAATAGCCAAAGTGATCTTGAGAAAGAAGAATGGAACTGGAGGAATCAACCTACCTGACTTCAGGCTCTACTACAAAGCCACAGTTATCAAGACAGTACGGTACTGGCACAAAGACAGAAATATTGATCAATGGAATAAAATAGAAAGCCCAGAGATAAATCCACGCACATATGGACACCTTATCTTTGACAAAGGAGGCAAGAATATACAATGGATTAAAGACAATCTCTTTAACAAGTGGTGCTGGGAAATCTGGTCAACCACTTGTAAAAGAATGAAACTAGACCACTTTCTAACACCATACACAAAAATAAACTCAAAATGGATTAAAGATCTAAACGTAAGACCAGAAACTATAAAACTCCTAGAGGAGAACATAGGCAAAACACTCTCTGACATACATCACAGCAGGATCCTCTATGACCCACCTCACAGAATATTGAAAATAAAAGCAAAAATAAACAAATGGGACCTAATTAACCTTAAAAGCTTCTGCACATCAAAGGAAACTATTAGCAAGGTGAAAAGACAGCCTTCAGAATGGGAGAAAATAATAGCAAATGAAGCAACCGACAAACAACTAATCTCAAAAATATACAAGCAACTCCTACAGCTCAACTCCAAAAAAATAAACGACCCAATCAAAAAATGGGCCAAAGAACTAAAGAGACATTTCTCCAAAGAAGACATACAGTTGGCTAACAAACACATGAAAAGATGCTCAACATCACTCATTATCAGAGAAATGCAAATCAAAACCACTATGAGGTACCATTTCACACCAGTCAGAATGGCTGCGATCCAAAAGTCTACAAATAATAAATGCTGGAGAGGGTGTGGAGAAAAGGGAACCCTCTTACACTGTTGGTGGGAATGCAAACTAGTACAGCCACTACGGAGAACAGTGTGGAGATTCCTTAAAAAACTGGAAATAGAACTGCGTTATGATCCAGCAATCCCACTGCTGGGCATACACACTGAGGAAACCAGAAGGGAAAGAGACACGTGTACCCCAATGTTCATCGCAGCACTGTTTATAATAGCCAGGACATGGAAGCAACCTAGATATCCATCATCAGATGAATGGATAAGAAAGCCATGGTACATATACACAATGGAGTATTACTCAGCCATTAAAAAGAATACATTTGAATCAGTTCTAATGAGGTGTTCTAATGAGTGCAATGTCAGAACCAGAATATGGACATTGATGCAGTCAGGATACATGATATTTCCATCCCCATAAGGAGTCATCACTTTACCTTTTATAACCAAAGCCACATTCCTTCCACCCCCATTCCCTCTAACCCTTGGCAACCAGTAATCTGTTCTTCATTTCTATAATTTTTTTCATTTCAAGGATATTAGAGACATGAACTCACATAGCATAAAATCTTTGGGGATTAAAAAAAACAGCATATGGACATCTAGGTTGCTTCCATGTCCTGGCTATTATGTATGAAACGAGTCTCCAGTCCAGGTTCGATGCACGATACTGGATGCTTGGGGCTAGTGCACTGGGACGACCCAGAGGGATGGTATGGGGAGGGAGAAGGGAGGAGGGTTTAGGATGGGGAACACATGTATACCTGTGGCGGATTCATTTTGATATTTGGCAAAACTAATACAATTATGTAAAGTTTAAAAATAAAATAAAAAAAAAAAGAATATCATTTTTACAAATTCACTTCAAGGCACTTATATTGGCCTGACTGTTCATATTTTTCTAATGTTTACCTCCTTCCTCCTAAAAATCAACCTTAAATATTTAAACATTAAACTAGAGTGATAAGCGTAAGAATAAAGCAGTTGTTACTATTGTAGTTAACCTCTAATTCAGTGTGTATTTTGAGTTTTTTAATTTATTTTTTATTGAAGGATAATTTTTTTAAAGAAACATTTAAATAGATGGGCTTCTCTTCTCTTCTCTTCTCCTTGCAGCTATTACATGGTACAAAGATAATCGTCCACTGTCAGATTCCAGTAGTGTGACTTTCTTGAACAGAGGACAGATCATCAATATTGAAAGTGCCCAGATCACAGATGCTGGCATATATAAATGTGTGGCCATCAACTCAGCTGGAGCAACCGAGCTGTTTTACAGTCTGCAGGTCCATGGTTAGTGCCACTACTTGATTGATCCAGGGTAAAGCAGCATTCAAAACGGTCAAGTGCATCTAGAAAATTCTGGTGTTGATATTTAACAGAGTGTGTTATCGTCATCTTTATTTAAGGATGCAGTGTTCTAAAACTGATAAGTGTTTACATTTTTGATTCCTATTAAATGCTCTGTTTTCACATGCTATTGGACTTGTTTGCTTTAGATGAATTGTTCAGAATAGTCATCAACTGTCTTATCAGCTAATGACAGTAGCCCTGTTTGTCAATATTGTCTATCAGAATCATAGGTTCAGGAAATGTTTTCAAGTTGTTTTCTCTAATAGTGCTTTTAAGAGGAATTCGTAGTTAATGTACTAGCGTGGATACAGTGGAGGGAAACACGCGTACACACACAAACCTGGAAGGCAAGAAATAAGAAATATAAAACATATTACTGTGGACAGAACACATAGTTGTTATTATTCTGAGATGAAATATTCTGCGATGTTAGCATGCCCTACTTCTGTTTACTTTTTTGTTCCTTTCCAGTGCCCCCATCAATTTTTGGCAGCAATAACATGGTGGCAGTGGTGGTTAATAACCTGGTGAGGTTAGAGTGTGAAGCCAGAGGTATCCCAGCCCCAAGTCTGACCTGGCTGAAAGATGGGAGCCCCGTCACGAGTTTCGTTAATGGGATACAGGTACTCCATGTCATTTCTTAAGGCAGATCTACCATCTCACTATCAGTCCGCGAAGTCTAAACAAATAAAAGGGACTTGCAGAGCAAGGATTCACAAATGTTATCCAAAAATGTACATATATACATCTATGAATATGGACACACAACTGGGATTTCTAGACAGTTCATTAAAAGCTCAGTATGTCTAAGAGTTCCCTTGTCTCATATATAATTTTGTATTTTGACTATTGTTTTAGGTACATCTGCTTCCCTATTCCCACTGTCTGGTATCACCATAAGAGATACTCTACACAAAGAAATGTTTATCAATGACAGAAGCAGGAATTTCCTGGTAGAAGTTATATTTAAATTTCTGAAAATAATAATGAATCAGAGAACCATCTAGAGTGTAGTCACTTCTACTAAAACATCATATCAAGACAAATGGAAAAAGACAACATTATGAGATATGAAATTTGAGTCTGAGAACAAAATTTAAGTACTTTGCACTGACTCAAAATTTGCGATACAAAAAGATATATATCCCATTTAAAGTGTACTTTAATCTTGTTTTGCCTTGAAGAAGGCATAGTTATTCCACCGTTCTGTTTCTTGAGCTTTTCTTGAAAATCCTTTGCTTGCAGAATTTGGAATCATAGACTATCCAGAGTCAGTGTCAGTATTTTTGAGATACAGCTATGTCAATGGAATAAAAGGGCTATGAGTGTGACTAATTAATTTGATTGATATTACAGTGTTAATTTTAACTTCTTAATTGTTCTCCCAAGGAAAAATTAGGAGGAGGATTGACTCCTCTTATTCCCACTTCTTATCTTTCTCCCCTGGTGGCTTTCTCTCTTTCTGTAGTAAGCATAGATAAAGTTGAATCTTCACTTGACCCTGTATGTGGGGGGTTGTTTTCAGTGATTATTGCCAGCTTTGGTTCTATTCTCTGTCTTCCTCCATGGAGAAAATGAGGAGATTGAATGATGCTTGCCCTCTTTAAAATATCCAGGTAGAAATCCTTCTAGAGGCAAATGTTCGATTGATTAAACTCAGAAAATAATTTAAAAAGTATGTTTACGCCTCCCCTTCTCAGGAGCCACGTTGGTTAT
This sequence comes from Bos javanicus, assembly GCF_032452875.1. Lineage (NCBI taxonomy): Eukaryota > Metazoa > Chordata > Mammalia > Artiodactyla > Bovidae > Bos > Bos javanicus. The sequence goes on from NC_083883.1 coordinate 67,779,783, forward strand.
TTAGTGGTCTGTTCTCTGATAGGTTCTGTCTGGGGGCCGCATCCTAGCATTGACCAGCGCACAGATCAGTGATACCGGGAGATACACCTGCGTGGCAGTAAATGCTGCCGGGGAGAAACAAAGGGACATTGACCTCAGAGTATATGGTGAGACATTTTAATAATTCTTTCTGCTCTGAAATAACTGTGTTTAAGTCCTGAGATCTTTGACACAGTTGAGAGTTTTTGACAATGGAGAGCTATGAACAATGGAAATGAAGTTATAAGATTAACAGAATCAGTTTCACCCTTTCTGCCTCATATTTGACTTTGACTGATTTTCCCTTTTTGAACTTCTGAGAATGAAAATGCATACAAAGATATGATCTTCTCACTAAAGCAAGCTCCTCTCCAAGTAGCTCTCTTGATCAATTCTATTTGAAGCCTAGATTTTCTTACCTTTTGATTATATGTACAATCAGCATATTTTATAGTTAATACTGTGTCTATGAATTAAAGGATTATTTGGGAAGCAAAAGTTGAATATAAATTAGGCAAAATTCAAGTCTTTTTCCTACCTGTGATGCAGCTGTAATATACAAAAGGAAAGGTCTGATTCCATCACACCAAGAAGCCCCCAAGATGAAATTGTGGTCTCATTGGCCTCCATTCATAGGTTACACTTGTCATTTCACATTTTCGTATACCTTTGCATTTAGGACTTTTTCAGGTTGTTTTTTTCTTTTTAGTGTCTCATTTGCATTACATTTTTGCTTCCTGGAATAATGGATTTGTTTCTTCTGTGGCCCTCAAAGAGTATCTGTTTAATGCAGGCCTTTTCTTCTAGGTCCTACTTCAGTTCCAAAGAATTCACTCCTTTTAAAATATATATTTAAAAATGTATTATTTTTTTAACCTCCAGGCCATGTGAATTGATGTGCCTTTTTGAATTTGCCAAAAACAGTCATCACAAATATCTTTGACTTTGACTTAATAAGTCTTAATTTTTTAATTAAAAGGCCCCTCGTGACAACATAGATACCATACATATCTAATTAAGCTAAAAAACCCCAGTTGGCCTCAGTAAATCACCCATAACTTGTATGCATCCCCCACTTTTGTTGCTTCTGCAGTTGACATGTGTGGGTATTCAGCCTCCAGGTTTGTTGGTGCTCTGTGTCTGAGATAACAGAGATTCCAAAATGCCCAATCTCAAGAAATCTAACTCCTTCCCTTAATGGGTCACGTTTATCCTTTATGAAGAATTGGAATGTTTCCAGTCTACACTGTTTTTAGAGGATGATTCATCAGTTTAAGTTTGTAACACAATAGCTCCTTCAGTCATGAGCAAGCCTAGCCCAGGATTGCCGTTGGTATTCACTAGGTTTTAGTCAACACTGAAAATCTGGCCTTGGCTTTTTCCAATTCAGCATTGATTCATGTCAAAAGTGGATCTGAGAGGTGATAGAGAGTTGATGTTTTCCAGGAGTTATGAAGATGTGCATGACTATTCTTTAAGATTTTGTTAAGATACTCTCATATAAGTCTTTTAGTCCAAAAACCAGACTCTTCCCTCTGTAGTAAAAGTCAAGAGGCTAGCTAACATGTACATGTGTTTGAAAATGTGTGTGTTTAGTAGCTTGCTATGCTTATATATTTCATGTTAAAGAAGTGCCAAATTAAACAATTTTAATTTGAAATTAGCCTCCAATCTATCCTCTACTATTTATATTATGCCCCTGCACGATATTCCTAAGTTTGTGGTATTAACCTTGGTGATCTTGGGTTGGTTTGTTGCTCATGGCCAAAGATAAGTTCAGATTCACATTATAGAGTATAGGGGTGTAAAAGGAGCACATACTGGATAAAATAGCTATCCCTACAGTTACAAGAATAGTTCATTTAACTGTTTCTCCTTGGTATAAATTTGGAGGCTGCTTTACTGTGTTCTGAAGTGCTGAAACAAGACAATTGAGTTTTTAAATGATTTGGATTCCTGCAGTACCTTTTCTTTAAACTGAAGCTCAGAGAGCTTTCTTAGCACTCACACATTCCCCAGCATCTCCACAAGCATAACCCCATGGCAGTTCTGACTTGATAACTTATGTGTCACAGGCATAATGCATGGGATGAGAAACAGGCCCAATATGCCCTTCCTAAGCCACATGACTGCAAAGCAGAATAGGGATATCATCTAAGAAACCCAGGAATCTAAAGGGTGGAAGCTTTTTCTCTTCCCAGACTAAACAAGAAGTTGGAAATGAAAGACAGGGCAGAAAAAAATAGATGGGCTTTAGTAATATATATCCTCAACTATAATTAGATTTGCTTTAATTTATCTTAAGAAACAAATACTCTTTTGTTTTTAGATTTTTCCTCTCAATGTTAAAAATTTGTTTTCCTTTGGAGCTTGACTCACTCACTTAGCTGTAAGAAAAGTAATTAAAGGAAAACTATTTGGAAATTAGCATTCTGCTCTCTTGAATTATTTCCGACATTTCTGTCTACAAGCAGTCCTAAAGAATCCATGCTCTTTTATAAAGTCTACAAGTAATCTAAGGTAAACATGTTTCACATAGTCAGGAGGCTTCTCTTGTGGCTGAGCTGGTAAACAATCCACCTGCAATGCTGGAGACCTGGGTTCAATCCCTGGGTTGGGAAGGTCCCCTGGAGAAGGCAAAGGCTACCCGCTACAGTATTCTGGCCTAGAGAATTCCATGGACTGTATGGACTCCAGTATCCTGGCCTGGAGAATGGCATGGGCTTGCAAAGAGTCAGACACGACTGAGCAACTTTCACTCACATAGTCATGGTACCTTTTTATCCAGAGACCAGACTTTTCCTGAAGTTATTTCCAAGCTATGAAATATGCTGTTCTATTTAGGACTCTTTATGCAAAGCCTGGTGAGGATATATTTTTTTTCATAATAGAAGATGGCACTCATGCTCATTTTGCTGAGATTATAGAAGTTTTCATCTCAGACTAGTTGCATATCTTTTTCTGTTGTCTCACATGTGAAAAATAATCCCACTCTTTTCTGTCACCATAGATAAATTTAAGCTGATGGAGAGCCAGTATCTGTATGTGCTATTAAATTTAGCAGAATGGACATCACAGATCTCTGCCCAAATGCTCCACTGGTCTGTTCCAACCATTGTGCGTGAAATTTCTTTTGTCAGCATCAATTCCTTTGGGTTTAGCACAAGTCCTGCATCCAGAAATGGCATAAGAAAGTACCCTCTAGTTTGTGTGCTTTTTCCTGTGTAGCAGAGAAATCTCCTGGTTACAGAAAAACTTGTTACTAGCTAAAATCCACAGAAAAAACGTTACTAGCTAAAGCCCATTGTCATTTTGCCACACGCAGCCGTGTCGAGTCAGAAGCAATGGCTAACGGGCTGTTAAAATGTTCTTTACCACAAGCACCTCATTCCTCCCAATGCATTTGGAAAAATCCTTTAGGATTCATTTCAGCGAAACTTTGCCTTTCTTGTAAAAACAATAACAAAAAACTACAAATATGGTATGTTTTTTACAATCCTAAATAGTTATAGAATTCAGTGAGAAATGGCCGGGGAAATTCCCCTTTGTGCTTTTTTGGAGTCGCCCTTTAATAACAGACCTGATTTCAGTATTAGTTCATGTTTTTGAATTATTATAAATACAGGCCTGAAAAAAGCCTTGAGAGCTTATGAAGCCCACCCTCTCATTCTTGGCAAGGCTGTACCTAGACCATCTAAGACAAATGATTGTTTACTCTACTTTTTAATATACCCAAGGGAAGGCGATTCCTTAAACTCCTCCAAGAACATATTTCAGCATCTGACAAGCCTTATAGCCAGGGAATTCTCATTTTAATCTCATTAAAATTTCAACTCATTTCTTCTTTCTATGTAGCTGTGTGTTGTGCAGCTGGTCACTGATTTAGTTATCCCACATGGTCTGTATTCCATAGAATCATGTTATTTCACATAAGGTCTTATCTGTCACCCATCTTATATTTTGCACGCTGAGAGGTGGACAGGATGATCCCTTTCAACTCGATTTTTATTTTGCCTCTATGTGTATGAAATTTATTTTATTTTGCAACAAAATATATAAATAAGCATCAAAAATATATTTGCTTTTAATTCATTGTTATTTCCAAAATATTTCATGAGTGATTTAATACTTTAAAAATCTTAAGGGGTGACTTCGAGTTCAAGAAGTTTCTTAAATGGGCACTTTGTGAGAACTTCCAGTTCTAAAACTTTTTTGCACGAAAAGTTAGTGAAAAACTATTTTTGTTCCACAGGAACACATTAATCAGTGATTTATGAACACTTGATTCTGAACCAAGTGATGCAAAGAGGGTATGCTAGAATTACTGTGATCCTACATCTTAAAAGGACTAATAAAGTTATTCAGTATATGTCCTGATGATTAATAAAGATAAGCAGTGTGCTGGCCTCTTTTATCCTGAGGGAAAACCCATCTTTCACTTAGTTGCACCAAATATTATGGGAGAAGAACAGAACGTCTCTGTCCTCATTAGCCAAGCTGTGGAGTTACTATGTCAAAGTGATGCTATTCCCCCACCGACTCTGACCTGGTTAAAAGATGGCCACCCCTTGCTGAAGAAACCAGGTCTCAGTGTTACTGAAAATGGGAGTGTGCTAAAGGTAAGGCTACAGATTCATTTACTTCTTCTTATTTCTAAGATCATCACTTTAGTATTATCCCTGTCAAAATAGTACACTATTAAACTTTACAAGTATCCTACTAAATTTATCCTCTAAAATTCTAGGAACTCTTTTGAGGTTTGTGATATTTTTTCTAATTTATGCCTAGTAAGATTTCAATATTTAAATATCAATTGTATTTGAAGGCAGAAGCCATTCAAAAAATGCTTCTAGCCAAATATGATAGAAACATTCTAAGGAGTGCATCATTTCGGTCATCCAACCAATCAGCGAATCCCCATTCTAGGTGCTCTGCACAGGGATGCAATGAAGAATGACACATTTATGCAAAATTTTCCAATTCTATATAAATATATTCTATATACATACATATAAAATTATTTCCAATTTTATATAATATATGAAAATCTAGCAGCTTAATTGAAAAATGCAGCTAAGTGCTATAAGGCTCTAAGTTACTTACCCAGTGGATGATACAGACAGTACATTTGGGAAAGATAGCGAAAAGTAAGGTTATGGTTGCCTAGAATAGGCTTGGATGGCTATTTGGCTTTCTGTGGGTAGATGGGACAGAAGACCTGATTATGAAGAGCAAGTAAACTCATGATACTGAAACAATGTAACAAACTGAATTTTGGAAAGAATGTTGACAAGGCTGATTTGAGTGAAATAAGAACTAACATGGAAAGTCAGCCTAAGGAATTAGGATTCAGGAAGCTAACAGGCCACTGGAATGTTTATAAAATCTTCATAATAACCCTATGTAGAATTGAGAGAGTGGCTAAGTAATCTGCCCACAGTTACTAAGTGGCAGAAATGGGATTTGGATATAGAAGTATAACTTCAGAATCCATGCTGCTAACCACTACGCCACATGGCTTTTTGGTAAAAGAAAGTTATCACTGTCAAACAAAGAATCTTGAGAAGTGAATGAAAATTGTGGCATGAAGGGAAGCTAAGAAACTTCCACAAGTAGAAGTATAAGAGAGAGTGGGAGGGAGCGTGAATGTGTGTATCAGAGGCAAGAGAATGGAGTCTTTCAAAATTACAGTCCTGAAATGATGGAGCTGGTAAGGCTGGAAAGGTCAGAGTCACTGATGGAGGAAGTAAGGTAAGTCAGTTGAGTTACAGAGGCAAAATAAAGGCAAAAAGTGCTGCCCTTTCTCAGAAGTAGAGTTCTAGAAAGCAGCTAGAATTCCCAAACCTCAGCACTGACTGAATGATAGAGGGAAATGAGTGTATTAACATAAGTCCCAGCACTGCTCAGGGAGAGCTGTGCTTGAGTAGAACTGTCTTAGCAATTTCAGTGACTGGAGGAGTTCGTTTCTTCAGAGCACAGATCCCAGTGGAGTTGGGAAGCCAGGAGAGAGGGAATGAAGAAATCCTGGGATTCACTGAATCTCCACCTCCAAGTCCATCCAGGCACCCTGGAATGATTGGGTCCAGAGGAAGGGATGTAGGGAGAAGACTTCTTGGAAGTGAGAACTAGTGAAGACTAAATACTTTCAGTGATAACTGCAACTCCAATGATTCACCCTCTTTTGAATATTCTAGCAATTGATTTCAAAGTTAGCTGTCAATTACATATTATTTGTTATACCTCTTATAGTATCTTATATTATTATTTACACCTTGTTTATCATTAAACTCTTTTTTATATTCACATGCTTTATATTATCAGCTGGATTGCAGACTCAAGGCAGAAACCATATTTTACACTGTATTTCTTAGTGTAGTACTTCTATCTACTGTAGCATCTGTAGGTACTTCTATCTGTAGTGCCTAGTACAAGATTCTAAATAACTGCTGAAAGGTCTATGAATAAATGATGGATCAGTATTCATGTATGTTGCAGATAAATATATGGAAAATACTTACTGATATTCAATTATCTACCAAGCACCAAACTGGGTACTAAGAGATTAAGACTAATTGAGTATATTGGTTGACTTGAAGGAGCTTTTAAACATGATATAGAAGAAAGCAATAAACTAAGAGTAAGGGTATTATTTTACTGAAGAGTGTTCTGGACATAAAAAAAATAGTATATTTAAAGCCATAAATAACTCATTCAAAGGTTAATTGTGGGGGTTTGCTATTTTATCTTAATCATATTTAAAAGACCTTTCTAGACCTTCAACCACTAAAGTTAACGAGATTAAAACAAGGTATGACGTAAGTGATAATTGTTGAATCTTGGTAAGTATTGAATGTGGGTAATGGGCATATAGCCATCAATTTTATTGGGTTGGCCAAAAAGTTCATTTGAGTTTTTCATAACATCTTAAGTAAAAAATAGACCAAACTGTTTGGCTAACCCAGTACTATCTTCTCAACTTTTTATATGTTTGAAAACTTTCAGAACAAATGAAAAGTCAGAGATCACAAGCAACATTAATATAAAACCCCAATTCATTACAAAATATAAACTGTGGTTTCAAAGCATGATTTTGTTTTTAGATTGAAGATGCTCAGGTTCAAGATAGTGGTCGCTACACTTGTGAAGCCACAAATGTTGCAGGAAAAACTGAGAAGAACTATAATGTCAACATTTGGGGTAAGTGAGATCAGCCCTTAAATGATTCAGCTGTGGTTTGACCTATCATTGTATTAAACCGTTCTTAAACTGACAACCACATAAATAAGACATAGATGATATTAATTAATATGTTTAAATGATGCTGAGCTGTCCTGAATATCAGCTTATATACTTAATTCAAGGGCAACTAAATAGATTTCCTGAACCTAAATATATAGATCACTGTAACTTTGATCTCTCCTGACTGATTAACATACCCTCCGGCTTCTAGAGCCAGGATTTGCTAATGATTGAGCATTCTTCATGAGCAGAGAGCCTGTTGGTTAATTGAAAATGTCAGAAGGTCAAATTATGTATGTGAATTTAGTGTGTGAGAAAGACAAAGAGCAGGTGCAGTTGGGGTGGGAGATGAGGTTACTCTGCTGACGAATGTGAAATGCTATGCTCACTTGAAGTTTTAATAAGTTACTAAGATAATTTGTTAGTTACTAAGATAGTTTTTAGGAATAATTGCAACTTTTATGTTAGCTGTGGTTGTCTGCCAGTTGTTAAAAAGTGTTCCTGTTTCCCAATTAATCAACTTTTAAGTACTTGTTTACATTCATTTATAACATATTAACCACTATTAATTTGGATTATATTTGTTTAAATATTTTAATTATTGAGGTAATGACATGAAATATAACTTTGATTATAAAAGTTAATTAAAAACCACAGATTAAAATAAAAATAAGTAGAGGAAGTAATCTGATTCCAATGGAGAACAACTATTGTTTAAAAGTATGCATTTACTTAGAGAATAGCTTGTTAATTATAAATCGTTATTATCATTTTAAAAATCTTGAAAATTATGAGAAGTGTTATCATTTATCCTATAAAGGAATTCATTTACTTAAAATTTATTATGTACTTAAGTTATATTTATTATATATTAGTTACATATTGGGCTTCCCAGGTAGCTCAGTTGTAAATAAACCGCCTGCCAAACAGGAGATGCGGGATCAATCCCAGTATCAGGAAGATCCTCTGGAGGGGAAATGGCAACCCACTCCGGTATTCTTGACTGGGAAATTCCATGGACAGAGGAGCCTGGTGGACTATAATCCATGGGGTTGCAAAAGAGTCGAACACAACTTAGTGACTAAACAACAAGTTACATATTATTAACTTCTCTTCCTACTTCCTTCCATCCTTTTTCTCCCTCTATGTTTCCTTTACTTCCCTTCTCTTATTTCTCTCAAGTGGGAAAAATATTCATACACTTCCCAACATGGACAAGAGACTGCTAAGTGTTATCAAGTAAAGGTTGAAAAAAGAAGTGAAAAAGAAAAATTCGGAGTGATGATCAACTAGAAAGTGAGGTGAAGAATTCACTTTTTAAAAATTGTACAACAAAATATAATTTTAGTTATTTATATTTTTAAAGTTTACTTTATTGAAATACAGTTGATTTATCAGTCAGTTTAGTTCAGTCACTCAGTTGTGTCTGACTCTTGGCGACCCCATGGACTGCAGCACACCAGGCCTCCTTGTCCATCACCAACCCCTGGAGTTTACTCAAGCTCACGTCCATTTAGTCGGTGCTGCCATCCAATCATCTCATCCTCTGTCGTCCCCTTCTCCCCCTGCCTTCAATCTTTCCCAGCATCAGGTTCTTTTCCAATGAGTCACTTCTTTGCATCAGGTGGCCAAAGTATTGGAGCTTCAGCTTCAGTCCTTCCCATGAATAGTCAGGACTGATTTCTTTTAGGATAGACTGGTTGGATCTCCTTTCAGTCCAAGGGGCTCTCAAGAGTCTTCTCCAACGCCACAGTTCAAAAGCATCAATTCTTCAGCGCTCAGCTTTCTTTATGGTCCAATTCTCACGTCCATACCTGACTACTGGAAAAACCGTAGATTTGACTAGATGGACCTTTGTCAGCAAAGTAGCATCTCTGCTTTTTAATATGCTGTCTAGGTTGGTCATAGCTTTTCTTCCAAGGAGCAAGCATCTTTTAATTTCATGGCTGATTGCTTAGAGAGAGTAAAAAGAATATGTATAGAAGAGTACTGTGTAGAATGACTCTCACATACCATGTAAGAAGGGAGACAGAAAAAGAAATCCCAGATGGGAAACTGAGTTGGAACATTTGTCAAAGAGGTAGGAATAAAAGTGGGTAAAACTTCTATTGTGGAAACTCAGGACAGTGGTGTTCCCAGAAGAAGAATGCAGACAGGAAATAGGTTGGACATATATATACGAGTGGGTGAATGAATGCATAATGGCACACACTGCAGAGAAGTCAAATGAGACATAAACTACAAAGTGTACTTAACAGATGAGTAGACCTGTGCCTCTTAAAGAGGAAAGCAGTAGATATAAGAATGAATGATAAGGGAAATTTGAGACTTTAAGACTGGATTCACTCAAAAATTACTTATGGTGTGACTCTATGTTCTGGGCACTATGCCACGTGTAAGCATAGATAGGTTCATAAGAAAGACAACGACACTGGTCACACAGAACTTAGAGTCTGCTGGTGTAGAAATACCTTTCAAAAGATAGTTAAAATTGTTTCCTAAGAGTTATCACAGGAGATTTTGTGGGAAGACATAGCAGGGGGCTGGTGATACCTAACTGAGGTTTTAAGGATGAGTAGGTGTCAGCTCTCTGAAGATGGAAGCATAAAGACCTGGAGAACATTATCTGTATTCAATGAACAAAACAGCATTCACTATGGAGCCTAGTGTGGCTCAGAGGAGAATACGAAGATATAATGTTAGGTAGGAAAGATTAAAAAGGGCATATAGAAGAGGACCTCTAAAATCAATTTTAAAAGTATGGATTTGATTCTAAAGGTGATACAACACCACTAATGGGATTCAAAGGAGGACTGGGGCATTCAGATTTGTATTTTAGGAAGAAAGCCAGTAAACTAGTTTTTTAGTATTAAATTATTTAAGTTTTTAAGAAATTGAATTAATAGGATTGGTTGATTACATTGAGAGGTATGGAAACAGGAAAGGGTAAAAGATGGATGTTGGTTTGGGCTGATCAGCTGGGCTGTGTGGACAGCAACGTCCTCCCCTTGGAGGAGGTTCAGTTTAGGACAAGTTGAGTTTGAGAATCCCTCTAAGGCACCCACATTGAGATATTAAGTAGACAGATATAAAGATGGTCAGCATCATTAATTATTAGACAAAAGCAGATTAAAACTACAATGAGATATCACCTCACACCAGTCAGAAAATCTACAAATAATAAATGCTGGAGAGGGTGTGGGGAAAAGGCAGCCCTCCTACACTGTTGATGGGAATGTAAACTGGTGCGGCCACTATGGAAAACAGTATATGGAAGTTCCTTAAAAAACTAAAAATAGAGCTACCATCTGAACCAGCAATCCTGCACCTGGGCATATAACTTGAGAAAAATGTGGTTCGAAAGGATACATGCACACCAGTGTTCATAGCAGCAGTATTTACAATAGCCAAGACATAGAAGCAACTTAAATGTCCATTGACAGATGAATGCATAAAGAAGAAGTGGGACGTGTATACAATGGAATGTTGCTCAGCCATAAAAAGAATGAAATAATCCATGAAGCAACGTGGACGGACCTAGTGAACTCACTTACAAAACAGAAACAGACTTAGAGAACGGATTTATGGTTACCAGGGGGGAGGGTGCGGGGGAAGGGGTAGATTCAGAGTTTGGGATTGACATGTACACACTGCTATATTTAAAATAGGACAAATTTAGAAAACTCAGTAGTGGCCACAGGACTGGAAAGGGTCAGTTTTCATTCCAATCCCAAAGAAAGACAATGCCAAAGAATGCTCAAACTACCGCACAATTGCACTCATCTCACACGCTGGTAAAGTAATGTTTAAAATTCTCCAAGCCAGGCTTCAGCAATATGTGAACCATGAACTTCCAGATGTTCAAGCTTGTTTTAGAAAAGGCAGAGGAACCAGAGATCAAATTGCCAACATCCACTGGATCATGGAAAAAGCAAGAGAGTTCCAGAAACACATCTACTTCTGCTTTATTGACTATGCCAAAGCCTTTGACTGTGTGGATCACAATAAACTGTGGAAAATTCTGAAAGAGATGGGAATACCAGACCACCTGATCTGCCTCTTGAGAAACCTGTATGCAGGTCAGGAAGCAACAGTTAGAACCAGACATGAAACAACAGACTGGTTCCCAATAGGAAAAGGAGTACGTCAAGGCTGTATATTGTCACCCTGCTTATTTAACTTATATGCAGAGTACATCATGAGACACATTGGGCTGGAAGAAGCACAAGCTGGAATCAAGATTGCCGGGAGAAATATCAATAACCTCAGATATGCAGATGACACCACCCTTTTGGCAGAAAGAGAAGAACTAAAGAGCCTCTTGATGAAAGTGAAAGAGAAGAGTGAAAAAGTTGGCTTAAAGCTCAACATTCAGAAAACAAAGATCATGGCATCTGGTCCCATCACTTCATGTCAAATAGATGGGGAAACAGTGGAAACAATGGCTGACTTTATTTTTCTGGGCTCCAAAAATCACTGCAGATGGTGACTGCAGCCATGAAATTAAAAGACGCTTACTCCTTGAAAGGAAAGTTATGACCAACCTAGACAGCATATTAAAAAGCAGAGACATTACTTTGCCAACAAAGGTCCATCTAGTCAAGGCTATGGATTTTCCAGTGGTCATGTATGGATGTGAGAGTTGGACTACAAAGAAAGCTGAGTGCCAGAGAATTGATGCCTTTGAACTGTGGTGTTGGAGAAGACTCTTGAGAGTCCCTTGGACTGCAAGGAGATCCAACCAGTCCATTCTAAAGGAGATCTGTCCTGAGTGTTAATCGGAAGGACTGATGGTGAAGCTGAAACTCCAGTACTTTGGCCACCTGATGCGAAGAGCTGGCTCATTTGAAGAGACCCTGATGCTGGGAAAGATTGAGGGCAGGAGAAGAAGGGGACAGCATAGGATGAGATGGTTGGATGGCATCATCGACTTGATGGACATGGGTTTGGGTAGACTCCGGGAGTTGGTGATGGACAGGGAGGCCTAGCGTGCTGCAGTTCATGAGGTCGCAAAGAGTCGGACACAACTGAGCAACTGAACTTAATGGGTTGGACCTGGAAATTATTATACTAAGCAAAGTAAGTCAGACAGAGAAAGACAAGTATCACGTGATATTGCTTGTATGTGGCATCTAAAAAATGATACAAATGAACTTATTTACAAAACAGAAAACGACTTAGAGAATGAATTTATGGTTACCAGGGGGAAGTGGAGATGCAAAGGGTAGATTTGGAGTTTGGGATTGACAGTTACACACTGCTGTATTTAAAATAGGTAACCATTAAGGATCTACTGATAAATAAATTTTTAAAATCTAGTCAGATATAAAAGTCCAGATCTCAAGAGACTATCTGCATTACAGATACAGGTTTGCAAGTATTTGTATTAATGTAAGTGATACTCACTCATGGGAATGAGTGGAGTTTGATTTGGAGGTCATGGATTTATAGTTGATGGCCATCTAGGTAGCTGTCATTTTCTTCTGTAGACATTTCATGTATGGGATAGGTTATGACAGAGTAAACTGTAGGATTTATCTCGAGAAATGGTATTGCCAAATAAGAAAAGCAACAGTGTGGGGGCAGTTGCGAATATTGGCAGAAGACTAGTTGAAATTATTGAACATAAAATCAAAGCTGGATAGTGAAGTCAGTAAATAAAAGAGTAGATAGATTGGGCGGCTTCTGAAAAGTTTAAGAGCTAGGTCGTTGAATTGAGAGTTGGGAATACTTAAATGAAGGTGCTGTGAGGATAGGATGTGACCTACATTTATAAATTAATAGGAGAAATGTTCTAGATGGTGAAAAGTGTATGGCTTTTGTTGGAGAAAGGGATGAGCAGATCAAGAAACTGAGTAGCCCGATGTTTAGACGTGGCAGTTGAATTTATACAGAATGATGACAGGTCTTCAATGTGAAGAGAAGGGATGGAAACAAGTACCAAATTGTTCAATGAAGGAAAAAGAATGACAGGTTCACAGAGAGTGAAAAGAAAGAGAAAGGGAAGTAAATGGATGAAATGAGCCTCAAAGGAATAGAGAGTTTCATGGAGGTAGTTAAACAATGGCTGGAAACTGCATTTGAGGGTGAGGATTCTCCCACTCCTCAACTCCCAGGAGCTTAGGAGAACAAGCATCTATCATGTGATAATACTGCAGCCAGAAGAGTGTCAAGGGGAGAATTTGGCCAGCAAATGCAGACTCAGCCTCTTAGAGAAAAGTTTGGGTAGTCATTTCACTTTGAAGGTTCCAAGGAGAGGCTGGAGGCCGGTGGGGAGACAGACTGGGCAACCTGGGATTGGGAACATATCTGTTTCTTAGATCAAATTCCTCACCTCTGTTCTTTATTGTTTAGTTGCTAAGCCGTGTCTAACTCTTGTAACCCTATGGACTGTAGCCCACCAGGCTCCTCTGTCCATGGGATTTCCCAGGCAAGAATACTGGAGTGGGTTACCATTTCCTTTTCCAGGGAGTCTTCTCTACCCAGAGATCGAGCCCATGTCTCCTGCTTGGCAGGCAGATTCTTTACCACTGAGCCACATGGGAAGCTTTGCCCCTGTTCTTTACTTTATGTTGTGTGCCTGATGCTTTTTGATTCTGTTCAGCATTTGAGATATCAAAGCTCACAGGTGCAAATGGCTGGGTTAAGTTTAAACTTGATAGATGTCTTCATTTTTCAAATTTAATGTGTCTAAATATCCATAATATACTATATCATCTGTTTATGTCACTCTGAGTATTTGATAATTAAATTTGTCTGTGAAAATGGGAAATCTGCTATTATATATTCATTCTATATCTTACAATTGGCTTGTAATGTGGTGTTGATATGTCAGCTGCAAGTGCTAGATTATTTCTTCATTCCTTTTGAGTGGGAACCTTTTTTTTTTTTTAACATGCAAAGCATTAGGGAAATTTTATAATTGTTCTTAAAATAGTGTTTTTCCTTTTTTAAAAAAATCTTTCAGTACCGCCAAATATTTCTGGTTCTGATGAAGCTGCTCAACTTACAGTCATTGAAGGACACCTCATTAGTCTATTGTGTGAATCAAGTGGTATTCCTCCCCCAAATCTCATTTGGAAGAAGAAAGGTTAGTTTTCATCTTTTGACATTTATATAATTAAGTATAAATATTAAATAAATTCATGTTTTATTTGAAAAATATGCCAATTTATTAATAAACTCATTTGAAGTTTGCATACTAAAATATTAGACAGCATACTTGCTTTATGCTAAATGTGTCACATGCGATAATTCTGTACTGTCAAGGTGAAAATCTTCAGATTTGAGAGTAGTCCCAAGAAGAAATTAATTTAAAGGGCAGCTGTACTGATCACAAATCCACCATTCAATTAACTATTTTTTCTTCTTTAAAATAGGTTTAAAAATTATCTTCTAAAGTAAGCATTTTTTGGTATATGTGACAGTTTTGTAATTATGTTAAATTGAATTCTGAAGTTCAACAGATTTTCAGTTATTCATCAACAAATATGTGTCCTTTAAGTACCAAATCTTCTGAATTTTTAGCTGATTTAAGAAATAATTTTTGTTTTAGAGATTTTTAAAAATTTATTTTACGAAATATGTTTTCTTTAAATGCAATATTGATTGAAAGAAAAGTTTGCAGAAGATAGCCTTCTCTTCCTCCTCCTCTTCTTCCTTTTTGCATAGATTATTATACAGTACCCTCTGCCTTTTGAGTATGTGAACAGGAAGTAAATAAATATGTATTGGTACTCATTAGAAGTATATACACAAATGCCGTATATGTTTGCTTCACATTCTGCCACTTGGTTTTTCTTGCAGGCTCCCCAGTGCTGGCTGATTCTGCAGGGCGAGTCAGAATTTTATCTGGAGGCAGGCAGCTGCAGATTTCAATAGCAGAAAAATCTGATGCAGGGCTCTATTCATGTATGGCATCGAATGTTGCTGGGACTGCAAAGAAAGACTACAGTCTGCAAGTTTACAGTAAGTTATTGATTAGCCAGGCTTTGGCACAATTAAAAAAAAAACAACTTTTCCGTCCTTCTCTTTTTCTTTATATCTTTAAGATTCAAAGTAGTATAGTTATATAGTTGGCCTCCTTGGCCCTGCTTATCCATAAATTCCACATCCATGGATTCAACCAACTGCATATCAAAAGTATTTTTTTCAATGTCCAAAAAGTTAAAAAAAGCAAAACTTGAATTTTTCTGGGCATCAGGAAACTATTTGCATACTATTTACATTGTATTTACAACTGTTTACATATCATTAAAAGGTATTATTGGAAAAGGCAATGGCACCCCACTCCAGTACTCTTGCCTGGAGAATTCCATGGACGGAGGAGCCTGGTAGGCTGAAGTCCATGGGGTCGCTAAGAGTCGGACATGACTGAGCAACTTCACTTTCACTTTTCTCTTTCATGCATTGGAGAAGGAAATGGCAACCCACTCCAGTATTCTTGCCTGGAGAATCCCAGGGACGGAGGAGCCTGATGGGCTGCCACCTATGGGGTTGCACAGAGTCGGACATGACTGAAGCGACTTAGCATAGCATAGCATAACATAAGGTATTATAATCTCGTGATGATTTAAAGTGTAACAGAGGATGTTCAAAGGTTATATGTAAATGCTGTGCCATTTTCTATATAATGGACTTGAGCATCCTCAGATTTTGGTTTCTGAGTCAGATCCTGGAACCAGTCCCCTCTGGATACGCAGGGATAGGTACACCTTTCATAAGAGCCACAAGTTTAAATTGTGTTGACATAACAAGAGAGCAGTTATTTATTTCTAGCTAGTACTTACTCAGTTATACAGCTGTCCATTCTGCATCAACTTGCTGATGGCAGACTCACAATGTGGCTATAATTTGGGGGCAGGGTGGTAGACATGAAATGGGGAGAATGGCATTTTATCATTGGGTATAGTTACAGTATGTAAAAGTATGCCTTTTTGTTTGTTTGTTTAACTTAAACTTTTATTTTGTATTGGGGTATAGCTGATTAACAATGTTGTGATAGTTTCAGGCGAACAGTGAAGGGACTCAGCCCTAGATATACATGTATCCATTCTCCCCCAAACTCCCCCACATATCCCATTTTAAAGATTATTTAATTTATGTAAAATTTTAAAGTATAAAATATGTACATTATCTCATTTAATTTCTACATGAACTATGATATGAGACAAAAATTTGGCCTTCCTTTTTTATCAGTGAAAACTTAAGCCCAGAGAAGTTTCCATGACTAGCTGAGGTCATATGACTTGTGTATGACAGGATAGGCACTCGAATACAGAATTACTAACATGGGTCCATTTGCTTCCCCCACCCCACATATGTCTTTGAGTTTGTTTAATCTTCTTTCTTGGAATCAGGTTCCATTAGGTGAATTTAACTGTAAGGTTACAGAATCTCTGGCCATTGGTGGCTTAAACTAATAGAGATTTATTTTCTGACATAATGAGAAGCTGAGGTTGGCAGTCACTGGAGTTGGTCAGCATCTTACATTTATTAGGACAGGACAGGAGATCTAGGATTCTCCTGGTCCTTTTGTGATCTCAAGATTCTGGTTTCTGTATTTGTAGTGTCAAGTCCACACTGACGGCAAAAAGAAGGAGAAGGGATGTTATCTTTCTCTTTTAGAAGGAGAGCAAAAAATTTCGCAAATCTGCCCCCTCACTTTACCCCTGCCAGCAGACCTCTATTCAGATTTTTTAGATCTACAGTGATTCATTCAGTCACCACAATTTCTAAAGATGGAGAAACAGTCTCAGTTTTTCCAACTCCTCTAGTGGGCGGAAGAAAGGAATTGGTAATGGACTTTGGGTCATGAACTAGATTATCATACATATTTTAAATTAGTATTAGGAAGATTTACATAGGTTAGAGCTACAAGTGATGATAGTTCAAATATTTGTATAATGTCTCCAAAGCAGGAAGAGTAGCTAATGCAACTTTCTTTCCTTACTATACTGAGTTTAGGTATGAACCCATTTAGAAACATTGGAGAAGAATGCCGCCTATCATGTGGCAATGCCATGACTATTAGTCCCAGGTCTTTGCTTTGTAGTTAATTTTTTGACATGAAAAATGATTTTAACTTTGCCTGATGAAAATTCTTATATAAGACTTGGACTTCCCCGGTGGTACAGCATAAAGAGTCTGCCTGCCAATGCAGGAGATGCAAGAGATGTGGGTTCGATCCCTGGATCGGGAAGATCCCCTGGAGAAGGAAATGGCAGCCCACTCCAGTATTCTTGCCTGGAAAATTCCGTGGACAGAGGAGTCTGGCAGGCTACAGTCCATGAGGTCAGAAAGAGTCGGACATGACTGAGCACAGCACATATGTGCTTGGCCTCATCTGAGCAAACATTTCCTATTTCTTTTCTTTTTTTTCTTCCCCAGTTCGACCAACTATATCCAACAGTGGTAGCCACCCTACTGAAATCATTGTAACTCGAGGAAAGAGCGTTTCCTTGGAGTGTGAGGTGGAAGGTGTTCCTCAGCCAGCAGTGACCTGGATGAAAGATGGCCGCCCTTTGACAAAGGGAAGAGGAATGGAAATAATGGATGAAGGTCGTGTGGTTCAGCTGAAGAATGTTCATGTGTCTGACACAGGCCGTTATGTGTGTGTTGCTATGAATATAGCAGGAATGACTGACAGAAAATATGACTTAAGTGTACACAGTAAGTATAAAGAGGCTCCTTAAGTCTGTTAACTGGCTGATAAAATCTACAGCCTCCTGGATGGGAGATATAGACCTCAGGTGTTGAGTGTTTTATTTATAGTCTATTATTTTCTACTATTTGGAAAAGACCCTAATGCTGGGAATGATTGAGGGCAGGAGGAGAAAGGGGCAACAGAGGATGAGATGGCTGGATGACACGATGAACTCAATGGACATGAGTTTGAGCAAATTCCAGGAGATCTGGAAGGGACAAGGAAGCCTGGCATACTGCATTCCTTGGGGTTGCAAAGAGTTGGACACAACTTATGACTGAACAGCAACAAATTTCTACACACATATCACTTCTTTAGATCAGTCTCATCATTATCATGCTATGCCTGACCTCCCTTTTCTTATTTTGCTGAAATAAGCATATATCAGATATTCTTTTAGAAAAGCACATTGTGAAGTCGATAATTATCTTTTTCAAATACTTTTGATCCAATGCCATCCCAAGTGATATTCCTTGATTCTGTGTTTTCCTCATTAGCTGACTTGGTAAGTGTAAACCTAGATTCCTTACAGCTTACTGACCCAGCTTCAGTTGGGCATAAGTTGTATTGAAATCAGCTTTACAATTCTAAATAATGAGCACAAATGTCAGTAGGAATAGATCAGACACACATATACTCCTATTTATGTGTGACACCTATTTGTATGCATATAATTTGAATTGGGGTTTTTAAATCTATAGAATCAATGGTAAATCTAATAGACTTAGTTTTTTGACTTAATTCCAGTTAGAACATGCACAAAGTCTAGTATAGTTTGCAAGCAATGTGTGAAAGCTAATGATTGAAAAGAAATCAGTCTTATGTATCTTTTAGTTAGACTGTGTTTTTTTTTTTTTTTCATTCTTTTTAACAGGTGCTTATTGCATTACTTGAATGTTTTATACTTTATTTGATAAATCCTCTAGGAAAGAACATTTAGGTCCAATGTATTAACAAGAGTGGCTGTCATAAAATTTCCTAGGCAAGACTGATGTTGAGAAATCAAGATCTCAGATTATGATAAATTCCAATTGACTCAGTCCTCTGCTTGCTTCAATTCTGTGAGACTCTGAAAGTAGAGCGCCACTGGCCCTGCTCTGTACAGAAGGAAAACATGATGGAGGGTAACTTTCCCTGGACTACTGAGGGCCATATAGAGGCACTCAAGGCCTGTGTGGAGCCTTGTTTCCTCTCCTTCTGGTGCTGGCTTAATTGGATTTTCATGCCAGTTCTCCTCTAAGCCAGCCCTTGCACTTGCCCAAGCCTGTTGGGTCAATGTGACCTGCCACCCCTCCTCAGACTATCCTGACTGCACTCTGCTCTTGGCCCAAACTTGTCTTCTCAGCCCACTTTGTGTGTTTCACATGTTTTTGTCCACAAGGCACACTTGCCCTCTAGGAGCTGGTCACTCCAGTCTTCTCTAGGGTTCTGGGTTCCCCTCTTCTGCCCCTCTTAGTTGCTCTCTGACTCTCAGGCAGCTCCTTCACATTTTTACTTCCAGGAGTGTCACAGTCATCGTCATCATCATCTCATTGTTGTCATTGTTTATTTTGCTAGTGTTGCCCAGAAAATCATTTTTAAGAATAAACTATTTAGAATTTGGTGCTTTGTCTTACAGCCCCTCCAAGCATCATTGGAAACCACAGGACACCTGAAAATATAAGTGTGGTGGAAAAAAGCTCAGTGTCGCTAAATTGTGAAGCTTCAGGAATTCCCCTGCCTTCAATTACGTGGCTTAAAGATGGGTGGCCCGTCAACCTTAGCAGCTCCCTGCGAATCCTCTCAGGTATTAAAAATTCTTGTAGCTTGGTAATCTGGTTAGCTTCCTGTGGCCACAGCTTATCCTTAATTTCTCATATCTCCATGTTTTATTTTTTTCCTTTTTTGAGCTAACTGCTTACTATAATACCTACTGATCATATTAAGAAAAAACTTTGGAACATCAGAAGCTATAGGACAATGGGGAAAATCTCTAAATATTTCTGGATCCTTGTGAAAGAGTAGTCTTGGCACTTGATTATTACTTAATTCATGGGGATGTCAGAGCATTCATGCTAGAATGAGTACAAACTAATTTGAAAAGTGAAGAATGAAAAGAAGTACTGGAATTGAAACCAGAGCCTAGAGGGTATAATGTTATATAACATATCTCCATATTCAAACAAAGTGTTTGAATTTATTCATGGCTATTCTAAGTGAGATTTGTATTTCCAAGATGGGATAGTTTCTTTTGAGCTAAGACTTTATCATTATTATAGAAGATACTCTGCTGATTCCTCATCTAATTATGTAGGAAAATCTATTATCTTATTCTTTATAGATCAGTGTTAAGTGTAGAGAGAGATGTCTTGGGGCATGCCCCTGGAATCTACCCTTGGCTCCTTTCACTAATGACTTGGATACAGACTAAGAAAATAATCTCTCCAAGTCTGTGGGTAATAAAAAGCAGGGGTACTTAGAAGAATACCTAATGTGTTTAATGAAGACATCTGAATTCAAACACATCTTACTCTGGAACTTCTGAATTAAACCTAACAAAATGAAAGTTAAGTAGACTCCTGTACTCGCTTTCAAAAACCAGTGATGAAAATTAGGGTGAGATATTGCTTCAGAATTCTTCATATGAAAAGATCTCTGAACTGTGTTAGTGATTGAGTATGCATTAGCATTGTAAGGTGTTTTATTGGGAAAAGCAAATACAGTGTTTTGCCACCTGAATATATTTTTACCAGTAAGACAAGACCGGTTGTACTCTGGACTTATCTTACTCATTAGGAAGATGTAAGAAGTATTTATTGACAATATTTTCATGGAGCATAACCATGATGGCCAATAATTGGAAAATAGGCTATATGCCTGATTCCATTTAATCTGAAAAAATAAACTTTGTGTAACCTTATTATCTCATAGTGAAAATTACATTTAAATACTTGAAGAGCCATGGGGTAGAACAGGTTATGTTGGTTGTATGTAGTTCCAGAGGTTAAAAGTAATGCTAATGTATGGAAAATTCTAGGGACAGATTTGGGTCTGAATGCAAACAACTTTAAAACAATATTTGTGTTGTTGAAAGTCAAGATGAACTATTTTAAGAGGTAATGAGCCCCCTGCCCCTAAGGGTATTCAAAGTTTAAATTCCCACTTTTGAAAGATTTTTCAGAAAAGATATTTTCCTAGTATTTGAGTTAGATCTAAATATCCTATTATCTATTTCTTCAAGATCTTGGTGTATAAATGATAGGGACTAAATGAGAAATTTCCATTGCTGTAGTTGTTATATTCATTGCCTATAATTAAATATATAAATGAAAATAATTATTAGCAATGTTTATTGCCTATAATGGACTTCCCAGTGGTAAAGAATCTGCCTACTGATGCAGGAGACACAGGTTCAATTCCTGGCTCAGGAACATCCCCTGGAGAGCAGAATGGCAATCCACTCCAGTATTCTTGCCAGGATAATCCCATAGACAGAGGAGCCTGGCAGGCCCCAGTCCTTGGAGTCACAGAGTTAGACACAACTGAGCATGCACACATTACCTACAACACTAGATCTATGCGCTCCGGCAAGTTACTTCACTTTGCTAACCTCCGTTCTTCACTTGTAAGTGAAGATAGTAGTAGTATTTAGGGGTTTTTATAAAGATGAGTTAATATGTGTAAAGCAGCTAACACAGTGCCTGCTTATATCCTAAGCATCCAATAACGTGTTTGCCTTTATTGTCATAGACAACCTGCTAAAAAGTTTGGGTCTCCCTATCCTGGGAAACCTTCCCATGTCCTACAGTGCATTCATTTTCTTGAGACTTCCATCCTCTGTTGATCTTAGAGAATGCATACTGATGGCAAAGATTTTATTATAATTTGGTTACCAAAAACCTGGACACTTTATCTTCTTCTCTTAAAAATATCCTTGTTTTTGCATTCTCAATTGCTGAAAAAGTAGGAAACTTTTTAAATATAACTACATTAGAGCTCCTGGAAATGAAAAAGTCAAGACAGAGTGATGTACTCTGGCTTATAATAGATTCACAGGAGTAGTGTTTTGGTTTTATCGTATAGTTTTGTTTTGCTTGACTAGCAAATGGAGATCCCTGAGCGAACACAGTAGAAGTATTTCACCTTGTGACGCTGCCAGAGGAGTCATTCAGTTTTACAGTCTGAACATGTGTGCTGTGCAGTTGATGACTGAGAATCAGATGAATGGTGTATGACTCGTTCCTTGATCAGCTGCACGTTCCTGTTTCATTAAGATTAGTTCTCCTGAGACGTTAAGTCAAGTTTTTCATTGTTGAAGCCTCTGTTATTGTTATGAAGTTACCTGCCAAGAACAGATAGCTGACTATAAAATTTAATAGGTACAAGAAATGTCTCCATCTAAGTCTAATTTACTGTCATCTTTTTTTATTTTTTTGTCTTTCACTGGAATGAGGGAGAGGACCAGGAAACAAAGAGAAAAGAAAGATCATGAGATTTATGAGGTTGAGGTTTGCTGAGCCAGCAATTACTCATAAAAATTGTATTGTTTTAATAATATCTTTCAACTGGCATCATATTATGGTCTCACAGTCTCACTAATTTGAAGTAGCAGTGAGTGCTTGAATCTTTTCTTAATTAATATGTTTTTTGACATGTTTAGAGAATTTTTGTATTCAACTTTGCTTACTTAAATTCAACTGAGAGAAAAGACTAAATTTGGTAGTAGATGCTAAACAAAGTTCATCTTTCAATGGGTTGAGGATAAGTAGGTTGCTTAAAGGGAAAAAAAAAAAAAGCTCAATGAGGACTTGCTTTGTTTATAAAAACAGAAAGCAGATGGAAATTCCTGATGAATTCAGATCCAGGTGAATATTTACAAGAAAATTTTATGTTTAACCATTTCAATTGTTTTAGTTCAAATTCAGGGTACTAAGCAAAAATATACCAAATGAAAAATTATTACAAAATCTAAGAAATGATTTACATTTTGTTCTTAGAAATTACTTCTCAAATGATTTCAAGGACTCTGCTCTTTCAGCATATTTCTTTGTTCTCTGCTGGCTTTGTTTCAGTCTCATTTGCTGACTCCTCTTTCCTTGATCCTTAAGAGGAATTTTCCTCCAGATCACACCCTTCAGCATATCAGTTTCATTCCTAGTCTACCAGTCTTTCTTCATTATGTAGAATTCAGAATATAAGGAGGAAAAAAAATCAGAGTCATGCTCATAAGGGAGGTGGCCCTCATAAACTTTGATATAAATAGCTCTAGAATTCCATGAAACTCAAATTGAAAACTGGTTGTCAGTCTTCATGGTTTCATCCATCTCTTGTATAATTGATGTCATTCCAATCTGGGTTGTTGGTGTAGTATTCTTTCTAATGTTTCCATTTCATATGTTCCATGGAAAACTGGGAATCTTTTCCTAAACATTCTGTCACAGTTGTTTTTCTGAAGTATGAATCATACCATGACTTTGTTTGTTTACATACTTCCATAGCCTTAGTGCAGAGAAGGCGATGGCACCCCACTCTAGTACTCTTGCCTGGAAAATCCCATGGACGGAGGAGCCTGGTAGTCTACAGTCCATGGGGTCACGAGGAGTCGGACACGACTGAGCGACTTCACTTTAACTTCTCACTTTCATGCATTGGAGAAGGAAATGGTAACCCACTCCAGTGTTCTTGCTTGGAGAATCCCAGGGACGGGGGAGCCTGGTGGGCTGCCGTCCATGGGGTCACACAGAGTCGGACACGACTGAAGCGACTTAGTGATAGCGATGGCCTTTAGTGAACATAATAAATCCTACATTCCTTAACTTAGCGTTTGAGGACCCACAGAATCCTCAGAATTGGCCACACTCCAGCTAGTTTCATCTCTCACTGTCTTCTCCCCTGTTCTGTTTTAGGTGCCACACCTACTTTCTACCCCTGTATCCTCGTGCTCCAGCTACAGTGGTATCTTTTGACTCCTTTCTGTGTTAAAGTATACTTTACCTTGCAAGATTATGTTCAAACATCACCTCTGTGAAACTCCATTTCTTGCTTGATGTCACCTGGGTTATATTAACTTTCTTTGTCCATTAAACTGGAAAATTGTTCTGAATTATCCATTCTGTTATATACAGCCTCAAAATGTGATATTTATTAAAAACTCGACATAAATACATTTTAAAAGACTTTGAAGTGAATCGATTAAATTTTACTAAAATTCAGCATTGCATGGCAAACTTGTAAAGTTGCAGATTTCTTTTTGAGTCATCCGGTGGTTTGCTTCTCCAGGAGGTAGGATTCTGCGATTGATGCAGACCAGAACAGAAGATGCTGGCCAGTACACATGTGTTGTAAGAAACGCAGCTGGTGAAGAAAGAAAAATCTTCCGGCTTTCAGTATTAGGTATTTATACAGTTTACAATATTGACTCAGTGGACCTGAGTTTGAGCAAACTCTGGTAGATGGTGAAGGACAGGGAAGCCTGGCGTGCTGCAGTCTGCAGTCCATGGGGTCACAAAGAGTCAGACATGACTGAGTGACTGAACAACAGCAGAAAAAAATAAAATTGTCTTAAACACATTGTGGAAGCAGATTTAACATTTATCTGCAGCTTGATCTTATATTTATATATTCTTTGGCCCCTGGATTGCCACTCTTGGCAAGAATTCAATGTTAGAATGGCTTGTATGTAATCAGTTGGATTAAAATGGCTGAAATGCCATGTCTTGTCAGTTCACAATTGTTCACCAGTGTTCTAAGGCTGTGATAACTTTTTTAATGTGAGTGTGTATCTGAATTGTAGAGAGAGAAATAAGTGTCTCATAGATTTTGTTACTCATTGACTTCTTGACAGATTTATCTGGATTTTATGATTTACATATAATAAAATTCATTATAATTGAATTTATGACATGTAACTTTATAGTTTATCTTAGAATTGATCAAGCAATATGGTAACATTATTCTAGTAAACAAATAATAATGAGAATTTGGATTGTTTTAAAGGGTACAGCTTAATAAAAAAATATAAAATAGATACCTATAAATAACCAAATTGCTGTTATAATTGTTCCTTTTTCTGTCTTTTTTTTTCAAAGTACCACCTCACATCATGGGTGAAAATACATTTGAAGATGTGAAAGTAAAACAGAAGCAGAGTGTTACACTGACTTGTGAAGTGACAGGTAAGGGGCTCAGCTCTTTGATTTTTCCTCAGCTCACTGGCTATTCATTGCCTTCACTTACATCACAATTAGTTGAGAATAATCAAGGCATTTGAAATTGAATTCTAGACCAATATAGGTGGTAGAAATATAGGAAAAAATCTTTCAGATTCTATGGAGATAAAAAGGAAATTCTTAACAGTGAAAAAAGGAAGGGAGAGAAGCATGGAACAGAGACAGAAAAAGAAATACATGCTGGTCTTTTCTTTCAATTAGGTAAATTGCTTTTCTTTTTTAAGTCTTCTGTTTGTGGGTAGGATTTTTCTTTCCCACCTCCTATTAGTTTTTCTTTCATCCCCATGTTTGCACCTTCCTTTCCTTCTTACTGCTTTCTTCAAAGAAATAATTTTGGTGAAAGGATAGCATCATTAATAGTTACCCACCATCAATTATGATCAAAAATGTCACCTTTAGTTAACATGTTTGTGTATAATAAAGTGAATGGAGATGAATAAAAATGAAAATTCTAAAGCTTTTACTGGCTTTCTCCATGAATCATTGTGTTGCATGTAATACAAATAAATATGTGAGAGAACATTTCCAAGACCATCTCTTTAGTGAAGGCATGACCTTGCAGTTTTAATGGAACAACTGGAGCAGCCCATACATTTTACAGAACGTAAGAGTTGTAAGGAAGAGTCAATGGATGTATTGCTTTGTTGTTTAGATGCCCCATAATACATTTATGAAAGCAAGGAAGTATTTTCATTTCAGAAAGGCAGATATAAAAACTGTCACGTATACATTATGTAACCTGTTTTCTTCTTTATTTAAAACGATGTGGTAACAACTCTTGCATAGAGACCATCTGCCTAAATTTTATAACATCTTATCTTGAGCCTTCTAGCTTCTTCTTAATGTTTCACTTGGTTTTTAGAAATTTCTTTTTTATTTTTGTTTCATCAAGATATAATTGATATATAGTATTGCGTAACTGTAAGGTGAACAACATAAGGATTTTACACACACACACAGACTACCACACTGTTAACACCCATCACCTCACACAGCTGCACACTTCTTTTGTGATTATAACTTTCATGATCTACTTTCTTGTAGCTTTCAAATATACAATAAGTATTGTTAACTGTAGTCATGATTATTATCTTGTTATTTGAAGTTTGTGCTTTCTGACCACCTTCACTTATTTATCCCACCTCCAACCCCCTCCCTATACAATCACTAATGGGTTCTCAGTTTCTGTGACTTTGATTTTATTAGATTCCATGTATAAGAGAGATCAGACAGTATTTGTCTTTGTCTGTCTGACTTATTTCACTTAGCATAATGTCCTCAAGGTTTATCCATGTTGTCACAAATGTTAGGATTTCTTTTTCATGGCTGGATAATACTAAAAAAAAAAAAATATATATATAAATATATACACATATATATCAGATCAGATCAGTCGCTCAGTCGTGTCCGACTCTTTGCGACCCCATGAATCGCAGCACGCCAGGCCTCCCTGTCCATCACCAACTCCCGGAGTTCACTCAGACTCACGTCCATCGAGTCAGTGATGCCATCCAGCCATCTCATCCTCTGTCGTCCCCTTCTCCTTTTGTCCCCAATCCCTCCCAGTATCAGAGTCTTTTCCAGTGAGTCAACTCTTCACATGAGATGGCCAAAGTACTGGAGTTTCAGCTTTAGCATCATTCCTTCCAAAGAAATCCCAGGGCTGATCTCCTTTAGAATGGACTGGTTGGATCTCCTTGAAGTCCAAGGGACTCTCAAGAGTCTTCTCCAACACCACAGTTCAAAAGCATCAATTCTTCAGCGCTCAGCCTTCTTCATAGTCCAACTCTCACATCCATACATGACCACTGGAAAAACCACAGCCTTGACTAGACGGACCTTTGTTGGCAAAGTAATGTCTCTGCTTCTGAATATGCTATCTAGGTTGGTCATAACTTTCCTTCCAAGGAGTAAGTGCCTTTTAATTTCATGGCTGCAGTCACCATCTGTAGTGATTTTGGAGCCCAGAAAAATAAAGTTTGGCACTGTTTCCACTGTTTCCCCATCTATTTCCCATGAAGTGGTGGGACCGGATGCCATGATCTTTGTTCTCTGAATATTGAGCTTTAAGCCAACTTTTTCACTCTCCACTTTCACTTTCATCAAGAGGCTTTTGAGTTCCTCTTCACTTTCTGCCATAAGGGTGGTGTCATCTGCATATCTGAGGTTATTGATATTTCTCCCGGCAATCTTGATTCCAGTTTGTGTTTCTTCCAGTCCAGCGATTCTCATGATGTACTCTGCATATAAGTTAAATAAACAGGGTGACAATACACAGCCTTGACAAACTCCTCTTCCTATTTGGAACCAATCTGTTGTTCCATGTCCAGTTCTAACTGTTGCTTCCTGACCTGCATACAGATTTCTCAATAGGCAGGTCAGGTGGTCTGGTATTCCCATCTCTTTCAGAATTTTCCACAGTTTATTGTGATCCACACAGTCAAAGGCTTTGGCATAGTCAATAAAGCAGAAATAGATGCTTTTCTGGAACTCTCTTGCTTTTTCCATGATCCAGTCATAAACACTATATATATGTGTGTATATATATAGTATTTAATATTAGTATTATATATTGTAGAATAATAGTGTTTAATAATAACATTAAATTACATGTAGAGTTTTGCATATGTCGCATTATCTTTATCCAGTCATCTATCCATGGACACTTCGTTTGTTTCCTTGTCTTGGCTATTGTGAATAATGCTGCAGTGAACATGGTAATGCAGATGTCTCTTTTGAGATAGTGATTTCATTTTCTTCAGATTGTTGAACACATAGTAATTCTATTTTCAGTTTTTTGAGGAACTGTGATACTGTTTTCCATAGAGGTTATACCAATTTACATTCCCTCCAAAGGTGTACAAGGATTCCTTTTTTTCACATCCTCATCAACACTTGCCATTGACTGTATTTTTTTTTAAATTTTTATTGGACTGTAGTCAATTTACGATGTTGTGTTAGTCTTAGGAGTATAGCAAAGTGAATCTGATATACGTGTATCCACTCTTTTTAGATTCTTTTCCCATATAGGTCATTAGAGTATAAAGTAGAGTTCTTTGTGCCATCCAGTAGATCTTTGTTAGTTATCTGAGTTCTTTGTGCCATATAATAGGTCCTTATTAGTTACCTGTCTGATATATAGTAGTGTGTATATGCCAGTCCCAGCCTTCCAATTTATCTGTCCCCTCTCTTATTCCCTAGTCACCATAAGTTTATGTTCTACATCTGTAACTCCTATGTTTTTGGTAATAGCTGTTCTAACAAGTGTAAAGTGCTATCTCATTGTGCTTTTATTTGTTTTTCCTGGATGATTAGTGACATTGAACAGCTTTTCTTGTACCTGTCAGCCATTTGAATATCTTCTTTGCAAAAATATCTATTCAGGCCCTTTGCCAAATTTTTAATTGGATCCTTTGTATGTTTGTGTGTGTGTGTGTGTTTTGCTATTGAGTTATATGAGTTCCTTACATATTTTGAATATTAACCACTTTATCAGATAGTGGCTTGCAAATATTCTTCCTATTTCATAGTTGCCATTTCATTTTGTTGATGGTTTCTTTGCTGTATAGAGTTTTTTAGTTTGATATAGTCCTGTTTGTTTGTTTTGGCTTTTGTTGCCTGTACTTCTGGTGTCATATCTTAGAAATCATTGCCAAGACCAGTGTCAGAGAGCTTTGCCCCTACGTTGTCTTTCAGGAGTTTAAGGGTTTCAGGTCATACATTTAAGTCTTTGATCCATTTCAAGTTAATTTTTGTGAGTAGTGTAAGATATGGATCTAGTTTTTCTTTTTGCATGTGAATATCCAGTTCTCCCACCACAACTTATTGAGGAGACTGTTTTTTTCCATTGAGTATTCTTAACCGTCCTGACAGAGAAGGCAGTGGCACCCCACTCCAGTACTCTTGCCTGGAAAATCCCATGGATGGAGGAGCCTGGTAGGCTGCAGTCCATGGGGTCGCTAAGAGTCGGGCACAACTGAGCGACTTCACTTTCACTTTTCACTTTTATGCATTGGAGAAGGAAATGGCAACCCACTCCAGTATTCTTGCCTGGAGAATCCCAGGGATGGAGGAGCCTGGTGGGCTGCCATCTATGGGGTTGCACAGAGTCGGACACGACTGAAGTGACTTAGCAGCAGCAGCAGCAGCAGCAGCAACCCTCCTGATTGTGTATGTATTAGTTTCTTTCCATTTATAATTCTGTTCCATTGGTCTGTGTGTCTTTTTTATGGAATACCTTACTGGTTTGATGACTGGAGCTTTATAATATAGTTTTAACTGAGGATATGTGATGCTTCTCATTTTGTTCTTCCTTCTCAGGATCGCTTTGGCCATTGAGGATCTTTTGTAGTTCCAAACAAATTTTAAGATTTTTTTTTTCCTGTACCTGTTTAAAAAAAATGCCATGGGAATCTTCATAGGGATTGTATTGGACCTATAAATAACTTTGAGTAATATGGACATTTTAACAATATTAATTCTTCCAGCCCATGAATACAAGATATCTGTCCATTTATTTGTGTCTTCTTTTATTTATTTCATCAGTGTCTTATAGTTTTCAATATAGGGATCTTTCACTTCCTTGATTATATTTATTACTAAGTTTTTTTTTGGTTTTGATGCTATTGTAAATTACATTTTTAAAAATTTCTTTTGCAGATAATTTGTTGTTAGTGTGTAAAATGCTACTGATTTTTATCTTGATTTTGTATCTGAAGCTTTACTGAATTTGTTAATTAAAGCTAATAGGTTTTTTTTGGTGGAATCTTTAGGATTTTCTCTATAACCATGCCATTTACAAACAGAGACAACTTCTTCCTTTCCAATACTGATGCCTTTTCTTTTTTGTGTGTGATTATATGGCTCATATTTCTAATACTGTGTTGAATAGGAATGGTGAGAATGGGCACTCCCATCTTGGTCTTAAAGAAAAAACTTTTACTCTTTCACCATTCAGTATGATGTTAGCTGCAGAGTTGTTATATGGCCTATTTTATATTGAAGAATGTTCCTTCTATATACGATTTGTTGAGATTTTTTTTTAATCATGAACAGATGTTGAATTTTGTCAAAAGCTTCTGTGCATCTACTGATATGGATATATGATTTTTATCTTTCATTCTGTTGATGTGATGTATTATATTTTCTGTGTGTCTTGAACCATCCTTGAATCCCAGGGATGAATCCCATTTGATCATGGTACATGATCCTTTTAATTTAATGTTGAATTCCATTTTCTAGTTTTTGTTTTTTTTTTTTTTTTTGAGAATTTTGGTTTTGTATTCATCAGGGATATTGGCCTGTAGTTTTCTTTCTTACCTGACTTTGGTATCAGGGTAATGCTGGCCTTCTCAAATGAGTTTGGGAATGTTCCCTTGTCAATTTTTTAAAGAGTCTGGGAAGAATTGATATTAGTTCCTTTTTAAAGACTTGGTAAAATTTATCACTGAAACCATCTGGTCTCAGCTTTTCCCTTTTGGGAGGTTTTAGATTTCTGGTTTAATGTCCTTACTAGTAATTGGTCTGTTTAAAATTTTCTGTGTTCTCATGGTTTAGTCTTGGCAGGTTTTATATTGCTAAGAATTTATTCCTTTTCCCCTGGATTGTTCAACTCGTTGGCTATAATTTTGGAGAGTAGTCTCTTATGATTCTTGTAGTTCTGTGGTATCAGTTGTAATGTCTCCTCTTTCATTTGTAATCTTATTTATTTTGATGCTCTTTCATCTCTCTTTTTTTCTTAGTCTAGCTAAAGGTTTATAAATTTTATTTTTTCAAAGAACCAGTGTTAGTTTTATATCTTTTCTGTTGTTTTCTTGTACTCGATTTCATTTATTTCTGCTCTAATATCTAATTTATTTCCATTTAAGAATGCCATGTTTAATTTCTTAGAAGACTGGTCTGGTGGTGGTTTTGGTTTTTGTTTGTTACTCTCAGGTTTTGTTTGCTTGGGAAAACCTCTTATTCATATTTTTTCAGCTTTAGTATTCTTGGTTGACTGGCTTTTGGTTTTTGTTTTTTTTTTTTTTAGAGTATCTTAGGCCAGTCTCTCTTAGCCTTCTAAGTTTCTTATGAGAAATCTGCCTATACTCTTACTTACTGGAGTTCCCTTGTGTGTGATATGTTGCTTTCCTCTTACTGCATTCAAAATTTAGTTATAATGTATTTAAATGTAGCCCTTTTTAGTTCAACCTATTTGGGATCTTATGGGGCTCATGAATGTGAATGTCTATTTGGGGAATTTTTCAGACATTATCACTTTAAATATACTTTCTCTTGCTTTCTCATTCTCTTTTCCTTCTGGGATTCCCATAATGTATATATTGTTTTGGTGATAGTACTTCCTAACTCCTGTAGGCTTTCTTCATGTTTCTTTATTCTTTTTTTTCATTTTGATGCTCTGATTAGATAACTTCCAATATTCTAGTTCACTGATTATTTCTTTTGCTTGGTCAAGTCTGAAGTTGAGGCTTTCTTTTGAATTCTTTAGTTCGGTCATTGTATTCTTTAGCCCTAGGATTTGTTTGTTTGGTTGTGGGGGTTTTGTTTTTTCTCTGTGGTTTCTATTTCTTTGTTGAACTTCTCATTTTGTTTGTGCATTATTTTCTTAATTTTGTTTACTAGTCTTCTTTAAGAGGATTATTCATAGATCTCCACATTTTTAGGGTCAATTGTTTTGTTATTGGGGCTTTATTAGTTTCTTATGAAGTGTCATGTTTAACCAATCCCTTGCAGTGGTGTCTGCACACTTGAGGGTCTCCAATTCCAGACTTTAAAGGTTTGCTTCAGCAGAGATAGTTCTTCACCATGCAACTCAACTTGGGATTCTGTCTGGGTCAGCTGGTAGCATGCTTGCACGGATGGGCCTTTCTGTCAGGGTCTCTATTTGGGTGAGGCCCGCGGTCTCTTCCTGAAATGTGAGGTCAGGACACAGAGTGCCATGTGTCTATACTCAGCAGTTAGGTGAACCTGTGAGCTTGCTTTCTTGCCCTGTTAGGGCTAAAGAACAGACTTCATTGCCAATACAGTTGAGCCTTAGTATATCATCCTAGTCCATTTTCCTAACAGAACTTGTTTTTATAGTTCTACATTTTCAAAATAAAAAAATCTGAGCAATTTAAAACAGTATTTTTAAAAGTCCCGTTAAAATATGAAAGGTATTTTTTCTAAAGGCTATAAATATTAAAGGAATAGTACTATGTATTTCTGTCTTTCTACTTATCTATATATCTATGCTAGAATCCTGGTATAAACACAAAATACCTGCTTGTTGAATTGTTTAATTAAAGGCTTTCCTTATTTGCAGCTTTCCCCCCAAAATATAAAATCTTCTTTAGAAATTTAATATGCATATAAAGGTATTCATGAGTAACAATTTTAGTAAAAATGTATGCTCCATTCTTTTTTAAATGTATTTTATTATGAAAATATTTAATTGTAATAACCTAAGGTATGGGGGGGGGTGGTGTGTGTGTGTGTTAGTCATTCAGATGTGTCTGACTCTGCAGTCCCATGGACTGTAGCCCACCAGGCTCCTCTGTCTATGGACTTCTCCAGGCAAGAGTACTGGAATGGGTAGCCATAGGGATCTTTCTAACCCAGGGATCAAGCTCAGGTCTCCTGCATTGCAGGCAGATTTTTTACCATCTGAGCCACCAGGGAAGCCCAAGGTATGGTATAAATTTAGTTAAACACAAAGACTAATATAACTATTTCACTTGTAGATTTTAAAAATATAAGCATGATTATTATTGTAAATTCATTTATGTTAGCAAATTTATTTTAAAATGAATAGCTTTCCATTCTTTTAGAAGTAGAATAATTAAAAAGGGAAATGAATGAAAAATGCATCCCTTTCTTTATTTTTTAATTTTGTATTGGAGTATAATCCAGATAAAACCATAATGTGAAAAGATTCATGTACCCCGGTGTTCATTGCAGCACTGTTTAAATTGCATCCTTTTAGTTACCAATTGTAGACGTGATAATTAGCCAGCACTCAGAAATGTCTTTTGTTACAGGGAATCCAGTACCAGAAATAACATGGCATAAAGATGGTCAGCTCCTGAAAGAAGATGACACTCATCATCTTATGTCTGGTGGCCGTTTTCTTCAAATTGTGAATGCCCAAGTGTCACACACCGGAAGATACACATGTTTGGCATCTAATACAGCTGGTGACAAGAGCAAAAGTTTCAGTCTTAATGTGTTGGGTAGGTGTAAGCATTGCTTCAAATCTTGACGAATCAGCCATGGCAACAAGTTCAATTCCCTTCTTTTATTGTTTAGTTAGTATTTCTACCTGGACCAGAGCTTGTGTACATTTGCTTATTTTCTTTCATTAATTAATTTATACATTCATTCATTCCATTTGGCATACCTACCGTTTCCAGGACTGTGTTTTGTACCAAGCACAACTATGAATAAGATATACATTAAATAAATAGTAATAAAGGAAAAACAAATACTAGTAAAAGAGAAGCAGGTTAACAATGAAAGGAGCTCAATGTGAGATATTTTATCATTTCTTTGGGGGAGTCTGCCATTATTGGTAATTGTACATACTGGAATCTCTGTTGGTAACTAAGATGAAGAATAAATGTGGACAAACTCATGAAAATTTTATGCTTGCTCATGAGTGATAATGAATTAACACAATCCCTTGTGAGGCTGAAGGGTTAAAACAGCATTAAAATGCTTTTATTTTAGAAATGTGTTTCCTCTGTCTTAAAACACATCATCTCTTCTTCCCTTTGCTAACTTATATATCAGTACTGGGGGCTGCTCGTACTGGGGTGGGCGACTGCTGTAGATTTTCTTTTCCTTCACATAACATGCTGCTCCTCTGTTTTTATGTGTGTTTATCTATTTGTTTGCTAACTCATTAATACCTAAAAAATCTTAGAGGGTACTACTGTGCAGTAAATTACCTGGAAATTGCAATTTTTTTGTTTTTTACCATTTGATTAATGATTCTTTTTCCTAGATAAATTCCCTCCCCTGGAGATTAATGTGCAATGTGTAAATTCTATATTGAGTCAGTGATGAGCTGTGAAGATTCCCAGGTTAAAACATACACTGAGACCACAAGTGTAGGTTTTAAATCTAAAATGGCTTCCTTCTCATTTAACACAGATGACTTGTACATTTGAATATCAAGCCCTTTGAACACAAGAAAAACTATACCATGAAAACAAATGGTCTAAGAATGGTGAAATAACTGTACGTTCAGTTTCTGCAGCATTAAAGTTATACTTATTTCTCAAAAATAACATTAAAATAGAGTCCAGATTTCTGCTCACATTAGAAATTTAAAGTGTACCACCTAAATATATTGCATTTGATTACTGATATCAAAACGTGTTTCATTCTACTAAAACAGACTGACTATACTTGAGGATGCAAATTCTGGCTATTTTTTAATTTCTTTACTTGTATGTTATGATAGTTACTGGCTAGACTAGTGGAATAGCTAGTCTCATACAGGATACAGTCCTCAGGCAGCTTACAGTCTAGTTGAGTAGAAGAGACATGTCAGCCAGAAAAGCTAAGTCAGAATACTGGATAATGTATAAGTAAGTATTAAATGAATACTATATATAAGTAATACTTATATAAAATATAAACTCCCTAAGGCAAAGCTGTTTTTATCTTGAAAAAATACAGCCCCAGCACCTGTTACCTGAATCAATAACAACGAGAGTTCGTGAGCCAATTGTCCTGTAACAAACTCATCTTCCCTGCATGCCCATCAGTGTTTGAAAGTCAAATACCCAGCCCGGGATTTCCTCCCCGCTGCTGTAGCCTGCTGCTTCTCTTAGATCTCTAAATTCCTCATGACCCCTTCCTCCCACCAGTGATTGACCTCCCAGTACTGGCTCATGTCCAGATCCTACCCCTGTCCTCTGGAAACTAGATTTCAAACTGTTTCCAGCTCCTTGCAGTAATTGAACTCTGACCCTTCCCAGGAGACATCAGCTCCCTGGGGATTCTCTCCCGTGGGGATCACTTATTCTATATCACAGGCATCTCAAGTTATATTATCTGACTATATTCCTTCCTCCACTTCCTACTCGCTTTCTGGGTGCTTATTTCTTGCCATTCTCATTCATTCATTGAAGATGAGGGATCTGAATCAAAGTCTTCTTTTCACCAACTTCATAAAAAGTTAAGGCTATTTAAGTGTGTATATTTGCAAGTTTTAGTCTACCCAGCCATAATTTAGTGTTCTTACCCTTTCTTTTCCTAGAGGGTGAATTATCCTTTTTGTTCACAATTACTGCTTCTGCCCTTCATCCTGTATCTTGTCCCACTTCTTTGGTCTGTCAGTCATACCCATTGTCTGCCTTACCTCCAGCTTCATCTTCTGTTGCCTCCATCACTTCATATAGTCAACACTCCGTCTATCCATCTTATCCCACTAAAAACAAGCTTCTGCCCACACCATTCTTGATACTACTGTTGTAAGACTACCTGCTGTTAGATCAAACATTGTTCAATTCTTATGTTCATGGTTGGATCCCTAAATGATGTATCCCTTTCTCCTGGACACTGTCCTTCCCTAGTTATCCTTGCACACCTTTGGTTGCTATCTTTCTCTCTCCTTTATGAACTCTTACTTAATCCATCTCTTAAACGTTAGGTCCCCTTATGTTTCATCCTTATTTCATTGCTCGTTTTACTGTAGTCTCATCAGGTAACAAATTTAATTCCCAGAGGTTTAATTATCATTTCCTATCAACTGGAGACTTTTAAAAATCCATACCTGCCACCCAGATCTTTCTCCCAAGGTTCAGATTTCTATATACAATTGCTTTTTGGACATTTCTACCTGGAATTCTTACAAGCGTTTAGTCAGACTGAACAAACCATCTTCCCCTCCTGAATGTGCAGGTCTTTCCGTATCTTCTCTTGGTTTTGCCTCAGTGCAATTTACCTAGGTTCATTCCCAAGCACGAAAATTGGAAGTTACCTTTGATTTTGGTTTCTTAGCCCCTTAAGTTCTATCATCAAGTCCTGACACTTGGTTTTCTAAATCCTTCTTTAGTTGTCCCCTCCTCCCTGTTCCTTTCTCCACTGCTCTAGTTCAGATCAGATCAGATCAGATCAGTCGCTCAGTCGTGTCCGACTCTTTGCGACCCCATGAATCGCAGCATGCTAGGCCTCCCTGTCCATCACCAACTCCTGGAGTCCACTCAGACTCACATCCATCGAGTCAGTGATGCCATCCAGCCATCTCATCCTCTGTCGTCCCCTTCTCCTCCTGCCCTCAATCCCTCCCAGCATCAGAGTCTTTTCCAATGAGTCAACTCTTCGCATGAGGTGGCCAAAGTACTGGAGTTTCAGCTTCAGCATCAGTCCTTCCAAAGAAATCCCAGGGCTGATCTCCTTCAGAATGGACTGGTTGGATCTCCTTGCAGTCCAGGGGACTCTCAAGAGTCTTCTCCAACACCACAGAGCAGGCCCTCATTATTATTATTTTTTTTTACAAAATAATATTTCTGCATATTCTCAGAATTGGATTAACGTTTCAAACCTCATTCAAATTGTTTTTAATCACCAAGATAATAATTTTTTTAGACTTTTAGCAGTAATACTAGATGCCAGAACACATGGAACTATATCGAAATTTTGAGTGAATATAAATTAGAAATCTAGCATTCTATTCACACTAACTCAAACAAATAGAATCAAAATGTCATAAATTTTTTAACTAGGCAAAATTTCATAATTTTTCTAAAAAAATACATATTACACATACTATATATATGTGTGTGTGTATATATATACACACACACACACATATATACATATATGTGTATATATATATATGGGCTTCCCAAGTGACTCAGCAGTGAAAAGTCTGCCTGCCAATGCAGAAGATGTAAGAGACATGAGTTTAGTTCACTGGAGAAGGAAATGGCAACCCACTCCAGCATTCTTGCCTGGAAAATCTCATTGACAGGGGAATCTGGCGGGCTATAGTTCATGAGGTC
The DNA here is from genome assembly GCF_032452875.1 of Bos javanicus. NCBI lineage: Eukaryota > Metazoa > Chordata > Mammalia > Artiodactyla > Bovidae > Bos > Bos javanicus. Next base: position 67,816,946 of record NC_083883.1, read on the forward strand.
ACAAAAAGTCAGACATGACTGAGTGCGCGTACATGCTCACGAGCATACACACACACACACACACACACACACACATGTATATGAAAGCTTTTTTGAAAAATGCAAATCCCCAGGTATTGCTTTTTTTCCTCCAAAGCTCCAGATGTGTTTCTAATGAGCAACCATGTTTAAAAACAACAGGACTATATGACGATGTTCTACTTTTATCTAGTGTGTTTCACTTTTTCTATTTCACATTCAGTGCTCCTCTTTCATTTAGTTTGTTTTCCAATTTCTCTGTCTCTGTCTTTTTTTTCTTTTGATGTTCTTTCTCATGCCTTTACCAAGTGTAGTGGCAGATTCATGTTGATGTATGGCAAAACCAATACAATATTGTAAAGTAATTAGCCTCCAATTAAAATAAATAAATTTAAATGTAAAAAAATAATAAAAAAAGAAAAGCTTTCATTATCTTTTATGGAACAAGTGTACCTATCATTCTCTTGCTTCTAAACTGACCCTTTTGAGTCCAAACTCTGTATATTTTCTATATTCTCTGTATATTTCCTGCTTGCTCCTCATTGTTTACGCTACTCTGCTCCCAGTGTGCTCCACTTCCTACTACTCTCCTTTCTTTCATCTTCTAACCAGTACCAGTTCTTTGAGGCTGACTTTGAAATCTGCCCCTTGAGGTGATCCCTGATGAGAATCCTCTCACAGCCCCGCACCTTAGATTGGATTGGATACTCTGCATCCTCCATATATCCTGTACTGCTGTTTCCGTGGTTGTCCACACTGCAGTGTGTTAGGATTCCCTTTTATATGTCCTCTCCTCCTGCGCAGATAAAGAAGTTTCTGAGTCTGTTTCTTGGATTAAATTTTAAATCTTTTTCAGTATCTCCTATAATTGCTGGTGTTGATGGCGATGGCAGCCCTGAAGACATCACTGTTATCCTTAACAGCCCCACATCTTTGGTCTGCGAAGCTTATTCATATCCTCCAGCCACCATCACCTGGTTTAAGAATGGAACTCCTTTAGAATCCAACCAAAATATCCGTATTCTTCCAGGTAACTAGCTTACTTCAGATACCTAAGATGCGTTTGTGCCACCTACTTGTATAAAAAACAGAATCATTGCTATTTTTATATAAACACTTACATTGTTCGTGGTGTTGTACTATTGCTATCTAATTTTTAATTTTATCTCTAAATCTTGTAATCTAGGGTAGTAAAATTTCTTTTTGAAAGACCAATAAAGTAAATAAAAGGCAAATAAATAAATTCTACAGTGTGATTAATTGCTTAAGTATAATGTGGAATACCAAAAAGTGTAGAAATTCACTTCTTGTTGAATTGAACCTTGAAGGTTAGTATTTAGATTGACAGAGTTTGTTATTCCTCATTAATACTTGGAAATATGTATGTATGAAAACAGAAAGCATTTAAAAGTATGATCACTAACTTTAAGAAATTTGTAGGGATGATACATGTGGAAGGAAGTTCATTAACAATAGAAATCCATGGATAATCATGGGTTGTGAATAGTCATGTTGTGTAGTTGCCAAGTCATATCTGACTCTTTGCAACCTCGTGGACTATAGCCCACCAAGCTTCTCTGTCCATGGGGACTTCCTAAGTAAGAATACTGGAGTGGGCTTCCGTTTCCTTCTCCAGGGAATCTTCCCGTCCCAGGGATTGAACCTACATCTCTTGCATTGGCAGGCATTTACAGGATAATTTTTTATCAGTACTCATAGAGCATAATAAATGAGGTAGTGACAAGTTTTATAATAATGAAAAAAGGAATGGCCACCATAGGCTGAAGTGGTCATGAAATGGTTTGTCATAGCCAGAACTTGAAACAAACCTTCGAGAAAGTTATAGAACTTTGTTGGTTGGAAATGAGTTAGGGGAGATTTCAGATCCATCAGAATGACGAGTGTGGGAAAAGTACAAGGTAATAATGCCCTGTCTACATGCAGGCAATAATAAACATACTCCTTACCTCCCTCCTGAGTAGACTGTGTTCACAGGTATATATGTCAGGGAGGAGGGCAGGCAGGACATAGATCAGAAAGGTACGTTGGAGTCTTGTTTTGAATGCCTAGATTTAAGAGTTTTGACTTTGTACTTTAGTCAATTGAAAATCATTGAAAAATTTTAGGAAGAAAAATTATAATGAAAAACTGTGTTTAGGGACTTCCCTACTGGTCCAGTTGCTGACTCCTCAGTCCCGATGCAGGAGGCCCAGGTTCGATTCCTCCTTAGGGAACTAGATCCCACATGCTGCAACTTAGAGTTCACATGCAGCAAGTAAGAGCCAGCACAGCAAACAAATAAAAAAATTTAAATAAGCTGTTTTAGCAAAATCAGTCTTTACTGATAGGCCAGGTAGATGAGAGAAAGAAGATAACTAAAGCAGAAGACCTGTTTATAAAGACATGTGTACACCCCATGGCTGATTCATGTTGATGTATGGCAAAAACCACCACAATATTGTAAAGTAGTTAGCCTCCAATTAAAATAAATCAATTAATTTTAAAAATGCTAAAAAAAAATAAAAACCTTAGTTACAGTGTGTGCAAAGAGGCAGGGGAGGGTCAGAATGAGCATGAAGCATCATTAGCACAGCAGAGCACTGAGGACTTACCAATCTATGTTGTATTTTGTCCATCTGTATTGTAGTTTTTTTTGTCTATTGTAGAATCAGCATAGAGAAGAATAAATAGGTTAATAGTAAGACTTACCACAAGTAAAACTTGTGGTTTGTGCAAACCCCACTGCCAGTGTGACTTCAGAGATTCTTTGGTGTTCTGTTGCTTTTCAGGAGGCAGGACTCTGCAGATCCTAAATGCACAGGAGGACGATGCTGGGAGATACGCTTGTGTAGCCACTAATGAGGCAGGGGAGATGATAAAGCATTATGAAGTGAAGGTCTACAGTAAGTTCTGAAAGAACACTATGTTCCAAGTTTTCTCCAGGTTTTCTAACTTTTTCAATTCTGTTTTTCATTCTGGGTTCATAATTATATTCATCATTAAAGTTGATCGCTTATGCAACTCTCTTCATTAAGATGGAAGTTGAATTAAACATTGTGCCCATGACCTCAATTTCTTCAAGATGTGAAAAGCCCACTGAATCGGCTCACTGACATTTTGGAGAACTTGTCAGTAGCACTTTCTTAAGTTCCTCTATTTTTTTTCTTGTGAATTACCCTCTTCTGAATTTTGCTGTGTAGAAGTACTTTCATGCTCAAAACTGTTCCTTAAATATACATGCTCTATTCAGCAGCCTCAGATGAGTTTGTCAGTGACTTTGGGCTGATCCACTGTACACTGATTTATTTTTAAAAAAAAAAGAATAGTACCGTTAATAAGGAGTACAATTGATTTTTTTTTTTAAAAGGAAAAGCATCTTTTTAATTATCTTTTGTTCATTGAATAATTCCCCTTAGGAACTAATAAAATGCATTTTATGGGTTATACTCAGGCTGTGTTTGGGGACCCAGAACAAACTAAACTAACTGTTCTGTGAAGCATGTAACCTCACTGGCAGTATTATAGTGATGAGGGGAGAAAGAAAACTTTCTCCACATTCTCTGTCTGAACACTGCCGTTTCATAAAATGCTCAGTTGGGTCCTTGATGAAAGGAGAGCATAGCAAGTGCCTAAGTGATTTCCTTGTTTTCTTAAGTGGTTCTCGTTGTGATTTCCATGGCATTCCATTTTAAGAACTAATGTTGGGACCTCCCTGTCAGTCCAGTGGTTAAGACTCCACGCTTCCACTGCAGAGGGCACAGGTTCAACCCCTGGCCAGGGAACTAAGATCCCACAGGCTATGTGGCATGACCAAAATAAAATAAGATTCAGTTCAGTTCAGTTCAGAGATTGTGCTAATGGTTGCACAACATTATAAAAATAATTAAAATAGAAAAAAACTCTGAAAAGTTAAAGAACTAATGTTTAATATTTTAATATTTGTGTTTATGCAGTTCCACCCATAATCAATAAAGGGGACCTCCTGGGGCCAGGTCTTTCCCCTAGAGAAGTGAAGATCAAAGTAAACAACACACTGACCTTGGAGTGTGAAGCCTATGCAATTCCTTCTGCATCTCTCAGCTGGTACAAGGATGGACAGGCCAGTCAAGTTTTTTTCTTTTGTTGATGGTTTTTTATAGACTAAAATGGTCAATTAAATTAAAAAAACAAAACACCCAGACACAGGTAACTCAGAGAATCAATGTGACCTTAAAATTAGAACAATCCCACGCTCCTAGAGTATAAAATTGCAAAAACACACACAAAAATTGAACCATATTCAACAATTTTAATATTAATTTCATCACTAAAAAGTTTGAAGGACCGTTTTAACGTACACTAGCAGTTGTCTTTGAAAATCCAGCCACCTTCCCACTGGTGAATGATTTTTGTGCTCTGTGGTTTTTCAAACTGTGGAGAAGAAACACAAAAACAGTGCCGAGTCAGATTAGAATGATCGGTATAACACAGGTACTAAGCTGAAACTCCAGTACTTTGGCCACCTCATGCGACGAGTTGACTCATTGGAAAAGACTCTGATGCTGGGAGGGAATGGGGGCAAGTGGAGAAGGGGACGACAGAGGATGAGATGGCTGGATGGCATCAGTGACTCGATGGACGTGAGTCTGAGTGAACTCCGGGAGTTGGTGATGGACAGGGAGGTCTGGCATGCTGCGATTCATGGGGTCGCAAAGAGTCGGACACGACTGAGCAACTGAACTGAACTGAACTGAAGTTTATTCAGAACTTTCTCTAAACACTTTTAACTCGTTTTCAAAAGGGTAATATTGCTAACATTTCAAGATGAAGGAAAAAAGCTAAATATGATAAAGTGCCCAATACAGGTAACTGGGGCCATGGAAAGACACATCCTTCAATTATGTAATCTGACTTTCAGACGACGCACTATTTCTCATTCAACTTACTTACTTCTATGCATTTTAAAAACATGTGCTAGTGTTTTTAAGACCAAAATAGGGTGTTTTTTTTAGTTGCTGTTAACACTCTACTTAATACAGATGTGACATAGCTAAGCTGATGTTTGTCCTGTTTTACACATAATCAACCAAATAGTGAGTCAAATTCCAATTGTAGATGTTCAGGTCAGAGTCATAATTTAAGATGCAGAAAGATATAGATTTATTTTTTCATATCACAGATGGATTTTGCAATCCTGGTGGCCAGAAAAAAAATCATCTCTTATAAAATAAGCAAATTTCATCTGGAAGCCATTGCAAAAGGAAAAAATATGGAACTCCCACCAAGTTCTGTTTACAGTTTCTTTTCTGACTACAAACACACTTTATGAACAGTATCAATTCTATATGAGTTTGCTTGGAATCAAATAATTCCTTTCTCTTTTGAAATGTTATTATTTTATTTTTAATTTTACCTCAAACCTTTTCATTCCTTGCATTTTATACACATGCACACATATACATATATACACATAAAAATTTGACAAAATCTCACATTTTACTAGGAATAGGGAAGTTTTTCTTAAGTTTCTTAATGAACAGTTAAACTGGTTTCACATCCAGACTGAAATTGATCCTATTATGATGCTTTAGTTAAACTGCTAAATTTTTCAGGATTTGCAATTGGTCCCCTAAAATGTGTACAAAAAATACTGGTTTTGGTTTATCTTCCATATCATTCCTTCTGCTAGTTTATGTGTCAGATAAGCAACACTGCTTGAAGAAAACAGTGTTTTTGAGAAAAGCCACCAACAATATCAGCAGCATTAACCACTATAAGTTTTGATAGAATCTATGTATTTGTTTATTCATGCTCTGAAGTTTTTCTTTGACATGGAAAGTTTAAATTATACTATTTTTATATGTGATGTTAATAATGGTTCATTGCATCCCAAATTATTTATTGAGCATATAGTATTTGCCAAACACTATTTCAGATCCAGGTGATACCACTATGAAGGAAAGGAGACAAAAAAAATTCTTTGCTTTTGTAGAGTTTAGGGGGTGGGGAGGAAACTAAACAAAAAGTAAGCACACAGTGCTTAAGGGTGAATTTTACAGAGAAAATTCAGAAAGAATAGGAAGTATGAGGAGTATGATCTCCTATTTATCTAGGGAAGACCTCACTGAGAAGGTGATATTTAAGCTGAACTCAAAGAAACTGAAGGAAGCAGACATAAGATATCTGAGAGGAAAATATTCTAGAGAGACTGGCAAGGGACAGAGGGCCTGAGGCATTTGGCTGCAGTGCAGCGATCAATGGAGACACAAAGGAAGGTGAGAGCAAAAGATTAACGGAGGGTCAGATCATACTAAGAGCTAAGGTGGCACAGTGGTAAAGAATCTGCCTGGGGAGCGGGGTTCAGGATTGGGAACACGTGTACACCCGTGGCGGATTCATGTTGATGTATGGCAAACCCAGTACAATATTGTAAAGTAATTAGCCTCTAATTAAAATAAATAGATTTAAATTAAAAAAAAAGAAGAGGAATCTGCCTGTCCGTGCAGGAGATGCAGGTTCAGGCCCTGGGTTGGGAAGATCCCTTGGAGAAGGAAATTGCAGCCCAACTCCGGAATTATTGCCTGGAGAATCCCATGGACAGAGGAGCCTGACGGGCTACAGTCCACGGGGTCACAAAGAGGCAGACAGGACTGAGCGACAGCACACAGGCGCAGATTATAATGCTTACAGATCTGTGGGCCTTATACTGATGGAAAGCCTCTGGAGATTTTTGAACACAGGAGTGAAATGAACTGACTTAAAAGATTTTTAAAAGATTGCACTGGCTTCTTTACTGGTTGAAGAAAGAGGAAGTCCAGAAATGAATCTATTGCCATTGTCCAAGAGATAGAAGTTGGTTGCTTGGATGAAGGTGATAGAAGGATGTGAGGGAAAGAGATAAGTCACAAGCCTTGCATGAGATCTATGGGAGAGTGAGATTAGGTGGAAAGAGAAGAGGTCCGAGGATTTAAGCCCGGGGGAGCTCCTCCATGTAGAGGTTGTGTGGCAGGGAGTGAAGTGTCCCAAAAGATAAGGAAATAGAGTTGTCAAAATTAAGACAAGTTAAACTGTGTTAAATACCCCTGATCAAGTAAAATAAAGCCTGAGAAACTGACCAGTAAATTGAGCCACATAGATGTCACTGATGACCTTGACAATATCGTTTCAGTCAAGTAGAAATGATAAAAGTCTTATTGCAGGATTCAAGAAGAGATGGAGAGAAATGGAGACAGAAAATGTAGAAAACTTTTTAAAGTCGCTGGCTATAAAAGAGAATAGAAAAATATGGAGTTAGGCTGCAGTCTAATGAAGTGTTTTTAATGCGGAAATTATACTGTTGTATGCTGACTGAAATCATGCAGTGGGCACAAAGCAACTGATGATGACGCACGTGAGAGAGGACAGTTACTGGCGTAGACCCAGGGATGTAGAGAATGGACAGAGACTGGTATCAATCAAGGTTAGGGTTTTGCTAGGCAAATAAAATAAAGGGAGAAGGTGAAAGGAGTTGATTTTTTTTTAATGCAAGTTTATGCAAGGAGTGATTGCCATAATAGACCTTCTCTGAATCAGGAGGAGAGTGAGTGATTGTGAAAAGATTGCAAGTTCAGTGAATTTTGGGTCCTCCTGTGGCAACAAAAAATTATGGGAGTTGGGATGCTATAGCAAATGAGTTAGAAAGTTAAGAGGTGGTGGTCAGAAGGTGAGAACTTGAAACTGAGATTATGAAGAGGTGTGATTATTGATAATTATCAAGTTCTAGGTATAACTCTCCTATTGAGTGACTGAGAGAGGGTTGGGACCAAAAAAATTAAAAAGATTCAAGGAGCTGAGAGCACAAAGCATTGGATGGCTGTCTATGTGGGCTTTGAAACCACCAAGAATTATGAGAAAAATCATTGGAAGGAGTAACAGTGAGCCAAGAACTAAAATTTTCAAGAAATAAGAGGGAATTTAGTATATACAGAATGTTTAAAAGATGAGAAATGTCCTATTAAATGTAGCTAATGTTATCAGTAAACCCTCATAATATAAATATCTCAAGGTTAAATTTTTTCATTTATTAAGTAAAGATGTTTCTGAATGAGCAATAGTGATTTTTAAATCTAATCAGGCTATGCTAATGTCTTCAATCTTTCTTTAAAAAACTCTAGATTTGCTATAAAATAATAAGAGATGCTTCACTACAGTGTGGGATCAGCTGAAGTCATTTTTTTTTTCCAACATAGATATGATACCTTAAGAACATTTTTCATCATAAGTAGTTTATAAATGCACCACCCAGAAATACCTAGCACAGATATATACTACATGAACTACAATTTTCAATAAATAAAGACATGATTGCTCAAAAATAATCAGCTTATTCAAAGTAAATTAAGTTATTGTTGTCTTGGGTATTTCTATTTGACCTACATTTTAATTTTTGTTAAAGAATCATAAAAACTCTCAACTGCATGGCCCCCTAGAGGATTTATTGGAGTACTTAATGATAACATTATTATAATTGAATTACAGCCCCTTAAATCAGATGATCATGTTACCATTGCTGCGGGTGGACACACACTTCAAATCAAGGAGGCTCAAATATCGGACACTGGACGATACACGTGTGTGGCATCTAATGTTGCAGGTGAAGATGAGCTGGATTTTGATGTGAATATACAAGGTAATACTAATATGCTTAGTAAATGTAATTTCATTTGTATGATTTGGCAAAGCAATGACAAAGAGATTTGCCTTGGTTTGCTTTAGTATTTTTTTTTCTGTTGATAATAATATAAATTCATTATTGAAAACTTAGTCTCAAAAAAATAACAAAGCAGAAAATAATCCTGTCATTCAGGGTTACTTCTGTTATTTTTGTGTGTTTCCTTTTGATATATTTTTGTAAATCTGTATGTTATTTATAAATTGGAATCACCCAATACATACTTCTCTGTTACATTAGCTTTCCCCTAACGTTATATTGTAAAGTTTATCAGAATGCCAGAGTAACAGTATATCAGATTTTAAAGTAGTAAGACTTGGAATCTGATGACTTAGGCTCCTTCAAGCTTTGTGACTTGGTGGGTTACCTACATATTTTAAGCCCCTTTTTCTTCACTTTTAAAATTAACGCCTTGTAGAACTGTGAATACTAAATAAGATAAATTATTTTCTTAGTTCATGGTTCTCACCCAGAAAACTTTGAGAATGTCTCTTTATTTTTGTTAATACACTTTTTAATCTTGGCTACATAACTTCTTTGGCTTTCTTAATAAGACAAATCATTGGGAAATGCTCTATTGAGCTAATATTTTTTAATGGTTTCTTGAAATTAGTTTTCCCTGCTATGATCATATTCTTTAGCCATGTTTATTATATTAAGAGTAGGTCCTTCCTAAGAGCAGGACAATCTATCTTCTAAGTGCTAGATCCTTTGAACAGGAATGGCAAGCAGAACATGAACACAACATTCTGAGCTCCATACTCTTGCTTTTTCACTGGAGAACCGGCTCTGACTTTGGTCTGCTACTTTTTATTTTAGCTATGGGCCGAGTTGGTAGGTGTATAAGTACTTGAAAATATTTTCACATTGTCTAATTTATTACATGTACAAATCGCTCTTGTGAAAATACGAGCCAAGCTCTTTCTTTAATGGATTGACACTGTCATTTCCATGAGTCCAAAATTTCATGTCTTTCCTCCGTAGTTCCTCCAAGTTTCCAGAAGCTCTGGGAAATAGGAAACAGGGTGGATACTGGCAGGAGAGGTGAAGCCAAGGACGTGATCATCAACAATCCCATCTCTCTCTATTGTGAGACTAACGCTGCTCCCGCGCCTACACTGACGTGGTATAAAGATGGCCACCCTCTCACCTCAAGTGAGAGAGTACTGATTTTGCCAGGTAAACACTGCTAGGAAGAGGGTGAAAATCTGAATCTCTGTCAGATGTACTTTTCATTTATTGAAGTGAAGTGAAAGTCACTCAGTCGTGTCCGACTCTTTGTGACCCCATGGACTATACAGTCCATAGAATTCTCCAGGCCAGAATACTGGAGTGGGGAGCCTTGCCCTTCTCCATAAGACCAGTCGAATTGATTGATTTTATGGCCACTGGTATCTATGTACCTTCAAGCTAGGAGAGTCTAGGCTGAAAATTTGACGTAGGATAGAACACCTTTAATTTTCAGATATACTATGGAATCATTCTATCAAGTTAAAGTCTTTAGCTCCAAGTGCCTCCATTTTTCTATATAGTGTGATGAAATAATCAGCTCTGTTTCTGTACATTATTAATGATAAATTCTAAAGTATATTTGCAAATAGTTACTACTCAGTTATTAAATGCATTTCTCATAAATCAATCATAAAGATTATTAGTTTCAGATATTTCAGTTATTACATGGTTTATGATGGAAAAAGAGATGTTTAAATTGTGGAATAATAATATTTTCAAGGCTTCTATTTACTTTTAGCAAACATTCAAATAGGCTTGTCAAAATTTATCAAACTATACATTTAAAGTCCAGTGCCCTCCATTGTATGTAAACTTTATCTCAAATAAAAGAATCTTGGAGTAAAAAAAAGAGACTAAATAGAAATGATGACCAGATATACTATGTGATCCTATATTGGATCTGAGCTTAGGAAAAAAATAGATATAAAAGATAGTATAATAATAATGAAATTTGAATATAGACTCTGGTTCAATAGTAGTTTTTTTCTTGATTCTACATATTGATCATTATACTATGATTCAGTTCAGTTCAATCGCTCAGTCGTATCCGACTCTTTGCGACCCCATGAACCACAGCACGCCAGGCCTCCCTGTCCATCCACCAACTCCCAGAGTCCACCCAAACCCATGTCCATCGAGTCAGTGATGCCATCCAACTATCTCATCTTCTGTCGTCCCCTTCTCCTCCTGCCCTCAATCTTTCCCAGCATCAGGGGCTTTTCAATGAGTCAGCTCTTTGCATCAGATGGCCAAAGTATGGGAGTTTCAGCTTCAACAACAGTCCTTCCAATGAACACACAGGACTGTTCTCCTTTAGGATGGACTGGGTGGATCTCCTTGCAGTCCAAGGGACTTTCAAAAGTCTTCTCCAACACCACAGTTCACAAACATCAATTCTTTGTCACTCAGCTTTCTTCACAGTCCAACTCTCACATCCATACATGACCCCTGGAAAAACCATAGCCTTGACTAGATGGACCTTTGTTGGCAAAGTAATGTCTCTTCTTTTTAATATGCTGTCTAGGTTGGTCATAACTTTCTTTCCAAGGAGTAAGCGTCTTTTAGTTTCATGGGTGCAATCACCATCTGCACTATTTTGGAGCCCATAAAAATAAAATCAGCCACTGTTTCCACTGTTTCCCCATCTATTTGCCATGAAGTGATGGGCCTGGATGCTATCATTATATAGGGATTATCCTTGTTTTATGAAATACAGATTTGTGAGTATTTAGGGGTAAAGGGGAAACATGTTAACAATTTGCTCTCAAATTTTATATATATATATGTAATCTTTTTCTAAATCATTTGAGAGTATTATATATTTATATATATATAAATAAAACTTAATATGTACATATATATGACAGAACTCAAACTAATGTATTGAAATATAAATACTTGATAAATATAGATAAAATTTTATATAAATATTGTGACTTTTCTCTGTTTGAAATTACACCATCATGAAAAGTTTGAAAATATATTATTCTTTGAAAATCATATGTATAATGGTATACTTTATACCTTTTATATCCTTGGCTATTATTTGCTCAAATCAGTCCTTGTCTCCAACAGTGTAAACTTCTTTTGTTGTTGTTGTTTGTTATCCTTTAGTCAGTATGTCATGTCTGACTCTTGGTGACCTGCTGGGCTCCTCTCACATGTGTTTAGAATTTTATGTAAAAGCAAGAAGTCACCACATAACAGCATTCCACATGGAACAAGAGCAGGGCATAGAGCAACATTCCTCCCTTGAGGAAAATCTACGCAAGCTCTTTAGTTCTCAGGAGGTCTCATTTATATGCTGGGTCACTTTTCAGTAATGCACTGTTTGGTATAAATGTGGTATGTGGGGTTAACACTGGAACACTGGATGAAGAGCCTTAAAAGAAAATGTAAGGAAGTCATTAGACCTGAAAAGTTATATCTCTGTTTATGACCACTTTCACTCTAAGATTTAGAGAAGTAAACATATGTATTGGGATCTGTTTTCAGGAGGGCGAGTGTTACAAATTCCTCGGGCTAAAGTAGAAGATGCTGGGAGATACATGTGTGTGGCTGTGAACGAGGCTGGAGAAGATTCCCTTCAGTATGACGTTCGTGTACTCTGTGAGTTTGTTTGTTTCTTTTTTGTTTATGATGCATTCTTTCACTCAAAAGTCTTTTGAGGGACTAATGTTTGCATGATGTCACACTCAGCATTTTAGAGACATAATCAGAAACTGATAATTCTCCCAGGGAATTGTCGTATACAAATTGAGAGCACCTTAGTTAGTACGCCTGAACTATCAAATAAGAAACTGGCTTAAATTTTTAAAAAGAGAGAGAGAGAGAATCACTGATCCATGAACCTGAAAACTCCCAGGCAGCAATCATGTCTAACTTCTGTGACTCAGAAGAGATCCACTGAACTTTATCTTGGCTTGCTTTTCTTTCCCAGTATTTACAACTGAAATCCTAAAATTGGATCTCCGTGGCTTTAATTGGCCAAACATGAGTCACATATCCATATCTGAACCAATTACAGAGGCCAAGAGGCCTCACTGCTAAAGCATAATTTATATGTCCACCCTTGGAACACAGACATGTTATGAATGCATGGACTGAGAGTAGAAGTATTTATTGTACCTTTAAGGGAAAAGAGAGGGGATGGTAGTAGAAGCAGGAAAAAAGTAGATGTTTTCATTAGAAGGAGATAAGCTAGAGAAGTAGCAGTGGGAATGTATAGGAATCAGTTGGTATGAAAGTTTTTATAGAGGAAGTGATTAGGTTATATGAAGCGGTAGGCACTTATCCAAGAGTATAAGATGAAACAGATTTTTGTCCTGTGTGATTGAGAAAATTATAGAAAGAGTAATAAAAATAGAAGATTTAGGGAAACAACATGACTTGAGAAGAATGAAATCAGTGTTGTTTTGGATATGTCGAATTTAGCATGGTACCAAGATACTCAGGAAGATGTTGAAAGAGACATTGGAAATATGGAACTACAACACAGGAGGGAGATTTGAACTAAGAATATAGGTTTGAAAGTTGTACACAAACAAGTGATATTCAGAGGCATGAGATTTTTCAACAGAAAGTGTTATAGATAGAGTAGAAGATCAAGAAGATCATTGTAGCATCATTTACAAGTAGGAGACAAGACAAAGAAAGTAAATTAGAGGAGGAACAATCTGAGGAGTTTATGTAACCTATGAAATCATAGAGTCCAAGGCATAGAAAATTTTATCAAGAAGTGGGTTTAGTATGGAATGCTAAAGCAAATTTCAGTTCAGTTCAGTTGCTCAGTCATGTCTGACTCTGCGACCCCATGGACTGCAGCACGCCAGGCTTCCCTGTCCATCACCCACTCCCGGAGATGTACAAACTCATGTCCATCAAGTCAGTGATACCATTCAACCATCTCATCCTCTGTCATCCCCTTCTCCTCCTGCCTTCAATCTTTCCCAGCATCAGGGTCTTTCCCAATGAGTCAGTTCTTTGCATCAGGTGACCAGAGTATTGGAGATTCAGCTTCAGCATCAGTCCTTCCAATGAGTATTCAGGACTGATTTCCTTTACAATGGATTGGTTTGAACTCCTTGCATTCCAAGGGACTCTCAAGAGTCTTCTCCAACACCACAGTTGCAAAGCATCAATTCTAAGGTGCTCAGCTTTCTTTATAGTCCAACTCTCACATTCATACATGACCACAGGATAAACCATAGCTTTGACTAGACGGACCTTTGTCAGCAAAGTAATATCTCTGCTTTTTAATATGCTGTCTAGGTTGGTCATAACTTTTCTTTCAAGGAGTAGGTGTCTTTTTATTTAATGGCTACAGTCACCATCTGGAGTGATTTTGGAGCCCAAGAAAAGAAAATCTGTCACTCTTTCCCCATCTGTTTGCCATGAAGTGATGGGACCGAATGCCAACGTTCAGTTTTCTGAACATTGAGTTTTAAGCCAGCTTTTTCACTCTCCTCTTTCACTTTCACCAAGAGGCTCTTTATTCCTTCTTCGCTTTCTGCCACAAGAGTGATGTCCCCTATGTATCTTAGGTTATTATTTCTCTCAGCAATCTTGATTCCAGCTTGTGCTTCATCCAGCCCAGCATTTCACACGATCTACTCTGCATATAAGTTAAATAAACAGAGTGACAGTATACAGCCTTGACGTACTCCTTTCCCAATTTGGAAACAGTTCATTGTTCCATGTAGGGCTCTAACTGTTGCTTCTTGATCTGCATACAGATTTCTCAAGAGGTGGTCTGGTATTCCCATCTGTTTAAGAATTTTCCATAGTTTGTTGTGATCCATACAGTCAAAGGCTTTGGTGCAGTCAGTAAAGCAGAAATAGATGTTTTTTCTGGAACTGTCTTGTTTTTTCAGTGATCCAATGGATGTTGGCAATTTGATCTCTGGCTCTTCTGCCTCTTCTAAATCCAGCTTGAACAACTGGAAGTTCTTGGTTCATATACTGTTGAATCCTAGCTTGGAGAATTTTGAGCATTACTTTGCTAGCATGTGAGTTGAGTTCAATTGTGAGGTAGTTTGAACTTTCTTTGGCATTGCCTTTCTTTGTGATTGGAATGAAAACTGACCTTTTCCAGTCCTGTGGCCATTGCTGAGTTTTCCAAATTTGCTGGCATATTGAGTGCAGCACTTTCACAGAATCATCTTTTAAGGTTTGAAATAGCTCAGCTGGAATTCCCAGGAGCTCACTGTGGCTCAGATCATGAACTCCTTATTGAAAAATTTGGACTTAAATTGAAGAAAGTAGGGAAAACCACTACACCTTTGATACAGGTATGACCTAAATCAAATCCCTTACACTTATACAGTGGAAGTGACAAATAGATTCAAGGGATTAGATCTGATAGACAGAGTGCCTGAAGAACTATGGATGGAGGTTTGTGACATTGTACAGGAAGCAGGGATCAAGACCATCCCCAATAAAAAGACATACAAAATGCAAAATGGTTGTCTGAGGAGGCCTTACAAATAGCTGAGAAAAGACGAGAACCTGAAGGCAAAGGAAAAGAGATATATACCCATTTGAATGCAGAGTTCCAAATAATAGCAAGTAGAGATAAGAAAGCCTTCCTAAGTGATCAGTGCAGAGAGATAGAGGAAAACAATAGAATGGGAAAGACTAGAGATCTCTTCCAGAAAATTAGAGATACCAAGGGAAATTTTCATGCAAAGATGGGCACAATTAAGCACAGAAATGATATGGACCTAACAGAAGCAGAAAATATTAAGAAGAGGTGGCAAGAATACACAGAAAAACTGTATAAAAAAGATCTTCATGACCCAGATAACCATGATGTTGTGATCACTCCCCTAGAGCCAGACATCCTGGAGTACAAAGTCAAGTGGGCTTTAGGAAGCATCACTATGAACAAAGCAAATTTAAGGAAATGAAAACTAAAAAAGGTCATTTGGCTTTGAAACTAAAAAATCATTGGTGAAATTCAAAAGATCAATTTTTTTTTTTTAGTATGGTGTGGTACTCAACCACAGAACAGAAGGATATATACTGAGCAAATAATCAGATAGAAAAGGAAACAAATATAGACTACACTTAGGAGATTTTGAAAAGGCAGGAAGACATGAAATTGAGTTGTAGGATAACAGCTTGTTTGAAATAATATCTTTCAGAGAGTTTTGAACTTGCTTATAGTTGAAGGAAAATGCTCCAACAGACAGGGACAGGTTAAAGTTTCTCGTGTGTGTGCAGATGGGAGGAAGGGACAAGATTGATGGAGCAAGTCTTAGAATAGGTGAAAAATGCAGTCAGGAAACCAAGAGGGGTCAACTAGGGTTCACTACCTTCCATGGTAGTGAACTGCCATCCCTTGAGATGGTGAGAAGGGATATGTGGGAACACATGTCAAATGTATTTAGTCCTTTCCTTAAGTATGAGAATAAGAGAAACAGTGGTTGGGTGGTATTTTGGGCCCATGGGAAACAGAGAACATTAGACATTTCCACCATGGGGAGGGGTGTGATAGACAGTCAAACATTGAAGTTGGAGCTACTTGGCTTCATCATTGCTTTCTGCACCCACCCTCATCAACCTGGGATCAGAGATTAAAAAAAAAAAAAGAAAATTATAATGTGACCTAAGGGTGGGGAGGGAAGTCTGTGAGGGTGGTGCGGAAAGTTAATAATCAGTGTTAACCTAAATGGGAAGCAAACTTTGGAAGTCCAGGATAGGTGGGGAAGAAAAAAATAAACCCAAATTCACATAATTTTTATCAGCACCCTAATTTATTAATGTAAAATGTTACATCAGGATCATAGATTCTTCTTCAACTTTTGCTTCTTTCTTATCCCAAACTTTTAAAAATTGTCATAAAGTTAGAATAATTTAGAAAGGACTTTGCTTCCTGTCTTTTCTCTTTGTTTCAATCACTTATTAGTGCCACCAGTTATCAAGGGAGCAAATGGTGATCTCCCTGAAGAGGTCACCGTGCTGGTGAACAAGAGTGTGCTGATGGAGTGTTCATCCAGTGGCAGTCCCACACCACGGAGTTCCTGGCAAAAAGATGGGCAGCCCTTGCTAGAAGATGAGCGTCATAAATTTCTATCTAGTGGGAGAATTCTTCAGGTAACAGTAAACAATCTAATTTTAAAATAGCTATTTGACTTTGTATTTTATAATCACTGACTTTTTGCTTTTAAAAATAATTTGTACTGGTTTATAAATATTTGTGGACTTCCCTGGTAGCTCAGCTGGTAAAGAATCTGCCTGCAATGCAGGAGACCCCGGTTCGATTCCTGGGTCAGGAAGATCCCCTGGAGAAGGGATAGGCTACCCACTCCAGTATTCTTGCCTGGAGAATCCCATGGACAGAGGAGCCTGGTGGGCTTCAGTCCCCATTTATGAAAAAAACACATCATAAAAAGCATATAAAATACAATTATTCTTCCTCATTCTTTTCTCATTGTCACTGGTGACGACTGTTAACAGTTTTATGTGAATATTTCCAGAATTCATCTGTACATTCAACACACATACACCTAAATTTACTGTAATATGGCCTCTGTGTTAAAAATAAAATTATAAGTGAATTATTATAATCTTTTTATTGTATATTTCTGTTGATAATATTCTAGATGGTATAAAGTTCTGTGTAGATTAAAATTTGTCCTCTGTTGGCAAAGAGTTGATAATAATGGAAACCATATAAATATCCTGAATTACTATGCACTAATGGGTATGTCTTATTTTTTTTAAGTGTCCTAAAAGAAAGATAGGTACTTGTAGAAATAACACCAACTCTTTTGTTAGGACACAACTTAAGAAATTATTTCTCGAACATATTAATGATGTTCTGTAGGCCCAAGAATTTAAGCATCAAGGAATCCAACCCAGAACATATCTCATGGAGTTATTAAAAAAAAAAAAGTATGCGATTCACTGCTTATAAATAATCTTGAATTCTCTAAGTATCTTCTAAACATCATGACTTTTTCTATTTGATGCACGTACAACCTCTAACTAAATGCTTAAATATTTCTGTTGGCTAGAGCTAAAAGATATGTAGATCGATAGAAATGTCTGCATAATTTAAAAACATAGCTACTATATTAACTCTTTGCTATGTAAAACAAACCACTTCGAACAGCTTAAAACAATAGGGATTTATTCAGCTCACAAGCCTTCTGGTTGAATGGGTGATTTCTGGTTTGGGCAAGGCTTACTCAAGTGTCTACATACTATGGGTTGAATTTAGTGGCTCTGCTGATCTTAGCTGGGCTCTGGCACGTTTCTGGGGCCTCAGTTGCAATAACTAGGATGACCCTTCCCATGTGATCTCTCACCTTCCAGCCAGCTAATCCTGGTTTCCTCACAGAGTGGTGGCAGGCTTCCAGATGAGTGAGGGGAAGCGCACAAGGCCTAGGTTTGAAATGGAACACTGTCACATCCATCACACTCTGCTGGTCAAAGCTGGTCACAAGGCCAACACAAATTCTACATCTTTATCCTACTTCCTGATGGGAGGAATTTCCAGTGATGTAGTCACATGGGCAGGGATATAGATGGGGAAGTGGGAGAAGGACTTCAGACTTTTCTTAGTCAATATGCCAGTATGTACAAAATTGCCTTTTCTGATTAGAAATCTTTATAAATATTTATTTAACTGACCTCATAAAAACCAGCATCAGCCATGCTACATACAAAAATTCTTTATTATGTTTATCTGGTATTAACTAGGAAGAATATGGATTGTTTATTCTTAAAATTGACAAGTTGCTTTCTAAAAAGTTTTAGTTGAAATTGCTTCATTTTTCCCTTTAGGTTCTAAATAGTCAAATAACAGATATCGGCAGATATGTGTGCGTTGCTGAGAACACAGCTGGAAGTGCCAAAAAATATTTTAACTTCAATGTTCATGGTAAGAGCTCAGTTCCAAAAACATCTGTTAGAGTGTGCTTGAAAAGGCAGGAAAACTGTGTTTTAGATTATGTAGGCTTATTTCCTATTTTTTAACTTGAACATGTGTGGAGCCAGCATTCATTCAATCTTTCCCCTTCTTTCTTTCTTACCACAGCTTGTGGGATTTATAAAGTACAAATCTTTTAGGAAGACTGTTTTTATATTATTTCAGTCCCCTAAGACAAAGTAGTTACTCCTACTTATTTGAAAGTAAAAAAAAAAAATCAAAATTTGAAATCCCAAAGAATATAAGTTTATATGAAGTAAGAACCAAAAATAGCTCTTCGACTCATGAAAATTTACCCACTGGGCCTGATTGGAACCAGTTTCTATCCTCAGTTATAGAATTCATGTTGAGTTACACCCTCCAGAACTTAGTACACTCCCCAAGGAAGAAAAAGTCACTTTGTGTAGTTAAATAATTCCTAAGAACCATCCATACATCTAATTCATTTATCAGATTTTAAGTTTTCGATAAATGCTAGACACTCCATAAATACTTTTTTTTTTTTGCTTTTGCTAAAAATGCTGTTGGATGTCAACCATAAATAATTTTATTTTCATGACACACAGCTGCTTCCAGAATATTAAATTGGAAATGGTGAACAATTATTGTAACAGATTTTCTTTAACTGTTTGATTCACATGGCTCAGCTGGTAAAGAATCTGCCTACAATGCAAGAGACCTGGGTTCTATCCCTGGGTTGGGAAGATCCCCTGGAGAAGGGAAACGCAACCCACTCCAGTATTCTGGCCTGGAGAATTCCATGGACTGTATAGTCCATAGGGTCCCAAAGAGCCAGACACGACCAAGCAACTTTCGCTTACTCTCACTCTATGTGATTCATATACCAAATTCTAGCTCATTTTGAAAATAGCAGAAATTTGACATTAGTCAAACATTTCTTCTTTCAAAAGACTTTTATTTAGCACGATGGATATTCTTTGTGGTGCGATATGTAGGAAGTATTGATGTCGAGCAACGTCTGGTACTGATGCCGTGTAACAGATTTGAGGCAGTGCTATCTCCGCAGTCCCAGTGCTTAGAAACTTTTGTTGAGTAAATCTGACCAAAATGGTAATAATGTATTATGATTTCCCAGAAAGAATTAAATAATAATAATCATTGTGAAAGTATACATTCTAATCGATAAAGTACAGTAGAATAAATGTTGAAAAATAAAAGTGTTGATTATTTTTCCTGATTCCCCAAGGCAGGATTCGTTTTTCTTTCTTTATGTGGTCAAAAGC
The DNA here is from genome assembly GCF_032452875.1 of Bos javanicus. Taxonomy (NCBI): domain Eukaryota; kingdom Metazoa; phylum Chordata; class Mammalia; order Artiodactyla; family Bovidae; genus Bos; species Bos javanicus. The sequence continues at coordinate 67,836,846 of NC_083883.1, forward strand.
ATCGTGTAAAACCCCCAGTTTTAGTAGTTACAGACGCTACCTTATTATCTTTATATGTCTGTATCTTCACCTCTGTCTTATAACTGTATTATAAATGCTGTAGACAAATGGTTATTTCTTATGGACCTTGGTCTTCCTAAACCTAAAGACATGGTAGTTGGTAAATAAATATTTGTTGTCCCTTGATTATATTTCCTTCATATCCAGTTTCTCTTCTTAATGTACAGCAGAATCATCTGAATTGGGGACCTTGCATGAATTGAGAGGCAGCTGCCGTTAGTGTTTACTGTTAAGAATGGGACAGGAGGGGTCTCCTCTTTTGCCAGTTCACGGTGTCTTGATCTCCTGACTGCAATAGGAATCCACACTTCATATTGGATTAAATCCTGGAAAATCCATGTAGGGGAGAAACCATTTAAATTGCTTCCCTGAAACCATACCATTTGTTTTCCAACAGTGCTTGTTCTTGCTGGTCTCTAACCTTCAGTCTGTTGACCTCCAGTGTTTTCCAACCCTCTGTGTCTTTGCTTTCCTTCACATCCAGCTTGACCTTCGTTGACCAGCGTATCAATTACTGCTCTTAGCTCATGTCTTCTCAGTGTTCTTGCTTAATAAAAGCTCAGCTCCACATATAGCAACACAACATACTAACTGCTTGATCCCTACAAGATGATGTGCTGGGTGTTTTTATTTATGTTATTTTACTTAATTATCTCAACCCCAGGTGGTTGGTCCTATTATATATCTCTTTTATGGATGAAAAAGATGAGCCTCTGTGAGATAAAGTAACATGGCCAAAGTTACACAGCTGGCAAATACAACACCAGGATTTTAACTCAGGTAGTCTGATTCCAGAGGCTTTAAGCCTAGCTGCTTTTCTGTATTACCTCTCAACTGAATTCCGTACCTATACCCAGGTAGGTAACCCTGGCTGGAGAAACTCTTGGCATCAGGAATATTGGCATTATAAATTCACAGGTGCTGCTTGAAATAAGCCCTTTATACTGGCTGGGGCGCATCCTTATGTCTCTACTTCAGAGTGACCCTCACACCTTCTCGAACGTCAGATGGCCCCTGTCTTAGCTCGGGCAGCCATTAACAAAATACTAGAGACTACGTGGTTAAACAACAGGAGTTCATTTTCTCCCCAGTCTGGAGGCTGGAAAGTCCAAGATCAAGGTTCAAGCAGGATTCAGCTTTGATGAAGGCTCTCTCTGGCTTGCAGACGACCAGTTTGTCCTCATGCGGCCCTTCCACGAGCACACATGGACAGAAAAAGCAAGGAAGCTTTCGGCTGTCTTATTTTTATAAAGACAGTAATCTGGTAGGATCAGGTTTATGACCTTTATGACGTCATTTATGTTTCACTTCTTCCTTTAAGACCCCATCTTCAAATACAATCACACTGAGAGTTAGGGTTTTAGTATATGAATTTTGGGGGGATGCAAACATTCAGTCAATCACAGCCCACCTCTCACTTTCAGTCAATACCCTTATGTCCTGTTTTACAGGGAAAAGAGAAGGCATATTGCAGAAACCACTTCTAATTCCTACCATCAAATTGACAATATCAGCTGTGTCTGATATTGCCATTTCTTCTTTCCTTCTGTTACAACACAGAATGGAAGAGTTCCTCTGCCTTCCAAAGGCTGACTTGGCCCTAGATCCCTGCCACTACCCCCTCAGAAATCCCACAGTCTCCTGTCTCCCTCTCCAGTATTGAAATTCACACTTTTACTGGCTCTTTCCCAAGAGCACTTAAATTTACTTCTCTCTTCCCTCTTAAAAAAATAAAAATAAGAAACTCTCCCTTGGACCTAGTATTTCCCTTCAGCTGCCTCCTTCTCTTTGCCCCCGATTTCAAAACAACCTTCTCTAATCACTGTGTATATTTACTGTCTCCATCTCCATCTCCTCACTCCTGCTCACTCCTCCTACCGCTACTCACCAGATTTCACCCCCACAACTCCAATGAAGCTGCTCACTGAATTCACGAAATGACATCAAAAATCCAGTAGGCATTTTCCAGGCTTTATCTTTCTTACTTTTGAGCATTTGACATTCTCTAGCATTTGACCATCTTTTTCAAAATTTCTCTTCCTTTGGCTCATGTGACACCTACATCCCTTATTTATATCTTTCCTTTCCAATCTCTCATTCTGTTTGCTTTGTTAGTTCCTCCCTTCCTACTTGACTATTACTCCTTATTTTTCTAAGCCCTCAACTTCATTTCTTCAAACTCTTCCTCACTCATCATGTGAGCTCATGAATCCCCAAATTTCAGATACCATTTATGTGTGGATAGTTTGCAAAGTTTTATCTCCAGCCAGGGCCCCCTCAGGAACTCTAGACTCTTCTATTCAGATATTTACTTCTTATCAATACAAACGTGTGATAGTCACTCGTAAAACCATGTGTATGTAACTGAGCTTATTCCCTTTTCTCCAGAATGTGTTCCTCCTCCAGGGATCTGTGTCTCAGTAAAGGAAATCACCGTCTTCCCACTGTTGAAACCAGGAAAAGGAATGTCATCCTTGATTCCTCCTCCTCCTTAAACCTCACACCCAAAGCATTGAGTCCCGGATATTCTACCCACAAAACACCCTGGATCCACTCACTCACCTGTTCTTTCCGACACCATCCTGAGCATAGCACTATAATCTTTTGCACTTATCACAACAATAGTCACCTAACTGGTCTTTCTGAGTTCCTTTTAGCCTTTTCACCAGTCCCCTCCACTGTGGCCAGATTGGTATCTTTTAAGTGAATTTTTGAGTAAACCATTCTTCTGCTTTCCTTTCCTTGGGCTATATTTCAGTATTCTTAATGATGCCCAGAAGACCTCGTAGGACTTGATCCTACTTAGTCCTTATATCTTGTCTACTCTCCAGCCTAACTCCCCAACAACCTCGCTCTTCAAACTCTGGTCAGGTCAGCCTTCTGGTGCCATATTCTTTTCCCCATTTGGACCATTGTATATGCCATGCTGTCTTTCTGGAAGATACCCCCATTTTCTGTCTTCTTGGAGAACCCCATGGACAGAGGAACCTGACAGTCTACAGTCCACAGGGTCACAAAGAGTCAGACATGACTGAGCAACTAAGCATGCACACTTGTATTTACAAGGCAGTATCAGATGGTGGCTAAGAATAGGGCTCTAAAGCCAGACACCAATCTCTCCCAGTAACTGTGAAAGCTTAGGCAAGATGCTAACCTCTCTCTGTCTCAGCTTCCTCATCTATAATAAGAGGATAAGAACTGTATCTAACACATAAGTTTTAGGAGCTTTCAAAGAAATGGCATTATGAAGTGTTTAGTGCCTGGCACAGCATAACCACTGAAAAAAATGTTATCGGTCACTTTTTTCCTCAATGTCACTACCACCAAATTATTCTTTATAGATATAATCTGTTATATTTTGTACTGCGTCAGCACTTAGCACAGCATCTGAAGTAAGTATAAATGAATGGTTATGAAAATTAGTGATCAAAAATTTGATAGTAATATTTAAAAAGCAATTTTGTCATTTTGATCTTTTTTTATTTGTTTTTGATGCTGTTTTAAAGTCCCAATCTGAATATAATATGTAGAGATAATAATATAGAGAGAGAGTATAATATAAAAATAGAGTGTTACATTCTTTATCTCATGTCTTACTGTCTTCACTAGCCTGAGCAAGACCTATCTCTGCCTTTATTAATCTATCCATTCATTTATGTATTCATTCATTTTTAATGCCCATTCCTCACTTCTATTCCCACCCCATCTGCACTTCGGAAGTCATTTGAATCCATAATGTTATTCCTTCACTATGCCTGTGTTCTTATAAAAACATCTATTGTTCCATAAACGTGTGTTTTAATGCATAATTGTCATTGCATTATTAATCTTTTTTTTACTCCACTTTTTTCTGTACTGCTTTTGCTTTTGGAATTCTTTTTTGGTGTTGAACAATAAGACGTTATATTGTTTATTTCTTAAACTTTTTGCTCATCTTGAAAGTCATTTATTTTTACATTGTTGAAATTACCTGTATAATTTACAAATAGATACCCTAAGCAAGAAAATAAAAACTTTAAGGGTGTAATATTAAAAGCCAGAATATTCAAATATATTTAATAAAAAGCAGTATTAGATCTTTGTACATTGACAAAGCCATATTAAGAACTTCCAACATTTTACAAATAAAATGCACAATAATTCTGCCTTTGAAAATTCTAGTATTTTCTTTCAACTGGGAAAAACAAAACTGATGTACGTGAATTTGATGAAGGCGTTAGGGAATTCAAAGAAGAAAGGTAAATAATTAGTATCATTAACTCAGTGCTTTAGCAGAGTACAGTGGTTAGGCTTATATTAATAAATTGGATATGTGTTATTGATAATATCATTTTTCACTTTAATATGTTTAATATTAACATATTTCACTTTTAATATATTTACTATTATAGTTCCTCCAAGTGTCATTGGTCCTAACCCTGAAAATCTCACTGTTGTGGTGAACAATTTCATCTCTTTGACCTGTGAGGTCTCTGGTTTTCCACCTCCTGATCTCAGCTGGCTCAAGAATGAACAGCCTATCAAACCAAACACAAATGCTCTCATTGTGCCTGGTAAGGAACTTAGTACTCTTTTAACGTAGGTGACACTTTCTCATTTTTCTTTATTTTTAATACAAATGGAATTTCAACTTAGTCTCTTTCCAGACTTTTGTCTTGCTACATTCATTTGTTCACATTAAATGCCTCTCTAGCCATTTGGGGCCCTTAGGATGAAACTGTGTAGACTTTTATGAGTTGAGTGGGAATGTACAGCAACAAGGTCTGCTTCAAAAAATTATGAAATTTAGGAACAGAACTGCTTACTAATCCTTTGGGGATGATAAGTTTACGAAATAGTGCTTTCATTGGATAAATTCACTGGTTGTTTTTAATCAGTACTAAAGCTCCTGGAGGGTAGATAAATTGGCTAACACATGATAGCCACTTCCGTACTGTGGGAGATTTAAACCAGGAATACTTAACTTATACTGACTATAGTAAAATTATTGTTTACTCAGAAGAATCTGTATGAAACAGTTCTGTTATCCACATTTGGTTGCTGGAGATAAATTTTTATTAATTTCTTCTTTTAGAAGGAAGTAGAGTAAGTAATGGGCTTACCTGGTTGCTTAGATGATAAAGAGTCTGCCTGCAGTGTGAGAGACCTGAGTTCAATCCCTCAGGTGCGGAAGATCCCCTGGAGAAGGGAATGGCAACCCACTCCAGTATTCTTGCTGGAAAATTCCATGGACAGAGGAGCCTGGTGGGTTATAGTCCATGGGGTCACAAAAAAGAGTCAGACATGACTGAGTGCCTAACACTTTAACTTTCAAAGTAATAATGAAAGGATCCAAGGAAACTGATTAAATTCTTTCATTTTGTATATGAAATGCTTCTATTAATATATATAGATTTCTCTCTAAGGGAAAGGATATATTTTGTCATTTATCTTATTGATAAACTCGTTATTACAACAATTTCTATACCACTCTTCAATTTGCGTTATATCTGCCCACAGGTGGTCGAACTTTGCAAATTATCCGGGCCAAGGTATCTGATGGTGGTGAATACACTTGTGTAGCTATCAACCAAGCTGGGGAAAGCAAGAAAAAAGTTTCCCTGACTGTTTATGGTTTGTTTACACTCTTCTCATACGAGTCTTTCATTTTCAAACTGGTATTAGCTATTTTCTATCTGAGCATCTTAATGGAAAAAACAAAACCTCTGTTTTTTTATTTTCTTCCTTCAGTGCCCCCAAGCATTAAAGATCATGGAAGCGAATCTCTTTCTGTAGTTAATGTAAGAGAGGGGACCTCAGTATCACTGGAGTGTGGATCGAATGCTGTCCCGCCTCCAGTCATCACCTGGTATAAGAATGGACGGATGCTAACAGAGTCTGCTCGGCTGGAGATTTTGGCCGATGGACAAATGCTGCACATCACAAAAGCTGAGGTGCATCTTTTATTCTTGTTTGTGTGTCGTGCGTGACTCCTTGGTGGGATTATGGAAGAGAGAATTGGAAGTTGTATCTTTCCTTTACTACACTAAAAATTGTCATTAAAAAAAATAACATCATCAATGCCATTCCCTTCATTTTTTCATTTAAAAGAAAAAGTAGGATTGTAGAAAGCAATTAGGACTGGGGCATTCGAGCATAAAGATGACTGATGATTTAATCTACACTCGAACAGTGTGATTGGTCATCTGTAACTTAATGGAACACATACAATAGTATCTTTTTCTTTTAGGTATCTGACACAGGCCAGTATGTATGTAGAGCTATAAATGTAGCAGGACGGGATGATAAAAATTTCCACCTCAATGTATATGGTGAGCATCTGCCTCTAATACAAGTCTTTTTTTCCCCCAGATATGCAAATGAAAGAAAGTGTCCTGAATTAACTTAATGAGGGCACATGATTTTCTTCTTTCTTTTTACAGTGCCACCCAGTATTGAAGGGCCTGAAAATGAAGTCACTGTGGAGACAGTCAGCAATCCTGTTACTTTAACATGTGATGCTACTGGAATCCCACCTCCCTCCATAGCATGGTTGAAGAACCACAGACCCATAGGTAATGAAGCTGTGCATTTCTTATGATTGTTTTCTTTTGCGCCTCATTCATTAGGTTGATAAACTAGCACACGTTCAGTATTGTGCACATAGCTATGTTTAGTTCAGAAAGCCTAATGTACTGTAATATAAACCTACAAAAGAGTCTGCATTTTACAGAGACTTTCCTCCTTGTCTTTTTCAAAAAATAAGGCTGTCCTTTCAAATCAAAGTACAAAGGGAGGACCTTTAAGAAATACATTTATCACATAAAGTCAGACATTTTTATGGTGAATTGTAGAGATGTTAAAAGCTTTTTTATGATTTGCTTTGTTTCTACCACTAGAAAATTCTGGCTCACTGGAAGTTCATATTTTGTCTGGGGGAAGAAAACTCCAAATTGCCAGGTCCCAACATTCAGATAGTGGAAACTATACATGCATTGCCTCAAATATGGAGGGGAAAGCACAGAAACATTACATTCTTTCAATTCAAGGTATGTGGGGTACACTCGAATCTGTCTTCAGTTTCCTTATGCCATTCTTTTTATACTACAAAATAAGTGTATATCTAAACAGATCATTTATAATTGATTCAAAATATCTCTTTTGTGTGTTTTGGATATTGTAGTCTTTTCAGTTTATTGGGATTTAAGTGATGTAAAGAACCATATAATTTAAGAGTACACAGCATAATGATTTGACTTACAAAACATCTTTTTTTAAAATATTTTGTTTTATGTGGACCATTTTTTTAAGTCTTTATTGAATTTAGTACAATATTGCTTCTATTGTTTTATGTTCTGTTTTTTTGGTCACGAGGCACAAGGCATTTAAGATCTTAGCTTCCCAGGCAGGGATCAAACCTGTACATCCTGCATTGTACGGTGAAGTCTTAACCACTGGGCCACCAGGGAAGTCCCCAAAATATCTTTAGATAAACAAAAAATACTGTGAATTTTCTGTCCTACATTTACCAGTAGGTAGTGTTTTCATGAAAATGGACATAAATGTGAAGAACAGTAGAAATTTCAAAATCTATTTTTTCATGTGTCCTGAAATGTGTACCTTCCTATAGTGTATTTACTTGTTCACTTAAAGCTGGAATAACTTATTTTGATACTAAGCCTATAGAGTCTCTTTCTATTTATATAGATAAGTAAGATTTATCTCATGAAGAGATTAAATATGTCCTAATTACTTGGTCAAGGAATGGGTACATTTAAATAATCATGAATCTAATTGGAGGTGAGACTAAAGAGCATTGATTTATCCAAGAAATACTTAATTAACTTAATTAAATACTTAGCATCTGTTATGTTCCAGCATAGAATTGAGCACTGCAGGGAGAACTTGCATCCTTTTGATTTTCAGCAAACCTTTGGGTATTATTTTCAGCCTAATTTTTAAATTGAAATGAAAGTCTAACTTGAAACCAAGTTGAAATGCTTGCTTTTTCCAATTTCATTATAGTTTTGTGAAAAGACTTTGTCCTAAGTTTGTCCAATGCAATTGTGAATATGTACTATTTACTTGCTGTGTGCTCTGCTGAAACCACAGAAAAATCAAAATTTTTTTCCAGTTTTATTGAAATATAATTGACATGTAACATTGTATAGGGCTTCCCTTTCTTTACTCAGAGGTAAAGAATCCACCTGCCAATGCAGGAGACGTGGGTTCAATCCTGGGATGGATTGTTATAATCTTTATAGCTAAAATTTCCAAAAATAAATCACCTTCTATAATCTTTGTATTATCACAAGAAAGAGGAAATGGCAACCCACTCCAGTATTCTTGCCTGGGAAATCCCATGGACAGAGGGACCTTGGGGCTACAGTCCATGGGGTCGTAAAGAGTTGGACACAATGTAGTGACTGAGCACGCACCAACATTATACAAGTGTAACGTGTACAACATAATGATTTTATATATGTATATACTGCAGAATGATCACCGCAGTAAGATTAAAATCCATCACCTAAAAACTGAAATTAAAAATCAAAATTAGTTTATGAGTATCAGTGGTATTTCCAACTAGTAATGCTGAAGATTTTAGAAGCACAAAAGGAAATACAGCCATTCAGAGATTCAGTGTCAGAAATTACATGCCTAATTTATGTTTAATGCATTAATAATAATATATGCCAGTCATGGAGTATGTGTACGATCAAAGATTTTTACCAGACATTTTGTGTGTCTTAAGACTATATAGAGGCCATATATGTACATGAGGCCAGTCCATGCTATTTCTTTGCTGTAGTTTTAGCCGCTAAGTTGCGTCTGACTCTTCTGCGACCCCATGGACTGTAGCTCGCCAGGCTCCTCTGTCCGTGGGATTTCCCAGGCAAGAATACTGGAGTGGGTTGTTATTTTCCTTCTTCAGGGAATCTTCCCAACACAGGGATTGAACCCACGTCTCCTGCATTGGCAAGTGGGTTCTTTACCACTGAGCTACCCAAGAGCCTGCTTTCCTGTATTCAACACTTGTTATGGGATGTCTCATTAGCATTCTTATTGATTCAACTTCTTTGGTAAATATAAATTTAGTGTAATTATTATTATCTTTTGGACGACTGAAATGAGCTTTGGGAAGATTATGCAGTGGTGTGTTGGTAAATGTCTAACAATTGACTCTGCAAATAAAATGGTCTTGACTTGGAACCAGTCATTTGTCAGGTTCTGTGGTGTGAGTATTTTCACAGTGGCCCATTTCAAGCTACCACTTGAAATGATGGCACTGAACACAGAGTTGTAAAGATATGCAAATCTGGCTCTTGCAAGTTGGTGTGAACTGCCTCCACTATATGAACCACACCACTGTAATTATTAAGAAGAGTAATTCAAATGTGTTTCTAATAGAATTGTCAATATTTTTATGATCCATTATTTCCTAATTGAATCATTAAAGTGAGGAAGAAAGATGCTAGTAAAAGAAATAGAGATGATTGAATCTTGAATAATAAGCTATTTGTTGTTCAGAATAAATAGTATTTAAACTGTATCATAGAGAAATACTCAATTCAGATACCTTTCTCAGACTTACGCTAAACTTTTATAAGACAGATTCTCCTGAACTGTATTAATTCTGAGCTATCTATTGAGGCTTTAATCAGGAGTGATTCTCTCTGGCCAAGAAGGGTGCCCATGAGGTAGATTTGTCACCAACCCCTATGACTAAATAATTATATCAACTTACAATGTAAAAGAATATTGAAGTGATTCCTATACTTATTTTTCAAGTAATTTCTGACAATGGGAAGAGTTTGATCTTGAACCACAATCTAGGAAGAATATGACATAAAAATGGCATATTGTTCTATGATTCTGTTGTATTCATAGAATTTGCATTCTTATGCCTTGATAATGAAAGTCTTAATTATTTCTCCAAAGTTCCTCCAAATGTTGCTGATGCTGAGATTCCAAGTGAAGTCAGTGTCCTTCTTGGGGAAAATGTTGAGCTGGTCTGCAGTGCAAATGGCATTCCCACCCCACTTATTCAGTGGCTTAAAGATGGAAAGCCCATAGTTAACAGTGAAACAGAAAGAATTCGGTATGTGTAAAAAGAATCTTTGTGTCATTAATTGTAATGTCTTCTACATTGCTTTATGCTTCAAATTTCACGTGAATAATAGTGAATTCAGTCTCTTTGGAACTTGGCTATCATTATATTCAGAAAGAAAAAGGATACAGTTTTGGAGAGCTGGACACAGATATTCTCCTGGGAGAATCATTCAAGAGTATTCGTGTATGCATGTGTTCTTTATCTTTCAACTCTGTGTTATAAAGTCTCCCTACATGTTCATTTCTGCAAGTGTTAGTTAGCTGTTGTAGATTTTATTCCCCTAATTCCAGAACATTTATACCAAAGTCTACATCATAAAAATAATTAGTTCCTCTTTCTTGCTAACATCAAATCAATTTCATCCTTCAAAAGATTCATCAGTCATCTCTTAGATGTGATTTTGTGTCCTGAAATCACCAAACCACCAGACATGCCGTAGTGCTTGGCTCATTTTGAGAAAAGATACTATCATCATAACCTGGTTCATCCCTTATAATGTGTCTAAATCCCATTTTTAGTTGACTCTTCATGCCACAAACCTCATAGAGATGGAATGATAAATGTTACAGGCTTCCTGATATTTTCAACAAATGTATTTTGAAGGACAATCCATTATTCTATACTCTGCTAGATTATTTATTCACAAAGTCCCATAATATATACACACCAGAGTAATTGTAATTACTTTAAGAATTATATATACCTTGCGTGCATGCTTAGTCACTCAGTCACGTCTGACTCTTTGTGACCCCACAGACTGAGGCCTGCCAGGCTCCTCTGTCCGCTGGATTTTTCAGGCGAGAATACTGGAGTGGGTTGCCATTTCTTTCTCTAGGGGATTTTCCTGACCCAGGTATCAAACCCATGTCTCCTACATTGGCAGGTGGATTCTTTACCACTGAACCACCTGGGAATCCCTTATATATACCTCTGCGACCCCATAGACGGCAGCCCACCAGGCTCCCCCATCCCTGGGATTCTCCAGGCAAGAACACTGGAATGGGTTGCCATTTCCTTCTCCAATGCATGAAAGTGAAAAAATAAAGTGAAGTCGCTCAGTCGTGTTCGACTCCTAGCGACCGCATGGACTGCAGCCCACCAGGCCCCTCCTCCGTCCGTGGGATTTTCCAGGCAAGAGTGCTGGAGTGGGTTGCCATTGCCTTCTCCATATATATACCTCAGCAGGCATTAATTAAATGTATTGCAAACTTTATTACGTTGAACCAATATTTTAAATTTAAGGGTTTGCAGTATATTTTCTAATCAATGAATTGAATGTACACAATTTATGGAAAAATAAATTTTTTTTTTCCCTGAAATTTTATGTTAAAATTTAAATATTAGTCCCCTTGCCAAGATTAGGTGAATTGCCAAATAATGTTTTAGTTTAGAGGTACATTTTGCATTTCACTTCTCTGGTTGGACATCCCTCAAAAGTTAACCAATATTTAATTATTTTTATTAAATCAGCTGTGATATCAACCCAGTTCCAAACCAAGTACTAGATAATTGGTGGGACTTTAAGTTATTCTAAAAGGTAATATTTATACCTAGGGATTTAGGATCTGTTACTTCTCCTCTTACATTAAGATCTCAAATATATTTATTCTTATTTTCAATTTTTTGATTATTTGTTCCCAGCTCCACAGTATATGTAGGTTTGTGAGGGACCAATTTATCCATCAAATGAAGTAATTTTTCCAAAGTCAACTTAGTGTTTTCCTTTAGTTATGGCGGCCTGGCTTTTCGTTTATTCATATGGTTAAACTCATGGAATGTAAAAATTTATGTTTTGAAAAAGAAAAAATAAAATAGGCCCAGATAATAAAATTGTAATTCTCAATAATTATATTTAATAATATGATGTAGTAGAAATGGAGTATTTACTCTTGACACAGGGAGAAGCTAATGACTATTGTAAGAATAACCATAGATAGTAATTTAAGCTCTTTATAAAACATAGGAAGTTTTATTTGATAATAAATGGTGTGTGAATAGAATCAGTAATGTAATAATCTTAATTTAGATATTATTGATAATGTAATCATATTGTTAGTATTCACTATTATGTAATTCAAAAAGAAAGCTATAGCAATTTGTGGGAAAAAATTTACAAACGACACCCGTACATAAATACTAAGCTGTTGTCACTGATTAAATGAATTATTCCATCTTGCTCCTTCAGTTCAGTTCAGTTCAATTCAGTCGCTGGGTCGTGTCCGACTCTTTGCAACCTCATGAACCGCAGCACACCAGGCCTCCCTGTCCATCACCAACCCCCAGAGTCCGCCCAAACCCATGTCTATTGAGTTGGTGATGCCATCCAACCATCTCATCCTCTGTCATCCCCTTATCCTCCTGCCCTCAATCTTTCCCAACATCAGGGTCTTTTCAAATGAGTCAGCTCTTTCTCATTAAGACTAATACTAAGTTGTTTATAGCTAGATTTTTTCCACCTTAACTTCTCATTAAAACATTATAAACATTCTTCAGTTTTTATACCAAAATTTTTATAATTTTCATTTAACTCCAACATTATATTGATAAGTAATGACAAAACATTCTATTTCTGAGAAAAACATGCCTTTGCCCGTGATTTGGATAGAAAAATTCCTGGTGTTGTTCATTTCCTTTTCCTCAGAAGGAGGCAGTGGGTGTATGACACCCATTATTGTAGAAGTTTAGTTGGTTACCTGAAATCACCTTCAGTTTCACTAGCTCTGATTTCCATGTACTTAATGAAAAAGATTTGAACCATTATATCCAAGATGAAGATGCATTTTAGCATGACTCTTTTTTTTCAAGAATATAATAATCCAAGTGAGTTTTCCGGAAATAGCTCCATACAAATCATGTCAGTGCATCTGTTATACTCTCTCCTACAGGGTGGCTGTAGACGGCAGCACATTAAACATTTACGGAGCCCTCCCATCTGACATGGGGAAGTACACGTGTGTTGCTACTAATCCTGCTGGAGAAGAAGACCGGATTTTTAATTTAAATGTCTATGGTAAATATGAAATGTCATCCTCTTTTGGTTATGCGCCTTAGAATCTATCAGACGAAATGAAGCCGTAGGTGTCTGAAGCATTTAGTTCTAAAATCTGATGTCCTTGTTATTTCCTTTTGGGATACAAAGCAGAAACATGGGTAAATGTAGTTGAATGATTTGAACTAGTCATGAACCCACTCCCTCCTCTCTCATTTTCTGCATGACATAGTTCCACCTGCAATTAGGGGTAATAAAGAAGAAGCAGAGAAATTAATGGCTTTGGTGGATACCTCAATAAATATTGAATGCAGAGCCACAGGAATGCCTCCACCACAGATAAACTGGCTAAAGAATGGACTTCCTCTGCCTCTCTCCTCCCATATCCGGTTGCTGTCTGGAGGACAAGTTATCAGGTCAGCTTTTATTGTGTGTGATTTGCTACACAGAGTTACTGTAATTGTAAACCTTAACTTTGGTAAACTTGTAAAGTTGGTAAAGTTGGCTCCCTGATAAAGAATCTGCCTGCAAGAGATGCAAGAGACATGGGTTCAGTCCCTGGGCTGGGAAGATCCCCTGGAGGAAGAAATGGCAACCCACTCCAGTATTCTTGCCTGGAAAATCCCATGGGCCGAGGAGTCTGGTGGGCTACAGTCCATGGGGTCGCAAGAAAGTTGAACACAACTTAGCTAGTAAGCAACAACAGCTTCATCTAAATAATGTTTTAAAAATGTCTTTTCCTGCATTTTTTACTTTTGTTTCCCTTTCAGTTTTTTTTTTTTTTTAGAAGAGGGAGAATGGCAAATATAAATTTGAAATGCTTTATTATTCTTATTTAAATGTTCATGTTTTAGTAAATTTCTATTCAATAGGTCTTTCATACACTTATATCTATCATATATATTTTTTCAAGAGCTGCTATTTTAGCTAAAACTTTGGCAAAATAATGGGAAGATGCTTACTATAATTATGTGATTTTCACCATTCTCTATTAATATGTATTTGAAAAATATTCACCTCTCACATTATGTTACATTTTCAGTGGCTTACTCTTAGTGCCTAATCAGCTTTGTCAAATAAATTTCACTGGAGGCGTCTATGTTTTGCGATGGATGGTTATAATCTTTATAACTAAAATTTCTCCAAATAAATCACCTCCTATGATCTTTGTATTATCACAAGTATTTTTATTTGTATATGTTGATCAAATATCGGATTATGAAGTGGGATGAAATTATGAAGTGTTGGGTCAAACTGTTTTTCAGGATTGTGAGAGCTCAGGCACCCGATGTCGCTGTGTATACTTGTGTGGCATCCAACAGAGCTGGGGTGGATAATAAACATTTCAGCCTTCAAGTTTTGGGTATGTTACCAGCAACGTCCCTAGTACGTTACTATGTGCCCAGTATTAAGCAACAGGCTTAATTTAAATATTGACCTAGCAGGAAAGATTGGCAAAACAGGATCTTACTAACTAGGGCAGGATGCCTTTCTTCCCAGGGGATACATATATATATTGAAGCATACTGTCTGTCAAAATACTTCTGTAACCTAGAATTTAGCATTAAATGAAATGTCAATTTTTTAAAATAGCATTTCAATCCAGACACAAGAGCAGTCTTTTCATACAAAAAGACAGTTAAGACTGTTTTCTGATGTGTTATCATCTGAGAGTATTTAAAATACTAATGGATATTTGTGTGTATACTAATTATCTGTCTGTGATGTTAGACAGAGATAGAACTCAAAACATTCCATTTCTCAAGATTTGCTAGATCAGAGACTTCAAAATCCCCAAGAACATCTCAGCAGAGTTAAGTAACTATTTATAATCGGCTAAAATGATTTATGTTGGATTATATAAAATTGACTCTGGAACTTGTTATTTTGTTTATTTCACACAAAGTAGTTGAAGTATACTTCTGGAATAATATCAGTTCAGTTCAGTCACTCAGTCGTGTCTGAATCTTTGCGACCCCATGGACTGCAGCATGCCCAGCCTCCCTGTCCAGCACCAACTCCCAGAGTTTACTCAAACTCATGTCCATTGAGTTGGTGATGTCATCCAACCATCTCATCCTCTATCGTCCCCTTCTTCTCCCGCTTTCAATATTTCCCAGCATCAGGGTCTTTTCTAATGAGTCAGTTCTTCACATCAGGTGGCCAACCTATTGGAATTTCAGCTTAGGCATCAGTACTTCCAATGAATATTCAGGACCAATGTCCTTTAGGATGTACGGGTTTGATCTCCTTGCAGTCCAAGGGACTCTCAAGAGTCTTCTCCAACACCACAGTTCAAAAGCATCAATTGTTCAGCACTCAACTTTCTTTATAGTCCAACTCTCACATCCATACATGATACTGGAAAAACCATAGCTTTGACTAGATGGACCTTTGTTGGCAAAGTAATGTCTCTGCTTTTTAATATGCCATCTAGGGTGGTCATAATTTTTCATCCAAGGAGCAAGGGTCTTTTAATTTCATGGCTACAGTCACCATCTGCAGATATCTTGGAGCCCCCCAAAATAAAGTCTGTTACTGTTTCCACTGTTTCCCCATCTATTCGCCATGAAGTGATGGGATCAAATGCCATAATTTTAGTTTTCTGAATGTTGAGTTTTAAGCCAACTTTTTCACTCCTCTTTCACTTTCATCGAGAGGCTTTTTAGTTCCTCTTCACTTTCTGCCATAAGGGTGGTGTCACCTGCGTATCTGTGGTTATTGATATTTCTCCTGGCAATCTTGATTCCAGATTGTGCTTCATCCAGCGCAGCGTTTCTCATGATGTACTCTGCATATAAGTTAAATAAGCAGTGTGACAATATACAGCCTTGACGTTCTCCTTTTCCTATTTGGAACCAGTCTGTTTTTCCATGTCCAGTTCTAACTGTTGCTTCCTGACCTGCATACAGATTTCTCAAGAGGCAGGTCAGATGGTCTGGTATTCCCATCTCTTTCAGAATTTTCCAGTTTGTGGTGATCCACACAGTCAAAGGCTTTAGCATAGTCAATAAAGCAGAAATAGATGTTTTTCTGGAACTCTCTTGCTTTTTCAGTGATCCAGCGGATGTTGACAATTTGATTTCTGGTTCCTCTGTCTTTTCTAAAACCAGCTTGAACATCTGGAAGTTCATGGTTCATGTACAGTAGAAGCCTGCCTTGGAGTATTTTGAGCAGTATTTTACTCAAGTGTGAGATGAGTCCAGTTGTTTGGTAGTTTGAGCATTCTTTGGCATTGCCTTTCTTTGGGATTGGAATAAAAACTGACCTTTTCCAGTCCTGTGGCCACTGCTGAGTTTCCCAAATTTGCTGGCACGTTGAGTGCAGCACTTTCACAGTATTATCTTTTAGGATTTGAAATAGCTCAACTGGAATTCCATCATCTCCATTAGCTTTGTTCATAGTGATGCTTTCTAATACCCACTTGACTTTGCATTCCAGGATGTCTGGCTCTTGGTGAGTGATCACACCTTCGTGGTTACCTGGGTCATGAAGATCTTTTTTGTACAGTTCTTCTGTGTATTCTTGCCACCTTTTCTTAACATCCTCTGCTTCTGTTAGGTCCATACCATTTCTGTCCTTTATCAAGCCCATCTTTGCATGAAATGTTCCCTTGGTATCTCTAATTTTCTTGAAGAGATCTCTAGTCTTTCCTATTTTATTGTTTTCCTCTATTTCTTTGCATTGATCACTTAGGAAGGCTTTCTTATTTCTCCTTGCTCTTCTTTGGAACTCTTTGTTCACATGGATATATCTTTCCTTTTCTCCTTTGCATTTCTCTTCTTTTCTCAGCTATATGTTAGGCCTCCTCAGACAACTATTTTGCCTTTTTGCATTTCTTTATGTTGGAGATGGTCTTGATCCCTGTCTCCTGTACAATATCATGAACCTCCGTCCATAGTTCTTCAGGCACTCTATCAGACCTAATCCCTTGAATCTGTTTGTCACTTCCACTGTATAATTGTAAGGGATTTGATTTAGGTCATACCTGAATGGTCTAGTGGTTTTCCCTACTTTCTTCAATTTAAGTCTGAATTTGGCAATAAGGAGTTTGTGATCTGAGCCACAGTCAGCTCCTGGTCTTGTGTTTGCTAACTGTGTAGAGCTTCTCCATCTTTGGCTGCAAAGAATATAGTCAATCTGCATTCAATATTGACCATCTGGTGATGTCCATGTGTAGAGTCTTCTCTTGTGTTATTGGAAGAGGATATAATATCTGGAATATATTATAATAAATTAAAGGTGAAAGTCTAAAATGTTAAAAAAAAATGACCAAATTTAAACCACATTTAGTTTTGTATGTTCAACAAGGAAACAGTCCTGAGAGCTTATTATTAATATTTTGCAAAGTTAGTAATTAGCCTATAATACAGATTTTTATAGTAAAGTCTTAATTAATTATATGGTATTTTAAATTCTATAATTTTATAGATCACAGAAACACTATAGAACTAAGGGAACCATTTAAATTTTTAATCTAAATTGATATAAAATAATAATAGATATATAATTTTGTTTTCTATGTAGTACCACCAAGTCTGGACAATGGGATGGGGACAGAGGAAATCACAATTGTCAAGGGTAGTTCCACCTCCATGACATGTTTTACTGATGGAACCCCAGCTCCCAGGATGTCCTGGCTTAGAGATGGTCGGCCTCTGGGGCTAGATGCCCATCTGTCAATCAGCTCTCAAGGAATGGTCCTTCAGCTCATCAAAGCAGAAACTGAAGATTCGGGACGGTACACCTGCATTGCCTCGAATGAAGCAGGAGAAGTCAGCAAACACTTTATCCTGAAGGTCTTGGGTGAGTAAAATAATTGGGAAATATGTCATAATAAAGACAATGAGTAAGTGTAATTTTTAAAATCACTGGCTATGGGACAAAATTTTTAAAAATTTCATTGTACTTCATATTTCTGTTCTGTAATTCACCTACATTTACTTTTATCTGAAGCATGTTATTGTTTCTTCTCTGTATAAAAGGATGAGCCCTACTACTTATAAAACATCATTCACTGACCAAGTCACACACAGTAGATAAGTAGTTTTTTAACTTTTTCCAAGAATTAAAATCCTCCTTCATGGGTAACAGCCTTTTCATGGTGAAGGGGCTTGCATAACTCAATGAAGCTATGAGCCATGCCTTGCAGGGCCACCCAAGGTAGATGGGTCATAGCGAAGAGTTTTGACAAAACATGGCCCACTGGAGGTAGAAATGACAACCCACTCCATTATCTTGCCATTAGAACACAACAAATAGTATGGAAAGCAAAAAGATATGACACCGAAAGATGAGCCACCCCCAAGAAGAAGGTGCCCAGTATGCTACTGGCAAAGAGCGGAGGGCAGTTTCTAATAGCTCCAGAAAGAATGAAGTGGCTGGGCCAAAGCAGAAACAGTGCTCAGATGTGTACACGTCTGGTGGTAAAAGTAAGGTCTGATGCTGTAAAGAACAATATTGCATAGGAACCTGGAATGTTAGGTCTATGAATCAATGTAAATTGGATGTGGCCAAGCAGGAGATGGCAAGAGTAAACATCAACATCTTAGGAATCAGTGAAATAAGATGGACTGGAATGGGTGAATTTAATTCAGATGACCGATATATCTACTACTGTGGGCAAAAATCCCTTTGAAGAAATGGAATAGCTCTCATAGTCAACAAGAGAGTCCAAAATTCAGTACTTGGACTGTGGGTGAGATCATGAGCTCCTTATTGTCAAATACGGGCTTAAATTGAAGAAAGTAGAGAAAAACCATTAGGCCACTCAGGTATGACCTAAATCAAATCCCTTATGGTTATACAGTGGAGGTGACAAAGATTCAAGGGATTGATCTGGTAGATAAAGTGCCTGAAGAACTATGGGCAGAAGTTCATAACGTTGTACAGGAGGCAGTGACCAAAACCAGCCCAAAGGAAAAAAATACAAGAATGCAGAGTGGTTGTCTGAGGAGGCTTTACAAATAGTTGAGGAAAAGACAGGTGAAAGGCAAGGGAGAAATGAAAACATGTATATACCCAACTGAATGCAGAGTTCCAGAGAATAGCAAGGAAGGATAAGAAGGCCTTCTTAAATGAACAGTGCAAAGAACTCTTCGAGAAAATTGGAGATATCAAGGGAACATTCATGCAAGGATGGCTCAATAAAAGACAGAAATGGTAAGGACCTAACAGAAGCAGATGAGATTAAGAAGAAGTGGTAGGAATATACAGAAGACCCATACAACAAATGTCTTAATAACCCCAATAACCATGGTGTTGTGGTCAATTACCTAGAGCTAGACATCCTGGAGTATGAAGTCAAGTGACCCTTAGGAAGCATTACTACAAACAAAGCTACTGGAGGTGACGAAATTCCAGGTGAACTACTTAAAATCCTAAAATCCTAAAGATCATTTTAAAGATGATGCTATTAAAGTGCTACACTCAATATGTAAGCAGATTTGCAAAACTCAGCAGTGGCCACAGGACTGGAAAAGGTTTGTTTTCATCCCAATCCCAAAAAAGGGCATTGCCAAGAATGTTAAAACTACCATACAATTGCACTCATTTCACAAGATAGCAAAGTTTATGCTCAAAATCCTTCCAGCTAGGCTTTAGCAGTACGTGAACCAAGAGCTTCCAGATGTTTAAGCTGGATTTAGAAAGATAGAAAAACCAGAAATAAATTGTTAACATTTGTTGGATCATGAAGAAAGCAAGGGAGTTCCAGAAAAACATTTGCTTCTGCTTCATTGACCACATGAAACCCTTTGACTGTGTGGATCACAACCAACTGTGGAAAATTCTTCAAGAGATGGGAATACCATACCACCATACCTGTCTCCTAAGAAACCCAAATGCAGGCCAAGAAGCAACAGTTAGAACCTCACATGGAACAACCGACTGGTCAAAATTGGTAAAGGAGTATGACGAGGCTGCTCACTGTCACCCTGTTAACTTAACTTCTATGCAGAGTACATCATGCCAAATGCCAGGCTGGTGAATCACAAGCTGGAATCAAGATTGCTGGGAGAAATATCAACAACCTCAGATATGCAGATGATACCACTCTAATGGTTGAAAATGAAGAGGAACTAAAGAGCCTCTTGATGAGGGTGAAACAGGAGAGTGAAAAACCTGGCTTGAAACTCAGCATAAAAAAAAACAAACTAAGATCAAGGCATCGGGTCCCATCACTTTGTGGCAAACAGAAGAGGAAAAAGTGGAAGCAGTGACAGATTCTTTTTTACCCCCTTGGGCTCCAGAATCACTGTGGATGGTGATTGCAGCCATGAAATTAAAAGAAACTTGCTCCTTGGAAGGGAAGCTATGACAGACCTAGCATGCTGAGTCACTCAGTCGTGTACAACTCTTTGCAACCCAAAGGACAGTAGTCCACCAGGCTCCTCTGTCCCTGAGATTCTCTAGGCAAGAATACAGGAATTGATTGCCATGTCATCCTCCAGGGGATTTCCCCGACCGAAGGGTTGAACCCACATCTCTTATGTCTCCTATAATGGCAGATGGTTCTTTACCAATGGTGCCACCTGGGAAGCCCTAGACAGAATATTAAAATGCAGAGACATCACTTTGCCAACAGAGTTCTGTATAGTCAAATTTATGGTTTTTCCAGTATTCATGTACAGATGTTAGAGTTGGACCATAAAGAAGACTGAACACCAGAGAACTGGTGCTTTCAACTCATGGTGCTGGAGAAGACTCTTGAGAGTCCCTTGGGATGCAAGGAAATCAAACCAGTCAATCCTAAAGGAAATCAACTCTGAATATTTATTGGAAGAACTGATGCTGAAGCTCCAGTACTTTGGCAACCTGATACAAAGAGCTAGCTCACTGGAAAAGGCTCTGATGCTGGGAAAGGCAAAAGGAGAAGGGGGAGGCAGAGGATGAGGTATTTAGATTGCATCATTAATTTAATACACATGAATTTGAGCAAGTGCCAGGAGATAGTGGAGGACATAGGAGCCTGGCACACTGCAGTCCATGGGTTCACAAAAAGCTGGACACTTAGTTCAGTTCAGTTCAGTCGCTCAGTCGTGTCCGACTCTTTGAGACCCCATGAATTGCAGCACGCCAGGCCTCCCAGTCTATCACCAACTCCTGGAGTTCACTCAGACTCACGTCCATCGAGTCAGTGATGCCATCCAGCCATCTCATCCTCTGTCGTCCCCTTCTCCTCCTGCCCCCAATCCCTCCCAGCATCAGAGTCTTTTCCAATGAGTCAACTCTTCGCATGAGGTGGCCAAAGTACTGGAGTTTGAGCTTTAGCATCATTCCTTCCAAAGAAATCCCAGGGCTGATCTCCTTCAGAATGGACTGGTTGGATCTCCTTGCAGTCCAAGGGACTCTCAAGAGTCTTCTCCAACACCACAGTTCAAAAGCATTAATTCTTCAGTGCTCAGCTTTCTTCACAGTCCAACTCTCACATCCATACATGACCACTGGAAAAACCATAGCCTTGACTAGATGAACCTTTGTTGGCAAAGTAATATCTCTACTTTTGAATATGCTATCTAGGTTGGTCATCACTTTCCTTCCAAGGAGTAAGCTTCTTTTAATTTCATGGCTGCAATCACCATCTGCAGTGATTTTGGAGCCCAAAAAAATAAAGTCTGCCACTGTTTCCACTGTTTCCCCATCTATTTCCCATGAAGTGATGGGACGAGATGCCATAATCTTCATTTTCTGAATGTTGAGCTTTAAGCCAACTTTTTCACTGTCCTCTTTCACTTTCATCAAGAGGCTTTTTAGTTCCTCTTCACTTTCTGCCATAAGAGTAGTGTCATCTGCATAGCTAAGGTTATTGATATTTCTCCTGGCAATCTTGACTCCAGCTTGTGCTTCTTCCAGCCCAGCGTTTCTCATGATGTACTCTGCATATAAGTTAAATAGCAGGGTGACAATATACAGCCTTGATATACTCCTTTTCCTGTTTGGCCAGTCTGTTGTTCCATGTCCAGTTTGAACTGTTGCTTCCTGACCTGCATATAGGTTTCTCAAGAGGCAGCTCAGGTGGTCTAGTATTCCCATCTCTTGAAGAATTTTCCACAGTTTGTTGTGATACAATAGTCAAAGCCTTTGGTGTAGTCTATAAAGCAGAAGTAGATGTTTTTCTGTAACTCTCTTGCATTTTTTGATGATCCAGCAGATGTTGGCATTTGATCTCTGGTTCCTCTGCCTTTTCTAAAACCAGCTTGAACATCTGGAAGTTCACGGTTCACGTATTGCTGAAGCCTGGCTTGGAGAATTTTGAGCATGACTTTACTAGCTCAAGTGTGAGATGAGTGCAATTGTGCAGTTATTTGAGCATTCTTTGGCATTGCCTTTCTTTGGGATTAGAATGAAAAACTGACCTTTTCCAGTCCTGTGGCCACTGCTGAGTTTTCCAAATTTGCTGGCATATTGAGTGCAGCACTTTCACCGCACCATCTTTTAGGATTTGAAATAAGTAGCTCAACTGGAATTCCATCACCTCTACTAGCTTTGTTCATAGTGATGCTTTCTAAGGCCCACTTGACTTCACGTTCCAGGATGTCTGGCTCTAGGTGAGTGATCACACCTTCATGGTTATCTTGGTCGTGAAGATAGTTGGACACTACTTAGTGACTAAACAACAACAGAACTGAAATCTCTTCTGATGATAGTAATTTAATGGAAAAGCGTAATGCTTATGCTGTTGTGTTATTCCACAGTCTTTAAATGATCCAGTCCGTAGATTATAGTTTAATGGTCATTTCTAATGATCTAGCTCTGTTTCTTCTTTTGTACATTTATATATATATGGAAGAAAAATTTTACTGTAGAGATATATACACTTGTATATGGTTTCAAAAAGCCCACCTGGCAAGTTGAATAATTCTTGCCTAGATTTGATTAGGGATTTTTTTTTTTTTTACTTAAAAAAATTTTTTTTAATGGAAGTATAGTTGATTAACAATGTTGTGTTAGCTTTTGCTCTGTAGCAAAGTGAATCAGTTATACATGTATCCACTCTTTTTTTGGGATCTTTTTCCATGTAAGTCATTACAGAGTATTAAGTAGAGTTCCCTGTGCTGCACAGTAGCTCCTTGTTACCTATTTATATGTAGTAGTGTGTATATGTCAATTCCAATCTCCCAATTTATCTCTCCTCCACCTTTCCTCCCTGGTAACCACAAGTTTATTTTCTGCATATGTGACTCTATTTCTGTTTTGTAAATAAGTTTATTTGCACCACTCTTTTGCATTTCATATGTAAGTTATATATGCTATTTGTCTTTTTCTGTCTGAGTTACTTCACTTAGTGTGATAATATCTAGGTTCACCCATGTGGCTGCAGATGGCATTATTTCACACACAAAAAATATTTTAAATGTGTATTCCAGTGTTCTACATGCAAGCAAATAGTATAGAGAGAAACCATATGTTTTCCGAGAAGTAAAACATTTTTATTGGGAGAAGAAATGAACATGAAAGAAGTGAGCTATTTCAACAATCAATAATTTTTTGGAATTTTGTTTTTTCATAATGTTTAAAATAAAATCTCTGGCTCATTAATTTTTTTTTCAACAAAATGTGTCCCACAAGGAAAAATGAAGAATTTTGGTGGCCAAATGTTTCTAGGATGTGCTATAAACTTTCTCATAGTACCTATTATTATTTATATAACCTTAAAAGTCCATCTCATCCTTAGTTAAACTCCATGATGAGCGGTACCCTTTTTACATACTGCTATATTCCCTGGGCTTGAGCATGGCATTTGACACATAATATTTATCTGTTAGCTTGAACTGAATAGATTTAGGTACTTATCAGCTGGACTAAATTGAGTTTTAACTGTAGCAGGAAACAGAACAATATCAAATAAACAAACAGAAATACAGTGGTGTAGATGAGTGTTCCACAGAATGAAAGGTGATAACGGAGGCAGTGCTCCAGAATATTTAGAGACAGTAGGCAGGAGAAAGTGTGTGTTAGTGAAGAAGGGTGGAATAACACATTCCTATATAGCAATTCACAGACTATGAAGAATACCAGGAGATGACATAAATATGATCTTGTACGTTAATTATTCACATATTAATTACTGACTATTTATTATGTGCCCAGCATGTTTCTAGTATCATGTAGCACATTATCATTGAACACCTACTATGTGCCATATGGTATGAAATGTACTTGAATGCATCACTGAATAAACAGGATGTGGTCTCAGCCCTCAACTTCCGGCATCAGCGGAGAACACAGATATAGAACAAGTGATGACTTTTGAGTGTGATAGGAATGATATGGTGAAAATTCTGTGGGATGGGAAGGTTCAGAGAAGATCCCCTCAAGGAGACATCTAAGCCTTAAAAAGTCAAACTGTCCTGAAGAGTGAGGAGAGGCATCCATTTTTCACCTAGGAGTGATAAAGTTTGAGTTTTCTGTTTGTGCTCACTGAAGTTGAGCGCGACAGGAAATATACCTGGACAGAAGCCATACTGTGAAAAGACTCTGAAAATCTGGACTTCATTAGGAAGGCAGAAGCAGGAATATGTTACAATCAGATTTCACTTCCAAAAAAATCCCTCTGATGACATAGTGAAGAATGACTTGAAACGTCTGTTATACAGGCCTAAAAATACAGGGGCCTGGTGCAGCATGTGGCAGTGGAGACTGAGAGAAGGAATACTTCTCCAGGAATTCAAGAACCCAGAAGCAGAACCATATCCCGCTGCTTTTATGGATGTAGAAAACAAAAAGGAAAGTAACAATAATGCTGATAGAGTCATATATCAATACAAAGAACAACCTGCCCTCCTGCAAGATGTATAAGGATATTAAAATAAAACAGGTTTGAAAACCGCTCAACAGAAAGATAAGCAGCTTTAGCATTTCAGCATCTGTTGAAGGCTAATTCCATTAAAACCTGCAAAACTTCAATCTGTACTCTACTAGGAATGTGAATGTAAATATCCTAATTTGGGGAACTGCTAGTCTCAACTCCATCCATCTGGTAGGAGATCTCACAGTGTGTTAGCAGTTCTGAAAAGTCTGCTGTGGCTAAAATACTAAAAACAAGGGAGAAGATCATGTAGAATAAAGCTGGGGTTGGGGGTGGAGGGAATTGACAGGGTTCAGACCGTGAAGCCAGGCTTCAGCAATATGTGAACCATGAGCTTCCTGATGTTCAAGCTGGTTTTAAAAAAGGCAGAGGAACCAGAGATCAAATTGCCAACATCCGCTGGATCATGGAAAAAGCAAGAGTTCCAGAAAAACATCTATTTCTGCTTTATTGACTATGCCAAAGCCTTTGACTGTGTGGATCACAATAAACTGTGGAAAATTCTGAAAGAGATGGGAATACCAGACCACCTGATCTGCCTCTTGAGAAATCTGTATGCAGGTCAGGAAGCAACAGTTAGAACTGGACATGGAAAAACAGACTGGTTCCAAATAGGAAAAGGAGTTCATCAAGGCTGTATATTGTCACCCTGTTTATTTAACTTATATGCAGAGTACATCATGAGAAACGCTGGACTGGAAGAAACACAAGCTGGAATCAAGACTGCCGGGAGAAATATCAATAACCTCAGATATGCAGATGACACTACCCTTATGGCAGAAAGTGAAGAGGAACTCAAAAGCCTCTTGATGAAAGTGAAAGTGGAGAGTGAAAAAGTTGGCTTAAAGCTCAACATTCAGAAAACGAAGATCATGGCATCTGGTCCCACCACTTCATGGGAAATAGATGGGAAACAGTGGAAACAGTGCCAGATTTTATTTTTCTGGGCTCCAAAATCACTACAGATGGTGACTGCAGCCATGAAATTAAAAGGCGCTTACTCCTTGGAAGGAAAGTTATGGCCAACCTAGATAGCGTATTCAAAAGCAGAGACATTACTTTGCCAACAAAGGTTCATCTAGTCAAGGCTATGGTTTTTCCTGTGGTCATGTATGGATGTGAGAGTTGGACTGTGAAGAAGGCTGAGTGCCGAAGAATTGATGCTTTTGAACTGTGGTGTTGGAGAAGACTCTTGAGAGTCCCTTGGACTGCAAGGACATCCAACCAGTCCATTCTGAAGGAGATCAGCCCTGGGATTTCTTTGGAAGGACTGATGCTAAAGCTGAAACGCCAGTACTTTGGCCACCTCATGCAAAGAGTTGACTCATTGGAAAAGACTCTGATGCTGGGAGGGATCGGGGGCAAGAGGAGAGGGGGATGACAGAGGATGAGATGGCTGGATGGCATCACTGACTCGATGGACATGAGTCTGAGTGAACTCCGGGAGTTGGTGATGGACAGGGAGGCCTGGTGTGCTGCGATTCATGGGGTCTCAAAGAGTCGGACACGACTGAGCGACTGATCTGATCTGAGACCGTGAAGGGATTGTTGACCACATTAAGAATCTGGGGGTTTGTCCTAGAACAACGGGAAATCTTTAAAAGTTCTAATAAGGGGAATGCCGTGAGTAGAGTTGCAGTTTGAGAATATCACTGACTGAAAAGTGGAGAGTGGGCTGGAGCAGGACAAAGATGGACTCTGAGAGTGTATCATTAGGGATGGTGTTTACCTGTGATTAACAGAGTCTAATGGAGAAGGCAGTGGCACCCCACTCCAGGACTCTTGCCTGGAAAATCCCATGGGCAGAGGAGCCTGATAGGCTGCAGTCCATGGGGTGGCTAAGTCGAAGACTGAGCGACTTCACTTTCCCTTTTCCCTTTCATACATTGGAGAAGGAAATGGCAACCCACTCCAGTGTTCTTGCCTGGAGAATCCCAGGGAAGGTTGAGCCTGATGGGCTGTCGTCTTTGGGGTCGCACAGAGTCGGACACGACTGAAGCTACTTAGCAGCAGCAGCAGCAGCAACAGAGTCTAAACATGCTGACTTAAAGAAAGAACTTTTGTTTTTCTCACTGAACGAGATTTCTGGAGCTGGGCACTACTTGCATTCGTTCAGCAGTTCAAGTCTTTACAGTTCTCTTGGCCACTGGCTTCAACATCATGCTCTGTCATCGTGGGTCATCAGCTCACCCCCAGTGTCGCCAGTTGCAACAGCGAGTGTGAAGTGAGCGAGTGAAGTCGCTCAGTCGTGTCCGACTCTTTGCGACCCCGTGGACTGTAGCCCACCAGGTTCCTCCCTCCATGGAATTCTCCAGGCAAGAGTACTGGAGTGGGGTGCCATTTCCTTCTCCAGGGGATCTTCCCAACCCAGGGATCGAACCCCGGTCTCCCACAGTCCAGGCAGACGCTGTAACCTCTGAGCCACCAGGGAAGCCCAGTAGAGCAAGAAAAATAGGGAAGGCAAAAAACTGTCCCTTTCAGGATTTTCTTAGAATTCCCACAAAACTACTTCCACTTACATCTCCTTGGTTAGATTCTTCACATGCCACTCCATCTACTACCTACTGAAAAGGCTAGAAAATGTAATTTTTAACACAATGACAGCCCTCATAAGATTGAGTTCTGTTAACATAAGAGAAACAGCTAAGTGATACTCGGTATGCACCTATAGCCAAGATATATTAGTCCAAATAAAATGGCATTGTTACTCAGATTAATGATGGAGGTGAGAAGGAAAGATGTACTCAAAAGATAACTTCAGGTAGAAGTATTAAGACTTGGTTATGGATTTGGATGTAGGGAAGTGATGATGATGAAGAAGGTATTAAGGATGACACCCAGTTCCTGGCTTATGTGACTGAACAATTGACAGTTTCATCACATAAATGCAGGGAATGCTGGAAATGGACCAGGTTTTGAGGAATAAGGTCACAGATTCAGTCTGAGTATATGTTGAGTTGGAAGCTGTTTTCAAAGAACCCACTGAAGATTCTTATCTGGTAACTGGGTATATCTGGAGCCCAGAAAAGAGATCTAGGCTAGAAATGTAAGTGTTGGAGTCATCAGAGTATGGACAACTCCTGTCCTGCCCAAAGTGTAAGACAAATTGGCTCCCCTTGTAGCTCAGCTGGTAATGAATCTGCCTGCAATGTGGGAGACCTGGGTTCAATCCCTGGATTGGGAAGATCCCCTGGAGAAAGGAAAGGCTACCTACTCCAGTATTCTGGCCTGGAGCTTTCCATGGACTGTATAGTCCATGGCGTTGCAAAAAGTCAGACAGGACTGAGCAACTTTCACTAGTCACAAGATACAGAGTGAAATGTGTTTGCAATCACTTAACACATGTGAGATATGATGGCTGGGGTTTGAAACAGTTGGAAACATGCTGTTTCTGTTGTTGCTGCTATTGCTGAGTCTTTAAATCTAGTACTATAATCTTCTGAGGATAAAGGCCATACTTACTTAATCTTTGTATCCACAGTGACTTACCCATAGTAAATAATGAAAAAATGAGAGGAATAAAGAATTGCCTATAGTCAAACGGAGAATCTGATCAATGCTTTTGAGTGATACAAATAGCATACTATGAATATTGCTGGTGGTGGTTTAGTCACTAAGTCATGTCTGTCTCTTGCGAACCCATGGACAGTAGCCTGCCAGGCTCCTCTGTCCATGGGATTCTCCAGGCAAGAATACTGGAGTGGGTTGCTATTAAAGGGATAGAAATTGTAGAGTTTGTTGTAGACCAAGAGGCAACTGAACTTGCTGAGGGAGAGGAGTAGTCTAATTTGAAATCTAAGTTACATAAAGTGTATTAAAAATAATGTTATAAGGAGAGATTGAAGCTATATTGTAGAAGTCTTGGAAACCATGATGAGTTTTTATTTAATTCAGTGAGCAACATGGAGACACTAAAATCTTTTAAACAAGGAATCTTGGATTGATCTAAAATGCACTTAAAATGTATCTTGACCACAATATATCATAAGATGGATAAAACTGAAAAAGAGTGGTCATATGGGACAATGGTTAAGAAACTCTGAGTTCTTAATTATATTACTTTTTTCCAGAAAGGAAACAAGGACCATAGGTACAAATTTTAGGAGGCAGTATCTTTAAGTTTATTTTTAATTGGAGTATAATTGCTTTACAATGTTGTGTTGGTTTCTGCCATATATCAACATGAATCAGCCATAAGCACACAAATGTTCCCTCCCTCTTGAAGGTCCTTCCCACCTCCCACCCCATCCCACCCCTCTATGTTGTCACAGACCACCAGGTTGAGCCCCCTCTGTTATATAATAGCTTCTCATTAGCTATCTATTTTATATTTGGTAATGGATATATTTCAGTGCTATTCTCAGTCTGTCCCAGCCTCCAACCCCTGCTGTGTTCATACGTCTGTTCTCTATGTCTGAATCTCTATTCCTGCCCTTCAGATAGGTTCATCAATACCATTTTTCTAGATTCCATACATATGTGTTAATATGATATTTGGTTTTCTCTTTCTTGTTTACTTAACTCTGTATAACAGACTCTAGGTTCATCCACCTCACTAGAACTGACTCAAATCCATTCCGTTTTATTGCTGAGTAACATTCTACTGTGTATATACATTTGCATCTATATCTATAAATCAGTTCAGTTCAGTCGCTCAGTCACATTCAACTCTTTGCGACCCCATGGACTGCAGCATGCCAGGCTTCCCTGTCCATCACCAACTCCCAGAGCTTGCACAAACTCATGTCCATAGAGTCAGTGATGCCATCCAACCATCCCATCTTCTGTCATCCCCTTCTCCTCCTGCCTTCAATCTTTCCCAGCATCAGTCTTTTCTAGTGAGTCAGTTCTTTGCATTAGATGGCCAAAGTATTGGAGTTTCAGCTTCAGCATCAGTCCTTCCAATGAATATTCAGGACTGATTTCCTTTAGGATAGACTGGTTGGATCTCCTTGAAGTCCAAGGTCAAGAGTCAAGACTTGGTCAAGGTCCAAGTCAAGACTCAAGAGTCTTCTCCCAACACCACAGTTCAAAAGCATCAATTTGTCAGCACTCAGCTTTCTTTATAGTCCAACTCTCACATTCATACATGACTGCTGGAAAAACCATAGCTTTTACTAGATGGACCTTTGTCAGCAAATGTCTCTGCTTTTCAATATGCTGTCTAGGTTGGTCAGTTTTCTTCCAGGGAGCAAGCGTCTTTTAATTTCATGGCTGCAGTTACTATCTGCAGTGATTTTGAAGCCCAAGAAAAGAAAGTCTGTCACTGTTTCCATTGTTTCCCCATCTATTTACCATGAAGTGATGGGACCAGATGCCATGATCTTAGTTTTCTGAATGTTGAATTTTAAGCCAGCTTTTTCACTCTCCTCTTTCACTTTCATCAACAGACTCTTTAGTTCCTCTTCACTTTCTACCGTAAGGGTGGTGTTATCTGCATATCTGAGGTTATTACTGTTTCTCCTGGCAATCTTCATTCCAGCTTGTGCTTCATCTGGCCTGGCATTTCTCATGATGTACTCTGCATATAAGTTAAATAAGTAGGGTGACAATATACAGCCTTGACATACTCCTTTTCTGATTTGGAACCAGTCTATTGTTCCATGTCCGGTTCTAACTGGTGCTTCCTGACCTGCA
This sequence comes from Bos javanicus, assembly GCF_032452875.1. Lineage (NCBI taxonomy): Eukaryota > Metazoa > Chordata > Mammalia > Artiodactyla > Bovidae > Bos > Bos javanicus. The sequence goes on from NC_083883.1 coordinate 67,867,434, forward strand.
TATAGATTTCTCAGGAGATAGGTCAGGTGGTCTGCTATTCCCATCTCTTGAAGAATTTTCCACAGTTTATTGTGATCTACATAGTCAAAGGCTTTGGTGTAATCAATAAAGCAGAAGTAGATGTTTTTCTAGAAACTCTCTTGCTTTTTCGGTGATCCAACAGATGTTGGCAATTTGATCTCTGGTTCCTCTGTCTTTTCTAAATCTAGCTTGAACATCTGGAATTTCATGGTTCACATACTGTTAAAGCCTGGCTTGGAGAATTTTGAGCATTACTCTGCTAGCATGTGAGATGAGAGCAATTGTGCAGTAATTTGAGCAGTCTTTGGGATTGCCTTTCCTTGGGATTGGAATGAAAGCTGACCTTTTCCAGTCCTGTGGCCACTGCTGAGTTTTCCAAATTTGCTGGCATATTGAGTGCAGCACTTTAACAGCATCATCGTTTAGGATTTGAAATAGTTCAAATGGAATTCCATCATATATACCACAACTTCTTTATCCATTTATCTGTAAACAGCCGTCTAGGTTGCTTCCTTGTCCTGGCTATTATAAATAGTGTTGCGGTGAACATTGGGGTACATGTCTTTTTCAATTGTATATGCCCAGTAGTGGGATTGCTTTTTCAATTATGTGTCTTTTTCAGTTATGATTTTTCTCAGGGTATATGCCCAGTAGTGGGATTGCTTTTTCAATTATGTGTCTTTTTCAGTTATGATTTTTCTCAGGGTATATGCCCAGTAGTGGGATTGCTGGATCATATGGTAGTTTTATTCCTAGTTTTTTAAGAAATCTAGGAGGCAGTTTTTAATAATAACACCAACAGATGTAGTATGTTAGTAGCAGTTATAACTTTCTTAAGAAAGTTTTAATTATATTAATAAACCTTTAATTATAAAACAGATTCAGAAACACAAAAGAAATATACTTCATAGATTATCTCATTGAATCTTCACAATTCTCTTAGTTAAATAATGTGTGATTTTTTTTTTAAAAGATTTGTTCAAATCCACTAACCTAATTATTGTTGGAGCCAGGAATCAAAATCAGGCTATTTGATTTCAGATTCTGTCTCCTACTGTGAACCTCTGCTCTAAACTATGTGCCTGATTTAAAACACACACACATGTGCACACACACACACACACACACACACACACACAGCTAATCCTTGGAGCTGTCCAACAGCTATTTTTGCTGCCTTGTGAAATAGTAAGCTGGAAAGTTTCATAGAAAATTTGAATGATTAGTGTAAGGGAAATCTGTTTTAAAGTGATTCTTAAACTTAGGAATAGTTGGACCAAGAAACTTTAATGTTTCCTCCAAGTGTTTAGATTCTTTAACATCCTCTTGAGAAAGGTAATTGAGAAGTATAAATAACAAAAGAGGAAATTATTTCTGCCCAGACATAACAAATGTGTTTTATGCAAAAATAGTCTCCAAATGTAACTGTTTTTCTTCTGCTTAGTCATTGTTTCCTGTTAAAGTTCTGCATGGAAAAGATAATTGCAGAATTTCATAGCATTTGCTTATTGCTTTTGCAGAAACAATAGATACTTTAAAGGTGCAAAAACACACTACTATATTTAAGTAACTCTTTAAAAAATAGTACAAGATGGGTTTAGTTTTTATCATTTTCAAATCTTCACAGTTAAGTAAGACTGCTCTAATTATCTGAATCTCAGTTGCTGAGCTTTAATTACCTTTGATGGCTTGCCGTTTACTTCATGATCTATTATAAGAATGATCTGTCTCTTTAAAAATAGTGCCAGTGAATAGATAATGCACAAAGACTTTACATAGTGCTGACACTTAATGAACTGTTCCTCAATAAACTACAATAATGGAGAAGGAAATGGCAACCAACTCCAGTATTCTTGCCTGGAAAATCCCATAGACAGAGGAGCCTGGTGGGTTCCAGTCCATGGGGTCATGAAGAGTCGGACCTGACCGAGCGACTAACACTAAACTACAATAAAATAAAATAGTGCCAATGACAAATAACATCTCATTAATAATACTGAAATGATAATAAGGAATTATCATTTTGGTATTCCTGCCAAATTCTTTGTACAATTTGTATTGTACAAAGATAAATTTGAGTTGAATTTTTAAAGTTTTTCTAAACTGCAGTATCTTATCAAACAGCAAGTTTATTTTTTTTGTTGTCTTTAATTCCTTTTAAATAGAACCACCTCATATCAATGGATCTGAAGAACCCATGGAGATGTCAGTAATTGTTAATAATCCTCTTGAACTTACCTGCATGGCTTCTGGAATCCCAGCTCCTAAGATTACCTGGATGAAAGATGGTCGACCCCTTCCACAGATGGATCAGATGCAGACTCTTGGAGGAGGAGAGGTTCTTCGAATATCTAGTACTCAGGTTAGTTCAGAGTTCACATGATTATTTTGTCCTAGGTTAAACTTCTTACTTGCTAATCTCTGGGGAGTGTTGGAGAAATTGTCTTGGAGTCTGAATATATCACAGATCTCTGTGACTTTAGCAAGGGTAGATTTGTTCTATGACATGCATGATTGAATAGACACTTACAAGGTGACATGACTAAAACAAAGAAGTGAAATTATCAGATTAAGTATAGAAGGAAGCAAGATACCTTCATATATTTTTTTTTTTTCAAGTTTTCACAATGCCATAAGTGATAGTGTATTTAGGCAATGGCACCCCACTCCAGTACTCTTGCCTGGAAAATCCCATGGATGGAGGAGCCTGGTGGGCTACAATCCATGGGGTCGCTAAGAGTCGGACACAACTGAGCGACTTCACTTTGACTTTTCACGTTCATGCATTGGAGAAGGAAATGGCAACCCACTCCAGTGTTCTTGCCTGGAGAATCCCAGGGACGGGGGAGCCTGGTGGGCTGCCGTCCATGGGGTCACACAGAGTCAAACATGACTGAAACGACTTAGCAGCAGCAGCAGCCCTTTATAGAAATGGCAAAAATCAGTCAAACATATGTGTATAAGAGGCTTCAAAGGGCACTTTTGATCTTCAGAATGAACTCACAAACATGAAAATATGAAGAGATGGAATTTTTCCGAAAATGGTCAATTCAATAAAATTGACTGTTCTTTTAGTTTATGTTTAAGGAAATTAATCTGAAATGTAAATATATTAAAGAGAAGTATGTCTCGGGTGTCTTGTAACAATATACTCTTTTGAAAGTATGTCTTGGGTGTCTTGTAACAATATACTCTCTTAAAAACAGAGGCAAACCTTATGTTACAAATATCCATATGTCCCTAATGCCTTCATCTGTTAACTCAGGATCAAAGTAGGAACAATGCTGAACTTACGTACTTGAGGCTTTAGAGATAAAGTGATGTGCTTAGACTGATGCCACAGGTATGCAGAGATGCTAACGTTGAGTTCGAATGATTATTGTTACTGCTGCTTTTATTGTTATTATAGTCATCATTTCTTTAAAGGTAGAATAACACATTACTGAATCATATTTCATGTACATTTTCACTGAAGAAATGGAAAAGAAAGGGAGCTAGAAAAGAGAGCTGAGGGTTATGAATTGCGTCAGTCTTATTGTTGGGCTATGAGCTCTATCACACCCATGACCACTGTGACAACTTGGTAAGGCAATGTCTTCATCCCCTTTCTACAAATCCAGAAACAGACAGAAAAAGATTAAGTATTCACCTATCCAGTACTTATCAGTGGCTCAGTGATGGAATTGGTCTCAATCCTGGGTCTGATTCAACAGCATAGCCGGTGGAAGTCGGCCCAGTTTCTTGTTTCTAACATTAAAGAGAACGTACTTTGCATTTCCCTCTTCTCTCCATCAAGCATTTTAGTAACCCAGAAAAAACTCAGGTCACACTATCAAACCACTTGCTGAATCAGAATACTTGAATGCTGTAATTTCAACTGACCAAAAGGGAAGCCAAAGAATTTTGTAACTTAAGGAAGAGCATGGAGACAGTGAAGTGTGCACCAGAACCATAAATATAAAGGAAGCATGGTAAATAAAGCTCTAAAGGGAAATAAGGCCACATTGCATTAGGTCTTAAATGTGAAAATGAAGAGTTACGTTAAAACAAGACAGAGTTTCCATCAAGAGTTAAATGGTGACCCACATAGTCCAGCTATTGTGAAGAACACAAATATAATACATAAGACATTTCTTAACCTTCAAAAAGGTTTCAGTTGTCTAAGAAAAATAAAAGTACACACATAATAAAATTAGGGAAAGAAACAATAGAGAACCATTAAAACATTATAGAATTAAAAAATTAAATATGATCAAGTCCCAAGACTGCTCGTGGTTCCTCTGCTCCTCTGTGTTTTATTTTATCTCTGTCAGAGCCCTTATTACTAAATTATATCTTAGTTACCTGCACTTTGTCTTTTTGTGTATGTATCTATTGCACATAATTGTGCTTGGTACATAATGGATATTTTGCAAATTCCAAATTGTGTCGTGAAAGATGAGTTTGCTAAGACATTTTCCATCAAACTCTCCTTCTGTGACAAAACAGGTTGGAAAAACTGTACCTTTCTCTCCTTTGTGAGCCATTATGCATGTCTATAACTGCAAAATCTTTCTCTAAAACACCTGGTTGATTATAATTTTTCAAATACCCTATTAAGAGAACACACATTAGAAAATGTAGCTACTGATAGTAATTATCAGTATTCAGAAGGGTGTAAGTTGTCAGGAAATGGTTCTTGGAGGAGGTAAGATCTAAGAACAGTCATGAATGATGGTGCAAGTTTGGCTGAGTCAGGACAAGTGTTGGGGACAATATAATTGGGGCGTAGACTGTATTGGTGGAGAAGAGCTGACTTTGAGAGGTTTTCAAGATATGACGAGCAACTTTGAAATTATTCTCCAGGCAGTAGTGCATCCCTTTCAATTCTTCATTGAAGGATGATGTGACTGTCACTCTTCTAAAGTTATATTTAGTAATTTTCCAGACATACTAGTCTTAACATCCTAATCTAAAATTTTTTCAGTGGAGTCTACGCACCCTACCAAAAAAACAGTTTTTCAATAACCCATAAAGTCAGTTTTGAAGTAAGAATTTTAAAATTCTCAATATTCTAGGAGTATTCAAGTAATAAATGAAAACAGGATTTTCTATTTTTTCAAAATACATTTTTCACAGTAGGAAGACCATCTGTTTTTCAGTGTATACTTTTCACTTATTTAAGCATGGGCTGTGTTAACACAGTGTCAAATATGAATAAAGTCTAACACTTCAGTGGAAACTCTGCATGGGCATTTTTAAAGAAATGTTTCTGGTTTTAGTCAGGAAATAGATTTTTCTGTCAGCCTGACTTATTTACAGCCAAATTACATAACATAGCTATATTGTTTTGCTGTGGATATCAAGGAATATTAAAAATATGGTATTGATATTCTTTATTAAAATAACCTGATTTTTATTTACTACTTTGGTTGGTTGGTTGGTTAATGTGTTTTACTTGCTTCAGGAAGCCTCCAATAGAATTTTGCAATCTGCAATTTAAATTCATAAATACTTACTTCTTCAAAAAATACTGAGTAGTATTTGTGTCATATGTGGTGCTGTGTCCTATCTGTATCTGCCTTCTCTGACATCATTAACATACATAACATGCAAACATTCTGAGATCAAATACTGAAACCCTGTTTTTCTTTCTTTTTTTTTTTAATAACAAAAAAAGATTTTATTGGGAACAGGTGCCCTGAAACCCTCTTAAAATCTATGTCAAATACATAGATTTACATGTAGCAGAGATGCTGAGCCATGCTCAGTATCAGAGTGCTAAATACAAATGTTAAGACAGTTATTAAATTTTAATTATCATGCTATATTAATGATATCTTGATTTGTGTGAGTCCTTTACATTTGTTCTAAGGATATTTATTCTCATCATCAAAACCAGTCTTTTAACCTTGTGCAATTCACTTATTTGAATTTTATAGGTGGAAGATACAGGAAGATACACATGTCTGGCATCCAGTCCTGCAGGAGATGATGATAAAGAGTATTTAGTGAGAGTGCATGGTAACGCTGGAAAATGTCCTGCAGTCCATCATACACTTATACCTAATTAAAAGGCATAATTTATGGAACATAGGGCAGCTATCCAACACATCATAAAACTATGTTTATATATTAGGAAATATGTATTTTGCAAATTTGATTTTTATATTTGACTGATCATGTGCTCATGGGACTAGTTTAATGGATTTTTGAGTTATATGTCTGTTCCTGCACAAGTAATTCATATAAATTTATTTTAAATCATAGAATATAAATTGGAGTAAAAATGAAAATAAAAAGTATTCATAATCTCATCTCACAGAATAAGACCTTTTTACATATAAATATTGTCACAGAAGTGTGATCATGTGGCATATAGTATTTAACTCTTTATCTCAGTGGCATGTTGAACATGTTTTCATGTCAAAAAAATATATATTTTTATAACATTACTTTTAAGCGATTGCATGATTTCCAATTTTATGAACATGCCATTACTTACTTAATACATTCCTTATTTTTGGCTGTTTCTATATTTTCACCAACTTAATAAGCAGCACTATTATAGACATTCTTGTATAAGTCTGTTGGCCTATTTTTAATTATTTTGTTTTAATAAATTTCTATAAGTCCACTTTCTTGATGATATGCAAGTATATGCATATGCATGTACACACACACACACACACATTCAAGACCAAATTACCTTCTAGAAAAGTTGGGCCAATTAGACTATGGCTGGTCCTACTTTGACATAGAGCTGGAAATTACTGTTCAAAGAGCAGAACATTTAAAGAACTTAACAGAAGATCTTTATCTCCTCGTAGCCTAAATCACTAAGCAATCCAAACTGTATGCCTGGTGTGATGTAGGAGTGTTCTCCTGCCCCCACCAGCCCCACACACAAATTAGACCAACTGACGTGTAAATTGTGTATACAGCAGTCACATAAAAAATATACACTTTTAAAATTGTGGTATAGTTGATTTACAATATTAGTTTCAGGTATACACCATAGTGATTGAAAATTTTTAAAAATTATACTCCACTTAAAATTATTATGAAATATTGACTCTGTTTCCTTCACTTTATATCCTTGTAGCTTATTTATTTTATATATAGTAGTATATACCTCTTAATTCCTTACCCCTCTTTTGCCCCCCTTTCTGCATATATTTCTGTTTGTTATGATGGACAGAACCTAATTTAAAAGTTTTAAAATATGTCCAGAGAAAATTATTACCAAGTGTAGACCTGGACAAAAAAAAAAAATCCCTTCTTTGGGCCTTAGTTTCTTTACCTATTAAATGGTGATAAACTGTGGTTATATTACTTATCCTATCATTCATGTGGCTCTTAGAAGAATTTCGTTACTTAAGGTACTTAAGTACTGAGTACGATTTTAAAAGTTCACTATTTGTTACCAGGGTACTATAAATTGAATGAGTAGCATTTTAAGTTAATGCTGCTTCTTTCATACAGCACAAAGAACACTGTTGAACACCTAAGATAAGCCAGAGCATTTTATATCTCATTTGTTAAAAGCCTTTTGTGTATTTGTTTTCCCATCCAGTACCCCCTAATATTGCTGGAACTGGCGAGCCCCAGGATTTCACTGTGTTACGGAACAGACAAGTGACACTGGAATGCAAATCGGATGCAGTGCCTCCACCTGTAATCACTTGGCTTAAAAATGGAGAACGGTTACAGGTAGGTCTTGCCAAGTTCCACAGATTCATTCTGAGGAAAAAAAAAATCAGCTATAGAGTCCTTCAACATCAGGTTATTAGTTATTCAGCATTGCAGGGCTAGGCACAGAGTCCTTTTGTCAGCCTTCTTTTCTCAGCCTTTGCTGGTGTAGGTAGTAGCTAGTTATGAGTCAAAAGACAGGTATTTTGATTCACATACTTTGTAAATTGGCCTAAGTATGTATCCCCTGGAGCGGGTGAATTAAACTGGGACTGAAACACTCATGTCTTTTCTTGAAAGAAAAGAAACCAGCAAAGTCTCAAAAGAACTGACTTGTCTTGCCAAGTCCCTGGGCAAACCTGTTACTGAATTTCCTTGATCTAAACTTGGACCTCAGGAGTGACCCCAAGGACCTGTGAATCAGTTCAGTTCAGTCACTCAGTCATGTCCGACCCTTTGTGACCCCATAGACTGCAGCACAACAGGCCTCCCTGTCCATCACCAACTCCTGGAGCTTACTCAAACTCATGTCCATCGAGTCAGTGATGCCATCCAACCATCTCATCCTCTGTCGTCCCCTTTTCCTCCCACCTTCAATCTTTCCCATACCAGGAGTCTAGACTGAAATCTTTGGAAACACAGTTACTGGCTCTGTGAGGCTCCCATGCTCTGGTGATACCTGTCTGCTCTCATAGAGTATCACAGCCTAGGATCCTAAGTAGCCTTTTAGGATTGGCTCTAAGCCTTGACTTTGAATGTTCAGATTGTCCTTATCCTAGTAGTTACTTATCTGTCTTTTTCCTCATCCTCTTAGTATAACCAGTTGTGATACACTGAGTCTAAATAAAAGGAAATTAGGTCCCTAATACCTAAGATAGAGAGACTTTAGCCATCATCAAATTACACAAACACTAACCACAGAGAGACTGATTCTGAAAGTTACTAATGTGTTTAATTATCATGCATATCACTTAACAGCCCCATGCCCCAGTTTCTCTGTTTATTGTGTGCCTGCAATAATGCTATGCCTTGTGATTGCTCCTAACAATAATCCTGATCCATAAGGAGCTCATCAGTTCAGTTCAGTTCGGTTCAGTCACTCAGTCATGTCCGACTCTTTGCGACCCCATGAATCACAGCACACCAGGTCTCCCTGTCCATCACCAACTCCTGGAGTTCACTCAAACTCATGTCCATCGAGTCAGTGATGCCATCCAGCCATCTCATCCTCTGTCGTCCCCCTCTCCTCTTGCCCCCAACCCCTCCCAGCATCAGTCTTTTCCAATGAGTCAACTCTTCCCATGAGGTGGCCAAAGTACTGGAGTTTCAGCTTTAGCATCATTCCTTCCAAAGAATCCCAGGGCTGATCTCCTTCAGAATGGACTGGTTGGATCTCCTTGCAGTCCAAGGGACTCTCAAGAGTCTTCTCCAACACCACAGTTCAAAAGCATCAATTCTTCAGCGCTCAGCTTTCTTCACAGTCCAACTCTTGCATCCATACATGACCACTGGAAAAACCATAGCCTTGACTAGACGAACCTTTGTTGGCAAAGTAATGTCTCTGCTTTTGAATATGCTATCTAGGTTGGCCATAACTTTCTTTCCAAGGAGTAAGCGTCTTTTAATTTCATGGCTGCAGTCACCATCTGCAGTGATTTTGGAGCCCCCAAAATAAAGTCTGCCACTGTTTCCACTGTTTCCCTATCTATTTCCCATGAAGTGATGGGACCAGGTGCCATGATCTTAGTTTTCTGAATGTTGAGCTTTAAGCCAACCTTTTCACTCTCCTCTTTCACTTTCATCAAGAGGCTTTTTAGTTCCTCTTCACTTTCTGCCATGGGCTTCCCTGGTGGCGCCGAGGTTAAAGCGTCTGCCTGCAATGCAGGAGACCTGGGTTTGATCCCTGGGTTGGGAAGATCCCCTGGAGAAGGAAATGGCAACCCACTCCAGTATCCTTGCCTGGAGAATCCCATGGATGGAGGAGCCTGGTGGGCTTCAGTCCACGGGGTTGCAAAGAGTCGGACACGACTGAGCGACTTCATTTCACTTTCACTTCACTCACTTTCTGCCATAAGGGTGGTGTCATCTGCCTATCTGAGGTTATTGATATTTCTCCTGGCAATCCTGATTCCAGCTTGTGCTTCTTCCAGCCCAGCGTTTCTCATGATATATTCTGCGTATAAGTTAAATAAGCAGCGTGACAATATATAGACTATCTGAAAATATACAGAAGTACATCAAGGATATAGAAAATTGATACTGCTGATAAATTTTATCTTAGAGGGATATACAGAGGAGAAACAGTGGGAAGAAGCAAGTAACCCAGACTGAAGGGTAAAGAATAGCCCAGGGGAGCCTCTTGGAAAGGGTGAGTTCAGTTTAAATGTTAGGTGAGAAAGAAGGGGACTCCAAATATAGGTGACAGTGTGTACAAAGTCATTACAGGAAAAGGAATGCTCTTGTCTTAGGAACTGCAGGTAGCTTGGTATGGTTGAAGTAGACCTTGATTAAAATCCTTTGATGATTCTCCATAGATTTCAGGATTCAGGTTCAGTTGCCCAGCTTTGCTCACAAAGCCCTTCATGCTCTGACTGTTCCTCCATAGTCTTATCTCCTATGTGTGCATTTCACTCTAGACCACTAGATGTTCAGACAGGGACTGAGTAAATGTCAATGATGGAGAAATCAGGCTAATTTCAGATATGACCAAGTGATGTCAGTACTGGGACAGACTGAATTCAACAGTAAATGGCAAAAAAAAAAAAGAGAGATGAGTTCAGTTTTAGATATTTTGAGTTTGAATTACCTATATATTATCCAAATGGAAATTCCACAAAGTTCAAAGAAATATAGGTCTGTATTTACTCAAAAATATCTTTGATATGGTGGTCCTCAATAGTATAGCCTGTTGTTGAAGCCATAGGTTTGTATGAGGTCAACCAGAAAGCACGTGGTATGAGAAGACCTGTAAATGAGAATAACGCCTAAGACAACATTGACAATTAAAAAGTGAGCAAAGGAAGAAGAGCAGAAAAGTGGGACTGAGAAGGAGCACTTGGAGAAATTGGTGCACTGAAAGCCAAGAAATAGAGAGGGAGCAGTTAACAGAGTTCATGTCAAGATACAAAGTAAATTGTATTTATTGGCTTTGGTAATACACAGATGTGATTCAAGATGTAAGCGATCTTCAGTCAAGTGTTCAAAGTAGAAGACAAGTTACAGTTGTTGGGGGAGTGAAAGAAGAGGAAGTGGAAATGATTGTGGACTATTATTTAAATACAAAAGAGATTTGTATATTCTTATTTACTAAAAGCATTTGAAGATAGAGAAGTAAGTGCGTTGAGTAGGGAAAGGATGGGACCCTGGTGACAGATGAAGAGATTAGCCTTGGACTGAAAGGATGACCTTTTTCACAGAGATGGAAATGTAGGAAGGAAGGTTGCATTCATATGCAAGATGAGAGGGATAAATTGCAGGCACTTGGCTTTGATTTTCTCAGTGGAGTAGGAAACAGGGTCATCTGCTCAGAATAAGGTTCTGCTGCTAAGTCGCTTCAGTCGTATCCGACTCTGTGCGGCCCCAGAGATGGCAGCCCACCAGGCACCCCCCGTCCCTGGGACTTTCCAGGCAAGAACACTGGAGTGGGTTGCCATTTCCTTCTCCAATGCATGAAAGTGAAAAGTGAAAGTGAAGTTGCTAAGTCATGTCCGACTCCTAGCGACCCCATGGAGTGCAGCCTACCAGGCTCCTCCGTCCATTGGATTTTCCAGGCAAGAGCACTAGAGTGGGGTGCCATTGCCTTCTCCAAGGTTCTAAAGAAAGAAATCAAATTTGGAAGAATCACTGGCAGTAAATGGGAAGAGAACCAGAGAAAGTTGCAGTGAGACTGAGTAAATAAGCAGAACTTACTGATATTCATGGAAGAAAGACATGAAAATCAACTTGGAACTTTTTATTAGCATAAAGTCCTGCTATACCCATATTGAACTTAAATATTAAAATATGTTTTGTAGAACTTACCAAGTATATTGAAAAAATCACCTGTTCTCATTATAAATAATAAAAATTTACCACTAATGGCCCCCGTAGGAATTAAAGGCCTACAGAAAATGTGTGGACTTTAAAGATAGATTGACCTGAACTGTACATCTTAGTGTAAGCAACTTTTTTCACTAGAAATATATGTTTATCTGGGATAAAACCCATATGGTAGAAAAATCTCATTTGGACTCTTCCTGAAGTAGATCCACTTTGGCACAACCGGAAAATATCAGCCTTTGTTGCTACCTGGCATTTTTTTAAAAGTTTATGAACAATCCTCAATTGGACATAATAGAGTAGATATCATTATATTTCAGTATTTCATCTCAATATAGATCTCTGTAGTTTCATAATTTTTGGTCCCATGCCTGGACACAAAATAAATGCTTAACAAGTATTTGTAGACTAAAATCATTTATTATTTTAAAAATGTTGAAGGATAATTGTTTCCTTTAAGTTAACCAAAGGTAATTTATTATCAGGAAACTTTCAGCTTTAAGTAACAGGCTTCAAACTGTGAACAACTTAATTGGGAGCAGGGGGAAGATACTTATTAGCAATAATAGTTGGTGAAGTTAAGCTTTAGGCATTATCCAAAGGCTCTAATTATGTAGTCTCTGTCCTTCCTTTATCTCAGTCCTGCGTATTTCTTAGATTCACAGCACATGGTGGTACAGCTGCACCCGCCTGTGTCACCCTCACTATCAGATTCCAGTAAAAATATGCCTTATCCCAGCACTTCCAGAAATGTCCTGCAGGAGCACTCAGGGGCCCAACTTGAAACACTTTTCCATCCTTGAGTGGATCACTGTGAAGAACAAGAGACACTGACTGTGCTCTGGCCTTAACTACAGTCATAGAGATAGCTCCCAAGAGTTTCTGATTCCAGGATAGTAGTAGGGGGAGCAGACAAAGATACTGGGAGACAGGTATGCTACAATTCACTATTTGGTTACTTTTGATGATTCTTATTTCATTTTCCTGACATTTTAATGGTAAATTTTCCTTGTTGAATCCAGGCAACACCTCGAATAAGAATCCTATCTGGAGGGAGATATTTACAAATTAATAATGCAGATCTAGGTGATACAGCCAATTATACCTGTGTTGCCAGCAACATTGCGGGAAAGACTACAAGAGAGTTTATTCTCACTGTCAATGGTAAGAAAGCTTAACCACTGTTTCACAATTTAAAAATTTAGACAGGACATTCAAAGAGATAACATTTTTGTTTTTTATGAGCATACTAAACAAACTCTTGTGCTTATCTTATTTCTTTTGACATAGACAACATGTGACATTTGTGCTATATCTATATTCAAACTAACTCAACATCAAAAATATAATTAAAGATACATTTCTCTTAGAGGACAATACATGTCCAATTGTTATCAGCATATTCTGATATTTTATATCATTCAGATCAGAGCCACTGGAGAAGTTAATACACTAAATCTCTGGGTGACAAGTAGCCAATTATTTAGTCACTTTTATTGATGTTGGGGTTTGATTATATATGTGCTAGACAGAGACTGCCATGGGACTGTACTTTTCTCAAATATAAAATCTAAACACTAAAATTTGCCAAATTTCAGGAATATGACACTGACTTTTAAAAACCATCCCTCTGATGTTTTAATAGATGAAATTTTACAAGTTGGATGACCCAGGCAGTTAATATTGCTAACACTAAAATTAAAATTCAAGTTTTGTATTCCCATGTGAACTCAGTGATTAGTAAAATACATGCTCTGAGACTTGCATGATTAATCACAGATGTGTTTTTTTAAACAGCCCACTTTCTAAGCTTTATTTAAAGTGAAGTTGTTCCAGTGTTAACATTCTCTGACCATTATTTGGCCAAAGAGAAATAAGAAATATCATCTTTAATTTGTATCATACCAGAGCTGGGTTTTTTTTAATCTTTTCAAGCCTCTTCCATAGAAAGACAGATTTCACACACCATTGAGTGAGTGAGTGAAAGTTGCTCAGTCATGTCCGATTCTTTGCAACCCCATGGACTATACAGCCTGTTGAATTTTTCAGGCCAGAATATTGGAGTGGGTAGCCTTTCCCTTCTCCAGGGGATCTTCCCAATCCAGAGCTCGAACCCAGGTCTCCCACATTGCAGGTGGATTCTTTACCAGCTGAGACACAAGGGAAGCCCTTCACACACCATATCAGGGATTTAAAGCCCCTTCATTTTTGAGTAGATTTTTAAATAAAATCTTGAGTAAGGTTTTAGGAATTCAACCCCAATTCTATTTATACTAACCTGAATTAGCTGTAGACTCAAATCTCAGCTTATATTATTACCTAGTCAGAGTCTTAGTTCAGGCTGTGTTACTGATATAAATGAAATTTTCCACATGCATCTCTTTTACAGTTCCTCCAAGCATAAAGAGTGGCCCCCAGAGTCTTGTCATTCACTTAAATAAGTCAACTCTATTGGAATGCTTTGCGGAAGGCGTGCCAGCCCCAAGGATAACATGGAGAAAGGATGGAGCTGTTCTATCTGGGAGTCATGCAAGGTAACAGTTCTAGAAAAGGATGAAAAATACTGTAGGGACTGAAATGTAAGTTTTTAAATATTTGATCCAATGCATTATTTGAGTCTTTTCATTCTAAAATTAGTCCTTCATCTTAATATGAGAATCAGACTACAGTATTTTAAAACCCTAACTCTAATTCCTAAAAGCTTGCACCAAAATGTAACGATTATAATGTATCCAAGATCATAAGTCCATCTGCTATACCCCTTTTCAGAATATCCCTTTTTTCTACCAAGGGTATTACAAATTTCTGAAGCAGGAAAAGGACTAAAAATGGATAACTGAGTCTTTTAAAATGCTCTCAGTTAAAATGTGCATAATCAGAAAGACTCATATTCAGAGACCTTCATGTGTGATTTCTTCTAGATACTCTGTCTTGGAAAATGGATTCCTTCGCATCCAGTCGGCACAAGTGACTGACGGTGGGCGATATTTGTGTATGGCCACCAGTGCCGCGGGGACAGACCGCAGGCGAATCGATTTACAGGTTCACGGTAAATATACCTTTAGGAACAACATCCAGTCTCAGAGTCAAATGCTCTTTGGTTGCCTAAACCAGTGGGGTCATAGCACAAAGACCTTCGGGTCCAGCGCTCTATTATGAACAATCAAGACTCATGGTGAATAGCATTATCACAGCACTATGTGAGTTCAGAGAACCTTATTGTGTTCATAATTGTAAAGTAAGTTATCTGTGATTAATTTCAGTTTGGCAGAGATACTTCAAATGGCATACTGTTGCTGACTGTGTTTTCTCTCTTACTTTTGACTGTTTCAGTTCCTCCATCCATTGCTCCGGGTCCTACCAACATATCTGTAACAGTAAATGTTCAAACCACTCTGGCTTGTGAGGCTACTGGCATACCGAAACCGTCAGTCAACTGGAGGAAAAACGGGCATCTTCTGAATGTGGATCAAAATCAGAATTCATACAGGTAAGGAGCAATTTACCTGGAAAATTCCACCAGCTATTTAGAAACATATTTTTCAAAGAATTAACATTTTCGCTTTATCAATGGGGACAGAAAATGTATAAAGTACGAAGAACTAGCTAGTATGCAGAGAGTATATTATTTTTTTCTTAGTATTGAATTAGTTTTTCAATCTAAAGTATTTTTTCTGAATTACAGGTACAACTTCTCTTTCCATAAGCCCTGTGGATGACTGTCAGTGAGCTCTATAGCATTAAATTTCCATTCTGCTGCTGTTTTTAGCACCTTTCATAATTTTATAATGACAAAGGATAAAAACATCATTTAGTATAAAAGAAAAAGTACTCTTTAAAAATAATATGAGTTTTAGTTGCAGAATAAAAATCAAATTTTATACCTTCAGATACAGTGTAGGTATTTGGCAGCATGTGTAAGGAGAAAGTGGAGAAGGCAATGGCACCCTACTCCAGTACTCTTG
The DNA here is from genome assembly GCF_032452875.1 of Bos javanicus. NCBI lineage: Eukaryota > Metazoa > Chordata > Mammalia > Artiodactyla > Bovidae > Bos > Bos javanicus. Next base: position 67,883,129 of record NC_083883.1, read on the forward strand.
CCTGGAAAATCCCATGGATGGAGGAGCCTGCAAGGCTGCAGTCAGTCCATGGAGTCGCTGAGGGTCGGACACGACTGAGTGACTTCACTTTCACTTTTCACTTTCATGCATTGGAGAAGGAAATGGCAACCCACTCCAGTGTTCTTGCCTGGAGAATCTCAGGGACGGGGGAGCCTGGTGGGCTGCCGTCTATGGGGTCGCACAGAGTTGGACACAACTGAAGCTACTTAGCAGCAGCAGTAAGGAGGAAGAATAGCAGTTTCACCAATTTTCTGTACTCTTCCAGCTTTACTACCATTCTTCTTACTATATCATATTTTTAAAGACTAACCTTAAAAATACTACATATTTCTGATTCCTTAGATGAGCATTTCTTGTGTTAATAGATATCTTGTCAAAAGATTTGCTATATCACTAAAAACAAGTTTTCATAGACCTACCCTGATAAAAATTGATTCTGTTACATCTGAAAATATAAATTAGGAGGGTTTCACTGGAAAATCTGTTGCGTCTCTCTCTTTCTCATCCTTTTAATCCTTTGGCATTGGGGGTTTAATGACTTGAAAGCATACTCTATGTGGAAAATGCCAATGCCCTTGAATTAAGAAGCAGGTCAAATCTGTTCCCATTGAATCAAATTATTCCCATTCATCAGTGCACAGTTTGAGGTAAGAAAATAGATATTCTTATTTAGATTACTTTAAATAATGTATGTGTGTTTACTCAGCCTTTTGTATATTTGAAGTGATTCAGATAACTTTAGTTTTGAGTTTATTTCAAGTTAGACTCTGATTTATGTACTGTGCATCTCCAAGGTATCCACCACATGTACGGAGACATGTGAAGCAGGGAAAGCTGCAAGACAGACTTGTGGTTACCTATCGGTCAGTGGAAATAATCAAATTCCAAGCTGCAAAGTTACTGTGACATTTAGAGATCATCTGTGTGAAGCATCTGAGATGGCACCAGGAATGTATCTGGTGGTCAGTAAACAGCGGCTATCATCAGTGTGCTCATTTCACTGTATTTCACCTAGGAGAGCATGGTTGGTCACGCTATCAGCATTCAGAAACTGCAGGATTCCCTCTTAAGGCAATCATTCTACACCACTGCTTCCTGCAGATGATGAGGTTGAGGCCCTGTTAACCCACTGCCATATAAACTTAAAGTCTGATACATAAAATGATGCTCACTTTAACATTTGAGGGAAGAGTTCTCTTTCCCTCAGTTCACAACATGGTACCATGTTGAACCAACTAGAAACATTTATGAAAACTGATATATAGCACCTCATTGCTTTGAAATCTCTTCTAGGCTCCTTTCTTCAGGTTCACTGGTAATTATTTCCCCTTCTGTGGATGACACTGCAACCTATGAGTGCACGGTGACCAATGATGCCGGAGAGGACAAGAGAGCTGTGGATCTCACTGTCCAAGGTAGAACTGGCTTAGTATGTGGACTGAAAGTTATTATAATGATATCATTTCTTCACAAAGGGCTTCCTTTTCCACTTACCAAACATTCACTTTCAATGTAGAAAGAGAAGGATTAGTGAGTAGGCTTTGGAAATCTGTCAGGGTTGGAAACATGTAGTTTTCTTTCTTTTTGTTGTTGTTTTTTAGTTCCACCTTCCATTGCTGATGAGCCTACAGACTTCCTAGTAACCAAACACACCCCCACAGTGATCACCTGCACCGCTTCAGGAGTTCCGTTTCCCTCAATCCACTGGATGAAGAATGGTGTAAGATTGCTTCCCAGAGGAGAGGGCTATAGAATTCTGTCCTCGGGTAAGACCCAGCTCAGTGATTACACAGATATTGATTGGGTTAGTTACTAATGGATGGCCTTACTTGGACTTTTGTTGCACCAAAATAAAAGAAAAAACATATCAATATTCCTAGGCTTAGGCATTTGGGAAAAAATTCAGTTAGGGTTGGGAGGGGAATGAGGGAAAGGGATAGGAAAAAACCTAAAAACAAAATAATAATAACTAAAACTGATCTCCATGTATTCAGCATGACCACTTAGATTTTATGTGCATATTTTCTAAACCTAAGGTTTGGAAGGGTTTCCCTGGTAGCTCAGTGGTAAAGAATCCACCTGTTAATGCAGGAGCTACAGGAGTCGCATGTTCAGTCCCTGGGTCGGGAAGATCCCCTGGAGGAGGAAATGGCAACCCATTCCAGTATTCTTGTCTGGGAAACCCCATGGACAAAGGAGCCTAGCGGGCTGCAGTACATGTGTGCGGTAGTCACTCAGTCGGTCATGTCCAATTCTTTGCAATCCATGCACGGCAGCCCACCAGGCTCCTCTGTCCATGGAATTCTTCAGGCAAGAATACTGGAGTGGGTTATTTCCTTCTCCAGGGGAATCTTCCCAACCCAGGGATCAAACGGAGGTCTCCTGCACTGCAGACACTTTACTGCCTGAGCCACCTGGGAAGCTCAGTCCATAGGGTCGCGAAAGAATTGGACACAACTTTGCGACTAAACATCAAGGTTTTAAAATTTTACTCATTGCCTTTGAGTGAACCACACTTCTTTGGCCAAACAGAATGTCCATTCATTTAATAAACATTTAATACCTAAAATGGGCTATGTACTCCACTAAATTTCTGAAGATCTAAAACTAAGACAGGGTTCTTGCTTTCAAGTTTTCTATAATTTAACAAGTAAGATTGGGTGGCAAGTGTTATGATGTGGCTGTTTTTTGAGGGTGGTTGTAAACACCATTTATAAATTTTAAGCTCTGAAAATTTTATGTATTAAAGAGAAAAAATAATTCACCTAAATGAAAATGCAGGTGATTCACATTCGTGTTTCTGAAAATTTATCCTGGATTGAGGAGGAGGATTAAAAGTAGCAACTAACATCCTGGGGCTTTATGAGTGTGTGCATCTTATGCTAAGAGAATTTATTTCTTCAAAAGAAGGAAAATAATGAAAGATGAACTTGGTTCTCATCGCAAAGTATGTTGGCTATCTCAGAAATCTGCATAGATGGGTAGCAAGTAAAATCAGAAAATATAAATTAACTACCCTTCACCACAAAGTACTGTGCTAAGAGAACAGTTTAGAACTTTCTCAGAAAGAAAGAGTCACCCTATGACCCAGCAACTCCACTCCTAGGTATCTACACAAAGAAATAAAAACATATGTCCACGCAAAGATTTATGCGCAAACATTGGAGAATCCCAGGGACAGGGGAGCCTGGTGGGCTGCCGTCTGTGGGGTCGCACAGAGTCGGACACGACTGAAGTGACTTAGCAGCAGCAGCAGCATTCATGTAGCAATCTTCTGAATAGCCAAAAATTAGAAGCAGTGTAAATTTCCATTAACTGGTTAGTGGATAAACAATGGGGATCACTTTACACAATGGAATTCTCTTTAACAATAAAATGGAACACAAATATTGACACATGCGACAACAGATGCAACTCAAAAACTATGCTCACAGTAGAAGTCAGACACAAAAGATTTCGGTATGATCCCATCTAGGTAAAATGTCCAGAAGAGGTCAATATTTAGAGACAGAAAGTAAATCAGTGATCACTGGGGTTGAGAGTGAGGCAGGACTATAAATGGGGGTAGATTTCTTTTTGGTGTAATGAAAATGTTCTAAAATTAAACTGTGATAATTGCATGAGTCTGTAATATGCCAGGAGTTATTGAATTGTACATTTAAATGGCTGAATTTTATAGTCTGAAAATTTGACTAAATAAAGTTGTTAATGGTGTTTTTTTTTTTTTTTTTTTTAAGTTCTGTGCTAGGTAGGCACAGGGAATACAAGCCAAGTACCCCCATGCGAGAGGGACAGAAACACAAAAATCAGAGACATGGTTTATCAAACCAGAAAAAGAGGAATGCCCTATGCATGAAATTCTTCTTTCCTTTTTAGGAGCAATTGAAATACTTGACACTCAACTAAGCCATGCTGGAAGATATACTTGTGTTACCAGGAATTCAGCTGGGTCTGCACATCGACATGTAAGCCTTCATGTCCAAGGTATGAAAGGGTACTTATTCATTAAAATCTTGCTGTTATCTCTTTAAGTCATGTTTTTTCTTCAAAGATGGTCCTGTCTAGGGTCATAAACCACAGTAATATTTTGGGGCAATGAAAGCTGATAGATATTCTTCAGCAGACTACAGAAAGCATACAGATGACAAACCACACTGAACAACCTCTAAATTATTTTCGTTGAATTTTCACGATCTGTTTCTGATTTTAGTCTTTTCTCTGGAGTTCTTCTAATGGAAACTGGCTATAGTAACAAGATTCAAAAAGCAACGTGATATGGCTGATATGTGCTTTTCCCTGGGCCAATGAAATCACTAATATCTTGGAAGTGTGAATTCAGACAGGTTTAACCTCACGGCTACTGTAGACATTTATGCCACTAACAAGAGTCCTTGCAACATTTCTGTTGATTGGTTCTTACAGAGCCTCCAGTCATTCAGCCTCAGCCAAGTGAGCTGGACGTCATTCTAAACAATCCCATTTTATTACCCTGTGAAGCAACAGGGACACCCAGTCCTTTCATCTCTTGGCAAAAAGAAGGCATCAGTGTCATCAGTTCAGGTACTGTTTCTCTCAGGACAATCATGGCAACTCAGTTTTATTTTTCAGAAGTCAGTATAATTTTTTTAACAAAAGTAAAAATTCTTCTCACCCTGTTCTAACTATGATGTAGGTAGAAGCCATGCAGTTCTTCCCCGTGGTGGCTTGCAGATCTCCAGAGCTGTCAGAGAGGATGCTGGTACTTACATGTGTGTGGCTCAGAATCCAGCTGGTACAGCCTTGGGCAAAATCAAGTTGAATGTCCAAGGTAAGTACATATGCTTATATCAGTGCCTATCAAAATTCATATTATGTCAAATAATGATGCTGCCATAGTCCTTCATATTCTTAGTTTACATTATTCTATTTGTTTTCTATTCTATTTCTATTCTGTTACTCTTTTGAAGAAAAAAATTTAGTGCTTGGGTGGTTTGGGGGCATTATTTGTATAAGAAAACTGAGACATCTCATATTTTTAATTTCTGTGAATCTCCATTTGGTACTTCTATTGTAGCACATATTTAAGGTGATTTTTAAAACCATTTTCTCCATAATGCTACTCTGTATATATTACAAAACACTGGATTGTAATATCCACTTAAAAATCATAATTGTTTTTAATTTTACAAAATGACAGAAGTTCTGAAACCAAAAAGTAAGTCATATTGCAAGTAAACCAACTTGAAGAGAAAAAATATATAAGAAGAGAGTGGGGTTTTTTTTCATAGTTACATTTTCTTGATGTAATGTTCATATCTTGCATGCATTGCTTTTGTGGATAAAAACCTGACCTAGAAATGGGTTCTGAGCTACTCAGTTCACACTGGCTGGTTTGAATTTCCTTGTAATGTGATTTTCCTAGGGTGAATGAATAACTGTAGTTAAGCTCACTTACTTATCTGCAGGTTATAAATCTAATTTCCTTGTATTTTTCAACAATTTTAATAAACATTTATTGGGATGTTAAGTAGAAATACATTGAACATTACAGACATAATATTTTTATGGTGTGAAGAAGGGAAAAACAAAACCAGTCTTCTTTGGGGGGACCATTAGAGCTGAGATCTGAATGATGAGTGAGGATGAGCCATGTAAAGGTAGCAGAGTGCCCACAGAAGAGAAGGCAGCATGTGTAAGGGTCCCGAGGCAGGAAGGGTAAGAAAAGAATCGTGGCTGACAGTGAACATGGGGAGGCTGACGAATGGAAAGGAGATCAGAAACTAAGCAGGGCCAGTGCACGGAACACCTGAAAGACCAGAGGAGGGGGAGATTTTCTTTTCTGTGCAATATTGAAGGCTGTCCATGATTTAACAAAGACTCTTGTTTGGTTTTAAGAAGCTCTCTTTTGCTGGTATGTAGGTAATGATTTAGAGAAAGCTGAAGACTAGATCTGGAAGAACTAGTAAAGTGCTTAGGCCAGGGGTCCCCAACCCCCAGGATCTAAGACCTGATGTTTGGAGGCGAAACTGATGTAATAATAACAGAAATATAGTGCACAATAAATGTAATGTATTGAATCATCCCAAAACCAGTCCCCCTCCTCAGTCCATGGAAAACTTGTCTTCCATGAAACTAGTTCCTGGTGCCAAAAATGTTGAGGACCACTGCTCTAGGCATCATGCAGTATGGTCTGGCTGGGGGTGGGAGTATTTCTGGGAGTCACAGGGGTAAATGAAAAAAAAGGGGTGGATTCAAGAATTTTGGAGGAGATATACTAGCCAGGATCGCTGATTAATCAGATTGGGAGGTTAGGAAAAGAGAAGAGTTCATGATGTTTCCTGGGCTTTGGGCTTGAGTGGAGATAGTGCTATGGGGGGTTCAAGGAGAGGAACTAGTTTTGGAGGAAGGAAAACATGATTTCTGATCATGTTCAGTTCAGTTCAGTTCAGTCACCTAGTTGTGTCGAACTCTTTGCAACCCCATGAATCGCAGCACACCAGGCCTCGCTGTCCATCACCAACTCCTGGAGCTCACCCAAACTCATGTCCATCGAGTCCATGATGCCATCCAGCCATCTCATCCTCTGTCATCCCCTTCTCCTGCCCCCAATCCCTCCCAGCATCAGAGTCTTTTCCAATGAGTCACCTCTTTGCATGAGGTGGCCAAAGTACTGGAGTTTCAGCTTCAGCATCAGTCCTTCCAATGAACACCCAGGACTGATCTCTTTTAGGATGGACTGGTTGGATCTCCTTGCAGTCCAAGGGACTCTCAAGAATCTTCTCCAACACCACAGTTCAAAAGCATCAATTCTTCAGTGCTCAGCTTTCTTCACAGTCCAACTCTCACATCCATACATGACCACTGGAAAAACCATAGCCTTGACTAGACAGACCTTTGTTGGCTGATCATGTTAGATGTGGGAAACTGTTAGAAATCCTAGCAGAGATGTCAAAAAGCATTGATTATTTATGAATTCAGGACTCAAGGGAGAAGTACAGTCTAAGATACAAATTTGGAAGTAATTAGGATTTTTCAGTCCACAAGACTGGATGACTATTTGGATAGAAAAGAGCCCAGGACTCTGCATTGTTAAAGAGGTCTGAAAAACAGAATGCTAAAAAGAAAAACAAAGGAGAGGGAAAAGATGACAGAGGAAAACTAGATGGAGTCAAGGAAAGGACAGTGTTTCAAGAAGGAGCAGACAGATTTTTTTTTTTTTTTAACTCAAGGGAGAGTCAGTTAAGATGATGACCAAGAAATAGTCATTGGTTTTGACAACATTGTTGTTCAGTTGCTCAGCTGTGTCCAATTCTTTGTGACCAGATGGACTGCAGCATGCTAGGGTTTCATGTTATTCACAGTCTCCCAGAGTTTGCTCAAACTCATGTCCTTTGAGTCAGTGATACTATTCAACCATCTCATCCTCTGCCGTCCCCTTCTCCTCCTGCCCTCAATCTTTCCCAGCATTAGGGTCTTTTCCAGTGAGGCAGCTCTTCCCATCATGTGGCCAAAGTGTTGGAGCTTCAGCTTTAGCCTTAGTCCTTCCAGTGAATATTCAGGGTTGATTTCCCTTAGGATTGACTGGTTGGATCTCCTTGCTATCCAAGGGACTGTCAGGAGTCTTCTCTAACACCACAGTTCAAAAGCATCAATTCTTTAGCCCTCAGCCTTCTTATGGTCCAACTCTCATAGCCATACATGACTACTAGAAAAACCATAGCTTTGACTAGATGGGCCTTTGTAGGCAAAGTAATGTCTCTGCTTTTTAATATGCTGTCTAGGTTTGGCATAGCTTTTCTTCCAAGGAGCAAGCATCTTTTAATTTCATGGCTACAGTCACCATCTGCAGTGATTTTGGAGCCCAAGAAAATAAAGTCTGTCACTGTTTCCACTGTTTCCCCACCTATTTGCTATGAAGTGATGGGACCAGATGCCATGATCTTCGTTTTTTGAATGTTGAGTTTTAAGCCAGCTTTCTCACTCTCTTCTTTCACCTTTATCAAGAGGTTCTTTAATTCCTCTTTAGTGTCATCTGCATATCTGAGGTTATTGATATTTCCCCCCACAGTCTTGATTCCAGCTTGTGCTTCATCCACTGGGATCATATAAAAGAATTAGTGAGGATTTTTTCTTTCACTAGTTGATTAAAATTACATGAGCAATTATGGGACAAAGAAACACATTAAAACAACTAATAGGATTTCAGTATTCCAAAAGCAATCAGAGATAACTGCATACTCTAGAGGCATGAAAAACTCTGAATAGACTCTCTCTTTTCAGATAGAGTAAGTAGGGACTTCCTGGTGGTCCAGTGGTTAAGATTCCGTGCTTCCAGTGCAAGAGGCATGGGTTTGATCCCTGATTGGGGAACTAGGATCCCACATGCCATGCAATGGGAACAACAACAACAAAAAACCTCTAACAGATAACAGTATGTAATAGCAAGCAGAAAATCAACCAGATAACTTTGGTTGATATGAATAATTTTAAGTTATTCATATTTTTCACAACTTGTTGATTTACTCATTATAATTATGTGTATGTGTGTGTGTGTGCGCATGCACGCATGGGTGTGCATACACACTCAGTCATGTCTGACTCTGCGACCCCATGGACTGTAGCCCAACAGGCTCCTCTGTCCATGAAATGTTCTAGGCAAGAAAACTGGAGTGGGTTGCCATTTTCTCCTCCAAGGGATATTCCCAACCCAGGGATCAAACTCGCATCTCTTTTGTCTTCTGCACTGCAGGCAGATTCTTTGCCATGGAGCCAATGGGGAAGCCCACTCATTACTATTAGTGTACCGTAAAATTTGGTCTCCCTTGGTTGGCTGTTTCTGCCCAGCCTCCTCTAGAGACACAGCAGATATTTCCAGGTCTCCGGGACTTGCTATCCACAGGGCATAACTTGGATCAGTAGAGTTCTCAGAGGCCCCTTGTTTCTTACAGCATGTGGTAACAAGGAATATTTTAAATGCATGGCAGACATTTCAGATGATTTTATTCTTTTGGCCTGCACATGTTTAAAAGAGGTAAATTTACCATAGTTTTTTCTGTACCTTGTCAGTGTATCTGGACTTGGATTGACTGACATTGGGAGGGGGTATCATCCTTACCTTCCTTTCTCCTGTGCTTATGATTGGTTGTTCCTCACTTGTGTTTGATTGTTCTCTTGTAATTATGTGATGTGTCTTTAAAGCTCAGTAAAAGAGCCTGAGTGGTAATCACTACTGTAAACACCAGGAAGAGAAACTGTTATCATAAGCCTGTCCACAGTTTTCTGAAAAAGTAGGAAGAGTTTTGTCTGTACAAAGTCAATCCTTAACCAATACGATTCAAACCATGCAGGTCCACTTATTCAGTAGTAAATACTACATTACTGCACAAGCCAAAGTTGGTTAAATCTAAAGACATAAAACCACATATACAGAGGGGCCAAGGATACTGAAGGCCGATTATAAGTTAAATTTGGATTTTCTGTAGTGCAGAGAGTCATCATCCCTACCCCCTGTGCTGTTCAAAGATTAATTGTAATTCTTTTCAACATCCCACTTCTTTATTCATTAAAATAATACATTGTTAAATATGGTCCCAGTATATGAGATCATAAGCACTGCAGGAAAAGCATGAATAAAAGGGTCTGAGCAGGTGAATAATTTCCAAACCTTGAAGAGATCTATTTTTAAAGTTTAAGGAGCTGATGAATGAATCACATAATACATGTATGTTAAAGAAAATACCCCTATCAACACATTCTTAGTTTTCTGGACATGCAATCCCTCATGAGTACATGTTTAAATCTCAAGATTGATTGTCGTTTATATTTGTTAACTATGTAGAGAATAATTTTCTGCAGTAGATTCAATGAATCTTCTTTTCCAGCAAAAACAAACTGTAGCAACCCTTTGGTGATGATATGGTAAAATCAGGGCTTTGTTTCTTAACAACTTCATTTTGCTAGAATAAGACCACATTGCATAAATAGTACATTCAGGCTTTTAAAATGATGTTTAAACTTTGTAACTTTTAGTTCCTCCAGTCATTAGCCCTCATCGTAAGGAATACATCACTGTTGTGGATAAGCCCATCATGCTACCCTGTAAGGCAGATGGCCTCCCACCACCTGACATCATGTGGCATAAAGATGGGCATGTAATTGTGGAGTCAGTCCGCCAGCGCATCCTCAGCTCCGGTGCTCTGCAGATAGCATTTGCTCAGCCTGGTGACGCGGGTCAGTACACGTGCACGGCAGCTAACGTGGCAGGATCAAGCAGCACGAGCACCAAGCTCACCGTCCATGGTAGGTTGTTGAGCATAAGTTATTTCAGTTTACTGCTTTACCGTGGCAGAGAGAAGAGACCACCAGGGGAAAATATGATGGAAATAAAAACAACGAAAAACAGCAAACTAGAGTGGAGTGTGGTGTGTGCATGTGGTGTGTAGGTACGCTTGTCCTTCAGATATGCTTTCGGTAGGCTCTGTTTATTTGTGCACATACCTGTGTGAGAGTGATTTTATTAATAAAGCCAGGATAGTTCATCTGTTGCCAATACCCTTATATGGTGACTATTGGGATCTATAAGTTGACTTGTGAGGAGTTCATTTGTTTTGTTGCTCTTCGGCTTTACTTTTCAAATTGCAAGTCCTCTTGGCCCAAAACTAACCAGCATATGACCTACCTAATAACTGTAATGTGAACCCAGTGAGAAGTGGAGATCTATTTGATTCATTAAAGTAGCAAAACATTTACAGGTATATTTTTGTAATATAAAAAAAAACACCTGTTTTTCCTTTGTATTCAGACAACTAATAAAATATCTAAAAATCAGCATTGAAATATTTTAGTTATTAATGTATATTTTAAGACTAATAATAGACTAACCATTAATATCAGTAGTAAGAAACAATAAGTAAATTAAACTGTTTTCAACTACTATTTTCAGAAGTATCTCTCATTTTAATAACGAGTTTCTGTTTTTTCTTTTTAAAAAAATTTGTGAAAGTGGTTTTTTTATCTTTCAGGTGTATTTGAATTTTCTAAAATTTTTTTCTTGCTTTCAGTTAATGTAATTGAACTAATTAATACATATTAGTCTTTTGGTTTCAAATAAATAATATTCCTTTTTTCACGTTTATAGAAAATTTACCAGAAGTAATTGTATACTAAACAACAAAGGAGCTTCCCAGGTAGCTAAGTGGTGAAGAGTCTGCCTGCAATTCAGAGCCACAGGAGACATGGGTTCAATCCGTGGGTCAGGAAGATCCCCTGGAGGAGGAAATGGCAACCCACTCCAGTATTCTTGACTGGAAAGTCCCACAGACAGAGGAGCCTGGAGCCAAAGAGTCAGACACAACTGAGCATGCATGCAAACAACAAAGAAATCATTAATAATGACTTAAAAGTATAGGCCACAATTCCCACCCATGATGCGATAAAGCTTGAAAAGTGTAATGAATTTTTAATGCCAAAACCCCAACCCCAAGCAAATTAAAAATTATCATTCTGATTAACAAGTAGGTCAAAGAATATGATTTTATTTTCAAATTATTTAGAAAATCATAAAAATAAGGACACCACATTAAAATGTATCGTATGTACCCAAAACTAAAATCAAGTATAGTGGTCACAGCCTTAAAAGTTTCATTTTGAAAAAGGATAAGTAAATGCACTAGTGTTGCAACTTTATAACTGTTAGCAAAGTTGAAATACCAACTCCAGGGAAACCAGGATAAAGGAGATAATGAAAATATAGCATAAATTAATGAAAACAAACTGGATATTTATGATATACCATTCAACAAAACAGGTTTTAGGCTTTTTTATGTTATCTATCATTTATGTATGGGTGTGTGCATATGTGCATGTTAAAGCCATATGTGCATGGCTTCAGTTGTGTCTGACTCTGTGCAACCCTATGGACTGCAGCTTGCCAGGCTCCTCTGTTCATGGGATTCTCCAGGAAGAGTACTGGAGTGGGTTGCCATGCCCTCCTCCAGGGGATCTTCCCAACCCAGGGATTGAACCCAGGACTCCTGCATTGCAGGTGGATTCTTTACCATCTGAACCACCAGGGAAGCCCCAAATTTCTGGAGTGGGTAGCCTATCCCTTCTCTAGGGGAGCTTCCTGACCCAGAAATTGAACCAGGGTCTCTTGCATTGCAGGCAGATTCTTACCAGCTGAGCTACCAGGGAAGCCTGTTTATGCATATAATTAAATGTTTTCATATCCATATAATCTTTTTTTTTTTTTTTGCTGAAACCTATTTTGTTCTGTAACTTTAAAAAATTTGTGAAGAAGTTGATCCATTTCTCACTGACGTATTTGAATAATTCTGAAATTTACTGTTTGGGGAGGAGAGTATGTTTTTCCCTTTTTAGTCAAGTATTCTTAACATATTTAAACTTTTCTGTTAGAAGTAAATATCTTAGTTCTGAATCCTCTAAGGTATTTCTTCGTACCCTGAAATATTCAGTTGATCTTTCCGTGTTGCCTAAATTCCATTTCAAAAAATTTGAAGCATAAGCAGTATTTGCATGGAATTATGAAATCACTATAAAACATTTCCTCTGTGATAGTATAAAAACTAAATTAAATGTTTTCACCAGTTTTACTTACATTTGTTGTAACATGTGAAGTACTGCAATAAATTTTTTTCTTTAGCTTTAATATGAGGTATTTTATAGGGTTTTAAATTAGTGAGTTTTATTAGTTTGTCCTCACAGTATCTCTGTGATACAAATCCAGCAATTATACAACTGTCGAAGTGGTTTTGGCTTTAGTTGCTCTTGTTTGTTTTATTTCACAGCAATAAGCAAAAGAAACTCAAGGGAAAGTCAGTAAGTCGAATAAAATTTAAATATTTCTCACCAGTTCAGTGTTGTTTTTTCCGAGGCTCATTGTAAATACATCCAACATGTACAAATGCCTTAGAATTCTTGCTGGTGTCAAAAATATTGATTGCTTTCAGAGTAACAAACAAATGACTTGATATATTTTGTTAGTATTTCTACCAAGTTACTCGCAAGGGAATCTATTGTGTGTTCCTTTTCAGTGTGAATAATGATTGAACTCAACATCCTGAATGACTTTCTTTTTAAAAACTCTTTATAGTACCACCTAGAATCCAAAGTACAGAAGTACATTACACGGTCAATGAGAATTCACAAGCCGTTCTTCCATGCGTGGCTGATGGAATCCCCACACCAGCAATTAACTGGAAAAAAGACAATGTTCCTTTGGCTAACTTGTTAGGAAAATACACTGTTGAACCCTATGGAGAGCTTATCCTGGAAAATGTTGTGGTAAGTTTAATAAATATGAAGAGATACATTGAGACAGATTATTAATTCACCATTTTACTTTTAATGATTTAGCTTGAAAATGTATTTTTTGTTTTGTTTGTTTCTGTCTGTGCCACACAGCTTGCGGGATCTAAGTTCCCTAACCAGGGGTCAAACTGTTCCACAGCAGCCAAAGAGCCAAGTCCTAACCACTGAAGCACCAGGGAATTCCCATGTATTATTTAATAATGAAAGAAAAGTACCCTTCTAAATGCAGGTCAAAAAATTAATTTTATATATATTTCATTTTATGTCCCCAAGGATAGTATTCAGCACATCATGGGAACTTTTAAATGACTTTCTTCTAAAGTTATTTTATTTTTGTGAAAATCTTTGTTTATCAGGAAAATTCTAAGCCTCTATTCTATTCCATGCTTGTAACAATGCATGAGACATTGTTTGAAGAGCAGAAGTGTAAGAATGTGTGATGTTATTAAGCAAACACAAAAAGCAGGCTTTTTTTCTCTTTTCAGGTTTTTAAATAACTTTCAGTCTTAGGGATCTGTGCAAGCTGGGAATCTTGAATATTCTTAGGTGGTATTTCTCCAGTCTGCAGAACAGTAGTTATGGGAAGCATCTGTTTTTCAATATTAGCCCATTTGAAGAAGAATCTGTACCTATGCATACCACATGACTTTAAAAAATTATCATGTGGTTTCAGTGTATCAACACTTGGTACCAACTATTAAACACGATTAAAACGTGAATCACTTTCAGACCTTCTGTGCCTGTCTTTGGGCTTCCCTGGTGGCACAAACGGTAAAGAATCTGCCTGCAGTGCAGGAGACCCAGGTTCTATCCCTGGGTCAGGAAGATGCCATGGAGAAGGGAATGGGTACCCACTCCAGTATTCTTGCCCGGAGAATTCCTTGGACAGAGGAGCCTGATGGGCTACTGTCCATGGGACCGCAAAGAGTCGGACATGACTGAGTGACTAACACTTTCATTATTCCTTTTCATTACCCTTCGAAGTACCTAAATTTCATTATAAAATCTTCATAGAATTAAATTCAAACAGATTAAATTGATAAAATTGATCACATTCACTTCATAGTATAATTTCAGCTATTAGCTAGACTCCTTGATTCCCAGATAAATAGCCCTAGGGATAGGCTAACTTGACCTTATGTGCAAGAAGAAATTGTATTTATTCAAATCTAAGTTTCCATCAATTGTAAGATGCACCTTTATTTTATGTACCGCTAAGAAAGAAAGAAAAAAAAAATCCAGTCAAGTAAACTAGAGAAGACCATCAATTTTTAAGTTGTATCCCAATTTCAGACCTATTAAAAGTTAAAAATGTGAACTTAAAAGTGATAAAATAATGTTAAATTTGTTTGTTTAAACTGGTATGCAGTCTCTGGTAGGGACTACTGTCAGATTCAAGAATGTTGAATTTGACCTCTCAATCACTCTTACAGACCTGAAGGAATTAAATGAGAAAAGTTTAAACTTTTATTGGGACAACTGAGATAAATTTTTTATAATAGCAACAATATAGTACCTTATAAATATCAGATGAAAGACACAAATGATAAGTCTACCTGTGAATAATATGTATAATCTGGATTTTCCAAAACTTTACTTCTGTAAAATCTTTGATTTTTAAACTTAAGATGTTAAGATCTGGGAATTTAAGAGCAGCTAAGTGGTGTCAGGGTGAGGAGACCTTTACATGGAATACGATTTATTTCTGTTTGCCCTTAAAAAATCATTATGAAACCTACCAGTGTTAGATTGTATCTATAGTAAGTGATTATAATTTTTATGCTGCATTGCCAATCAATTACTTGATGCTTCATTGCAAAGAAAATCTATTCTTAAACTTCTTTTTAAAAAAATAAGAAAAAGTCTGCGCTATGGACCGTAATACAGTCAGAAGCATTCAGTCATTAATTTAACAAATATTTATTGAGTATTGAGTACCTTCTCTGTGATCAGCACAGATTTAGATACTGGGAATAAATACATTGAACAAAGCAATGAAAGATCCTTGCCTTCATGGAGTTTATTCCTAAAGGAGGGAGATAGTCAATAACAAAAATAAATGATGCATTCATTTCAAAAGAATAATAATAAAATAGTAAAAAATAAAAATAAAGAATGTATACAATTCAAAAGAAAACAACTGGTATGAAAAAGAAAACAAGAACAGGTAAAAGGTGTCAGAATTTGGAAGAGTACAAGTTATATTTTTAAATAGCATGGTCAGAATAAATGTCCTCTGGGAAGCAAACACTTTGAGCAAAATTTGAAGGAACTGAATTAGCTAAGCAGATATCTGGGAGAGGAGCATCCCAGTTTTCTCTGCCTGGGAGAGAGGCAGAAAACTGGGATCCCCTACCCCAGATTTGGGGGGCAAAGAAATGAAGGTGGGTGCAAAGAATAAAAAAAAAATGTAGGAACATGCCTGATGTATTTGAGAAACAGGAGACCAGTGAAAACAAAGAAGGAAGAGAGAGAAAGAAGTCAGAGAAAAATGAAGACCAGATACATGTGATACCTTATTGCTGTTCAGTTGCTCAGTCCTGTTGGACTCTGCAATCCCATGTAACAATTTGCATTTTACTCTGAGTAAAATCAGAAACCATTACAGGTTTTGAGCAGGGCAGCAATGTTGTCTGCCTTTTATGTTATGTTTTTGCCACATTGCATCAACTATTGTGATGAGAATATACGGTAGAAGGGCAAGGAGAGAAGCTGAAAGACCAGTTGGGAAGATGCTCTGGAGGCAGATGAGAGATTATAGGACTCAAGGCAGAACATTAGCTGAGAAGGGGTGGGTGAGAAGTTGTTGGATTTTGTGTATACTTTGAAGCTAGGATTTCCTAGCTAGACTGAAAATAGTGTGAAAAAGAATAAACAAACACTCCAGTGTCTGAAAGTCACAAACAGCTGGAAGAACAAAATAGCCATCAACTGAGATGGAGTGAAAACTGCAGATAGACCAAAAAGGGAAGAGGGGAGTTTGGTTTTGGATCTGCGCTTGAGATGTTTTCTAGGCAACCGAGCAGAGCATTGGAATGAGAAGTTCAGTACAATTGGAGTTTGGAAGAAACACCTGGGCTGGACATCCTGGTACTCATCGCAGCATGTAGATGGTATTTAAAGCCATTAAAACCGAGTTGAGTGTGGACAGAGAAGAAAAGAGGAACAGAGACTGAACCCTCTCATACACCTACGCTGACACATTAATGTGGAGGGGAAGCCAGCAAAAGGAGATGGAAGAAAAGCAGTCAGTGAGGCAGAAAGGAAACTCGGGGATTGGGGTGTCCTGGAAGCCAACTGAAGACATGGTTTTCAAAAGAAGGAAGCCGGAATTGTGTCAAATACTGCTAAAACTTCTAGTAAAATGATTGCCAAGAGCTGGCTATTGGATTTAGCAAGTGAAGTCTTGGAATTGCAGCTAATTGCCCTGACTCTTGCCGTTTTCTTTGATCATTTTCATGGTCCTTGGTGCCACATTACCCAGGGAACCAGCTATGCCATCAAGATTCTAACAGCCTTTGGGAGTACATTTGCTCTTTAGTTGTACATTGCAGTACAGCAGTTGATGTTTAGTAAAACTGTATAATCTAAAGTCTTCTAAGATCTTATTACTGTAAAATGCTATAGTTCTGTAAGGTATGGACTTTGAATTTCTTAAACATTGTAAATTATGCTTTGTAAAAACTAGCCAGATGGTTCAGACTAAAAGATGGAAATTTAAATCATCTTTAGAGTGCTCCTTTGGGGACCAAGCTATGCAGTTTTATGAATTATATGTAATATGATGTAAGATCGTGTAATTTTATGCACAATGACTTTTCTTTCTTTAAGCTGGAGGATTCTGGCACCTATACCTGCATTGCTAACAATGCCGCAGGTGAAGACACACACACCATCAGCCTGACTGTTCATGTTCTTCCCACTTTTACTGAACTCCCTGGAGATGTGTCATTAAATAAGGGAGAACAGCTCCGTTTAAACTGTAAAGCAACTGGTATTCCATTGCCCAAGTTAACATGGACGTTCAATAACAATATTATCCCAGGTTGGTAATTTAATTCTTAAGAAATGAATAAGTACACTGATAGAGAACTGAAACTCATCTCCATTTTCTTTAACTGTGGGAATTGATTGAAAAGTTGCATGAATTGATTGCTTTAAATTCTGTAAAATGTGTCCTTTTGCCTGGATTTTAGCCTATGCCCAGTATAGGTGTTCTTTTCATTCTTTAGAAAGGACATGTTGATCACAGGACCATATATTGAAGGATATAGGTAGGTTTTTAACCTAAAACTAATTCCCCTCCCCCTGAGAAGTCATATACACAGATGCCCAAGCGTATCCCCCTGGACTTCTTCGCTGTTCTCACTCAGTCGTGTCTGAATCTTTGTGACCCCACCGACTGCAGCCCGCCAGGCTTCTCTGTCCGTAGGATTTCCCAGGCAAGAATACTGAAGTGCCTCGCCATCTCCCCCTCCAGGGATATTCCCGAGCGTTGGCAGGAGAATTCTTTACCACTGAGCTACCTGGGACCTCCTTCCTTATTGATTAAGACGACTGTGAGAGCCTTGAAGATTCACCTAATTTTACAGAGAACTCTATTTTTCATTGTATGAATTAACCTCTCTAATCTACTATCAGAGTGTAGATCAATTAAGTAAACAAGTTCCAATCTGTGTGTGCACTACATGTTCGGGTAAAGCCACGCATCATGGGGAAGATGTGTTTCTGTTAGACTTTTATCACCAGCACGAAGATACTGTTTGTAAAAAGAAATTGTTGCTTCCTAAAATTGAGTTCTGAAGTACTACACTATTAGCATTTAAGAAATGCCTTGCTAGAAAGTTAGTAATAAGCTTGAGTTTTCTGTTATAAAGCTTTATAATAACTAGAATTCATCAGCTGTGTCACCTTAACAGTAATAGTATAACATACTTCACTAAAGAAAAATAAACTCTAAAAAACCTAATCAGTACTGTTTTCTGAAGATACAATACTAACTTAGATAGTTACATTTTTAAAGCTTAATTTTCCACTTACTATTCAGCAGTATGAAAACTTTAAAAGATAATTTGAACCGGCTATATAGCACAGGGAGCTCAACCCCCTGCTCTGTGATGACCTAGATAGGTGGGATTGGGGGCTGGGGGGGTGGGGGTGGTCCAAGAGGGAGAAGATATATGTTCACATATACCTGATTCACTCTGTTGTACAACAAAAACTTAACACAACGTTGTAAAGCAATTATATTAAAAAAAAAAAAAGATACTTTGAATGGGAGAGAACCTGCAAAGTAAACATACTTAATGTAATTAGATATTGATTGGTCTAATCGGAATCTTATTTAGTATCAATTGTTTTAGGATTTGCATATTTATCTTATACTCTATTCCAAGTATTGAAACTACCTTTGGTAATTTATATCATTACCACTTATGGGCAAGTTCAAATTATTACAAATTTAATTTTGTCATTATTACCTAACTAGCGTAGGTGTTCATGACTTTCCTTCTGAGCTGCCAGGTCAGTTGAATTATAACTGAAAAGGTTTCCATGTTCTTGATGTAAATTGTTTGGGAGGAAAAGTGGTGGTGAAAGAAATGAAATGGAAAATGTCATATTTCTGAACGAAAGATTTTTGAAACCTAGAGAGAGTGCGAGCCAGCTTTCAGCAACTCTTTGAGATGAAAGGTGTAATCGAAAATAATTTTAGAAGATGTTTGTTTTCATTCTCTTTTTCACTCTTCAAACAAGTGTCTAGAGACATAGCAAATAGCTCAGAGGAAGAAATCTCTGGAAAGGGCTCTCTCCTCTAGTGTCATGATGAGATCTCTTTGGTTGAATTGCTGACCAACTCATAAATCTAACCTGCAAAATACTGAGCTGTCGTGATTATTTTCTGAGGTTACTGAGAGGCATTTCTGTTGTTTTCTACCTTGTTTCCTTCAGCCCACTTTGACAGCGTCAATGGACACAGTGAACTTGTTATTGAAAGGATATCAAAAGAGGATTCAGGCACTTATGTGTGCACTGCCGAAAACAGCGTTGGTTTTGTGAAGGCAATCGGATTTGTTTATGTGAAAGGTGGGTGAAAGTGTTCTGTTTTCAATATTTATGATGAATGGTTTGTATTTTGCCTCCCTATTGTCTAGTAATATGATGTAACCAGTTTATTAGCTTAATCTTATTTCACAGATGTGCAAACTCATGAGATATAAAAAAAATTATGAACGTTCATCTGAAAAGTAGGTAAGCAGTATGTGAAGAGATCATTTGGCCCAGATGGAATCATCCACTTAGATTATTGAAATGGACAAAAGTCTTTCGTCGATTAGCATGAGCAGCTGATTCTGGAAGATTCATGGGGCTCAAAAGTGGCTTTTCCCCTCTTCACTAAATTATCTTTTAAATAGGTTAGAATCACAAAGGCTAATATACACTCATCTTTTGTTATTTCTCAGAACCTCCAGTCTTCAAAGGTGATTACCCTTCTAACTGGATTGAACCACTTGGTGGTAATGCAATCCTGAATTGTGAGGTGAAAGGAGATCCCGCCCCAACCATCCAGTGGAGCAGAAGGGGGATCGATATTGAAATTAGCCACAGAATCCGGCAACTTGGCAATGGCTCCTTGGCCATTTATGGCACTGTAGTAAGTCACACTGAATTGTCAGTACACACTTTAAATGTCACAATCAACACCTCTCTATAGGTGCCATGGGAAGTTTCTCTGCTTTCCTATTTTAATCATAAAATCTGAATCAATGGGTTCTTTTAAAAAACTGAAAAGATAGTTCAAATTGATGATTTTTAGCCCTCCAAAGGAGTCCGAGCAATACAAAAATTTGCTGCTTTGTTCTCCATCATTGACCAATTATTCAGCATCAATAGATAACTTCCTCCAATCTGTTTTAGAATGAGGAATTTGAAGAATTACAAGCACCATTTTAAATACAAGGTAGATTTCATCACTAAGTCAACAGTTTTATCAGGCTTTCCAAAAGCTTCAGTAATTCAGGCAATATTAGTACTTTAAGTTATTCTAATTTGAGGGTCAAGGGAATGAGATATTTTATCTCAAAAATTCTTGACTAAAGATGAGTTATCTGTTAACCCACTGCTGAATTCATTGAAATCATAATTAGACCATACTGTCCAATGGAGCACTTTCTTTTATTCAGCTTGGTTTTATTTCAGCATTAGATGCTGTTGATCGTTCCTCCAATTTTGAGATGATTTCTACCTCTGGCTACACTAATCAGCCTCTGCTTCTTCACTGCTGCTTTCCCTGCTTTACCTCTACACAAACATAACTACTTTTGAAGTCCTTGGTACTTCTTCTAATATTAATACTGATTTTCCACCACAAAATTTCAGATTCCTAACCCTATACCTTCAACCCTGAAACTCTTTCAAGTTCCATCTACAGTTTCCTATGAGAAATTTCTATCTGGATCATGCATTGATACTTTGAATTATCTAAACCAACATCCATCTCTCTTCTCCTACCCTCTTCCACTTCCTGCAATTCAGTTCCCCCTAATTGATTTATTCTTTTTATTAACAAGACCAGAATTCCTCTGTTCATAAGACCTTAGCAAAATCTCTAATTAGATATCAAATCTAAATTCATGTGATACTTCTTTTCTATATCGTATGTGTATAAATTTATCACTTATGTTCTGTGATTTGCATCACTAGTAAATTAGTTTTTCACTTTCTTTCCTGTATTTCAAGCTTCTAAAGTAGAGGCTGACATTAATGTTTTTAATAACCTCTGTAACAAAGAACTAGATATTTGTTCATTTATTCTGCATATTTAATGCTTTTTAAGATATCTATAAGAATATATTGGCATTTTTCTTTACTAAGATAATTTTGGATAAATCATTATAAAAAATGGTATTTCTGCTTTGGTTTCTACCCATTATTGTTCCCTGAGAGTTCCCTAGTTTGTTTAGGAAAAAAATTAAGCTAAGAATTTTTTTTTAATCTATTTGTATGGTTAAATATATGTAAGTTTTCCTATTTCTATTAAAATACCTTTGCATAAACACAATTGCATAAACAAGCTCATGGTGAAAAAAAACTGATTTTTCACTGCTCAGTAGGCTCCTATTTTTATAAAACACTGCTTATTTCCATAGAATGAAGATGCTGGTGATTATACATGTGTAGCTACCAACGAAGCTGGGGTGGTGGAACGCAGCATGAGTCTGACTTTGCAGAGTAAGCTGCTTAATTACTTAAACACTTGATTGAAGAAATGTCCATATAATTGTTCATTTAACTTTCTAGCAAATACAATAATGGTAGCTTTCAGAGTCTAATTTAGTTTGCTGCTGCTGATACAGCAATTGTTATCAACCAGAAGACTGATACAACTTTGCACAGGTATTTTTGTCTATTTTACCTAACATATGCAGTTCAAATTTGCAGTGGTTTGGTATCAGAGCTTTTGTTGTTGTTTGCAATATATTCAGTCAAATACCCTTTTCATAGCTCTCTACCATTCTTGTAAGGAGCTTACAAAGATGTCATTTTATGGCACTTTAAAACTAGGTGTTAAAGACTAATGTAAATGAACTCAAGAGTTCTCTGGATCAATTGCTGTCAATCTGTTGTGAAGTATCTGTGTGTTCTTGGCAGGATGAGCACGGTTGTGATGAAGGTCCTCAGTATAAACAATCAGAAGATAGGTTTTGGTAATTTGAAAAGCATGAAAGACTCCAATGACTCAGTGGACAGTCCCCAGAACCACTTCAGGGGCTGACCTGAGAAATCAGTTTATTTTGTGAATAGGCTCAGTATTTAATGGAATGAATTTACATTTTTTATTCACAATTAAGAGATGCTGTAGACCAGCATTTACTAACAGCTGTTTACCAAACTACTATTCTCTAAAACTTGAATAGATATTTCTCTATTTCTATATATTCTCTGAAATGCTGAATAGATATTTAATAGATATTGAAGACAGTGGTCCCCCCTGCAGCCTTAGTGAGCTATAATTGACAAATAAAACTATGTATATTTAAAGCATACAGTATAGAACTTCCCTGGTGGTCCAGTGGTTAGGACCCTGCGCTTCTACTGCGGGGGGGTGCAGGTTCAATACCAAGTCAGGAAACTAAGATCCTACATGCCATGTGGCATGGAGGAAAAACGTAAAGTGTACAGTGTGATGATTTGATATATATATATATTGAATACACTGTAAAATGATTACCACAATCAAGTTAATTAACATGTTCATCACCTCACACATATTTTTTTTTTTGGTTTGTTTTTTGTGGGATTTTTGGTGAGAATATTTAAGATCTACTCAGCAAGTATAGAGTACAGTGTGACTAACTGGAGTCATCATACTATACATTAGATTCTCAAAAGTTATTCATTTTTATGATGGAAAGTCTGTATGTTTTGACCAGTATCTGCCCACATCCCCACCCTTCAGCCCTGGCCACCCCCAGTCTGTTCTCTGTTCCTGACTGTTTAAGATTCTACATGTAAGTAACAGCACGCAACTATCTGCCTCTTGTCTGGCGTATTTCTCGTAACATAATGCCTTCCATGTTGTCACAGATGGCAGGATTCCCTCCTTTTCGCGGCTGAATAATATTCAATAGAATAATATTCTATTGTGAATTTAATCTAATAGGATAAAATTCTAATCTGTACAATAGAATATTATATACATTATATACAATAGAATATATTATTCATAAGCTTGTTTTTGTGTCTAAGATAGTGTTTTATTAAAATACAAATGTACCAAATAATAACTTTATGGATATCATTAGGAGAAAAGTAGAGTGGCATGATTGAATAATTCTGAGAAAAATAGATTAAACAAAGTTTTCATTTATTAAATATGTATATATAAGAGTACCTACTATATGCCGAGCTCTGCTTAGGTGCACCAGTTTTCTTTACTGCAGATATTTCCAGAAATGTTAGCATGTACATGTTAATTTAACTCAATTAGAGGAGGATATAATATTCTAAATTTCCCCCCCAAAAATATTCTCATGAAACGCCGCCCCCCGTCCCCCGCAGGGTTTCATGGCTTTCTTGGGTGAATGTACGTAGAGCATCTCACAGTTAATCTCCCCAGGAAGAGTAATTCACTGGCCAAGTTTAAGAAAAACTGCATTAGATTAGCTCATCTACATATACTGACAATAAATTCATTGTAATAAATGAGGGATATAAAAAAGTAAAAAATACAATGTTTAAGATTAAAGTACCATAAGAAATGTCTTCATTTAGATAAAATGCTCATATTTAACAAATTATTGTATGACTGAAAGATGTACATAGGGAATTTTTTCTTTTCCTTTTTAAATTTTTTTACATATGGGATTTATTGTTAAATAAATTTATAGACTATGTGCCATTGGAAATGTTCAAATATGGAATCTAAATTAAGAGTCTTAGTTTTATTTAACACTTTTTTCACCATAATAATATGAATAGGCTTATTTATTCAATGTTCTTATTTAGTGTGTTGCATGACTAATTGAGCCATTTACTTTATTCAACAACAGTTTATTGAATACATAATGTAATCTGAAACTGGACGGGTATTCTTAGAGCCCAGAAAGTTCTTAGAGTGATTTTAATATAAACATCAAGTAAGAACACAATTTGAGGAGGATGCGGACATATATATGAATAATACGTTAATAACACTGAAAGATTCAAACCTCATGTGAAATAATTCCTTTTGTAAAAGACAACATGTCAGTGATGCTTTTACATAAAATACTATCATAGTAGTATTACCATGAAACATATTTTACTTCTGTTTTTGTTTTGTGTTCTGTCCTTCCAGATACACCTGGTCTGTAATATGCAGCCACCACCCTGAATTCTCTCATACGCCTTACTTTTTGTTCAGCCAATCCTTTCTCCGTTCAGTCTCACTAAAAACACTGCTGTCATCCTAGAATACTCTATCAAGAAAAAACACACTCCCCTATTCTCACCTATTCAAACATAAACCCTTTAAAGATTTTAACCAAATGTTTAAAACCTGCATGCTCCTGCTGTCCAGGCTGAATCACCTTTCAGAGCTAACTATCTCTATACCGTTTGCTTCTCTCCACGGCAGTTCCTTTCTCCTATATATGTGAAGTGAAGTGAAGTCGCTCCGTCATGTCCGACTCTTTGCGACCCCATGGACTGTAGCCTATCATGCTCCTCTGTCCATGGGATTTTCCAGGCAAGAGTGCTGGAGTAGATTGCCATTTCCTTCTCCAGGGTATCTTCCCGACCCAGAAAATGAACCTGGGTCTCCCGCGTTGGAGGCAGACGCTTTACCGTCTGAGCCACCAGGAAAGCCCTCTCCTATATATACTCATTAAAAAAAAAAAAAAATCCAGTTCAAGCTTCTTCTCCATGCAGTCCTTCATATTCTCTTTCTCGACATTGTAGACCAGTATAAATATTATGCCACCAACTTTTTATATTTTATAGCTCCTTTTATCTTTCCAATAACTTCATTTGAACAGCTGTCATCCACTATAGATACTGTGGACCTCTCGCTCCTCCTTAAAACACACTTTGGTTGCTAGGATACCATTTTCTCCTGAATTTCTTCCTTCCTCAGTGATCAGCTCTGAGTATCATTTACAGGCTCATTTTCTGTCCATTTATTACCTAATAATGTTGCAATAGTTTCTATCGTTGGATCTCTCCCTCTCATTTTAGACTCACTCCTAAAGCAGTCTTACCTCTCTATTCTAAGCTTGAGATATGAATATCTAGACATCTCCACTTGACTGTCCTACAGATATCTCAAGCTCAGCATTTCTAAATGGATGCAAATCATCATTCCTTATTCCTTCCTAATAAATCTATTCTTTCTCATATATTCTACTGAATTTACCCAAAGATACAAAAAAACCCTGTAGTCATCAATTCCTCCCTTTATGCTATACTATTGAATGGCTAACTCCTATAACTCCTACTTTAATAATTCTTGAATGTCTTCCTTTACCTCTTCATTTCCAGAGACATACTTTTGTTTGATGTATTGAGTCACTATGGTTTATGCTCTCATGTTACCACACATTTATCTATTATGTCCTAAATTCTAGTCTACCTATTGTGTTACTAAATTTTATATGTATATTACAGCTCAATAATTGGTTACTTGTCTGTCTTATAAATAGACTCCAAATCCCTTGAAACTAGATACTGTATCTGTGCACAATGCCTGGCAAGAAATAAATTCTCAATATATGTATATATTGAGAATGATAATAAGTGATGAAAGAATAACTTAATAATGACTCTTTACCTCAAAAAATGATGTAAAGAAGAGAATTGAATGTTCACCAGGTAAAACACAGACAAAAACAATAACAAAAACAATAAGAACAGTATTACTAACAATATTGTCTTGTCTTTTGTTGAAGATCTGTGCTTGCATCATCTTAGTTGAGTCAAGATCCTCTGAACTAGGCACCATTTTTAAGGACACAGTGATTCAAAAAGATAGTAAAGAGCAGAGGCAGAATGTGAATCCAGAAAAGCACAACTGCAGAGCCCATGCTCTAGGCTAGACTGCTTAGGGATTTAACATTTTTAACGTTTACTAAATAAAACATTCTGTCAATGGCAATTACAACCTACATTGTATCCAAAAAAAAAAATCAGTATAATTTTTTTCTAAATAATGTTATTATATAATATGACTCACAATGTAATAAATATAATTCCACAAAAACTAAGAAACATATGCTTTTCTCCACAGGTCCTCCTATTATCACTCTTGAACCAGTAGAAACTATTATTAATGCTGGCAGCAAAGTCATCTTGAATTGTCAAGCAACTGGAGAGCCTCGTCCAACCATTACATGGTCCCGTCAAGGGCACTCTATCCTCTGGGATGAGAGAATTAATGTGTTGTCCAATAACTCATTACATATTGCTGCTGCTCAGAAAGAAGATACGTCTGAGTATGAATGCGTTGCTCGAAACTTGATGGGTTCTGTCCTTGTGAGAGTGCCTGTCATAGTCCAGGGTGAGTGTGATATTCGTTTACCCTGATATATTCTTATTAAACAGTACCTGGGGCAATCTAAACAATAAAAATCATTAAGCATCTTAGACCACAGCTCTTGTACCCTTAAGATACTTCTAGATTATAGGGATAGGACAAAAATCACATTACAAACTGATGAGATTAAAAACAGTACAGATGACAGCTGCAGAGTACCAAGTTAATAATTCAAAATCCCAAATGGAATTTTGTTTTTAAAACTTGGTTAAAATTATTCTCAAAAATCAGTGCATAGTTTTGCTTCAAAGAATGATTTATTTCCAAAAGGTAAACAGCATATAAATGTCTTCATCGCTCACTCTTTCAACAGCCATGCCCAAATGAGTCAGGACTGGAACCAGGAAGAAACTCTAGTTAACCGCTCAGTTCTTCTTGGATGCTTCGGTTTTAATTTTACACGGAAGAAGAGCTTCCATAAACAATGTCTCAGCCTTTCTAGGTTCAGCGCTAGACCCATTGCATATCTTCCATGAGATCTGACTTACAGTGTTTGTGTTTACAATAACGGAGACCAAGTATGGTGTTTTATTTGCAGTGCCCGGTGGCTTTTCCCAGTGGTCGGCCTGGAGACCCTGCAGTGCCACCTGTGGAAAAGGGATCCAGAAGAGGAGTCGTCTGTGCAACAACCCCTCTCCAGCCAACGGGGGGAAGCCTTGCCAGGGATCAGATTCAGAAATGCAAAACTGTCACCAGAAGCCATGTCCAGGTACACCTCTTTATTCAACAGACAGGCACGTGGTTCAGTAGGTACCCTCTTCTGTCCCCCAAGTCTGGCTTGTCTCAGTATAAGTTCTTTCTACTGAAATGTCTCTGATCGTGTTAACGTGTCGCCTTTGGATAGTGGACGGGATCTGGTCAGAATGGAGTCCCTGGGAAGAATGCACGAGGAGCTGTGGACGCGGCAACCGAACCAGGACCAGAACTTGCAATAATCCATCAGCTCAACACGGTGGGCGGCCGTGTGAAGGGACTGCCGTGGAAATCATCATGTGCAACATTCGGCCTTGCCCAGGTGAGAACCTAGAGATGGGCAAAGCTTGCATCTTTTTGACCCATACAAAGGAGTTATAATTATCTTTTCTTCTTTATTGGAAAGAGATGTTATGGCTTCAACCTTTGAACACATTCTCTGTGTTTCACTTCTGTCTCATAGATGAATATATGGAGGTGTGGCATTAAATCAGTGTTAATTCAAGTACCTGATTTAACTGAACATGAGAAAGAGTTCCAAACTGTGGTATATTTTTAATCATTTAAATGCAATCAAATTAAAAAAAAATAAATAAATGCAATCAAATTAATAGAATTTTAGAGATGTTGAAGACCTTAGATAACAGCTCATCCAGTCATTCATTTTCAGATGAGAAAAATGAAGCCTAGAGAGGTTAAAGACCTGCCCAGAAATACACAGCTGGCAAGGAGAAAATAGCATTAGCTACATTCACTCAATAAATGTCATGTGCTAGGAACCATGCTTAGGACCTTATCTACATGTCATTTTTGACTTTGTGAAACAACATAGGTATTTTAGGGTTCTAGGTGTCTTCACTATAAGAATCTTTGCTCCCAAGCAAGCAGTACTGCCACACAACTAAATAGACCATAAGACAATTTTGCTGTAAAAGATAAATTAATGAAAATAAAGGTACATCTAAAAGGATATAATTAAGATGAAAAATTAAAACCAAAGTTTTTAAACAATTTGTTGTGAAAAATTAAAAATGAAAATACTTTAGAAAATACTTGAATATATTCCAAATGTGTGTAAAGTCATGTTATAGTTGTATTGCTTCCCAATGGTTCAAGTGGTAGAGAATCTACATGCAATGCAGGAGATGCAGGAAACTTGAGTTTGATCCCTGGATCAGGACGATCCCCTGGAGAAGGAAACGGCAACCCACTCCAGTGTTCTTGCCAGGGAAATCCCATGGACAGAAGAGCCTGGTGGGCTACTGTTCATAGGGTTGCAGAGTCAGACATGACTGAGCTTGCATGCACATAGTTGTATTGGGGTATATCTTGGAAAACAAAGTTACTTCCTTTCTCAAAGTTTATCATCAATGATTCAGGATCTTAGTGTGTTAGCCACTTAGTCATGTCCTACTCTTGGCGACCCCATGGACTGTAGCCCACCAGGCTCCTCTGTCCATGGGATTTCCCAGGCAAGAATACTGGAGTAGGTTTCCATTTCCTTCTCCAGAGGATCTTCCCAACCCAAGGACTGAAGCCGGGTCTCCCACATTGCAGGCAGATTCTTTACCGTTTGAGCCACTAGGGAAACCCTCAGAATCTTATGTTGGATATAAATTCTTACAGATGTAAAAAAAATCTGCTGTTAAGTCTTTTCAGCTGTCCCCTGAGAGTAAAATGAACAGAGGAGGGATACTGCTATTTCTTATCAATATATGTAACATGTATAGCTGATCATACATATCTGGACCACAGTTAAATGTTCCATCCCATTCTCAGTCCTTATATTTCACCAAATTCTCTAAGTCAGATTCTGTCTCAAATACTACAATTCTGGCTACATTATGTTACCATTTTCTAGAAACATATTTATCGGGAAACACATAACCTTTTCCTTTTGCAGGGATATAAGAAGAGCTTGATGTGTTTGCCTGCAACATCTAATATTGTGTGATAAATTTGATAAAGACAGCATTAGAAAGCAATCTGTATTACCTAAATTAGCTAAAAATGATACTGGAATAATTAATGCTCCTAAAGGCTGTTATGAATTATAGTTAGTCATGCCTGACTCTTTGCAACCCTAAGAACTGTAGCCTGTCAGGCTGCTCTGTCCATGGAATTGTCCAGGCAAGATACTGGAGTGTGTACCTGTTCCCTTCTCCAGGGGATCTTCCTGACCCAGGGATTGAATACAGGGTCTTCTGGATTGCAGGCAGATTCTTTACTGTGTGAGGCACCAGGGAAGCCCCTATTCTATGAATTATTCATCACCCTTTTATATTCACCATAGCTTGGTAAACCTTTGCTTTTGACAGGTGGGAGGGATGATTGTGCTCACCAAAGGATTTACAAACTGATATGTCAAGACTTTAGTATGGTATGCAATCCGACTTTATACTTTTTTTTTTTTTTTAAGTTCTACCAGTTTATTGCTACCAACCCATCACCCTCCACCCTCATGCACACATGCTCAGTCATGTAACCCCATGGACTACAGCCTGCCAGGCTCCTCTGTCCATGGACTTTTCCAGGCAAGAATACTGGAGTGGGTTGCCATTTCCTTCTCCATGACTTTACACTCTTATTTCACACTTCCAGTAAGTTTTCTTATCATTGTATTTTCTATCAAGTCAATATACATAGTCATCGACTTTTCTAAGACCATCACATCTGCTCATCACTCTATAGATCTTAATGAGACCTAAGATGTATATAATATAAAAATGGGAACACTGAGTCAGTGGAGAAATGAAACCACTGCCAACTAGTTGAAACATGTCAACCAGTTATTTTATCTTTCACAGCAAAATTGCCCCATAGCCAGTTAGTTGGAGGAAAACCTCTTTGGGGCAAAGATTCTCAGAGTGACTATACTAGGTGTGGTATATTAGGGCTTTTTCAGATTAAGGTAACAGAAATTAAATGTAAATAAACAGACCATCTATTTAGACCATCTAAATAGACCAAGCTTAATACTAAGCTTTCATAGAAAATTCTGTTTTCAGGTATGATTGAATCCAAGAATTTGGCTAATGTTTGTACCAGAGTGTTTTCCATCTCTCTTCTCTGCTTTCCTTTCTTTGGCTTTATTCTTCATTAGACTCTTTCCGTGTGGGAAAAAATGACTGGTGGTACCTGGCCTACAAGGACCTTAGAATCTAAGGCCTCAGAGCAAAAGAGTTCCTCTCTCTCAGAATTTGTATCAGCCTCTGGGAAGGAACCCTGCTTGATTTTGTGGGTCCCAGGCTCACCTCTGAACTCAGGGAGTCCAGGAGAAGGATACTGCTCTGAAAGCCAGCTTGGGCTACTTCCCCACAGTGGATCGAGAGAGGCAGGGCTCCTTGTTTGACAGCCTGAAAGAAATCCTATGGAATGGAAGAGTGGCTGTTGATTCATTAATTCATTCCTTAAATCACTCATTAATCCAACAGATATTTATTGAGCACTCAGTCTGTGTTCAAGGCACTGTTCTAACTGCTAGAATTAGAATGGTATCTAACTGCTAGAATTAGAATATCATTCACATACTGATAAGCGTATAGAACAAATCCAAGAGTTGAAGTGGTAGAACATACCCGGAAGAGATACTTTACTGAGATGGTCTTTAAAAGGGATGTTGACAAAAACGAGATAGTTACCCTCTGCTTTGGGTATTGCATTCTATTGTACAATTCAGGAAACTATATGATAAAATATTTGATATGAGAAAATATGTGATAATTTACTGAGGTTATATAACCACTAAAAAGTGAATTAAGGATTTGTACCCAAGTGGATCTGATTCCTAAGGCTATTCACTTAGATCTTGGGTGTCTTAATTTGCAGCTCAGGATTTCTATTGTTATAAAAATTAAATATTCTTATGAAATCTTAAAAAAAATAAAAAAGCCAAAATTATTTTAATCTTGAAAAATTAGAAAGCTAATTATAACATATCAAACCAGAAATACCTGATTAATCTTTGTACAGTTTATCAGCTATGATATCATTTAGCTTTTCATTATATAGATATTTGTACATGTCCTAAAACAAAACTCAAGGTGTCTCTTTTTTGTTTTTATTGAGTAACTATTGGCTTACTGCAGTCTTGCTCGCTGTTCTGTTGGCTTACTGATTTTTGGACTTTCTTTGGTTATCTCTCAGCCCCTACACCGACTGAACTTAGCTGCTGTTATGCATATTGTCAGTGGTGTTCTGGGTCCAGCCTCTGAGAGCGTGTGTCTCTTCCCACTGGGAGTTTCATGACATCACATTAATAGGGAGATACTGACCATGGTGGGAGTGTTTTGTATCATAAAAACTATAGATGCTATAAATCAGAGTTTCCTTCCTACTCCCAGAGAGCTGGCTGTTAAACATTTATCAGGCTCACCTCTGAACTCAGGGAGTCCAGGAGAAGGCTCTGAAAGCCAGCTTGGGCTACTTCCCCACAGTGGATCAAGAGACTGCCCATTTTGCATATACCACTGCAAAATGGGCAGATAGCCTAAGATGGTCTTTTTCATCCAGGGGGTATGTCAGCATCTTAGGGACAGAAGAGGTTTTCTTTTAATACATTGTTGGATTCAACTTGATAAGATTTTTGAGACTTTTTACATCTATGTTCATGAGAGATATTGGCCTGTACTTTCCTTTTTTTTGTAATGTCTTTGTCTGGTTTTACCATTAGGGTGATGCTGGCCTCATAGAACAGTTAGGAAGTAGTCTCTCTGCTCTGTCCTCTGAAAGAAAAGGTAGAGAATTGGTATACGGTACATTTTTTCCCACATATGTTTGGTAAAATTCAACAGTAAACCCATCTGGTACTGTGTTTTCTGTTATGGATGTTTAGTGATTACATTTCTTTAATAGATATAGAACTATTCAAACTTTTTTCTCGTGTGGTTTTTGGCAAATTGTGTCTTTCAAGGAGTTGGTCCATTCCATCTAGGTTGTCAAACTGGCAGACATAGAGTTGTTCGAACTCTATTAATATTCCTTTTAATATTTTTAATACCCATAGGATCTATAGAGATGCCTCCTCTTTTATTTCTGATATTAATAATTTGTATTCTTTTTCTCTTGAATAGCCTGGCTAGAATCTTACTGATTTTACTGATCTTTTCAAAGAATCAGCTTTGGGTTTCACTGATTATTATCTATTGATTTCCTATGTTCAGTTTCACTAATCTCTGCTCTAATTCTATTTCTTTTCTTACTTTAGATTTCATTTTCTCTTTTTTAGTTTCCTAAGGTGGAAATGTAGATGATTTATTTTAGATCTTTTCTAATATATGCATTCACTACTATGAATTTCCCTCTAAGCACTACTTTTGCTGTATCCCACAAATTTTGATAAGTTGCATTTTGATTTGCATTTAATTCAAAATATTTTTAATATCTCGAGATTTCTTCTTTGCAATTGTATTATTTAGTAGTGTGTTATTTAATCTCCACATATTTGGGGATTTTGCATCTATCTATTATTGATTTCTAGCTTGATTCCACTGTGGTCTGAGAGCAGACATCATATAATTTCTATTTTTTAAAATTTGTTAAAGTATATTTTATGGCTCAGAATGTGGTCCACCTTGATGAATGTGCCATGTGAGCCTGAGAGCAATGTAAATTCTGCTGTTCTCAGATGAACTAGTCTATAGACATCAACTGTATCTAGTTGATTGCTGTTCTTGAGTTCATTTTCTTATTATTTTTCTGCCTGCTGGATCTGTCATTTCTTATTTTTCCCAGTCATACATGCTTCATAAACTTTTTCCCATTCCACAATCTCTTCCAAGATCACACATGCATTTATGTGTCATGTTTCCTTAGTCCCTTTCACTTGGAACAATTTCTTAGCTACTTTTTACGGCCTTGCTATTTTTTAAGTCTGTATGCTAGTCATTTTGTAAGAATTTTCTGTTTAGGTGTGTCTGATATTTTTTCATGATTAGATTCAGATTTTGCATTCTGGCAGACATATCATAGAAAAGATTTTGTGTCCTCAGTACATCATATCACGTGACATCTTAAACTGGTGATGTTAACTTTGTTCACTTTAACGTGGTGTTTTCCAGTGTGTAGTTACTATATTTACCTTTGTAATTAATAAGCATTTTGTAGGGAAACTTCTAAGACTTCATAAACATCTTGTTTCTTATCAGTCTTTTATCAGTTTTAGCATCTATTTATGATTTATTTTTGCTTTACATCAGTTATTGCTATGATCTTACAAGACATTTTATTTCTAACTCAATCCTATCTCCTACATCTATTATTGGCTTTCCATTGTAGGAAAAAACTTTTCTCTCCCTTTTTTTTTTTTTTTTGAGTTATATCAGTAAGAACTCAAATACCCTTTCCTTCAGTGATTTATAATGCACAACTGCCATCATTTATTGTGATGCACAAATTGTCCTAGACTTGGTTGGTGGAGATCCCTTGAGGCTATCTTCAGTGTCCTCTTGACCTGTCCCCATGATTCTATGAACACTTCTACTTTCTGGTACAAATTGCTATTTTAGGCCTATCTTGTCTTCCCTCTAAAAAAGGTTGATATCTTCTGGGGTAGACCATCCTGCTGCCATTTGACAGTCATTAAAGATATATTGTTGGATTTCTGAAAGACTGAGCTTTTTTGGAAGTGTCATTTGGAAAGCATTGAGAACTTTGAGTGAAGAATAGCAGTACTAACATAGGGCTCACACTTAGATGAAAAGTGTTTGAATATCACCTATCAACTCATTATTTTTTACGCCCATCCTAGTAAGGTAGATTCTTTTCTTATCCACATACAGCACATGAGGAAACTAGATACCCAGAAGCTAAGTAACTTGTCTAGGATCTCACAGCTAGTAAGGCCAGAGTGGTTATTCAGGCACAGGGTATCTGCTCTAGAGTCTCTGCTCTCCTGCCTTTCCAGAATCAGAACTGCAATGCAGTGTAATAACAAATTCATCTTTTACTTTTCATAATGTTCTAATTCCTCCATAGCTGTTGTCTTTTGTATTCTTTAGATAACACGAAATGTTACACCTTCTCTGGTTTATATTATCATTCTTGCTATCCTTCCATTCACATAAAAGAAACATTTCAATTCTGCCATCTTTCATGCCATGAAATTCAAAAAATTAAAAGGATCTTCAGCTGAAAACCTCTATCCATATGTCATAGAAACTGTAGCCCACCAGGCTCCTCTACCCATGGAATTCTCCAGGCAAGAACACTGGAGTGGGTAGCCATTCCCTTCTCCAGGGGATCCCACATAGGGATCAAACCCAGGTCTCTTGCATTGCAGGCAGATTCTTTACCATCTGAGTCACCAGGGAAGCTCCATAATAAAATCTACAGAGATAAGAAATTAATAAATGTCACCCAGTTGTAATCCTCCAAAAAATGCATGTATCATAAGGCTTTTTATAATACATAGAACATATTAAAACATAGAATATATTAAAACAGTTGGAATAGAATTTTGAAATGCCATATCCATATTAATAACTATGAACATCAGTGATCTTAATTAAAAAGTAGTAGTCTTGAGTAGTACTTGCCATTTAATGAAAGGCTTTCTTTCCCTTTTATGTTTAGTCAAATAATTTTTAGTGAAGATTCTTGTCAGCTGAAATAAATTTGTAACTGTGTTTCTTGTGTCTACAAAATACAAGAATATGTAGTCAATTCAATTAGACAACAGTTAATTAGAAGAAAATTCAAGATGTGTTTTAAAATATTTTCTAAACAAAGAAAACAAATGATAATTCCATTCCTTGTTTTTCAACTTACAGGTTGTGTTAAGAGACTATTTAGACAGGACCTTAAAGCCCTATGGTTCCTATCTTGGTTAAACCTGGTGACCACAGCAACAACTTTTTGAGCCCCACATCTAGAAAATACCTTTTGACAAAAATATGACCTGATACTGACTTATACATAAGAGAAACCACAATGTTTCTTCTCAGTCCCTACACCTGGAAGGAAACAGGTTGTTCCAGTCTTGTGGTCAGATGGTGTAATATGTTAGTTACTAAAAGGAAGGCCTTACTCTTATTTCTTGGAAACTACTGGTCAATTTTTTCTGTTGTTTAGGAAGCAGGTGAGTGTGTTATTTAGAACTTTTAATTCATGAACATTATGTAATGGGGAAAATTTTCAAAGAGTTACAACTGTGCAAATCATCATGCTGTTGAAAGGTCTAAGTACATTTTTAAATGTGAAGCTGAATCAGGTTGGAAGATGTGGCCTTGCAGTGTGGGGTCCAAGTTATTATGGAGACAACTGGTTCTCCATAACTGCATCGAGATTTGTTATACAGCTTAGCTTCTGGTTCCTTCCACTTGCCCCAGAAAATACTTAGGGCTTATAAGCTCAGACTTTATTTACATATAGTAGTTTGATTACATTTAATTTTAATAAAAGAGCCCCTTTGGATAATTTTAAGGATTTATTTTGGCATCAGGTAGCCTTCTCAATTTCCCTATAGACACTAATTCTCATGAAAATCTAACCAGAGGGGGAAGGGAAGAAGATCGTTTGTTATGTTTGCTTTGGTTCAATTTCAGTTATTTTAGATTCTGGGCTAATTTAACTCATTACGAGTTATTTATTTGTATAATTTTTTTTTATAACAAACGTGGTTCTGTGACTTGAAACTCTGTCTTGGGCTGTTCGTAGTTCATGGAGCATGGAGTACCTGGCAGCCTTGGGGGACATGCAGCGTAAGTTGTGGGAAAGGTACCCAAACAAGAGCAAGACTGTGCAATAACCCACCACCGTCATTCGCTGGGTCCTACTGTGATGGAGCAGAAACACAGATTCAAGTTTGCAATGAAAGACACTGTCCAAGTAAGATAAATACAGTGTTTGTACCCTCAATAATTTAACCTCTACGTCTTATCTAGGGAGTGTGTCATCAAGAATCAATGTCAAATGTACACACTGCTATATTTAAAGTGGATAACCAACACGGTCCTACTGCATAGCACAGGGAACTCTGCTCAGTGGTGTGGCAGCCTGGATGAGAATGGATGCATGCATATGTATGGCTGAGTCCCTTTGCTGTCCACCTGAAACTGTCACAACATTGTTGATCGGCTGGCTATACTCCAACACAAAATAAAAACTTAAAAATAAAGAATCAGTATCAATAAGATCATCGCTCAACCTATCAATGTGCAGGGTTTAACTTGATCATCTCTAAGTAGTAACAGAGCACATATGTTTTTCTTTAACCCAGTTGATGGCAAGTGGGCCACCTGGACCAGTTGGAGTGCCTGCTCTGTATCCTGTGGAGGCGGCGCCAGGCAGAGAACAAGGGACTGCTCTGATCCTGCTCCCCAGTATGGAGGCAACAAATGTGAAGGGAGTGATGTCCAGAGCGATTTTTGTAATAGTGACTCTTGTCCAAGTGAGTGTTGGAAATAGTGAGTCAACATTATACTTTCTTAAAGTTTCATTATGGCCGTTAAGTCCTTAAAATTACAACAGTCTGTTACTTGATTTGTCTACCACTGGTTTAGAATATCAAAATGTTGCGTGGTTGCTGTTGTGTCTATATAACACCACAGACCCCACTGATTTATATGGGCAGAGGTTACATCCTATTTCATGTCCTTTATAGGACCAGCTTCAGAGTGCAAGGACTAGGGCATCCTTCCACACTAACTGGTGATGCTTCCTTAATAGAAGCAAGCAGGTGCCTCTCTGCCTTAATTTAGTCACCCAAGCTAGAAGTGTGGACCCTAGCAGCATTTCAGTTCACTGTATCCTGAATGTTACAGCTTGACTCCTCAGAGACCTTTTCTCATTCCTATCCTCCAGCTCCTGGAAAACTCTTTTTGTTGTGGTTCAGTCGCTAAGCTGTGTCTGACTCTTTGCGACCTCTTGGACTGCAGCATGCCAGGCTCCTCTGTCCTCTGATGTCTCCTGGAGTTTGCTCATATTCATGTCCATTGAGTCAATGATGCTACCTAACCATCTTACTCTCTGCCTCCCCTTTCTCCTTTTTCCTTCACTCTTTTGCAGCATCAGGGTCTTTTCCAGGGAGTCAGCTCTTCGACCAAAGTATTGGAGCTTCAGCAGCAGTCCTTCTAGTGAATATTCAGGATTTCCTTTAGGATTGACTGGTTTGATCATGCAGTCCAAGGGACTCTCCTAAGTCTTCTCCAGCACCACAATTCAAAAGCATCAATGCTTTGGCACTCAGCCTTGGTTATGCAGGTTAAATGGAATTGTACAGTCACTGGAATGTATACCCAGTTTCCAGTCAAACCAACAGCCAAACCACCTGTCTTTGGAAGATGCCTATTTATAGATCTGGGTGTTTCTTTTCACTTCCTAGATAGAGTCTTTCTGTACTCTTTGGATGAATGTCATTGTTTACCACTTCTCCAATGGTTCTGTGTTGTAGCTCATGGTAACTGGAGTCCTTGGAGTGGCTGGGGAATATGCAGCCGGACATGTAATGGGGGGCAGATGCGGCGGTACCGCACATGTGATAACCCTCGTCCCTCCAATGGAGGAAGAGCTTGTGGGGGCCCAGACTCCCAGATCCAGAGATGCAACACGGACATGTGTCCTGGTGAGCTTCCCAACCCCTGGCAGTAGAACAAGTAAAGCCTTTCATTCAGTGCTCCTTGTAGCAGCCCCATCATTTCAGGTCTTGAAATGAAATTCATATAGGCAGAGTCACCCTGGGGGTAGATTTTATAACCCATTTGTTAATATTGACCGTCTCGTTCTTGTTCACAGTGGATGGAAGTTGGGGAAACTGGCATAGTTGGAGCTGGTGTTCCACCTCTTGTGGAGGAGGTGAAAAGACACGAAAACGGCTGTGCAACAATCCAATACCATCTAAAAGTGGTCGCCCCTGCCCAGGTGATGCTACTCAGGTATCCAGATGTAATATACAAGTATGTCCAGGTAAGCAACTACATTCGACTTTGGCAGGACCACATTTACTTTCTGTGAATTAAAAAAAAAAAAATTAAATGGTGTCACTCTGAGCCCTCAGATTACAAAATAGTGCCAACTCTGGGTGAAAGGGACTTCCCAGGTGACTCAGTGGTAAAGAATTCACCTGTCAAGCAGGAACATAGGTTTGATCTGTGGGTTGGGAAGATTCCCTGGAGAAGGAAATGGCAGCCCACTCCAGTATTCTTGCCTGGGAAATCCCATGGAGAGAGGAGCCTCATGGGCTACAGTCCATGGGGTTGCAAAGAGCTGGACACAACATAGAGACTAAACAATGACAACAACTGGATGGAAGAATTAGGAAAACGGCACTTTTTCCCCCTCATTGATGCAGCTCTGTGCCAAAGCTCATGCTGGATATTAGTCTCTACTTGCCTCCTTCTAGGCTCCTTTTATAAAAGGATATGGTCTTCTCCCAGCTGTAAATAGTAGTCCTGGGCTTGAGGACTAAAAAGGGCAAGGAAGAGTGGGCAAACCAGTCTGAGATTCCAGGCAGAAAAATGAGGGTGGGGCAGAAACTGAATAGTTAATAGAAATACACAATTGGAGGCTGTTCTTTCACAGACTGAAATATACAGAACATGAGTATAGACAGTAAAATAGGGAAAATTCAGTTTAAGGGAAAAGATTAGGGG
This sequence comes from Bos javanicus, assembly GCF_032452875.1. Classification (NCBI taxonomy): domain Eukaryota; kingdom Metazoa; phylum Chordata; class Mammalia; order Artiodactyla; family Bovidae; genus Bos; species Bos javanicus. The sequence continues at coordinate 67,921,808 of NC_083883.1, forward strand.
GGGGTTTCAACTACTATCATTCAAGTCATGCAATATGGCTAGATAATTGAGATACAACAATTCAGAAGGAACAGAGTTGGCATTCTAGAACTCATGGACCTCAGAGTTTACTGGAGTCCCAAGAAACTGTGGAAAATATTAAGGGTATTCATCTCAAAGAACCGGACCAAAAAGAACATTTTCACACTGTTGAAATATGGGCATACCATTGGACATTCCCAAGCTTTAAGGTTGCTTTGGGAATTAAATATCGCTGAAAATCAACAAGGCCCATTTGACAGAGGGACAGAAAGGAGTTACAAGAACAGATGTATAGGATGTAAGCAGGCTGAAAGAGCAAGCATCCCTCACTTAGTTGCTTAATGCGTCTCCTCAGCATGGTGCTGATCACCAACGATGTTGAGACTCTTAACATGTAGGGACAGTGACAGGTCTCATTTCAGTTGAGACATTTTGTAGCTCAGTCTCTCATGATACCAGGGTGACAGAAGAAGTCCAAATAGGCAAATAATTTGGATTACAGGATCCCAACTGGGTAGACAGAACAAGGAGACATCTATTGAACATTGGGATTCAAGTCTCTAATGAAACTAGAGAATCAAGGTCAAAATGGGAGGCCACTCGTTAGTGCTGACCTTGAGAACTAAGGAAATTAGTCCTAAGCACAGCGAGATGATAGTAGGATCACTAAGGAGCCAGCCAGGTCCTATACTATGTACTTTCTTGCGTCATCTTGCTGCATGGTTCCCATCACTCTGTAAACTCTCTACTCTTAGCTTCTCAGATGTGACAAGCCACCATCTCTCCTAAAAGGGCGATGTGTGCTGTGTCTTCTACCCAGAAAGCCTTTCTCTGCCTTCCTTGACTTGTATATATGCTCAGTCCTCATCTTAGCTAAGACCTAAGCAACTCATCTTCCCATCCCTAGTCTATTTTTACCTCTCTCTCAGACTTCCCTGAGTAAGATATCTTACACATTAGTGCATTTCACATCTATTTGTAGAATTCTAATTATTATCTCCCCTGTTTAGATATAAGTGCTATGAAAGCAAGCTTCATGTCTTTTTTTATCTTTCTTACCATTGTATCTTCAATACTTGACTAACAGATGAATATAATCAAGAACATGAAGGGTGAATCAATGCGAAAAAACTGTTTCTCTCACTATTAAAATAATGCAAAATAAAATGATGAAACACTTACTGACTTTTCTCAGATTGAATACAACTGTATTTCTCCCCAGTATATAATTTGTTGTTTAGTTGCTAAGTCATGCCCGACTCTTTCGCAACCCTATGGACCGTAGCCTGCCAGGCGCCTCCGTCTGTGGGATTCTCCAGGCAAGAATACTGGAGTGGGTTGCCATGTCCTTCTTCAGGGGATCTTCCCAACCTGGGATCAAACCCACATCTCCTGCATTGGCAGGCAGATTCTTTACCACTGAGCCATCAGGGAAGCCCCAGTGTATAATACATGACAACAATATCTGAAACACCTCATGATTGCTTCCAACTATATTCAAGTGTGTGACCATCACAAGGCTCCGGAGCGGTTTTGTTGCTGATACCTCCTTCCTTCTGTGCTCTCATGAAGGAGGCAATGGATAAAAGAATATGGGTTTTCTGAACCATTTTTCTAGATCTCACATTTACACATCAATAGATGGTAACTTGTTTTTCTCTTTCAGACACACAGGGAGCTCAGCTCGGTGCTCTGTGCTGACTTAGAAAGGTGGAGTGGGAGGGAGGCTCAAGACAGAGGAGCTATATGTATACATATAAATGATTCCCTTTGTTGTACAGCAGAAACCAACACATTGTAAAGCAACTGTACCCCAATAAATAAATTAAAAAATAAAGAATATGAGTTTTGTTCTGCTGCTTCCTAATTAAGTAATCATGGGACAATCACTTGAATGCTCTGAACTTTATTTTCCTAGTCTGCAAACTCTGGCTATTTATTTAAACTGTGGCTATTTAAACTTACCTTATAGAATTTTTCTAGAATGAGTTAAAATATATTATGTGCTTCCTATAGTACATGACATGCTCAATAAACCCTCATTATTATCAACATTTCATCACCATCACCAAACATGTACTTTATTTTGGCTTTGGGACTGGGCACTGAGTGTATTCTTTGGATTGTGAAATAATACTATGATGTACATAGATTGGAAGGATCCTAGATTTATGCAGGATGATGAGTGTTACATGGGAGTAGAATGTTTTGAAAGCTTATTTATTTCACTCTGAAATTCAGATGTCATATGATATTTTAAATGTTTGGGAGAAGATTTGGAGCATCTTTGAATACTGGCTTTCTTTTCTCCGATGTAATGTTGATGAAATTGTTTCCTTTCCAAGAATGTTTTTTTCTTCCCGCAATAGGTGGGCCCCAGCGAGCCAGAGGAAGTGTTATTGGAAGCATTAATGATGTTGAATTTGGAATTGCTTTCCTTAACGCCACGGTCACAGATAGCCCAAACTCTGATACTAGAATAATACATGCCAAAATTACCAATGTACCTCGCAGTCTCGGTAGGTCTCTTTGCTGATAAAAGTTGTCAATAAGCCTCTTTTTAAAAACATACATTCTTCTTCTTCATCTATTATTTCCACTTAAAATTTCTAGGGATGCTACTACTAAATGAGCAGTGTAATAGTCCTTAGTTTTATCCCAATGGTAAACTCTTTTTAAAAACTGATATTTTAGATGCTGATATTTTTGGTGTTATCCAAGTATATTTAGAATTCATCCCTTTGAATAACTTGCTGTGAGTAATGGCTCACAACAACGGGCTGTAAATATTTTGCTTTGACATCTTATTTACCCCTTTTTTCTCTAGGTCCAGCAATGAGAAAGATAGTTTCTATTCTAAATCCCATTTATTGGACAACAGCAAAAGAAATAGGAGAAGCAGTCAATGGCTTTACCCTCACCAATGCAGTTTTCAAGAGAGAAACCCAAGTGGAATTTGCAACTGGTTCGTATCAACTGAACTTAATATCCTATTGCTATTTAAAAATATGATCGCTGTAAAAGTTGGAAGTTTAGAAAAATACATTATATGTTCCCACAGAGGATAATTTCAAAGTTTTGTTGCCGTCTTATCATAAATGACATAAAAGCAAGTTTATATTTTCCTATAAACTTTTACTGACATGGCTCTATAAGAGGCCATATGTTTTCAGATACTATAGTGATTTTTATAACCTAAAAGTTTTTTTCCCTTCATCTTTCCTGTATCTGTTCTCTTTAATTCCTTAGAGAGGGTTTTGAAGGCCAAGCAGAGCAGGAAGCTGAGTCATAGCTATGAATTAAAGGTTTTTGTCTTTGAACCAGAGATTCAGTTATGATATCTGATAGGGATTCTTTAATCAAAAAATTGGAAATATAAACAAGCAAATCTAAAGACTTTTCACTTTATCCTTAGCCTTAATGCATATGGATTAGCAATTCATGGTCTTTTCCAAGTGCAGACGACTTTTTAAAGACCTTCATATGAAGTATCTTTGAAGGTGGTCCGCCTTTGCAGCAGTGATCTTTAAGGTAGCGGGGCTGACGTAAACCATAGCTTTAATCAGCCCACAAGACGTGTGGGTCTTTGTATGGCAATCCACTTCCTAAGATGCCCCTTTGCTGTTTCTAAAAGCACCAGAAAGAACAAAACACTGGAGCCAGACTTGTGGCTCTTGTGGCTCAGACTTGTGACCAGTCTTCCTGGTCGTGCTGTCTGTCCCCTTCTCACAGGCAATCCGTCCATTTCTGTAGAACTGCCTTGCTATTGCTTGTCAGTTGACAGTGTGGATTCCTTCACCTAATTATAGGTGTAATCAGGTGAAATTTTTGTAAAAAATGTAAAGGAATTTTAAAATCAATTTAATTAAGTTTAATTTGGGGGCTAAGTGCTATTTTCTCTTATGATTTGTGTTTAATCAAGTTTGAAGTACAATAACATAGCTGAACTGGTATAAAAATAAGTCTGTAATGTGCTTACACAAACCATATTTTATAAACACACACACATATATGCATGTGTGCATGCTCAGTTGTATCTGGCTCTTTGTGACCCCATGGACTGTAGCCTGCCAGGCTCCTCCGTCCATGGAGTTTTCCAGGCAAGAATACTGGAGTGGGTTGTCATTTCCTTCTCCAGGGTATCTTCCTGACCCAGGGATCGAACCTGCACCTCCTGCATTGGCAGGTGGATTTTTTACTACTGGGAAGTGTATCTGTATATATACATACACACACACGTATATATAATACATTTGCTGTTGAAATGAATAAATTTTAATTCCTAGGAGAAATCTTGCGGATGACTCACGTTGCCCGGGGCTTGGATTCTGATGGTGCTCTGCTGGTAGATATCATCGTGAGTGGCTATGTCCTGCAGCTACAGTCACCTGCCGAAGTCACCGTAAAGGTAAAACGTTAGGGTAACTTGCCTTCACTGTTTATTGGAGAAATGGTAAGAGTCAGAGTCAAAGATCATTAAAGAAGCACAGAAAACTTGTATAGTTTCCCCTTGTTCACTTTGGAGAGTAAATCTCTAAACCACTAAGGGTAGAAATGGCTATGTGGTCTTTGTCTAAAAATTTTTAAGGAGGAGTTCTTTATAAGCTTTTAGTAGTTTTATGACGATGCTTATCAGGACTAAGATCAGAGCTATGTTGATTTAAGCCATTTAACTTTCTGTAGACAAAGAGAATAGTAAGTCTTACATAAAAGATTTTATAGACCATCCACAAAAGTATTCCAGAAATTAAAGAATGATAGCAATCGCCTTTTCACATTTTTACTTTACTCTTAACCGACAACTCTGAGTCCCTTATTAAACTCTCATTTATGACACTAAAATTATGAAACTAAGGTCGTTACAATGGTAGGTAGGTTCAAACTTTAAGTTTGAACACTGCTATACAATTACAATTTTTATTTAGACCTGTATATTTTTAGACCCTAAGCCATTTTTATTTTTATCTCATTCTACATATCATAGTACCCTCAAAAAGAAAAAAAAAAAAAAACAGGAGCCACGCTGATCCTCAAATCCGTATTGTCCTCCTTAGGATTACACCGAGGACTATGTTCAGACAGGCCCTGGGCAGCTGTATGCCTACTCAACCCGGCTGTTCACCATTGACGGCGTCAGCGTGCCTTATACGTGGACCCACACCGTCCTCTACGACGAGGCACAGGGAAGAATGCCTTTCTTGGTAGAAACACTTCATGCATCCTCTGTGGAATCTGACTACAACCAGTTAGAAGAGACACTGGGTTTTAAAATCCACGCTTCAATTTCCAAAGGTAATTTGGTTAAGGGAAAGTCCAGCTCTTCATGCTACGTAGTCCTTTCTAAATGGGTAAAAGAATTGCACGGATGCCATTCAAAATAAGGATGTCAAGGTATAGACTGAATGTAACATGTTTTTCATGTGTATTGTCTGTGTTTTATAAATAAAGTCCTATGGTAAGTCCAATCCAATTAGCATTCTAGTACATTTGGTTTGCTAATATGCATCTTCATATATTAATAGCATGTTGAAGTTGTTACTGTTCTAGCCTATATACACAGAGCAATTTAAAAAGATATCTTCAGTCAATGATTTTTCTTTGGGTAATAAACTCCATTTGTTCTTGTTTTGAATCTTATAAGATTTTTTTAAATTCCTGAAACAGGATGTAAAGGTGTATCTTAACCTAGTCCAAAAAAAAAAAAAATGTTTCTGTATTTTAAAAGAAAAACTGGGGAGTAATCAGCAGAATTCCAGCTGGCATTTATTGTTCTTGGAAATTATAGCTTTTGAACTGCTTCCTCTTGATCTTAGTAGCCCCCCTATGCTGGTGGGTTTTGATGTATCTATATTCTGAGATATCCTTTTTCATTTTTGTTTTATATTTTGGAGTATAATTGCTTTACCTTGTTGTGTTGATGTCTGCTGTACAACAGTGTGAATCAGCCTAAGTATACATATGTCCCCTCCCTGTTGAACCTCCCACCCCTCTAGCTTGTCATGGAGCACTGGGCTGAGCTCCCTGTGTTATACGGCAACTTCCCATTAGCTATCTATTCTACGTATGGTAATGGATATGTTTCAGTGCTACTCTCTCTGTTTGTCCCACCCTCACCTTCCCCCAGCTGCCTCTCTATTCCTGCCCTGCATATAGGTTCATAAGTACCATTTTTCAGTGGTAAGAGGCACCATGACAATTAGCATTCCATATCCCATGGGGTTTGACGCTTGGAGATGATACTTGCATGAGGTTATGTTATAGACACTAACTGTTTGGATGATTTTAATATTGAACTTTAGGCTCCCATGAGTATATTTAAAATGATTCGGAGTAGTCTGGGGAGTGTGTGTTTTGCTTTGTGCTGGCTTTCCTAAAATAAATCCAAGTAGATTTAGCCAGCATCATTTTGCTTATCATCTTTAGCACATACACTAAAAATTCATTTTCACTCTTTACCCTTGCTCTCATCAGCTGTGCATGTAACTGTTTTCTTCTTCAGCATCAGAACTGCTTCATCAAATTTGAGGTCATAGTAATGTAAGAATATATTCACATTTTTTGAACTAATCTCAGATTCATGAAGCCTCATAGCCCCACACCTTCTCCACCCACGTCCGTCACCACCACCTTATTTTACTATTGTCATGCATGTTACTTTAACTTGGACACGAGAAAAGAGCCACTGGAACAAAGAGTTATATTTTCTTTTCCCCAGTAATACCTACTTTTCAAATTTAATCTCCACTTCTACTTTTTCCAGTACTCCGTAAAATTTTTTAAAAAAAATCTTTAGCACAAGATTTTGGTTAAAATGAATTTATATTATCTGGGACTAGAGGAATTAAAATGATTTTTGAAAAGTCATGTACTTTCTACCCAATCGTGTTAAGTCCTCTAAACTTGAAACTGCTTGATGGTCTTTATGGTTTCTGTCCATTGAGGGATTTGAGTCCCACGGTAGAAGGAAACACTATGAGACGTTTAAAATCTCTTACTATTCTTGCATACTATGATTCTGTGAATCACAGCTGATGCCGTTGCCCATTGGTTGTTAACTGTTCCTGTTTGTTTTAATAATTGTGCACCTGCCGTTTCTTTTTAAATGACCACCAGGGGGCAGGCCTGCATTCTGAGTTGCTTCACCAGCATGTTCTTTCTCTTTGTTGGGTCTAAACTAGAACTATGGTTACAATGCAGTTAGACTTGTACAGACCTTGATTTCTAGACACAGAGATTTTGGTTTACCTAGTCTAAGGTAGGACCTTGGAGTCTGTATATTTAACACAGCCTCTGAATGATTCTGTTGTATCTAGTCTTTACTATATGATCCAAACCTAGGTTGCCCACATCATAGTGACTGTAAGGAACATTCATACTGGTTGAAAACACAGATTTCCCAGGCTTCTTCCTTTGCCATTCTGACTAGGGTAGAACCAAGGGATCTATATTTTTAATAACCTCTCCAACAGATTATAGTATCAGTAAAGTTTGGCAGTTATAAAGATCCTAACTTAATTGTTTGAAGCATATTCTGAGTATACTAATATGATAGTATACTGATAGAAGTGACTGCAAGGAAGAGCATCAAAATCTTGGCAGTAGTTTGTCTCAAGTGAAAGGGCACAGAGAATTTTATACTTATCAATGTTTTTACAATTATATATTACCATAACACACAAACAAACATTTTGTATTACCTTCCTACTATGTCAAAAAAGAAAATCACGATATAATTCAAAGTCAGGTTCTTTAACTACAAGAGAAAGAATAAAAGGAAAATATGTATTTTGTGTTCTTTGATATGAAAATCTTTGGACATTATAGATAGAAGTATTTATATGGCTGAACCAATATTTAGAACCCAGAAATGGCAACCCACTCCAGTGTTCTTGCCTGGAGAATCCCAGGACGGGGGAGCCCGGTGGGCTGCCGTCTATGGGGTCGCACAGAGTCGGATGCGACTTAGCAGCAGCATGATGTTTAAAAACGAAAACAAAAAAAAGCAACAGTTATTCTTGGTAACATTCTGACTAAAACAATGTACAATGAACCATCCATTTACATGACAGTTGCATTCCTGGAAAGTTTATTGTATATTTTAATCACACACAAAAATGTTTAATAACTGGAAGATGAGTTCTAGCCATAGATAATTACAAACAGCTTTCTGGATTCCACAAAACTCTTTTGGGGAAAGGGACACATCTTCATCTTGCATCCGTATCCCACGCATTGCAATATTTAAAACCTGCCCTGGGGTCCACCCCACTCACGAAACAGGCTTCATATTAAATCTTGTCATCATCAAGACAACCAAAGTCTCTCCCAGGAAACTTCCCAGATGCTGCCTTATGGAAGCTATCTCCCTGTTTAGAACCAAAAATCCAAAGCTTCTATCAGATAATAACATATTTATGTGACACATTTTTCCACAACTGTGGCCCCAACACAGTGCTGTACATAACATACTGGCTACATTAAGGCATATGTAAATAAGTGAATAAAAATGAAGCATGAATTATAACCACCTGAACTGTATTCCTTTTAAACCTTTATGTTGGGGTATAGTTGCTTTAGTGTCAGTTTCTGCTGCAGAGTGAAGTGCATCAGCTGCACGTATACAGCTACCCCTCCCACACCTCAGGTCATCACAGAGCTCGGAGCTGAGCTCCTTGCATTATACCGTGGGCTCCCCCCATCTGTTTTACACATGGCAGCACACACATGTCAGTGCCAGCTCCCAGTTCATCCCACCTGCCTCTCCCCTTGGCGTGCCCACACATCCATTCCCTACATCTGTGCCTCTATTCCTGCCCTGCAAATAGGTTCATCTGTTCCACTTTTCTAGATTCCATATACATGTATTAATATCAACATTTTTTTATTTCACTGTGTGTGACAGACAATTCTCTAAAGAAGACATACAGATGACCAAGAGACACATGAAAAGATGGCCAAAATTACTAATTATTAGAGAAATACAGATCAAACCTACAATGAAGTATTACCATATCTCACATAGGTCAGAATCGCCATCATCAGAAAATCTATAAATAAAAAAATGGTGGAAAGGATGTGGAGAACTCTCTTGCACTATTTGTGGGAATGTAGATTGATACAGTCACTATGGAGAACAGTATGAAGGTTCCTTAAAAACTAAAAATAGAACTACCATATGACCCAGCATTCCACTACTGAGCATTTGCCCTGAGAAAACCATAATTCAAAAAGACATCTGCACCCAGTAATAATCATAGCACTATTTACAATAGCCAGGACATTGGAAGCAACCTAAATGTCCATTCACAGATGAATAAAGAAGATGTAGTGCATATACATAATGGAATATTACTCTGCCATAAAAAGAAATGAGATTGGGTCATCTGAATTGTATTCTTGAGTTCAGTGGCTGAAAATCACACGGGCTTGCATCTAAATCCTTGTTCCAGATTATCTTTATAATTTTATTACCTTTGACTTTAGGTTACTTACATGACCTCAGTCTCAAATTCTTCATCTGGAAATTGGTTATGACGGGAGTCGGGGAATTCTGAGATTTAAATATAGCACACGAAGCTCACAGCACTGTATGGCAGTCAACAATCACTTAGCAAGCATTTCTCCCCCATCCATCTTGCCCCCATTCCCTTGAAGGTACAGGAAGGCTTGAATACTCTCAGGGTCATTTTTACACTTGGACAGGAAATGGATCATGAACCTCTGCTTTCTCTTCAAGGTTTTAAGCAGTTTGATTGCCTAGAAATAGCAAGTATGGCTTTAGCTTTCTAGTCAAGGAATTGTATTCACTGGAGTAGTATTTCTTCCACCCTCCACAAATATGTATGAGAGTTTTGAACAGTGTCATGGTCTCAGCAGGGCTTAAATAATTTTGCAATCAGAGACTCTCCAAAGTAGAATGAATATGAAAAATAAATACCCAGACTCACTCTATGAAGAACACCTAAAGCAATAAAAGTAAACCATCTTGTGTATTTGGAATTGAAGGAAAATCTAAGATAATTTCTAAGAGATTGAATATAAACTCAGTGTATTATATGACTGACATAAAATTCCCCTTAAGAGAAATCTATTATGTCAATGATCATCTTTTAAGGTGTGTGTGTGTGTTTATATTACTTTGGTAACTTGAAAATGAGTTTAAGTTTTTGCATCTCATTAATGTTTATATTTGGAAAATAACTTACATCAAAATAGAGTTATTTCCTAAGAAAAGAGATTCCCTAAGCTACCTATTCTTGTTTATATGTTTTCTTCTAACACTAATCTGACATCTATTCCATAATGATATGCCTGTTTCTTCTTGCTTTGACTACATGGAAAGAATACTTGGTCACATACAGAGGAACTTTGAACCAGATGCTTCTCTGTGCAAATGGAAATTGACAAAAGGAGAGGTTTTCTTCATTGAAGTTTGTTTTTCACTGGCATAAATTATTTTAAGGGTTTTCAAAATACCATTCCAATTTCTAGAACAGAGAAAGTAAATGGCTGGAAGAATAGGATTTTGCCTGTGGTTATGCCTGGCAGTCACATTGATTTGTATCCTTTTTTGTTATCAAAGAATAATTAATTTTCTTTTGATTCATGTAAACTACTTAGGCAGAAAATCTGCTTCCATTGGCTGCTTGCCAACAATCTCTGTACTATGATTCATTTAGTTCTTGCTTGAGAAACAGGAACATTTTTCCATTCTGCTTGTTTTCACCTATTGCATTTGCTGTGTCATGTGCTCTACTTTGGCACATCTTCCCAGGGAAGATGGTTCTGGAAAGAAATAAGGTGCCAAAGTTCTAACAAGTCAGTTAATATTGCTTTTGTCTCTATGGTAGGAGAACGCAGTAATCAGTGTCCCCCTGGGTTTGCCTTAGACTCGGTTGGACCCTTTTGTGCTGGTAAGTACGACAATAAATGATGCATTTTTGTTTTTCATAATCTGTTCATGCTATCATTAACGGACAGTTACTGCCATTTTGATAGATATTTATTAATCACAATAGTCCTCTAACTGTCTCTTTTTACAGGTGAGGAAATTGAGATGTGAAGAAGTTGAGTGCCTAAGTTCACTCAGCTATCAGATGGCAGAGCTAGATTTGAATTTGAGATAGATGCAAAGCCCATGCTGTTTCAGTTAGTTCCACAATCAAGTGTGCCAGGAATCATGATCAAGTCCAGGGATAGACTGAACACAGGAACCAAACACTGGACTGTGTTTGGCCACCTGATTGCACAAATGTGAAACAGCAGTAATTCAAGTCTAAGTCACCTAACCCTAGAATTGCCCAGCTGTAGCAGAGGGCTGGATTGTGGGTGGAGGACTGATGACTAAACCTGCCCTGTGCCATCCATGTGCCAGTGCAGGAGAGTCACAGATAAGTAAACAGCTAAATAAATGGCTAGAGGAGCCCAAACTGGCATACACAGTGCTTTTCTTTTGGCTGGTGTGCAATGAAACATCATACAGTGATAAAAAGGTCATCTTTAGAAACTGTACTGCCCAGGTTCAAATCCCAGCTCTGCCAATAATGACCTAGGTGACCTTCAGCAATTTAGTTAACCTCTTTGTTCCTCAGTTTTAGCATGCAAATGAGAATAGGAATAAAAATACTTATCTCCTAGAATGTTGAGATGAGTTAACTTAGGTATAATAAAAAGCATTTCCATCACAGTAAATGGTCATTATGTCTTAGCTTTCATCATTGTTGTTTTAAAATTAATGCCACCACTGTCAGAGATAATGTGAGGACCCAAAAGTAATTTCATTTTGTGTTTCTATTCTGTGGCATATGGAGCATTTTCTGTTACACTGGATCCGTTCATTGGCCTCTACAGGCAACTCTTTCCACCCACTTTAATAGCTCCTTGAAAGTAGGGCTTCTCCATACTAATTGGGTCTTGTTTCTTCTTCCAGATGAAGATGAATGTGCCGCAGGGAATCCCTGCTCTCATTCCTGTCACAATGCCATGGGAACCTATTATTGCTCCTGCCCTAAAGGCCTCACCATAGCTGCCAATGGAAGAACTTGTCAAGGTAGTTACATGGCTAAATCTAATCAACACATTTAAGCAATGGGCATGGCAATCTCTGACCTAGGGAAAGCATGGAAGACCAAGGCTCTTCTTTACTACTCTTTCTGAGTCTGCCTTCATTAAGTTGAAAAAGTAAGGCAGAGAGAAGACTGCTCACACACTGCCTTCATATGGGGCACTCTCTGGGTAGGGATGCCTCTAATGATTCACTCAATCCCCACAACACAATGATGAGAGGCAGGCAGGCCTATTACCATGTACATTTTACAGGGATAACACCAAGGAAAAATAAGGTTATAAAGAATTTAAGTGAACTGCACAATCCCAGGAGGACTTTAGGAACATTAAAAAAAAAAATCACACATTTCTATCAGATTCTAGGTATGCTTCTAAGTTAGAAATTGTATAGGAGCCTAATTTGTAAATAAAAAATGAAAAGAAGAAAGGATTTCTCCCTCTATGCCCAAGGAGGCCTCCGTCTAAATACAAAAGAGAGAGGGAATAAGGACATAAGAGGGCATAGGAATAACTTCTATGGGAATGTCCAGTATGGATTGAGCGCTTTGTATACATTATTCCCTTTAAGTTTTAAAGCAGTACTGAGAGACAGATATTATCCTCATTTTACAAATGAGAACTCAGATGTTAGAAAGAAGTACCTTTTTTCAGTCACCTAATTTATAAGTGGTCTGATGGATGGCTTGGTCTTTGAAGATACACACTGTCCTGCTATGAGCTTGTCAGCTCTTTAACCCATCTGAAGGGGCCTACCCCCAAATTCAACATTCTTGCTCTTGTGTATTTCAAATGTCACTCATTGCTTTCCTTATTCTTATTTCACAGCAGGTTCTTAAGTTGGGTTTTTTCCCCACTCTCCTTAGTTAAATGAATCACTTTGTTGCAGATATTGATGAGTGTGCTTTGGGTGGCTACACCTGCCATGCTGGTCAGGACTGTGATAATACCATCGGATCCTATCGCTGTGTAGTCCACTGTGGAATTGGCTTTCGAAGAACCAGTGATGGCCTGAGTTGTCAAGGTACATAAATGGAAGCCCTTGCTTTATCTTCATTATACTAAGAGTTAAAAACCCTGCCTATTGGACCAGTTAGGTTGAACTCCATTTAATAGATTGAGCTTCATAGTAAAATATTTAAATGTAATATTCTATGGCTATTTTAAGTATTTGTAACACAGTGATTTTGAATAAAACTTGCCTATAATACTTGAGAGTGGAGATCATACAGCATGATCTTAATAGAATCTGTTTCATACTTTAGATTCAACACATGTACAAAAAAGCCTTCTTAGAGCTCCCCTCACCTGAGTAAAAGCAGAAACTTCTGAGAAATGACGATGACTATCAATTACCTCTTCAGGGTAGAGTCTAGTCCCAGGAGAGAGACATAGAGTAACCCTACCATAAATCTCTCCTGCAGGGTATTTTAAGATCCTGAAGAAGATGCAAAAATCACTCACCCTGATACAGACAAACATTATCATACAGTCTCTTTTATCTCATTGTTTTCTAAAGAACCCTCTCTGTTCTTCTCATAGAAGCCAATTATCCCCTCTTCGTTTCTGCTGTTAAGTCTGGTTTATAAGCCTTTAACTTTCACCATGAAACATGTTACTTTTTTGGTTGGCACCTATGTGCATAGAAATAAACCTTTTCTCTTATTAAAAAAAAAAAACCCTCCATTTCATAAGACTACTATTTATTGCACAACTTTTGATATAAAACTTATTTTCTAGAGGAATTTTAGATTCACAGCAAATTTGAGTAGAACAGAAAGAGATTTTCCAAATTCTCTCTGCCCCAACTCCTTCACAGCCTCCCCTACTATCAAATTCCTTCTAGAGTGGTACATTTTTTACCAAGGATAAACCTACATTGACACATCATTACAACCAGAGTCCATTGTTTACATTAGAATTTACTCTTGATGTTCTATATTCCAATCCTCCATTATAGTATCATGCAGGATCGTTTCCCTACCCAAAAAATCTATGCTTCACCTAGTCATCCTTCCCTCCCCCAACCTCTGGGAACACTGATGTTTTTATTGTCTCTCTAGCTTTACCTTTTCCATAATGTCATATAGTTGGAATTATGCAGCATTTAGCCTTTTCAGATTAGCTTCTTTCACTCAGTAATATACACGTACGTTTCCTCCATGTCTTTTCATTGGTTGATAGCGCCTTTCTTTTTAGTGCTGAAAAATAATCCATTGGATGACTACCACAATTTATTTATCCATTCACCTACCAAAGGGCATCTTGGCACTTCCAAGTTTTAGCAATTATGAATAAAGCTGCTGTCAGGATTTTCCAAAGAAAGACACAGTGGATACAAAACTAAATTCTTATCAGTAGTAAAAAGAATGAATGAGTTATGGCATATCTACACCATAAACCACTGTGTTGTCATTATAAAGAATGGAATGAAGCTCTGCTGTTTGGCTTAGAGGAATTTCCATGAGACATCCTTTAGTGAGAACACTAAGATGTAGGAAAGCATATGTAACTTGTGTAGAAAAGATTATATGACTGGAAAACAAACAGTAACAAAAGAAAAAAGGAAGTGTATTTATATATTTAGGGAAGCTATGGGTGTACATAAAAGAAATATGTTATTACCATTTCCATATTAACTATAGATGTTATTTATATTAGATTGTTAATGTAGGTTGGCTTTGGTGGACAAGAAAGGTAAAAAGGATAAGAGAGGCCAAGCAAAAGAAGAAAAACTGCACGGAGAAAATCTTCTAAAGGTATATGATCACAGAGCGGGGAGCAGACAAAATGGGAGAGCAGAAGGACTTGAACTCACCTCCTCTCGTGAAATCACCAAACTTACAACTAACTGCCGAATGAAAAAGACTGACACCTACCAAAAAAGATATTCTGTACATCCATAGACGAAGAAGAAGCCACAATGAGATGATAGAAGGGGCACGTTTGTGATGTAATCAAATTTCATTCCTACCTGGTGGACAACCCACAAAGTGAAAAATATTTATATCACAGAGGTTCTCCCTTGGGGAGTGAGAGTTCTGAGCTCCACATGTCAGGCTCCCTAGCCTGAGTCTGACACTGGATGGAGAAGCCCCCAGAGCATTTGACTTTGAAGGCCAGGAGCTCCACAGGACTGGGAGAAACAGAAATCCCACTCTTGGTGGGCACACACAAGGTTTTACATGCCCTGGAACATAATAACGCAGTGACTACATAAGAGCCTGAGCCATACCTACCTGTGGGTCTCAGAGGGTCTTTTGGAGGGGAGGGGTCAGCTCAGGCCCACTATGTGGGCAAGGACACTAGAGGCAGAGGCTCCGGGGAATATTCATTGGCATGAGCTTGCTCAGAGGTCTCAATAGCAAGACCTGGGCCCACTCAACAGACTGAAGGCTCCTGTGCTTGGACACGTCAGGCCAAACAACCAACAGGGTGAAAATACATACAGACTGCCTAAAGCCTGAGCTCACAGCTATGTTTAAACATACCCCTGACATGGCCCTGCCTACCAGAGAGACAAGACCCAGCTGCACCAGTGGGCAGGCACCAATCCCTCCCACTGGGAAGCCTGTACATGCCTCTGGGCCATTATCATGCAGAGGCAGATACCAGAAGCAAGCATAATTACACACCTGCAGCCTGAGAAAAGGAGGCCACAAACACAGAAAGTTAGACAAAATGAGTCAGCAGAGAAGTATGTTCCAATAGAAGGAACAAGATAAAAGCCCAGAAGAACAACGAAGTGGGGTGGAGTAAGGCAATCAGACTGAAAAAGAATTCAGATATGACAGTAAAAGTGATTCAAGATCTCAGAAAGACAACGGAGGCACAGACGGAAAAGATACCTGAAATGTGTCACAAAGACCTAGAAAACTAAAAAAAAATACAGAGTTGAGCAATACAATAAGTGAAATGAAAAATACACTAGAAGAGTAAAAAAATACACTTGACAGAATCAGTACCGGAATAAATGAGGCAGAAGAGCAAGTTAAGTGAACTGGAAGAGAGATTGGTATTGGTGGAAATCACTGCTACAGAACAGAATAAGGAAAAAAGAATGAAAAGAAATGAGAACAGTTTAAGAGACCTCTCAGACATTAAAGCACCAAGATTCACATTAAAGGGGTCCCAGAAGGAGAAGAGAAAGGTCCTGAGAAAATATTTGAAGAAATACAAAAGCTTCCCTAACATGGGAAAGTAGACATTCAAATCCTAGAAGCACAGAGTCCCATATAGGATAAACCCAAGGAGGAAGACGCCAAGACACATATTTATCAAACTGACAAAAATTAAAGACCAAAGAGAAAATATTAAAAGCAACAAAGGGAAAGCAGCAAGTAACATACAAGGGAATCCCCATATGGTTATCATCTGACTTTTCAGCAGAAACTCTGCAGCTTGAAAGGACTGGCATGATATATTTAAAGTGATGAAAGGGAAAAACCTATAAACAAGAATACTTTACCCAGCAAGGCTCTCATTCAGATTCAACAGAGAAATCAAAGGTTTTATAGACCAGCAAAAGCTAAGAGAATTTAGCACCACCAAACCAGCTTTACAACAAATGCTGAAGAAACTTCTCTAGGTGGAAAAGACCACAACTAAAAAAAAAGAAAATTATAAATGGAAAAGTTCATCAGTAAAGTCCAACAAACTGTAAAGATAGAAAATAATTTACAAACAAAAATTGTATCAAACCAGCAATCATGCTGCTGCTGCTAAGTCGCTTCAGTCGTGTCCGACTCTGTGCGACCCCATAGACGGTAACCCACCAGGCTCCTCCATCCCTGGGATTCTCCAGGCAAGTACACTGGAGTGAGTTGCCATTTGCAATCATGAGGAGAGTACAAATGCAGGATATTGGAAATGCATTTGAAATTAAGACGCCAGCAACTTAAAACAATCTTGTATGTTTATAGACTGCTATATAAAAACCTCATGGTATTAATAGCTGCAAACCAAAAATCTATGATAGATATACACACAAAAAAGAAAGATCAATCCAAGCACAACACCAAAGATAGTTACAAAATCACAATAGAAGAGAACAAAAGAGGAAGGGACCTACAAAAGCAAGTCCTAAAGAATTAACAAAATGGCAATAAGAACATACATACTAATAAATACTTTCATCTATATTGTCTAAGAGACCCACTTCATATCTAGAGACTATACAAAGTGAGGGAATGGAAATAGGTATTCCATGCAAATGGAAATTAAAAGAAAGCTAGAATAGTGACAGTCGTATCAGACAAAATAGACTTTCAAATAAAGACTGTCACAAAAGACAAAGAAGAATACTACATGATCCAGGGATCAATCCAAAAAGAGATAATAGTTGCAAATATACATGTACCCAACGTAGGAGCACCTCAATATATAAGACAAATGCTAACAGACATCAACAGTAACACAAGAATTGTGGGGGACTTTAATGCCCCACTTACCTCAATGAATGGATCAGAGAAAAAAGTCAATAAGGAAATATAGGCCTTAAAGGACACATTAGACCTGATGGCCTTAATTCGTATTTACAGAGCATGTCATCCAAAGGTAGCAGAATATACATTCTTCTCAAGTGCACATGGAACATTTTCCATGATCGATCACATACTGAGCCACAAAGAAAACCTTGATATATTAAATTGAAATTTCTTTTGCAACCACAGCACTATGAAATTAGACATCAACTATTAAAAAAAAAAAAAACTGCCCAAAACACAAATACATGGAGACTAAATGACCAAAAAAAAAAAAAAAATTGGATCATTGAAGAAATCAAAGAGGAAATCAAAAAAGACTCAGAAAAATGAAAACACAATGATCCAAAAACGTTGGGATGCAGCAAAAGCAGTTTAGGAGAGACGTTTATAGCAATACAATCTTACTTCAGGAAACAAGAAAAATTTCAAATAAACAATCTACCTTACACCTAGAGCAACTAGAGAAAGAAGAACAAACAAAACCCAAAGTTAGTAGAAGGGAATAAATCATAAAGATCAGAGCAAAAATAAATGAAATACAGACCAAAACAAAAATAGAAAAGATGAGTTAAACTAAAAGATGGTTCTTTGAAAAAATAAAATTGATAAAGCTTTGGCCAGACTCATCAATAAAAGGGAGAGGACTCAAATCAATAAAATTAGAAATAAAAAAGGAGAAATTACAAATGACACCACAGAAATATGGAGGATTGTAAGAGAATACTACAAACAACTATATGCCAATAAAATGGACAACCTAGAAGAAATGAACAAATTCTTAGAAAGGTACAGTCTCCCAAAACTGAATCAGGAATAAATAGAACAGACCATAGCTCAGTTGGTAAAGAATATGCAGGCAATGCAGGAGACTCCATTCAATTCCTGGGTCAGGAAAATCCACTGGAGAAGGGATAGGCTACCCACTCCAGTATTCTTGGGCTTCCCTTGCAGCTCAGCTGGTAAAGAATCTGCCTGCAATGCAGGAGACCTTGGTTCAATCCCTGGTTGGGAAGATCCCTTGGACAAGGGGAAGGCTACCCACTCCAGAATTCTGGCCTGGAGAATTCCATGGACTCTATAGTCCATGGAGTCACAAAGAGTTGGACATGACTGAGTGACTTTCATGAACAGACGAACCATATACCATGATCAAATGGGATTTAACCCAGGGATGCAAGAATTTTTTAATATCTGCAAATCAATTAGTGTGATATACCACAGTAACAGACTGGAGAATAAAGACATATGATCATCTCAATATATGCAGAAAAAGCTTTTGGCAAAAATCAACATCCCTTTATGAACAAACTCTCCAGAAAGTGGGGATAAAGGGAACTTAACTCAGCATAATAAAAGCCATATGACATACCCACAGCAAACATCATGCTCAATGGAGAATCTTCTAAGATCAGGAACAAGACAAGGATGTCCACTCTCACCACTTTTATTCAATATAATTTTGCAAGCCCTAGTCATGGAAGCCAGAGAAGAAAGAAAGAAAAGGAACCCAATTGGAAAAGAAGATGTAAAACTGTCACTCTTTGCAGGTTACATTATACTAAACATAGAAAATACTAAAGGTACTACCAGAAAGCTACTAGAGCTCAAAAATTTATTGGGGAAATTTTCAGTATACAAAACTAATACCCAGAAGTCTGTTGCATTTCTATATACTAACAGCAAAAGATTAGAAAAAATCACAAGTTACTTAAGAATAAATTAAGGAAACAATACCATTTACCATCACAGCAAAAAGATTAAAATACCTCAGAATAAACCTACCTAAGGAGGTAAAAGATTTGTATTCTGAAAACTACAAGATGCTGATGAAAGAAATCAAAGATGATTCAAGTAAATGGAAAGATATACCATGTTCCTGGATTGAAAAAGTCAACATTGTCAAAATGACTATACTACCTAATGCAATCTACAGATTCAATGCAGTCACTATCAAAATACCAGTGACATTTTTCACTGAACTAGAACAAAGATTTTAAAATTTGTATGGAAACATAAAAGACCCGAAATAGCCAAAGCAATTCTAAGGAAAATGGAGCTGGTAGAATCAGGCTCCCTAACTTCAGATTATACTACAAAACTATAGTAATCAAAACAGTATGGTACTGCCACAAAAACAGAAATACAGATCAACAGAACAAGACTGAAAGCCCAGAAATAAACCCCACACACCTACAGCCAATTAATTTATAACAAAGGAGTCTACAATATATACTAGAGAAAAGACAGTCTCTTCAATCGGTTCTGGAAAAACTGGACAGCTGCACATAAAAGAATAAAGTTAGAACATTCTCTAACACCAAATACCAAGATAAACTCAATAGATTACAGGCTAAATGTGAGACTGGACACTATAAAACTTAGAGGAAAATTTAAGCAGAATACTCTTTGACATAAATCACAGCAATATATTTTTGGATCCACCTCCTAGAGTTGGATTGAACTAAATAATTGAAATAAAAACAAACAAATGGGACCTAATTAAAGTTGAAAGTTTTTGCACAGCAAAGGAACCATAAACAAAACAAAAAGATAACCCACAGAATGGGAGAAAATATTTTCAAATGATGCAACTGACAAGGGATTGATATGCAGACTGCTCATGTAGCTCAATATGAAAAAGCAAACAACCCAGTCAAAAAATGAGCAGAAGATCTAAATAGACATTTCTTCAGAGACATACAGATGGCCAAAAAAGCACATGAAAAGATGCTCAACATCACTATTAGAGATATGCAAATCAAAACTACAATGAGGTATCCCCTCATACCAGTCAGGATGGCCACCATTAAAAAGCCTACAAATAATAAATGCTGGAGAGGGTACAGAGAAAAGGGAATACTCCAACTGTTAGTAGGAATATAAATTGGTACAGCCACTATGGAGAACAGTATGGAGGTTCCCTAAAAAAAACTAAAAATTGAACTACCATATGATCCACCAATTCCACTCCTGGGCATATATCTGGAGAAAATAATAATTTGAAAAAACACATGGATCCCAGTGTTCACTGCAGCATTATTTACAGTAGCTAAGACATGGCAGCAACCTAAATGTCCATCTATACATGAATGGATAAAGATGTGGTACATATATATGATGGAATATTACACACTCATAAAAAGAATGAAATAATGTCATTTGCAGTAACATAGATTATCATACAAAGTAAATGAACTAGAGAAAGACAAATATTATTTGATATCACTTATACATTTGATCTAAAAAGATGATACAAGTGAGCTCATTTATAAAGCAACCAGACCCACAGACACAGAAAACAAATTTATAGTTACCAAAGGGAGATAAATGAGGAATTTGGGATAAAGATAAACACAGTAATATATAGGCTTCCCACGTGGTAAAGAGTCCTCCTGCCAATGCAGGAGACATAAGAGATGCAGGGTTGATCCCTGGGTCAGGAAGATCCCCTGGAGTAGGAAATGACAATCCTTTCCAGTATTCATGCCTGGACAATACTAGGGACAGAGGAGCCTGGCACGCTAAGGTCCATAGGGTCACAAAGAGTTGGACACAACTGAAGTGACTTAGCACACATACACATATATAATAAAGATAATCAACAAAGACCTACTGTATAATACAGGAAGCACTACTCAATATTCTGTAATAAGCTATATGGGAAAATAATGGATATATGTATATATGTAACTGAACCACTTTACTATACACCTGAAACTAACCAACATTGTAAATCAACTATAGCCCAATACAAGATAAAAATATAACTTAAAAAGATGTTAACACATTTGTGCATTTATATGACATGTACAGATTTTGAAAGATTAAATTAGAAGATTTGAAATAGAAAATAAGAACAAAATAAGACACTGGAAATCTCAAATTTAGGAATGTAAGATGAGAACACGAAGACCCTAAAATACGTTTTGCTCTTCTAAGGGTTTGGAATAAGACAGTAGAGAAGTGGCAGGAGCTTGAGGTGAGTATAGACCTGAGAGAGGGACTCTGCTGAGAAAGGAAAGATTTGATTATGGCTACAGGGTTATAGGAAAGACAGCAGTAAGGACGAAGAGCTTTAAGAACATATGAGAGGAGGAAATGCTTGGTGGACCGCACTTCTTATCTTAGTGAGGAAGGAGAAGACAGACCACAGAGATCAAAAGCTCAAGTAGAGGAACTTTTCTTAAATCGAAGTAGTCGTCTCCCTTTTTCTGGGAACAGAAGGAATGAAAAAAGAGAAGGAACAAAATACAAATACATACATGTCAGTTGGGGGAATTCACACCTTCACTTTTTTTCCATTACACTGTGACCCAGATGATGTTCACAAAGATTAACTTGGCAATGACTACAGATGAGGATAAAAGCTAACGTTGCTGCAGTCATCTGAGCACAAGGTGATAAAGACCTGCATCAGGCTGATAACAGCAAAAATCCAGAAGAAAGTTCAAATTTCAAAAGATGTTGCAGAAGACCCTAACTTTATTATTAGTTATTTTCAGTACTTCATTCTGTCAGCTATCTTCCAGGGCTGAAAGTTCCTAAAAACAGGAGTGGGAGCCATATAGTAAGCAAAACTACAGAAGTATCGCATCAACATAGCTCTGAAGCAATAGCAAATGTCAATCTTGGGATAGTGTTGAAGAGAGAAACCCTCACTAGCAGTTAATTCTATCAATTATCTAGCAGATCCCTTGAGAACAGTTAGATTGGATTCTTTTTAGGGAAGATCTTAAACATAATATTGATCAAAGATCACTAAAATATTAAACATTTCGGATAAACTAACCTGTTTTCTAGCAGCATGTAATGAAAGTTCTGTTTTATTTAACAGATATTAATGAATGTCAAGAATCCAGCCCCTGTCACCACCGCTGTTTCAATGCCATAGGAAGTTTTCACTGTGGATGTGAACCTGGGTATCAACTCAAAGGCAGAAAATGTGTGGGTAAGGCAAGGGCTATGAATTCAAAGCATTGACACCTTTGTAATGTCTTAATGCTGTCTGATCTAATCTATGGGTTGTGTCTGATATAGGGCACCATTTATGTGATCTATGCAAAAACAAAAGGAAACAAATGTTGTACAAGTTTCACTTTCCAATTTTAAAACCATTTTTAACATGTTCTCTATTATATTACCATTTTTTCACAAAACCATGATATATGTGTGTATATAGTTATATATGGGCTTCCCTGGTGGCTCAGACAATAAAGAATCTGCCTGCAATGTAGGAAACCCAGATTCGATCCCTAGGTCTGGAAGATCTCTTGGAGAAGGGAATAGCTACCCACTCCAGTATTCTGCCTGGAGAATTCCTTGGACAGAGAAGCCTGGTGGGCTATAGTTCACGAGGTCACGAAGAGCTGGACACAACTCAGCAATTAAATATACATATAATTTTTATTTTTCCAGGAGGGGGAAATGTTTTGGCATGGCTTCCATCTATGTGATGTAATATTTTTTATTTTTATCATTATGTTCTAAAATAAAGTGTGTTACATACCTTGATGGATTTAAACACTTCAACCTTATACCATGATTATATCATCATCTATATTATTTATCCTTAAAATCCAAAGGCATATTTTTATGAAAAAGTGGAAGAAATCACTTTCTCAATCTGCATTATCTTTGTTCTTTTATCAAGATATAAATGAGTGTAGACAGAATGTATGCAGACCAGATCAGCATTGCAAGAACACTCGTGGTGGCTATAAATGCATTGATCTCTGTCCAAACGGAATGACCAAGGCAGAAAACGGAACCTGCATTGGTGAGTGTCTGGCTATTTCAGTGACTGAGATCCATTTACTGTCAACAAGCCAAGTAAGGCATCCTTGTTTAAAACTCATGATTAGAATAAATTTCATCCAACAAAGAAATATCTTTTTCTATAGGCTTTTTACTACCAACTTCTTGTATGGTTAAGCTCTGAAGTCCCAGCATCATAACTATACCAGGAAATGAAAGCTCAACCAAGAAACTTAGACCATTTTGAGCTCCCATGAATTACACAATTGATTTATATAGTTTAATATCCACATACAGTAATATTATCTCACATAATTTCTAATATGAAATTTAGCATATATTTAAGAATTTCATTGGAGGGGTTAAGAAAAACTTATGTTTGTAGAGACTTATTGAAAGTTCAAAATATAATTATAACTTCATTAAATGTTAAATCAATAACCAGACAGTGAAGTAAATTATATTTCTCCCTAAGTTTGTTCTTTGTGTGCCTATTCTGTGCTAGTCTGCCATAGTTGACAGAACTGTGAGCTTCACAATTTACAGAACTGAAGCAGATAGCATTCCTGTTCTCATGTACTTAAAATCGCCTGGGATATATCAGCCAACTCCACTTGCCTCACCAAAAGGAAAAAAAAAAAACAGTAATACAAGATGAAATGCCATAAAAAGTACAAGTAGGACTTCCCTGATGGTCTAGTGGATAAGAATCCATATTCCAAAGCAAGAGACCCAGGTTCAATCCCTGGTCCAGGAAGCTTCCACATGCCTTGGGGCAGCTAAGTCCATGTACCACAACTACTGAGCCCTCGCGCTGCACGTACTGAAGCTGATGCGCCCTAAAGCCTGTGCTCCGCAATGAAAGAAGCCATTGCAGTGAGAGCCCGCACACCAGAACCAGAGCAGCTTCTACTTCCTGCCATTGCAATGAGAGCCCGCACACCAGAACCAGAGCAGCTTCCGCTTCCCGCCATTGCAATGAGAAGCCACACACCAGAACCAGAGGAGCTTCCCCTTCCCGCAGTCAGAGAAAGCCCGTGCACAGCAACGAAGACCCGGCACAGCCAAAAATTAAAGAAAGTTTATTTAAAAAAAAGAGGTACAGATAAAATTGTGTAAGAGTACTCAAAAGAGTGCTCATATCTAATAGGAGTGACTAATGGCCATGTCATGGAGTGATCATATTTAAATTATCCTCGAATGGGATGTCAGTATGTGGAGGTGATAGTAAAAGGAAAGAAAAATGGCCCTGTATGAGGGGGAAAGAGCTGGAGTTACGGAGAACATGTTAAAATTCGTCCTCCTTAACAGCTATCTGATCTTGAACAAGTCTTGAAATGACACAGAAATTTGAGTTTCTGTTGAGAAACACAGAAGTTTCTCATTTTAAAAATGGGGGGAAAAAAGAATTTTGAAATGAAACATTAATAAAGTTAAAATATGCCTTGGATTTGTTTCAAAATAATGTAAGAGAGAGGGGAGATTGTAGATATAAATGAAGGAGTAGTGACCACTTGTTGGTCTTTGTTGAGATACAAGGAGGTTTAGTATAATTTTTTTTAAATGGGAGAGTGGACTATCAGATTGCAAAGACTGTTTTCAGCAATATGGATATAGGTAAATGTTTTTCTAAATTCCTACGAATAGCCAATTCATAGCCTCATATACAGTTATGTGTAACTGTATTTTTAAGAATATTGACTCTAGTTATGTATAAGATTAATTAGACATAAGCTGAAAGATCAGAAGACTGTTTAAGAAGCTATAGCAAAAATATAGTTACATGAAAATGGAAAACGGGGATACATGGCTTTGTTCAAAGGAAGTAGAATTACTCAATCTTAGAAGTTTAGGGAATAAATTAAAGAGAATTCTGATGTTTACAGTTTGGGGGAAACAGAATGCTGTTATCATAAATGAGAGTAATGATAAGAGTAATGATACTCTGAACATGCCGAGTTTGAAGTTCTAGTAAAATATGGCGATGGAGATGACCAGCTAGCAGCTAGAAATCTGAGTCTGTAGATGAGAAGCAGTGTGGTACTACTGCTCTAGATCTACATCAGGAAGCTCATTAGAGTTAATAGAATAAATACGATGGCAAAAGGAGGAGGGGTATAGAGAAGGGAAGAGAAAGCTGAGAACAAAACTCTATCCATAGTAGGGAGCAGAAAGAGGAAAAGAAGCCAATTAACAAGTGACCTGGAGGAGGGCATGGCAACCCACTCCAGTATTCTTACCTGGAGCATCCCCATGGACAGAGGAGCCTGGCTGGCTACAGACCATGGGGTCACAAAGAGTCGGACACAACTGAGCAACTAAGCTTTCTAGTAAGTGACAGAGCTGGGACTTGAACCCAGCTTTTCTGAATGCAGGGTTCAATCACATGGTAAGAAATGCAGCATTCTAAACAATTAAAATGTTCATTTTAAATATAGTGACCTCAGGTTTTGAAAGAGGAAATGTTATTGCTTTTTATTGCCTCCACGTTCATAGATGTTGATGAGTGTAAAGATGGGACCCATCAGTGCAGATATAACCAGATATGTGAGAATACAAGAGGCAGCTATCGTTGTGTGTGTCCAAGAGGGTACCGGTCTCAAGGACTTGGAAGACCCTGTTTGGGTAAGTTAAAAGAAACTCTTATCAAGTTAATAAAACTGTTAATACAATTAACCACCCCTACCTACCAACTTGATTAGGACCACTGTGTTTTCAAATGCTTTCTTGCTACATTTAGAAGAGTAAGTTGGTTTAAGTAATCCATTACACAGTTTGAATTACTTCTTAGAGACTTCATATTGAGTTCAACTTACACTGACTTTCAAGTGGTAATAATAACTACTTACAGAATGCTTAGTATAAACTACACATATCAAAGTGAGGTGTGGTATAATTACCATGACAACTTAATTATGAAGATTATCCCATTGATTGTCTCGCTATGCACATGATATGTTTGTATAGATACATTTTATTTGAATGTGAAGTATATTTGTATGTACTATGAAGGCTTAGTTATGAGGGATTAAAATGTGAACACATTTTAAGTGAATTGGTAATTAGCACTTTATCTACCATATATTTAGCACATGCTATATACCATTCCCGGTGCTAAGAATCTCATTTAATTCTTCCAATTGCCTATTTGTTTCCATCTTAGTTATAATGGAGTGTAAAGTAAGGCAGGTAGATAGAAAGTATCTTCAAGAAGGTAACCATATGCTTTTTTAAAATTAACACATTTATAATCAAGAAACTGACCTATAAAATATTCTACCTCAGAATATTTACATTTACATGCAGCAAAAAACTTGTGTTGAGCTTTTAATTACTGGCTTCTGGTTTGCATGCTATTATACTTTTTAAATTAGATGCCTTGGTTATCTATTTAAGAGACAACCTGTCCTTATGGCCAGAAAGAGACAAGCCTGTCCTGTCTTTATAGTGAATTCTTCCATAAAAATTTAGTACTGTCTTTATGTAGTTCCTAGCATAGTACTTTGTGCACAGCAAATGTCTATAGTAGTATCATTATTATGAACTCTTTTAAAATAAATACTATTTAATAGAAATGCATGTAATTTTAATCTTCTATTTAGGTATTGTAATTTATATATAATTTAACATTATGATAAGTTATTACAGTGACCTAGCAGAATGAAATATGTTCAGCTGTTCACTTGTTTGACTTGAAGCTGAGTGTCAGCAATTGGGCTGGGGGATAAATTTGTAAAGAAGGTAGGGCCATTGCCTTAAAGAGATTAAAAATGCTAATTTTAACTTTTGCCTACTGAAATAATTATTAAAGCAAAATTTACTACTTTATTCTAGTTGTTTTCTTTCATGGCACTTTGGTAATGAATTAAAGAATTTGGTTTTGATCTCTGGTATTTATTCACTTTATAAGAAGTGTTGTGAGTACATACTCTGTGTTGATCTAGGAAAGAAGGATAGCTTTCATTTTTGAACTTTGTGAGTTTCTTAGGAAGAATGATTTTGTGTCATTTCCTTCTTTTTAATTTTTGTTAAGAAAATGTGCTAAGCATGATTATTCATGAGTAATTATTGATTCAAAAAAAAAAAGGAAAATAAAACTGACTGTAGTTGTACCAATATTCCTGCATCTGAAATTTGTAATTATATGAAAGATTAGAAGCACTAAGTGATCAAAAATATAATTAAACTCTAACTAGAGATATGATTGCATTCTTCACCAACGAAAGTAAGATCTATATTAGCTTTGAACTCTCGTTTTTCTGGGTTCAAGACCACATTTTCCATTGTAATCCTACTTGTTTCTACTGTAAAGCAGTGTTTAGGGAGAATCATAGAATCTCTCTATATAGTTATATCTTAATGATGAAAGCTTTTTCAAAAGTTTACAGCAGTTGAAAAATTACTATATTCCCAGCTTTGGAAGGTAACATAATGTTTTCAGTTTGTTTCACAGACTGATTCTTTATTCCTGTGTTTTCTGTGTGTATATGTGTGTATGTTGTGTTTTTTTTTCTCTTTTTTATGTATCATGGCACACGAGCAGATATTAATGAATGTGAACAAGTGCCTAAGCCTTGTGCATATCAGTGCTTCAACACCCCTGGCAGCTTCAAGTGTATCTGTCCACCAGGACAACATTTGTTAGGGGACGGGAAATCTTGCGCTGGACTGGAGAGGCTGCCAAATTATGGCAATCAATACAGTAGCTATAACCTTGCACGCTTCTCCCCCATGAGAAACAACTATCAACCTCAACAGCATTACAGACAGTACTCACATCTCTACAGCTCCTACTCAGAGTATAGGAACAGCAGAACATCTCTCTCCAGGACTAGAAGGACTATTAGGAAAACTTGCCCCGAAGGCTCTGAGGCGAGCCTTGACACATGTGTAGGTAAATGTCAGCCATATTCCATTTCCTTTCTGTGGGTTCTCTTATGGACCAAAGTCTGAGCATACGTACAGCACCCGTGAGAGTCTGGGTGCAGTGAACTACACCTGATTTCAGATATGGGATGACTCAAAGCTTCAAGACATTTACTCTGGCACCTACACCAATTGCCAGTTTTCTCAAATGAGTAATGTATTTACATGTGTACATTCTGATCGTTTCCTGTTTTATGTTGGCAATTTCTCTTTTAATTAACCCTGAAAGTGTTAGTATATTTAATGCTATATAGAAGCAAAGTGCAGTGGCATTCAGAATATGTTTTTTTTTTTAAAGAGAATATGCATATTACCACCGTAATACAGTACTAGCAGATTATGGTTTTGTCCGACGGATGCTAAAGCAGTGGGTTTAAAGGGAAACTCTCTGCTACTGCGTCAACTGCTTGCTCTGTATGAACATACAACACTGCCCTGACTGTAGTCCCACACTCCCCGTGCAGCTTCTCTGATTTATTTTGTATATATGTGAGTCACTGAAAAGATAATGTAAGTCAGGACAAAACTTTTTTCCATTGTTCTAAATTGTGTGCTTTCAGTACCTTTACATTTACAAGTCTGTAACTTAATTTGTTTACAAAAGTGAAGTGTAATTTCCAACTCCAGAATGAAGACCCTGTCTTCAGTTAAACTGCAAACAATTCCATCTGTTGTTCAAATAATTCAATTTTCTGTGAGTATCCACAGTTTGCATGTCATGGAACTATACACTGAGAGGAATTAGCAAGCACAAATGAGCCCTGCAGTTTGGTCAAAGAAATGAGAAAACAAGAAAGAAAGGGAGCGGGGAGGCAAGAGAGGAAAGAATGAAATTCTGTTTAAATTTAAAGACCCCTATGCCAACCTCATGGTATTGCATTTTTCTTAGGTATTCTATGCTTCATTTATTCTCTCCCAAATGTGCTCTCTGTTAAACATTTTTTTTTTAAGTACTTAAAGAATACCATCTGACTTCAATTTTTGTCATTTCTCTTTCTGCCCTTCTCCAAGTCCTGTTCCTGCATCGTAGTCTTTGACATGTGTCCTCTGTCACTGTTGGGTGGACTCAGCTTCTCACATCATCTCCCCTCTACTGGACCTTCAAACTCTTGAGATCCTTACACTTTCAAGCCTTTATCCTTTAGCCCCAAATGTTCCCAGAACTTTTCTATCTGCTGTCTTGAAGTACCTAAAGCTTAATATGATGTATATGGAATTTTCTACCTGTGATCATCTTCCCTGAATTGTGGACAGTGCTCGTTTCTTTTACTTATTGAATGTGAAACATTCATACATTCATTAACAACTCGCAACATTTTTCCACATATGGTCAAATACTACTTAATTATTAATACTAAGCCTGTGGACTCTACTGTTCTTGGCAGGATATCAAACATTGCTCTCAGCCTGCTTCAAACTGTTCTTATTGGGTTTTTTTTCCCCATTGGTAATTTTTTATGCCCACAATTTTGACCTATTTACTAGTGAAACTTTTTACTTTCCATAGAATTAACATCTAACATTTCGTTTTTCTAAGTTTCTTCCAAGTAGTCATTCCCACTGAGAAGTTTTCAGATCCTATTAACATCCCACTGTCTGCCTTTGTTTCAGACAACTCTTTTCTTCTACACCAAAAATCTTTGCTTATGCTTTCATAAATGAGGGAAACAATATTCCCCACACCATACACCATCTAGTTGATTTCTAAATCATCTGAAGGTCCAAGTCATTTTAAGAAAGTGTCCTTGATTGGTAACCATGTCTCCTTTTCTCTACCACAATCTATGCCCTGTAATTTCATCAGTAAAGTCTTATGAATGTTTTCTTTGTCTCTGTGTTTATATTACACTAACATATTTATGTGAATTACATTCCCAAAACAATCTACTGTGTAAGGCAGTTACTACTTCAGAGTGAGGACCCGTCTTGGAGAATCTAAAGTTAACTTCTATAACTAGTTAATTACTGGATATTTAAGTTTTATTGGGGACCACTGAATAGGCTTAGAAATATTTCTTAAAATACAGTGAATATTTTATGGTGTTTGTACTAATAAAGAAATTCACACTATGACTGCAGACAGCTTTGGAATTATGTAACAAGCAACTTGCAGTAAACACGAAATGTCTTTCTTTAATTAACCATCTGGGATAGACAGATTACAAAAGATTCAGATTAACACCATGGCATTTTGTTAGACTTGGGCTAAAATTTCGCTTTTTAAGGAATTTATTCCAAAGCTTATTAGGGAAAATGAATGAAACGTTGCTTCTGAACATAGAAATCACACTTAGGGCCACTTTAAACTACTTGGAGTTCAACATGATTTACATTTCTGTTGTCATTTTTGTTAAAGCAGATTATAAAGGGAAAATGTTAAAATAACTCAAGTGCAGCCCTGAATGCTTTGGGTAACTAAAATGGGGCAAAAACAATGACAAATATTTGATGAGTATTTGTCATTAACAGCTTGAATCATTGCAGTTATAATCTGAGCATCTGCAGAATGAACAGGTTCTTTTTTGCTCTGAGTCATCTCCAAGTTTTCACTTTCTCTTCCCTTCACTTCCAGCCCACAGCCCTACTGCCCCCATTTCATACCATCTTCTCCTCTTTCTTCTAACACTGGTTGGCAGATTTTACTATTAGGCAAAACACAGTTGGGACAGTAAATCTAGGCCTCTCAAATCCCATCCCTGATTCGGAAAGCAAATAGCAATTAATTTTAAACTATCTTTCTATCTGTCCTTTTTATTACTGTTTTCTTAATTTTCTTTAGTGATAGCAGGTAGATTAGCTCTTTATAGTTCATAAAATGTTCATATCTTATTATATTTGCACCTTCCAACAAACCTGTGAGAAGTAAGGAGATTGTGTTTATGACTCCTCTTGGCAGAAGAATCAACTGAGATCTTGAGAAGTTAAGTGGCTGGCCCAAAGTAACATAGCAACTATGTATATGCAGTTGTCATTAGTGAAATACTTTATAATTGTATAAGCTGGATAAATATTCCTATTGCAAAGATAAAACCACCTCCACTAAATGATATCTGCATATGGGAAAGTTACACATGGCTGTTGGAGAGGCAACTACAGTTTAAATAAAATAGAAAAGAATATTTCTTTTTCCAGTTAATCTCATTAGAAACTTTATCTTTTAGGTAAATTCTACTGTTCTGTCAAGAGTTTAGCACTTTAGTAGTTTGGGATCTTGCACAGTTCTGTTTCATCTGTTGTTCTAATCTTAATTAAGTAACATTGAAATTGGCTAGGTTGGGGTTTCAGTTCAAATACATTTATACACAAAAGAGGTGTTCATATTTTATAATATAGGACAGCTTATATTGGACTCCATTAAAAACAGATCCTGATATGAAACCACTTTGAGCCTTTTTAAATAGATGAGTATAAAATCACTAAGTTGTCTACTGTATGTCAAAAGCTTGTTTATAGTTGATTCTGTCACAGTTTCTGCCTTTGTTTTTTGTACTTACATATTCTGCTTTCTTTCTGCACAGATATTAATGAATGTGAAAATACAGACACCTGCCAGCATGAGTGTAAAAATACCTTTGGGAGCTATCAGTGTATCTGTCCACCTGGCTATCAGCTCATGCTCAATGGAAAGACATGTCAAGGTGAGAAAACTTTGGGACATTTAGTGCTGCAACTTAACTTAAAACCAATATAGATAGCATAGTGTGAGAAATGTCTTTTTTTTGAATAATTATTCTTCTAGTTGATTCCTTTCCCTTCACATTTCCATGGGTCAGACTTATCTTTAATCATTGCTTTTGCAAGCAGGAAAAGCAGAAGGCGGCAATTAAGCAAAGGAAAATTTGAGAAACGTTTTTGGTATGATCTTAGAAGAAGGCACACAGGAATGCCTAAATCAGTTCATATCATATATATTTAAAACTAAAAGGAACTAGATCTCTTCAGACATGTTTTAGAATCCAGCTAAGAAGAAAGGAGAAATGGGATGAATGCTCAGTAAATGTACTTCAGTGTTAGGCATTATCTTATACTTTGTTTTAGTGATCAATGGGTGATTAACTCATTCATTTTTTGAATCGAATGATGAATACCAATCATTTTCTAGAAATTCTGGATGCAGTAGGTTAAAACAGGTGAATAATATACACTATTTCCTTTATGATCTTAGAGTCTAGTGGATACAGACATGCAAACAAGTGCTTAATCAACATACAAAATTCTGTTACTAGGTGTTACAGCGGAGTTCTAGACAATATGTAGTGATGGCAGAAAGAAAAAAAAAAATCAATCTCAATTGTACCCTCTTCACACAAAAATGTGAAAGGAGCATTGTATTTTGATGAAATGTAGTATGTTGCAATGTATACTTAGAGAAAAAATATATGAATTTACATAAATCGTCAAAATCTAAGAAACTAATTCTATGGACAAAAAAAAAAAAAAACCTAAGAATATTATATAGGTCTTTAAAAGCTCTGAATTTTATTCATCTCTGTCTTGTATGAAAGACTTTGCTTTACAAAACATTTGCTAGGATGCAGCTCATGGAAATGTGTTCTGGAAGCAAGAACAGGATGGACAGTAGCTTCACCTGGGTTACTATGAGCCTCCCCACTCTTACTTACCCCATTCACCCAATATACTCCCTCAGAGCCCCCACTGATCATGTGAATGCAATAATAAACTCTGCTCCAGTCATCCTTCACCAAACATTTATGAAAAGCTTGCCCTAGGAAGAACATTTTACTAAGTTTTGAAATACTGGAATAACGTATCTACATTATAGTTTTCCATTTTTCTGAAACAACTGTTAGCTCATTTTAATCAGCAGTATAGCTTTGTCAAGAACAATGATTCGGACCCATTCTAGAGATGATAAAACCAATTCTCAGAGTGATTATGTGAGTCTCAGTGTCCTATAACCATCAAGAACAAGGGCAGGACTGGATCACAGATTTCATGATGTTTAGAATGGTCCTTGGTTTCTCCTGTGATGCTGTGAACACCAGTGATTGTAGTGTGGCAGCAGAGAGATGTAAGAGTGCTTACATTGTCCATAGCTTACAACTTTCTCCAGCTCTTCACCCCACGAATCCTTCTGAAGGGAGGCAGTGTACAACACTACCATTACTCTCTCTACAGGTGCACCAGGTACCAAGGAAGGAAGGGGATAGATACTGAAGCATTTGGAATAACCTAGTGGACTGCAAACTCCTTAGCCAGATTTTTAAGGGTTATATTATGTCATATTCTCATTAGAGGATTTTTTCTCCTTTAAATTATGCCAGTATGTTTTTTTAGTTGCCCTTTTCACTCATTCAGTTCAAAACATTTTTCCACTTTCACTTGTGCTCCAGAGAGTGGAAAATAATGTGCACAAATCAGAAACAGGCATCATCTAAAATGTCTGCAATTTAAGCAAGTTACATATTTTTGTGATTTTATAAAAGGACATGAGAGAAAACAATTACAACCTTTAAAGAAGTCTCCACTCTAAAGAATAACTTGGAGTCTTTTATGGCTTTAGAAAGTGTCTGAGGCATTTATGAGGAACAAAAGACTACGTTTCATTCCCAGATGAATTTTTGAAGCTTTATACATTAGTGTTAGAGATATCAATAATAAAAGGGATATTAAAGTGAACTTGACATTGAACATTGACAGAAACTAGTCAAAAGTAGAAGTCATCAGATTGCAAAATGAAAACCAAAACCAGAGAGGAGAAACTGAAAATTTTGTATGCTAATGTTAAACCCCACTAGTCTAATGCCAATCCCAGAGAAGAGCAATGCCAAAAATGTTCAAACTACTGCACAATTGCACTCATTTCACATGCTAGCAAGGTAATGCTAAAAATCCTTCAAGCTAGGTAAGGCTTCAATAGTACATGAACTGAGAACTTCCAGATATACAAACTGGATTTAGAAAAGGCAGAGAAACCAGAGATCAAACTGCCAATATCTGTTGGATCATAGAAAAAGCAAGAGAATTCCAGGAAAAAAAATCTACTTCTGTTTCACTGACTTTGCTAAAGCCTTTGACTGTGTGGATCTTGGCAAACTATGGAAAATTCTTAAAGAGGTGGGAATACCAGACCACCTTACCTGCCTCCTGAGAAACCTGTATGCAGGTCAAGAAGCAACAGTTAGAACTGGACATGGAACAATGGACTGGTTACAAATTGGGAAAGGATTATGTCAAGGCTGAATATTATCACACTGCTTATTACTTATATGCAGAGTACATCATGTGAAATGCCAGTCTGGGTGAATCACAGGCTAGAATCAAGATTGTCAGGAGAAATATCAGTAAGCTTAGATAAGCAGATGATGCCACCCTTATGGCAGAAAGTGAAGAGGAGCTAAAGAGAGCCTCTTGATGAAGATGAAAAAGGGGAGTGAAAGTGGGCTTAACACTCAAACAATCAAAATCTTTTTTTTTTAATTAATTTATTTTATTTGGAGGCTAATTACAATATTGTATTGGTTCTGCCACACATCAACATGAATCTGCCACGGGCATACACGTGTTCCCCATCCTAAACGCCCCTCCCACCTCCGTCCCCGTACCATCCCTCCGGGTCATCCCAGTGCACCAGCCCCAAGCATCCTGTATCAATCAAAATCTTAAGATCATGGCATCCGGTCCCATCACTTCATGGCAAATAGATGGGGAAGCAAAGGAAACAGTGATAGATTTTATTTTCTCAGGCTGCAAAATCACTGTGGACAATGACTGCAGCCATGAAATTAAAAGACACTTGCTCCTTGGAAAAAAAGCTATGACAACCTAGAAAGAGTGTTAAAAATCAGATATCACTTTGTTAACAAAGGCCCACATAGTCAAAGCTATGGTTTTTCCAGTAGTCATGTAGGGATGTGAGAGATGGACCATAAGAAGGCTAAGTGCTGAAGAATTGATGCTTTTGAACTGTGGTGTTGGAGAAGACTCTTGAGAGTCCCGTAGACTTCAAGGAGATCCAACCAGTCAATCCTACAGGAAATCAGTCCTGAATATTCTTTGGAAGAACTGAGCCAACTCACTGGAAAAGACCCTGATGCTGGGAAAGACTGAAGGCAGGAGGAGAAGGCAACAACAGAGGATGAGATGGTTGGATGGCATCACGAACTCAATGAACATAAATTTGAGCAAGCTTCAGGATATGGTGGAGGACAGGGAAATCATGGGGTTGCAAAGAGTGGAACACAACTGAGTGACTGAACAACAATCTAATTCTAAAAGTGTAAAAATACTCTATGTTGGCATTACCTTCAAAATGAATTATCTATCCAAGTTTTTAAGAAGCAATTCATATCTACTGAGAATCTGAATTACTTTATATTCTCTATAAGTCAAATGTTTATTCTGAATTACTTTTTTTAATGTAGCCAGAAGCATTTGGTTAAATGCATTCATATATTCTAAAGCTGTTCCTGTGAAAGTTTTTCAACTGATCTTGGTATAATTTTCTTGTAGCAATAATATTTGTTATGAAAAGCCTATACTTTAATTTTTGATCACAATAATTTTTAAATAATATTTTGTAATTTTATATATTATATACAATTATTTAAATTAATCTTATGATATGTTATATAATTATATAATATCTTACAAAAACCAGATATTACCACACTGTCAGGTAACAAAAGATAGCCTGATTGCTCCACCTTTTCTGGCTACTTTTTTTTATGACTAGTGACTAAAATGAGTGAACAAAGTGAGCAGATTGAATGCCTTAAAGATACTTACTCCGGAAGAGACAGTGATAGAAGACAAAGAAGGGTTACCTTCTTAGAAGCTCAAATACTTTTTGAAAGCTCTTCTATGGGAAGTGTATATTATGGAGCTAGGGACAAACACTTTGTATATTAGATTCTGACATTCGATATATTCATATTCAGCCAATGGAAATATGTGATGAGGTAGCTGTTCTTCCTGTGTATAAATGTGTATCTAGATTCTGGCCTCCAAGCCACCATTGTCATAGGCCCTAACAGTCCACTGGCCCCGTGTTTCTGTATGAGTTCACTATAAAAATTAAAGCTAAAATGAAATTTGGAATATGGATGGGAGGGGAATGGGATTTTTTTATGATAGCAAAGATAAATTTCTTTCACATTTTCCTAAAGGGCTTTTCACTTCATTCTGAGACAATTTCATTTTGTCAAGGAGATGGAACACTTCCAACAGATAAAAATCATAATTGGAAGTTGGTTTGCAGAGTCAAAAGGCAAGATTTAAGATTTAACTGAAATAAAACATGATTCTGTTTCATTCCTGGAGGAAAACTAATTCTATTGTAAAAGGAGTAATAGAAAGCACATTATGTCATTATCAAGTCCCAGCGCTACCCACCAGAGGGCAGACACCAGAAGCAAAAAAACTACAATCCAGCAGCCTACAGAACCAAGTCCAGAAATGCAGATCAGAACCTGCCCTAGAACCACCTGGTCCCTGGCCCTTTGGTGACAAAAGGGGAGTGTACTGCTGGGACACAGAGGACATCCCCCACGGAGGCCACTTCTCCAAGGTCAAGAAACATAACTAACCTTCCACATACATAAAAACAGAAATCTATACAAAGACTTCCCTGGTGGTACTGTGGATAGGAATCCACCTACCAAGGCAGGGAACACGGGTTTGGTCCCTGGTCCAGAAAGATTCTGCACGCCATGGAGCAGCTAAGCCCATGTGCCACAACTACGGAAGCCTGCAGATTCTAGGGCCCACGAGCCGCAACTGCTGAACTCACGTGCTGCAGCTCCTGAAGCCTATGTGCCTAGAGCCTGTGCTCTGCAATAAGAGAAGCCACCACGACGAGAAGCCCTATGCACCAAGCTAGAGAGTGGCCCCCACTCTCTGCAACTTGAGAAAGCCTGCACACACCAATGAAGACCCAGGGCAACCAAAGATATTTTTAAAAATAAAAAAGAAAGAAAAATCCCGGTGAAAGGAGATAACAGAGGATTATGTTCTAGACAAAGAACAAGATAAACCCCCAGAACAACTAAGTGACATGGAGATAGGCAATCTACCTGAGAAAGAGCTCAGAGTAATGATTGTAAAGATGATCCAAAAATTCAGGTAAAGAATGGATGCACGGTGCAAAAACCTGTAAGAAATTTTTAGCAAAGAGTTAGAAAATACAAAGAACAGCCAAAAAGTTGAAGAATACAATAACTGAAGTGAAAACACCCTAGAAGGAATCAATAGCTGAATAAATGAGGCAGAAGGGATAGGTGAGCTGGAAGACAGAATGGTGGAAGTCAGTACTGCATAACAGAATAAAGAAAAAAATGAGAAGAAATGAGGGCAGTTTGAGAGACCTCTGAGACAATGTCAAATGCACCAACATTTGCATTATAGAGGTCCCAGAAGGAGAAAAGGGAGAAAAAGGGCCTGAGACAATATTTGAAGAGATAATAACTGAAAACTTTCCTAATGTGCAAAAGGAGACAGTAACCCAAGCCCAGTAAGTGCAAAAACTACCATTGAGGATCAACTCAAGGAGGCATGCCCACACACATTGTAATCAAGCTGACAGAAAATATGAAAAGCAACAAATAACATATAAGGGACCCCCATAAGGCTATTGTCTGATTTTTCAGCTGAAACTCTGGCTAGAGGAGAGTAGCACATTATATTTGAAGTGATGAAAGTGAAAAACCTACATGCAAGATTACTTTACCCAGCAAGACTCATTCACGTTTTGACAGAGAAATCTAAAGCTTTACGGACAAGCAAAAGCCAAAGGAACTCATTACCACTAAACCAGCTTTACAAAAAAATGCTAAAGGAACTGCTCTAGACAGAAAAGAAAAGTCTACAACTAGAAACAAGCAAATTAGGAAATGGGAAAGCTCATTGGTAAAGGCAAACCTACCCAAAAGGTAGGAAATCATCCACATTCAAATATGATATTGAAACCAGTAATCATGAGAGGAAGAGAGTAAAACTTCAGGATGCTTGAAGTGCATTTGAAATTAAGAAATCAGCAACTTAAAACAATTGTATGTATACCTAGACTGCTGTATCAAAACTTCAAGGCAACTGCAAATCAACTCTGTAATAAGTATATACAAAAAAGAAAAAGAAATCCAAACACTGAACATAGCCATCAAATCACAAGAGAACAAAAGAGGGGAAAAAATGACCTTCAAAGGCAAACCCAAAAGAATTAACAAAATGGCAATAAGAACATACATAGATAACCATCTTAAATGTAAATGGATTAAATGCTTGAGCCAAAAGACACAGATACAAATGAATGAACGGGTGCAAAAACAAGACCCATATATATGCTGCTGAAAAGAGACCCATTTCAGATCTAGAAGCCATGAAGACAAAGTAAGGGAATGGTTTAAGAGATTCCATGTATATAGAAATCAAAAGAAAGCTGGAGTCGCAACAGTTGTATCAGACAAAATAGACTTTAAAATAAACACTTTACAAGAAACAAAGAACTATACTACGTAATGATCAAGGAATCAATCCAAGAAGAAGAGAGAGCAATTGTAAATATACATGCACCCATAGGATACACAATTGGACACATAGGAACACAATGCAAGAAATCATCCACATTCAAATATGATATTGAAACCAGTAATCATGAGAGGAAGAGAGTAAAACTTCAGGATGCTTGAAGTGCATTTGAAATTAAGAAATCAGCAACTTAAAACAATTGTGTGTATACCTAGACTGCTATATCAAAATCTCATATTCAAGGCCGTTAATAGACATAAAAGGAGAAATTATCAGTGACACAATACTAGGGGAGGACTTTTAACACACCCCAGTTACCTCAATGGACAGATGATCCAGGCAGAAAATCAATAAGAAAACATAGGCCCTAAAAGACACATTCGTCCAGATGAACTTAATTGGTATATATAGAGCCTTCCATACAAAAGCAGCAGGATACAGATTCTTTGCAAGTGCACATGGGACATTCTCCAGGATTGACATGCGGTACTTATACAAGTACAGTCAAAGTATGTCCTTGGCCACAAAGCAAGCCTCAATAAATTGAAGAAAACTGAAATCTTATCAAGCATCTTTTCTGACCACAGCACTATGAAATTAGACATCAACTACAAGAAAAAACTGCAAAAAACAGAAATACATGGAGGCTTAACATTGTGCTACTAAGTAACAAATGGATCACTGAAGAAATCAAAGAGGAAATCGAAAAAATACCTAGAGATAAATGAAAACAGAAACATGATGATCCAAAACATGGAACACAGCAAAGGCAGTTCTAAGAAAACAGTTAACAGCTATACAAGCTTACGTCAGGAAACAAGAAAAATCTGAAACTTTACACCTAAAGCAACTAGAGAAAGAACAAAACAAAACCCAAAGTTAATTAAAAGGAAAGAAAGCATAAAGATCAGATCAGAAATAAATGAATTACAGAGGAAGAAAACAATAGTAAAGATCAGTGAAACTAAAAGGTGGTTCTTCAGAAAAGAATATATGTATGTATGTGTATAACTGAATCACTTTGCTATACACCTTAACTAAAAGAACACTGCAAGTCAACTATACAGTAAAATTTTTAAAAATAAAAATGTCAAAATATTAAAAGCAATAAATAAAAATAAAAGCTGATTCTTTGTAAAGATAAACAAAATTGATAAACCTTTAGCCAGACTCATCCAGAAAAACATGGAGAGAGGCCAAATCAATAAAATCATAAATGAGAAAGAAGTTACAGTCAACACCACAGAAATAAAAAGGCCCATACTATAAGCAACTATTTGTCAATAAAATCGACAACCTACAAGAAATATGCAAATTCTTAGAAAGGTACAATCTCCCAAGAGTGAAAAATGAAGAAAAAGAGAACATGAACAGACCAATTTTAAATACTAAAATTGAATCTGTGATTTTAAAAACTCCCCCAAAAGATACCATATCAGATGACTTAACAGGCAAATTCTATAAAGCTTTAATAGAATAGTTAACACCTAAATCTTCTGAAACTATTCCAGAAACTTGCAGAGGAAGGAATACGTTCAAACTCATTCAATGAGGCCACTGTCACTCCAAAACCAAAGATACCACAAAAAAGAAAAAATACATACAAATGTCACTGATTAATATAGATGCAAAAATATTAAACAAATTACTAGCAAACTGAATCCAACATTACATTAAAAGGATCATACACTATGATTAAAATTCCAGGGATGCAAGATTTTTCAGTATTTACAAATCAGTGTGATACACCACAGTGACAAATTGAATTAAAAACTATATGATCATCACAATAGATGCAGAAACAGCTTTTGATAAAATTCAGTTCAGGTCAGTTCACTCAGTCATGTCCGACTCTTTGCGACTCCATGAACTGCAGCACGGCAGGCCTCCCTGTCCATCACCAACTCCCGGAGTCTACCCAGACTCATGTCCATTGAGTCACTGATGCCATCTAACCATCTCATCCTCTGTTGTCCCCTTCTCCTCCTGCCTTCAGTCTTTCCCAACATCAGGGTCTTTTCAAATGAGTCAGCTCTTCGCATAAGGTGGCCAAAATATTGGAGTTTCAGCTTCAGCATCAGTCCTTCCAATGAATATTCAGGACTGATTTCCTTCAGGATGGACTGGTTGGATCTCCTTGCAGTCCAAGGGACTCTCAAGAGTCTTCTCCAACACCACAGCTCAAAAGCATCAATTCTTCGGTGCTCAGCTTTCTTCACAGTCCAACTCTTGTATCAATACATGACCACTGAAAAACCATAGCCTTGACTAGATGGACCTTTGTTGGCAAAGTAATGTCTCTGCTCTTGAATATGCTGTCTAGGTTGGTCATAACTTTCCTTCCAAGGAGTAAGCGTCTTTTAATTTCATGGCTGCAATCACCATCTGCAGTGATTTTGGAACCCAAAAAAATAAAGTCAGCCACTGTTTCCCCATCTATTTCCCATGAAGTGATGGGACCGGATGCCATGATCTTAGTTTTCTGAATGTTGAGCTTTAAGCCAACTTTTTCACTCTCCGCTTTCACTTTCATCAAGAGGCTCTTTAGTTTCTCTTCACTTTCTGCCATAAGGGTGGTGTCATCTGCATATCTGAGGTTATTGATATTTCTCCTGGCAATCTTGATTCCAGCCTGTGCTTCCTCCAGCCCAGCGTTTCTCATGATGTACTCTGCACATAAGTTAAATAAGCAGGGTGACAACATATAGCCTTTGACATTCTCCTTTTCCTATTTGCAACCAGTCTGTTGTTCCATTTCCAGATCTACCTGTTGCTTCCTGACCTGCATACAAGTTTCTCAAGAGGCAGGTCAGGTGGTCTGGTATTACCATCTCTTTCAGAATTTTCCACAGTTTATTGTGATAAAACTCAATACCCATTTATGATATAAAGTTCTCCATAAAGTGGACATAGGGGGAACTTACCTCAAAATCATAAAGCCATATATGACAAGCCCTATTCACAGCTAACATCCTACTCAATGGTGAAAAGTTGAAAGTATTTCCTCTAAGTTCAGATACAAGGCCAAGGATGAAGGATATCCACTTGGCACTTTTATTCAACAGAATTATGGAAGTCCTAGACATGTTAGAGAAGAAAGAGAAATGAAAGGAATCCAAATTGGAAAAGGACTAATAAAACTATCACTGTTTGCTGATAACATAATACTATACCTGCTGCTGCTGCTGCTAAGTCACTTCAGTCGTGTCCGACTCTGTGTGACCCCATAGACGGAAGCCGACCAGGCTCCCCCGTCCCTGGGATTCTCCAGGCAAGAACACTGGAGTGGGTTGCTATTTCCTTCTCCAGTGCATGGAAGTGAAAAGTGAAAGTGAAGTCGTTCAGTCATGTCCGACTCTTCGCGACCCCGTGGACTGCAGCCTACCAGGCTCCTCCGCCCATGGGATTTTCCAGGCAAGAGTACTGGAGTGGGTTGCCATTGCCTTCTCCGAATACTATACCTAGAAAATCCTAAAAACGCTACCATAAGATTACTAGAGTTCAATAATTTCAGTACAATTGCTGGACATAGTTAATACACTGAAATACTTTCTTTTTCTATACACTAACAGTTACCATTGCATCAAAAGAATAAAATACCTTGGAATAAACCTACCTAAGGAGGCAAAAGACCTGTATTCTAAAGACTATGAGATGCTGATGAAAGAAATCAAAGATAATACAAACAGAAGGAAAGATATACAATATTCTTGGATTATAACAATCAATATTGTCAAAATGAGCATACTGTCCAAGACAATCTACATGTTCAATGCAATTGCTGTTGAATTACCAATGGCATTTTTCACAGAATAAGAAATTTTAAAATTTGTATGGAAGCACAAAAGACCTCAAATAGCCAAAGAAATCTTGAGAAAGTGAAACAGAGCTGGAGGAAACAGGCTCCCTGACTTCAGACTATACTCAAAGCTATAGTCATCAAAATAATGTGGTACTGGCACAAAAACAGAAATATTGATCAATGGAACAGGAGAGAAAGCTCAGAAACAAACCAACACACCTATGGTCAGTTAATCTACAACAAAGGAGGCAAAAGCGTACGATAGCAAAAATACAGTTTCTTCAATAAGTGGTGCTGGGAAAACTGAACAAACACGTGTAAAAGAGTGAAATTAGAACATTCTCTAACACCATAAAAATAAACTCAAAATGGATTATAACTTAAATGTAAAACCAGATATCGTAAAACTTTTTGGGGAAAGCATAGGCAGGATACATAAATAGCAGCAATATCTTTTTGGATCCATCTCCTGAGTAATGAAAATAAAAATTTAAATTAAAAAGAAAAATTTTTTAAATGAGATCTAAATAAACTTAAAAACTTTTGCACAGCAAAGGAAACCATAAACAAAACGTAAAAGACCATCTACAGAATGGAAGACAATATTTTCAAATGATGTGACTGACAGTGGATTAATCTCCAAAATATATAAACAGCTCGTTTTCCTAAAAATGGGCAGAAGATCTAAATAAACATTTCTGCAAAGAAGATATACAGGTGGCCAACAGGCACATGAAAAGATGCTCAGTATCATTAATTAGAAAAATGCAAATCAAAACTACAATGAGTTATCATTTCACACCACCCAGAATGGCCATTATCCAAGAGTCTACAAATAATAAATGCTGGGGAGGGTGTGGAGAAGCAGCAGCCGTCCTGCACTGTTGGTGGGAATGTAAACTGTTACAGCCACTATGGAGAACAACATGGAGGCTCCTTGAAAAGCTAAAAGTAGAGCTATCCTGCTTTTTT
This sequence comes from Bos javanicus, assembly GCF_032452875.1. Classification (NCBI taxonomy): domain Eukaryota; kingdom Metazoa; phylum Chordata; class Mammalia; order Artiodactyla; family Bovidae; genus Bos; species Bos javanicus. Next base: position 67,965,317 of record NC_083883.1, read on the forward strand.
AGCTCCTGCAGCTTTATTTCTGGGCATATATCTAGAGAAAACCATAATTTGAAAATACACATTCACCCCAATGTTCATAGCAGTACTGTTTACAACAGCCAAGACATGGAAGCAACCTAAATGTCTATTGACAGATGAATGGATAAAGATGTGGCATACATATACAATGAAATATTAGTCATAAAAAGAATAAAAAAGGATAAAATAATGTCATTCGCAGCAACATGGATGGATCTAGAGATTACCATGCTAACAGAAGTCAGAGAAAGATGAAGTAACATGTGATATCACTTATATGTGGAATCTAAAAAAGATACAAATGAACTTTCATACAAAACAGAAATAGACCCACAGACATAGAAAAGCAACTTATGATTAGCAGAGGGAAAAGGGAGTTGGAGGGAGGGATAAACTGAGAAATTAGGACTGACATATACATACTACTATATATAAAATTGATAACCAACAAGGATCTACTATATAGCATAGGGAACTATACATAATATTTTGTAATAAACTAAAAAAAAATAATCTGAAAAAGTATATATGTATATATGTATAATTGAATCACTTTGCTGTACATTGGATTAACAGCATTATAAATCAACTATACTTCAATAAGAAAAAGGTTTTTTAATTTGAACGGAAATTAATTCCCTGAAATAGTTGCCTGCTGTCATAACTGCTGGGAGTTTTCATGTACTACCAGGGGAATACAGATACCACAGTTTGAAACTATTGCTATAAAATATGATTCTTAACTTTGGGGCCTCAACATCCCTTAAATTATGTTGAACTCTATAGGCCCTCTTATCCAGAAAAGTCAGTCAATCTGAGTCTTGCTTCATCTCTCTCGCTAACTCGCACACACATACCTACATACTCAATGTACAGAAATGGTTTCATTTGCGGATCCCCTAATGCTTAAATATGGACCTCAAGTTTAAAATCATGGCTTAGAAACACTCATTTTCAGGGAACTGAAAAAAACGTTTCTTTTGGCTTTATCTTGATGCTTTTTAATTTTAATGATTTAAATGTGTTTTTTTTTTTTAACAACTTTGTGTAGAAAACAAAGAGCATTGCATTTGCATGTTTCCCCAATATCCTAGGGAGAGTACCCTACCTATAACAACTGAGGATGGATTCTACATAGTTCAGATTCAATCAAACTTGAATTATGGTTCTTGGGTCATCTATTTGATCCTGTTTTTTCCCTTTATTCTGTAAGTCTCCACAAGTCTTCCTTGAATGTATAACTTCTTTAAATTTCTACTACCCATCCTCCCACCCAGTAATTTGACCCTACAAAATATTAGGGAAAGATCAAGGATCATTCATGTTATAAAGAGATTTTTCACTCCAAGAAAGGTTCACATGTGTCTTTTAAATTTTTAGCTTGTTTTTAGTGAATTTAAAGAATTATTGGCTTTACAAAACTCAAATGCATTCTATTTCCCAAGTATAAAAAAAATTTTTTTTCTTTGTAGCTTCCCTTCTACTTTCATAGCCCTTATTTTTCAATGTCTTTTCACGTGATTTTTAAAAAACTTAACCTCAGAACAATCAGTCTGGAAACAGCACACCAAAAATCAAAATCCCCACTTGGTGGGTGAAAAAGCTTAGGTGCAGCTATGAACCAAGTTCATTCTTGGGGAGGAGAAAGCTAACCCTCAGTATTCCAGGCAAATATCCACAATGCCTGCCCTGATGGCCTCTTCTGACCTTATTTGCTGATGCTATCTGTTTCTTGTGCTGTTGTAGATATTGATGAGTGTCTGGAACAGAATGTGCGCTGTGGGCCGAATCGCATGTGCTTCAACATGAGAGGAAGCTACCGTTGCATTGAGACACCCTGTCCACCTGACTACCAACGGGATCCTGTGTCAGGGTATGTCTTGCTTTCTCTTCCCAGGCATGCTTTTGAAAATCCTCCTGCCTCTCTCTCCTTGACCAACAAGCCCTGTCTGCAGTCATGTTTCTCACTCACAGGAAGTCAGTAATCCCTCAGGGGCTAGGGGTTTACTGTGTGTTCCTTCTTCAGAGAGTGGGCAAACAAACGAATTCATCCTGCAGCAGCGATTGCCAGCTTTGAGCTGCCAGGGTTTCCTGGAACAAGTCTGCTCAGTGTGTAATGCACCAGGCAACATCTAGAATCCCTCCTCAGCAGGGAGCATTTTATAGGGTGATAGAGCCGACCTATCTTTGAAATTGTCTTTTCTCTTGGTGTTGCCTCAGGGTTTTCAGGGCTCTCTGCTTTTAGAGCACTGGCTCTAAAAGGTACCACGGCTGTTACAGTGATGAGTCATCATGACTCCATGGGAGTGTGGAGGAGACCAAGGATGAGTCAGTAGTCTGTCTGTTCATTCACATCTCATCTTGTTTACATATTCTGCTGTCTGAAACACGGTCTTTTCTGGTTTTGAATAAACTGCTTTGTTCTCTCCCTCCCCTTACAGAAACATTGCACTCCGTTTAGGTACCAAGTTGGTGGGGTGCTTGGAAAATGAGATAATGGCCATCGTGAATAGGCTCCACTAATAAGGAGGTAGTTCTGAAACCGAACTCTGGTTGGATCTCACTTTGTTTTCCTCTCAGTGGTGACTCCCATGTTACTGTAACATGGTCAAGTGTGCGCTGCCCAGGATTCATCCAAAAGCTATTTGTAATCTGTCTGAGGGGAATAGGGAAGGGGAAGATAAAAATTACAGACTTATCAGACTTTTAAAAATACTATGAGAATCTGTATCTTCAGAACATGGTCCTTTGTGCATTTTTTTGTTTTACTCTTTATTACCAGTGATTTGGGGCACACAAGTTCAAAGTCATGACGACTCAAACAACTGCTGTGGGCTCTGGAAAAAGAAAATATACTATTTTTAATCTAAAATGATGTGGAAAGCAAATACCGAAAAGAAAGTTGTTTTTTTTGGAGTTGTAATTGACCTTTTATTTATTTTTAGAAAAATAAACCAATATCAATATATTCTATTTCTGCTTTCAAATAGTCTTAGGGTAGATGTTAAAATTTTAAAGTCATTTGTAGTCCTCTCTTTAAGAAGTCCTTGTTTCCAATATATATGCAGATGTTTCTCTTTCCAAAACTGGCTTTTCACGTTAAAGATGTTCTGTGGTACTTTTTTCTGTGGTTCAAAAGCTTCTGATTTTAATGGAGCTGAGAGAAATATATGACTCTAGACCAGCACACTCTCATCAGCATCTGGCATCTGGTTTCAGTTAATAACCCAGACCATGGGGTGAACCTTAGTATTTTGCAGTCAGACTGTCTCCTGCCTTAATGCCCCCAAATTGTCATGGATCGTGATCACCTGCATCACGCCTTCTCCTGCTTCCAAGCCATGATAACTTTATATATTTCATGTGATTATCGTCCTTAGGTTCTGTCTCAAGAACTGTCCACCCAATGATTTGGAATGTGCCTTGAGTCCATATGCCTTGGAATACAAACTCGTCTCCCTCCCGTTTGGAATAGCTGCCAATCAAGATTTGATCCGGCTGGTTGCATACACTCAAGATGGAGTGATGCATCCCAGGACAACTTTCCTCATGATCGATGAGGAACAGACTGTTCCCTTTGCCTTAAGGGATGAAAACCTGAAAGGAGTGGTGTACACAATACGACCACTACAGGAACCAGAGACCTACCGCATGCGGGTTCGAGCCTTATCCTACGGTGCCAATGGGACCGTTGAGTATCAGACCACATTCATAGTTTATATAGCTGTGTCTGCCTATCCGTACTAAGCAGCTCTCCCAAGCGTAAATCCACATAAGTAAGCCACATTTACCATGGGAATTAAGTTCCCTGAACAGTTGCAATCTTTGCAACTTGAAAATGGTGCTGTGCTCTGTTTTGTGTGCCTTCCTTGGTACTGTTGAGGTATTTTCATGATCCCACCATGGTCATATCTTTTGGTAAGATCTAGAAAAGTCTTGTAGTATTTTCTTTATTTATTACACTGGAGCAGTTCCTTTGCAAGGATTATTCTGAACATTTAACAGGACCCATCAGCAATGTTTTATAGTAACATAGTAGCTAAGATAATTTTGTAAAAAAGAAAAAAAATTCAAAGCCAAGCGAATTTCAGCATTTAACCATTTTGAGAATAATAAAGCTAGGTGCTGTGTGTTTTGATCAAAGCTTACTAAGTAACTTATGAAGATACTTTTTTAAGTATTAATACTTTATATTAATAATAGGACTTACATACTTATTTTCACTTTAAAAAGGAAAGATATACCATGCATTATAGAAGTATAGTACAGCTTCTAGAAAGCTTTTTAATACCAAATGATGTTTACCTTGATTGAGCATCCAAAATAAGAATATTATTTTCAGTAACTTTGTGGAACCAGCTGAACCAGTTATAATAATAGAAAAAAATATATTTGTCCTCAGTGATTATGGCATGGGTCTTTGCTCTAACATTTTTGACATGGCTTTCCATTCAGTTAGCACCATAAATTTTACATTTTAGCATTCTTTAAATTTTCCTGTCAATTGGAAACAATTTTTTGAAACACCAATGGGACAGTTTTTTTTTTCCTGAAAACCTTGTATGTTCAAATTAGCATAATGTTAAACGTCAATACACTGTACATGGTGGTAACAGACTCTGGAAGCAATTGCCGAGATGTATTGAATTTTTATGAAGTGTACATATATTACCTTAGTGTGTATTTTCTTTATAATATCTTGATGGACTCTTTTATAAAATTATTTTATAAAAAAAAAAATTGTTCCAGTAAAACCTGCCTAAATAAAATTTTCACATCCTTTTTCTTAACTTTTTTAAAAACCTAAATTTGATTTCTTGAACTCATAACAAGCATTAAAATTTATAGACATACATACACGTATGTGTCATACATATCATGATTTAATCATCACAACTCTTGAAGTAGTATTACTCACATTTTGTACATCCACATCCTGGGATTCAGATAACCTATGTAACTTCCTTAAGATAACACAGCTAATCAATGGCGAAAACGGCACACCTACATCTCATAGTCCGTTCAGTTCAGTCGCTCAGTCGTGTCCAACTCTTTGCGACTCCATGAACCGCAGCACGCCAGGCCTCCCTGTCCATCACCAACTCCCGGAGTCCACCCAAACCCATGTCCATCGAGTCAATGATGCCATCCAACCATCTCATCCTCTGTTGTCCCCTTCTCCTCTTGCCCTCAATCTTTCCCAGCATCAGGGGCTTCTCAAATGAGTCAGCTGTTCGCATCAGGTGGCCAAAGTACTGGAGTTTCAGCTTCAACATCAGTCCTTCCAATGAACACCCAGGACTGATTTCCTTCAGGATGGACTGGTTGGATCTCCTTGCAGTCCAAGGGACTCTCAAGAGTCTTCTCCAACACCACAGTTCAAAAGCATCAATTCTTCAGCACTCAGCTTTCTTTATAGTCCAACTCTCACATCCATACATGACCACTGGAAAAACCACAGCCTTGACTAGACAGACCTTTGTTGGCAAAGTAATGTCTCTGCTTTTGAATATGCTATCTAGGTTGGTCATAACTTTCCTTCCAAGGAGTACGCGTCTTTTAATTTCATGGCTGCAATCACCATCTACAGTGATTTTGGAGCGCAGAAAAATAAAGTCAGCCACCGTTTCCACTGTTTGCCCATCTATTTGCCATGAGTGATGGGACTGGATGCCATGGTTTTAGTTTTCTGAATGTTGAGCTTTAAGCCAACTTTTTCACTCTCCACTTTCACTTTCATCAAGAGGCTCTTTAGTTCTTCTTCACTTTCTGCCATCTCATAGCTCCAAGTTAAATGATGTCCCCATTTCATGACAGTTTTCTTAAAGTTATATTGCATCAAGTGATTGCATCTACCTATGATAGGTAATAAACTAGCAAAGGCCTAATCACAGCCTGTGATTGAAGAATTTTTACCTAGATCACATTATTCAAAGAAACCTAGAAAAATCATCTAGTCCACAGCCAGGCAGTCAGATAGGTAGTTATCTAAATCAGTGTTTGCCAAAGAAAATTCTACAGAACAATAGTCCAGTTAAGGTATTTTGAGTCAACTGAGTTCTAGTATCAAACAAGTTTGTGAAACACTATATAACATGTCCTCCTAAGTATTTACTATATATTAAGCAAATACTTAACTCAGCAGTGGCCACAGGACTAGAAAAGGTCAGTTTTTATTCCAACCTCAAAGAAGATCAATGCCAAAGAATGCTCAAACTACTGCACAATTGTACTCATCTCACATGCTAGCAAAGTAATGCTCAAACTTCTCCAAGCTAGGCTTCAACAGTACATGAACCGACAACTTCCCAATGTTCAAGCTGGATTTAGAAAAGGCAGAGGAACCAGAGATCAAATTGCCAACATCCACTGGATCACAGAAAAAGCAAGAAAATTTCAGAAAAATATTTCCTTCATTGACTATGCTCAAGGCTTTGACTGTGTGGATCACAGCAAACTATGGAAAAATCTTGAGAGATGGGAACATCAGACCACCTTATCTGACTCCTGAGAAACTTGTATGCAGGTCAAGAAGGAACAGTTAGAACTGGACATGGAACAATGGACTGATTCCACATATTGGGAAAGGAGTAAGTCAAGGCTGTAAAATGTCACCCTGCTGCTGCTAAGTTGCTTCAGTCGTTTCTGACTCTGTGCGACCCCAAAGATGATAGCCCACCAGGCTGTGATTCTCCAGGCAAGAATACTGGAGTGGGATGCCATTTCCTTCTCCAATGCATGAAAGTGAAAAGTGAAAGTGAAGTCGCTCAATTGTGTCCGACCCTCAGTGACCACATGGACTGCAGCCTTCCAGGCTCCTCCGTCCTTGGGATTTTCCAGGCAAGAGTACTTGAGTGAGGTGCCAGTGCCTTCTCTGTGTCACCCTGCTAATGGAACTTATATGCAGACTACATCCTGCGAAATGCCAGGCTGGATGAAGCACAAGCTGGAATCAAGACTGCCAGGAGAAATATAAATAACTTCAGATACACAGATGACACCACCCTAATGGGAGAAAGTGAAGAGGAACTGAAGAGCCTCTTGATGAAGGTGAAAGAGGAGAGTGAAGAGGCTGGCTTAAAACTCAACATTCAAAAAACTGAGATCATGGCATCTGGTCCTATCACTTCATAGCAAATAAATGGGGAAACAATGGAAACAGTGACAGACTTTATTTTCTTGGGCTCAAAAGTCACTGTAGATGGTGACTGCAGCCATAAAATTAAAAGATTCTTGCTTCTTGGAAAAAAAGCTATGACAAACCTGGACAGCATATTAAAAAGCAGAGACATTACTTTACCAACAAATGTCCATATAGCCAGAGCTACATGTTTCCAGTAGTCATGTATGGATGTGAGAGTTGGACCATAAAGAAGGCTGAGTGCCAAAGAATTGATGCTTTTGGAACTGTGGGGTTGGATTAAACTCTTGCAAGTTCCTTGGATTGCAAGGAAATCAAACCAGTCAATCCTAAAGGAGATCAGTCCTGAATATTCATTGGAAGGACTGATGCTGAAGCTCCAATACTTTGGCCACCTGATGCAAACAGCCAACTCATTGGAAAAGATCTTGATGCTGGGAAGCGTTGAAGGCAGGAGCAGAAGAGGATGACAGAGGATGAGACGGTTGGATGGCATCACCGACTCAATGGGTATGAGCTTGAGGAAGCTCTGGGAGATGGTGAAGGACAGGGAAACCTGGCGTGCTGCAGTCCATGGGGTCCAAAGAGTTGGACTCAACTGAGCGACTGAACAACAACAATGACATTAAGTTCAAATATCAAACAAGCTTGTGAAACACTACATAACATGTCCTTCCATTAAGTATTTACTATGATTACTGATACTTAAATAATCTACTTAAATAATCTTAGAAATTCAGTAGTAAACAAAATTTGCTCAAATTTTAACTGTTACCAAGATATTTAATCATAAACATTTTCCCCCAATATACTGTAACATATATATTGTGGTCTTCCCTGGTGGCTCAAAGAGTAAAGAATCCACCTCCAATGCAGAAGACCCAGGTTCAACCCCTGGATCAGGAAGATCCCCTGGAGAAGGCAATGGCAACCCACTCCAGTAAGTTGCCTGGAGAATTCCATGGACAGAGGAGCCTAGTGGTCTACAGTTCACAGGGTTGCAAAGACTCAAACATAACTGATCAGTGAACACTTAATACAAGATATTTAATCACAAACATTTTCCTCCAAAGATTACAATATATCACTGGACTTTTGGAGAATACTGGTTTAATACAGTCAAGATATCTGCTCAATTCCTCAGTCCTTAGAAAGGACACTTTATAGCCTACTTTAGTAAACAATTCTAGCACATGATCCTGACCATCGAGCTTCTTCGTAAATTAAACCACATTGACTTCAACACCCTACTCACATCACTGGACAGATCATCCAGACAGAAGGTCAAGAAGGAAACACAGGCCTTTACATTATCGGATGGACTTAATTGACATTTATAGGACATTCCATCCAAAAGTAGCAGAATACATATTCTTTTCAAGTGCACATGTAACATTCTCCAGGATTGATCACCTGCTGAACAATGAAGCAAGCCTGAGCACATTTAAAATAAAAGCTTATCAGGGCTTCCCTGGTGGCTCAGACAGTAAAGAGTCTACCTACAGTGTGAGAGACCCAGGTTCGATCTGACCACAATACTGTGAGATTAGACATCAACCACAAAAAAAAAAAAAAAAAACTACAAAAAACATAAACACATGGAGGATAAACAATGTGCTACTGAACAAACAATAGATCACTGAAGACATCAAATAGAAAATAAAAAATATCTAGAGACAAATGAAAACAAAAAAAACATTGATCCAAAACCTGTGGCACAGGTAAAAGCAGTTTAAGAGGGAAGTTTATAGCAATACCAGCTTACCTGAAGAAAGAAGAAAAGTCTCAAACAATCGAACTTTACACCAAAAGCAACTAGAAAAAGAGCAAACAAAATCCAAAGTTAGAAAGAAATCATAAAGATCAGAGCAGAAATAAATAGAAACTAAGACAACAGTAGAAAAGATCAGTGAACCTAAAAATATTCTTTGAAAAGATAAAGTTGATAAACCTTTAGCTATACTCATCAAGAAAAAAAAAAGAGGGTCCAAATCAGTAAAATCAGAAATGAAAACAGAACGGACATCACAGAAATACAAAGGATAAGAGGCTACTCCAGGTAACTATATGCCAATAAAATGGACAACCTACAAGAAATAGACAAATTCTTAGAAAAGTACAACCTCCCAAGACTGAACCAGAAAGAAATAGAAAATTTGAACAGATCAGTTACAAGTATTGAAATTGAATCTGTGATTTAAAATTCCCAACAAACAAAAGTCCAGAACCAGAAGGCTTCACTAGTGAATTCTATCAAACATTTAGAGAAGAGTTAACACCTATCCTTGTGAAGGCAGTCCCAAGAAATGCAGAGGAAAGAACACTTCCAAACTCTTTCTAGGGGCCACCATCACCCTGATACCATAGCCGGACAAAGGTACCACAAAAAAAGAAAAATTACAGGTCAACATCAAGATGAACATAGACACAAAAATCTTCAACATAATAGCAGCAAACCGAATCCAATAGCAGCAAAATTCATACACCATGAACAAGTGGGATTTATCCCAGGGATGCAAGGGTTTTAATATCCACAAATCAGTGTGTTATATCTCATTAATACATTGAATAAAAGCCATATGATCATCTCAATAGATGCAGAAAAAGTTTACAAAATTCAACATCCATTTATGATAAAAAAAACTTTCCATAAAGTAGGCATATAGGGAACCTACTTCAACATGAAGGCCTTATATGACAAACCCACAGCTAACATCATATTCAATGCTGAAAAACTGAAAACATTTTATCTTAAAATTAGGAAGAAGACAGAATGTTTATTCTCACCACTTTATTCAACACCACATACTTTTGGAAGTCAAAGAAATGAATTCAAACTGGAAAAGAAAAGCTGTCCCTGTTTGCAGGTGACACGATACTGTACATAGAATATCATAAAGACACCACCAGAAAACTATGATAATAGAACTTGATGAATTGGGTAAAGTTGTAAGATACAAAATTAATACATAGAAATTTGTTGCATTTCGGTATACTAACAAAAGTTCAAAAGCAAAATTAAGGAAACATTCTTATTTACCATTACATCAAAGAGAATAAAACATCTAGAAATAAACCTACCTAAGGAGGCAAAAGACCTGTACTCGGAAAACTGTAAGATGCTGATGAAAGAAAACAAAAGATAACACAAAGAACTAGAAAGATACAGTGTGTTCCTGGATTTGAACAATCATGTTGTCAAAAGGACAAGGCCATCTGTTCAAGGCAGTCTACAAATTCACTGCAATCCTTATCAAACTACCAATTGCATTTTTCACAGAACTAGAAAAAAATATTCTAAAATTTCATTGAAACACAAAAGAGCCCAAATAGCCAAAGCAATCCTGAGAAAGAAAATTGGAGCTGGAAGAATCAGGCACTCTGGCTTCAGACAATACTACAAGGATACAGTCATCAACTGTATCAACAGTATGGTACTGGCACACACACACACACGAAAATACAGAGTAATGGAACAGGATAGAAAACCCAGAAATAAATCCATACACCTACAGTTAATCTATGACAAAGAAGCAAGACTATATAATGGAGAAGAGATGGTCTCTTCAATAAGTGACGCTGGGAATACTGCACAGTCACATGTAAAAGAATGAAATTGGAATATTTTCTAACACCATATGCAAAAGTAAACTCAAGATGGATTAAAGACCTAAATGTGAAACTAGATACTATAAAACTCCTAGAGGAAAATATAGAACACAGAATATTCTTTGACATAAATCACAGCAGTATCTTTCCGGATTCATCTCCTAGAGTAATGGAAATTAAAATAAACTAATGGGGCCCAATTAAACTTAAAAACTTTTGCACACCAAAGGAAACCATAAACAAAATGAAAGACAATCCACAGAATGGGAGAAAATATTTGCAAACAATGTAACCGACAGAGGCTTAATCTTCAAAATATACAAACAACTCATGCAGCTCAATATGAAAAATAACAACCCAATCAAAAAATTAAATATGCATGTGATACCATTCTAATGGCAGAAAGCAAAGAGGAAAAAGAATCTCTTAATGAGGGTGAGAAGGCGATGGCACCCCACTCCAGTACTCTTGCCTGGAAAATCCCATGGACGGAGGAGCCTGGAAGGCTGCAGTCCATGGGGTTGCGAAGAGTCGGACACGACTGAGTGACTTCACTTTAACTTTCCACTTTCATGCATTGGAGAAGGAAATGGCAACCCACTCCAGTGTTCTTGCCTGGAGAATCCCAGGGACAGGGGAGCCTGGTGGGCTGCCGTCTATGGGGTCGCACAGAGTCGGACACGACTGAAGCGACTTAGCAGCAGCAGCAGCAGCAATAAGGGTGAAAGAGGCGAGTGAGAAAAGCTGGCTTAAAACTCAATTCAAAAACCGAAGATCATGAAATCCATCCCATCACTTCATGGCAAATAGAAGGGGGAAAAGAGAAAACAGTGGCAGATTTTATTTTCTTGGGCTCCATAATCACTGCAGACCCTGACTGCAGCCATAGAATTCTAAGATGCTTGCTCCTTGAAAGGAAAGTTATGACCAACCTAGACAGCATATTAAAAACCAGAGAAATTACTTTGCCAACAAAGGTCCGTCTAGTCAAAGCTATGGTTCTTCCAGCAGTCATGTATGGATGTGAGAGGTGGACCATATGGAAAATTGAGCACTGAAGAATTGATGCCTTCAAACTGGTGCTAGGGAAGACTCTTGGACTGCTAGGAGATCAAACTGGTCAATCCTAAAGGAAATCAACCCTGAATATTCATTGGAAGCACTGATGCCAAATACTGAAGCTCCAATACTTTGGCCACCTGATGTGAAGAGCTGACCCACTGAAAAAGACTGTGATGCTGGGAGAAACTGAGGGCAAGAGGAGAAGGGGGCAACAGAGGACGAGATGGTTGGACAATATTATGGACACAGCGGACATGAGTTTAAGCAAACTCTGGGAGATGGTGAAGGACAGGGAAGCCTGGCATGCTGCAATCCATGGGGTCACAAAGAGTTGGAGACGACTTAGCAACTGAACAACAACAAATCAAAAAATGGGTAGGAAGATGACATACAGAGGGCCAATAAACACACGAAAAGATGCTTAACATCACTAATTATTAGAGAAATACAGATCAATACTACAATGAGGTATCACCTCACACCAGGCAGAATGGTCATCGTCAAAAAATCTACAGTATATGCAGGAGAGGGTGTGGAGAAAGGGAATCTTCTTGTACCATTGATGGGAATGTAAATTGATACAGCCACTATGGAGAATAGTATGGAGGTTCCTTAAAAAACTAAAACTAAAGTTACCATATGCAACAACCCCAATGCTGGGCATATACACCCAGAGAAAAACATAACTGAAAAAGACACATGCATCCCAGTATTCATCACAGCACTATTTACAATAGCCAGGATATGGAAGCAACCTAAATGTCCCTCACCAGAAGCACAGATAAAGAAGATGTGGTACATATATACAATGGAATATTACTCAGCCACAAAAAGGAATGAAAATGGGTCATTTGTAGAGATGTGGATGGACCTAGAGACTGTGATACACAGTGAAGTAAGTCAGAGAGATAATAAATATAAATATTGTATGTTAATGCATATATGTGGAAACTAGAAAAACGGTATAGATGATCTTATTTGTAAAGCAGAGAGAGAGACAGGCATAGAGGAAAAACCTATGAACACCAAGGGGGAGTGGGAGAGTGGGAGGAACTGGGATCCACACATATACTATTGATACTATATATCAAATGGATAACTGATGAGAGCCTGCTGTGCAGCACAGGGAGCTCTGCTCAGTGCTCCGTGGTGACCTAAACTGGAAGGAGATCCAAAGAAGAGGGAATAAATGTATATGTATAGTTGATCCACTTTGCTGTGTAGTAGAAACTAACATTGTAAGGCAACTATCATTGTTTAGTCATTCAGTCATTATCGACATGTTTGATCTTTGTGACCCTACGGACCGTAGCTTGCCAGGCTCCTCTGTCCATGGGATTTCCCAGGCAAGAATACGGGAGTGGGTAGCCATTTCCTCCTCCTGGGGATCTTCCCGACCCAGGGATTGAACCCAAGTCTCCTTCATTGGCAGGTGAATTCTTTAGCACTGAACCACCAGGGAAGCCCCCAAAGCAACTTTACCCCAATAAAAATTTAAATAAATTGACATTTCTCCAAAGAAGATATACACATGGTCAAAAAGCACATGAAAAGGTGCTAAGCATTGTTAATTATTAGAGAAATGCAAATCAAAACTACAATGAGGTATCAACTCACACCAGGCAGAATGGCTATCATTAAGTGAAGCCACTCAGTCATGTCGGACTCTTTTCGACCCCCACTGACTGTAGCTCACCAGGCTCCTCCATCCATGGAATTTCCTAGCAAGAGTTCTGGAGTGAGTTGCCATTTCCTTCTCCATGGGATCTCCCCGACCCAGGGATTGAACGTGGGTCCCCCGCATTGCAGGTAGACGCTTTATCGTCTGAGCCACCAGGGAATCCCATTAAAAAGTCTACAAATAAATGTTAAAGAGGATGTGGAGAAAAAGGACCCTCCTACATTGCTGGTGGAAATGTAAATTGGTGCAGCCACTATGGAGAACAGTAATGTAAATTCTTTTAAAAACTAAAAAATAGAGCTATGCTATGCTAAGTCACTTCAGTCGTTTCCGACTCTGTGCGACCCCATAGACGGCAGCCCACCAGGCTCCCCAGTTCCTGGGATTCTCCAGGCAAGAACACTGGAGTGGGTCGCCATTTCCTTCTCCAAGGCACGAAAGTGAAAAGTGAAAGTGAAGTCACTCAGTAGTGTCCAACCCTTACTCTGCTGCTGCTGCTGCTGCTAAGTCGCTTCAGTCGTATCCGACTCTGTGCGACCCCATAGACGGCAGCCCACCAGGCTCCCCCCTCCCTGGGATTCTCCAGGCAAGAACACTGGAGTGGGCTGCCATTTCCTTCTCCAATGCGTGAAAGTGAAGTCTCTCAGTCGTGTCCGACTCTTAGCGACCCCATGAATTACAGCCTAACAGGCTCCTCCGTCCATGGGATTTTCCAAGCAAGAGTACTGGAGTGGGGTGCCATTGCCTTCTCTGAAACCATATGATTATCAATCCTACTCCTGGGCTTATCTCCAGAGAAAACCACAATCTGAAAAAGTACATGCATCCCAATGTTCATACAGCACTATTTACAATAGTTAAGACAGAGCCAACCTAAACATCCATGGACAGATGAACAGATAAAGATGTGGTATATATGTCCAATAGGATATTACTCAGCCTTAAAAGAATGAAATAGTGCCATTTGCAGTAACATGGATGGACCTAGAGATAATCATACTAAGTAAACCAGAAAGACAAATTATGATATTGCTTACATGTGGCATCTTAAAAAATGACACAAACGGAGTTCTATAAAAATACACCCACAGACATAAAAACAAACTATGGTTACCAAAAAGGGAAGGGATGATTTAGAAGTTTAGGATTAACATATACATACTACTATATATAAGTAATAAGGACCTACTGTATAGCACAGGGAACTCACTCAATATTCTATAATTATGAGAAAAGAGTCTGTAAAAGAATTGATGTACATACATGTGCAACTGAACCACTTTGCTGTACACCTGAAAGGACGCACTGAACATCAGCTATGCTTCAATTAATAAAGAGTGTAGTGAGTCCCCAAAAATAAAACAATACAAAAAAGAGCAGTGGAGTGACTTCATGTGGCTGCAATAACGGGTTGGCCTCATATTCTTTGTGTTTCTCACTATCGTGCTCTTATTCTGCTCTTTTTCAGAACTCCCATCCACTAGTAAACAATGCCCTCTAATGAAAAAAAATACAGTAATATCATGTTTAAAGCCACTGATATTCCTAGTAGGACTTTTGACCAAAGTCAAGGCTTGGACAGAGTGGGAAAGTAATGCTTTAGTAAACGTCTAAAATGGGCTTTGCAGGTGGCACTAATGGTAAAAAAAAAAAAAAAAAAAAAAACACCTGCCAATGCAGGAAACATAAGAAATGCAGGTTCGATTCCTGGGTCAGGAAGATCCCCTGGAGAAGGGTATGGCAACCCACTCCAGTACTCTTTCCTGGAGAATCCCATGGACAGAGGAGCCTGGCAGGCTACAGTCCAGGGGGGTCACAAAAAGTTGGACATGACTAAAGTGACTTAGCATGTGTACAAATATCAAAAAATAGTGCCCTGGGAAGAAAAACTAGTTAATTGTCAGGTCTGCGATAAAAATCCTGGCTTACAACAATCATTACAAGTATAAATAGGTACATACTATATGAGTGTTATAATTCAAACAGAGAAAATCCCCCCTCCACCAATTTGAGCACAATGGGCAGCACCCCTTCCCTGTCAGGCCCAGTGTCTTGCCTACATTTGATTCCTTTTAAAAGGGTGACATACCTTTTCCATTACTCGTGGCTACTTTCATTATTGAAAAAAACCACTTATGCTTTCTATTCCACTACATCCATAATGGTTCTTGGGGCTATGGTGAGCCTCTTTGGGGCCGTCTCTGGCCACTGGATGCTACAGATATCACCAGTGTTTTAGAACCCAGACCCAAACTGCGTTCCCGTGAATGCCCCTACTCTATGTGTTTATAATGAAGACCAGACAGTGCCCATGGGTAGCAATGGAAAGGACTAGAAGCTGGGCTAGAAATCGTCAGGCTCTATGGAAGTGGTGGCTAAAGCCCTCTTACCACATCATCTCATCTTAGCCAAGGTCATAGAATACTCCCAGACTTGACGATTTTGAATATATGACTTTGAGTGGGCCCTTATCTCTGTATTGTGTGCATAACTTGTCCCTTCCATGGATTCGGATGGCTGCTTTCTTGTTAAATTCTTCTGTTCCAAGATCTTTTGTTGCACCTTCAGGATATGTCTGGATATGAGGCACCCACCAGAATGAGGGCCCAAAGACAGGGGATCCCCAGTGAAAATTTGGCCCCTGTGTAAATGCTTCTTTTTAATCGATGATGTGTGACACGAGGGAGCTTAGACATTAGGAAGTCTGCTCCTGTTCACCACAAAACACAGTAATACTCAACATCATCCCAGGAGGGCCATCAGATTAACATTGGCAGGAATAGGATTGGCAGGGGGGTTGGTAGCTCCATGAGGAAGCTTTGCCTACTATGAGGTAACCCTAGAAAATCTAACACTTTAGAGAGCCTCATCCTAATTACTAAATCTATCACTAAATAGATTTTCAGCTTCTGTAAACTCACCGGCCAATGTGGTTAGGACAGTAGATTAGCCTTGGATTACTTGGTGGCCAAGCAGGGTGATGTTTGTGTGGTCATAAACAAAACCTGCTGTACCTATGTTAATAATTTGGGCCACATGAAGCTGGACTTGCCAGGCAGCGCTAGTGGTAAAGAATCTGCCTGCCAATGCAGGAGACCCAGGTTCAATCCCTGCATATAAGATCCCAAGGAGTAGGAAATGGCAACTTGTTCCAGGATTCTTGCCTGGAAAATTCCATGGACAGAGGAGCCTGGCAGGCCATAGTCCATGGGGCTACCAAGAGTCAGACACAACCGAGCACACACAAGATGGGCATCAAAAAAGATTTATGAACGAGCATCATGGTTATACCAATACCACCGGGGGTCTGACCCTAATGCCATCAGGTCCACCATTAAGGGTGCCCTTCCTAGGCTTACTTGGTTCCTGCTCTTTCTGGACCTAATAATACTCATATTCCTCCTCCTCCTCTTTGGACCCTTCATGTTTAACCCCTGGGTAACACTTGTGTTTTTCAGGTTACAACAGTTCTGTATTAAAATGATGGCTATGCGAGGAGTCCAGCACCTACCACCCTGACTTAAGACACTGTCCTGGCCCTGGGGACCCTAATCAGGCATCCAGAGATTTTTTTAGTCCCAAACAGGCAGGGTTGATGCTTCTGCCAAGGCATGAGGCAGCCCCAGAAGACAGACCATCACTCCTCTGCACCCCATAAAATTACGGGAGGAAACTCTGAGGAGGGAAATGAGACAGGAGGGAAAGGGGCAGGACACAGATGCTAGATAATGAAGAAGGAGCATAACTCTTGGGATGCAGTAAAGAACAGCTGAAACCAAGGTGGCTTTGAGAACAGTCTAGTAGTTCATTATACCTTCATTGTAATACTAAAAATCACCACTCCTTACACCACGACAGTTCCAAGGAAGGCCAAAAAGTGGGCAGTGACCCAATTCCTGGGTAATCCATACCTATTCTGAAACAGCAAGACTATTCCTCCCATTCATTAGCCTATGAAATGACTTAGCCCATAAAAACCTATGACCCCACGCCCTGGAGCACTCTCAGTTTGAGATGATCTGCATCCTGACTATGTATCTCTCTAAATAAACTTGCTTTTCCTTCACTCTGGTTCCCTCTTGAGTTCTTTTCCTGTGTGAAGCCAAGAACTCTCACTTGGCAGTCTATCCTAAGGACTTCTGCAGGTACCAGGTCCTGACGTGTGTCTCTCCTGCAACAGCACCTCCCCCATAATGGGTCCTGTTATGACCGTGCTGCAGAACAGTGTCTGAGAGCGTCTCGGGAATCAAAACAATTGTGCACTATGTCTCCAGCCTGACCAGGTGTGATCTAAGTCAAACCCCACTCTGCGGCCCTCTCTCTGGCCTTTTCTGAACACACTGGCTGGTATTTTGACAGGTCAATCTGTGGGAGAAGTGATCCTCTTGCCTCAGAGGATATAGTTTTCAATTAGGTGTCCAGCATCCCTTTTTGATAGGACTTGTATTGGCCATGTATTTTTGGCCTTCCCTGGGAGGCCCTAGCACAGACTTCTGGTCCTTCTGGTCTTACCTTTTCCTAGACCTCTGGGGGAAGGAGCTCCTTCCTGGGGTTTCCATGAGTGCCCTCTGTAGGCTTAACGTGTGTTCTGGTGGGACTCTGATGTCAAGCTGTTCTGGTGAAAAACTTCAGCGTGAGGTGTATCAGACTGTTCACCAGCTCATCTCTCACTGTCAATTTCACCCAGGGCTCCTGTGGGTGATTAGGTGCCTCAAGCCCAAGCCCTCATCTTTCATTAGTTTCCTCTCTTTCTACCATATGAGAGGCTCTTTTGTCCCATTGATTTTCTTCCTGTGTCTCAGTCTAGGGCAATCTGTTTCCAGGGTTCTTCCTCCTCACAACAGCACACTGTATCTTCCCCAGTAGCAGCTTCCCTCTCTGCGCCCCACCCCCGCCCTCTCAAGGGTTACTTGCCTTCTGAGAATTCCCTGCTACTGACAAAAAAGTGGTGTTTCATTTTGCATTTTCCTTCTTGTGTAGTTCTCTGTTCAACATTTTAAAAGCAACTATCAATTGAGAAGAGTCTATTCCAAATGTACCATCTAATCTTTGCAACTGTCTACTGAAATCTGAGGCATTTTGCTCCTCAAAAAAGTTCAACTTTACCATTCTAATATTTCCAGGGGCCTCAGGATCTGCATTAGTATAATGTCTGTAGGTCTGATAAACCTTTTCCAAAAATTTTTCTAAAAATTCAGAGGAGTCTACATTTGGTGCTTTTTGTTTGTTTTAGGGTTTGTTTGTTGTTTTTTTTTTGGTGGGGGGGGGGCTGGATTTCTTGAGTTTCATTCAAGCTGTCTTACTTTGGTTCCCTTTTACAAAGCCCTGCCAAGATGCACTAAGTAATGCCCTATTAAGGGTATTCCTCCCTTATTAGGTCCCAATTTGGTTCAGCTGTGGGTGCTGCCAAGTGGGCTTCAAGTGTAGAAGATCCTTCTGTAAGGATCTTCCCAAGTAAACATGTCTGAGAAACCCAGGTGGCTTGTCATTTGCATTTAGGCCTTCTGTAAGATAAGGGCATAAAAGAGGTTGCCCTGCCCTTGGCGTGACTCCTGGCCCAAACTGGGTGCCCTGTCAGGTGTTAGAAAGCAACACCAGGCCAAGTCCCTGTTTCCAGGGGACTAACACAGGTTTTCTAACTTGTCCCGATGAGGAGGGGCCGTTCTGAGCCCGTGTCAGGAACTGGGCCTGAACAGAAACACAGGTAGGGTAGGAAAAGGAGCAGCTGAGGCAGGTGTTAAGATTTAGAGCAATCTGTCCTCACTCTCCTTCCCTTTCTTTTTTTAATTTCCCCAACATAGAAGCACAAATGCTTGTACATAAACAATTCTATCATTCTTCCCCTATTCTTCACAGAATAGCCACCATAAAACCATAGATAACAACTGATTATCTCCAACCATTAAAAGGATGCCTTTTTGCCGTGGCATCAACCAACCAGGCTGAACTCTGGGCTGGGGCTTTTTGTGATTTTAGGAACCAAATGAAATCTTTTCTCCCTGTAAATATGCCACAGACACATTTTTTTTTTTTCCTATTCCTATTTGACACCAGTAAAAGTTTTAAATATCACAAAACTGTGATATTGGCTGTAAGTGGAGAAACAGTACCAAACAAAAGGAAACTAAAACTCCAAAGGACAAACAGAAAATCCTAAATAAACCTTCGAGTTTGGTCTTGGGGCTTTATATATACCAATGACACAGGAGTCCACAAGCGATGTAATTAACACAGCAAGAGTAGACATATGTGGTACAAAGGGTCCCAAGATAACCCTGCCTAAACCCCCTGTGGAGATCCTAAAGGTACTATAACCGCACATTGTTAAAATAGCATCTTCTTCTCACTCATAGGTTCATGACTGTAATCAAATCACGTATCCAAAAGAACATCAAATGACTTTCTTTAGAGCTTGTTGAAACAGTCCCCATTTTTATAGACCGAAATTCAAGACAAAACACAAAAGCCTCACACGAATGCTAGCATACAAAGAAAAAAATGAACCATTTCGTAAATCAGGTAAAAGTCCAACAGCTCTTTCCTCTCTCCATCAGGGTACCCAACTCAAATACAAAGCGAATTGGCTTATTTCAGGAAAAAAAAATAAGCCTCAAACGGAGAGGAAATAAAGTTTCCAGTTGTACACACCAGAGCGACCTACCCTTCTGTATGGAGCCTGTGGGTCCCAAAGGTTGATTCCTTGATCCCACTGCCAAGTGCTGGGGCAGGCGTTGCCACTTCGGGGAATTCTGAAGGATAAATCCTCGAGAGACGTGGTCCCGGCAGCTGCTTGAGCCTGACCCAAAAACTCTCCAACCAGGTCGGCTGTCCTGAAGCTGCAAGGCTCCTGGCTGACTCCTCACAATTTGTTACCAAGCCCAAGCTCATTCTATTTGATGCACGAGAGGCCAGTAAAGTAAAAGATGAGCTGCTGGGGCAAGGAATAGCGCCTTTATTCAGAAAGCCAACAGACCAAAAGGTAGACACCTCATGGAACCATCTTGCCTGAGTTAGACTTCAGGATTCTTTTATACTTAATGTGGCAGGAGTAAAGCCAAACACTTCCTGTTTCCGGTCAACCTCCGGAAGGGGATGTGTTTTCGTCCTTCCTGCAGTCATTCACAGGTGGGCCTACTCAGGATGTTTTCTGTGAGTTAAAGAAAGCTATTTTAGCTTAATGCTTATTACCTGGGAGACAGGGTTCCCAGAGATGTGGCATTATGTGTAATTTAAGCTGACAGGCAGCATCTCTTTAGTGATTAACTTGTAATAAAGTATAAAATTTCTTCCCTATTACAACTCTAGTGGTTGAGCAGAGTTCGGTAATGATATCAATTATCAAGCTTGAACGTTCTCTTAGGATGACAGGACAGGGTGTTGAACCTTCATGGCATCTAGCAAAGCTGTAAAAAGCAAGCCCAAGTTTTATATGAGAAGGCAATGGCACCCCACTCCAGTACTCTTGCCTGGAAAATCCCATGGACAGAGGACCCTTGTGGGCTGCAGTCCATGGAGTCGCTAAGAGTCGGACATGACTGAGCGACTTCACTTTCACTTTTCACTTTTATGTATTGGAGATGGAAATGGCAGCCCACTCCAATGTTCTTGCCTGGAGAATCCCAGGGACGGGGGAGCCTGGTGGGCTGCCGTCTATGGGGTCGCACAGAGTCGGACACGACTGAAGCGACTTAGCAGCAGCAGCAGCAGCATTGTAGTTATAATAGCATAAAAGGGAAGGTCTCCAAAGGCAGGTGACCAAGGGGGCAAGGGAGAAATCTTTTAGGCAATAGTAGACTCACATATTTACAATTCCTTATGTGTCATTATAAAGTCTACCTAGACTATAATTAAGTAATCTGATGTAAACATAGCTAGAAGTATGATCTACACCAGGGGTTAGCAACCTTTTTCTGTAAAGGCAGAGATAGTAAATACGTTAGGCTCTATGGGCCATATGGGTTCTTTGACTACTAGTCAACTCTGCTGTTTTATCAGAAAAACAGCCACAGATAGTATGTATAGATGTGTTCCAATGTTACTTTATTTACAAAAGCAGGCTCCTCTGATTTACACCATAATTCTTGTAATCCTTCAGCTTAATCTAAGCTTAAATACAGACACTAGACAATGGCTCTGATCAAGTTTTGTAATAGGAGTGTGCCTCTGTTTATACAATCCTGCCACATCTAAGCCATTCTATTTTTTCTTAAGATCTATTTTATACTCTGATCCCTGATATTTAGGTATCTTTTTTTATTGGAGTATAGTTGCTTTACAATGTTGCATAGTTTCTACTATACAGCAAAATCTAAGCCATTTTTATTCTTTACATTAACCCAGCCTACAGACTTAGTTGTTAAGTTAGCCTTGCACTCCCTTCATAAATACAACCTTGCACACAGGAACATGCTTTGCAGAACTGGATAACAGCACACTGAGAAATGGAGTATTTCCTGCCATGTCAGTAAACACAAGGATGTCACAGTCATCATAGATTTCAGCTCTCCAAAGTGAACTGGTTAAGCCTTGAGGGAACTCAGGAAGAAGATTACCTGCCATCTAGCAGCCATCAGATTGCAGTCACTCCCTTTGGTGAGCACTGAGAAAATTCAGGATGTGAAGACAGGGTACTGTCCCCAGATAACTGAGGTGTATATCAAAGGAAGGA
This sequence comes from Bos javanicus, assembly GCF_032452875.1. NCBI lineage: Eukaryota > Metazoa > Chordata > Mammalia > Artiodactyla > Bovidae > Bos > Bos javanicus. Next base: position 67,987,496 of record NC_083883.1, read on the forward strand.
TTACAGTGAACCCAGACTCTTGTCATACATTTTAAAAAGTGCTAAATTCCTTAACCTGGGATATCTGGTTTTCTTCAATTAACAATAATCTTTTGACATTCAGATTGCCTGTCCTTTGTTGCAAAATCTCTATTGTAACCTGGCTCCTCCCCTCACCCTCACTGAGCAGTTCTTTCAGCATTACTTGGAATGCTGTTTCCAGGCTTGAAGTCCTAAAAATTCCCACCAAATATAACATAACTCTCAACATTTATGATATGAATGTTCTTCGTCGACCACACTCACTAGAACTTATTTGACATTTTAGTCCCTCTGTGCGAGCAACGTAGGGTGGAGATATGACACTCCCTTCCATGCTCAGAGCATGAACAGAGATGTTCCAGTCCATTTGGAACAATGAGGCAGCAACTCTGAGGATGTTGGTCTACATACTAAGGACGGAGAAAGAAGGAAAGAGCTGAGACCTTATATGACACTGTTGAACTACACTATGAGCACTGGAATAAATTCTGGTTGTATGAAGGTGATAAACCCCTTGCTTATTTAAACTCCTTACTTATTCAATACCTGTTGCAGCCTCCAATTAAAATAAATAAATTAAAAAAAAATAATGCTGAGAAAAAAAATAGAAGGAGCAGGTGGATTGTTTAGAATCTCTGAAAACTTAGTAGGAGGCATTTATAATTGTATAGCTTTCAGCAGAGTAGAAGAAAGATATTTTTGTATTGGAATATAATTGCTTTACAAAGTTGTATTAGTGATAATGTTAGTCTATTATTGAAAAATTATTGAGTGAAATACACTGTTTAAGTTTTCTTAACAGAACTATCTATTTTACATAAATAATGTTTCATACAGTACTTTAAAAAAAATACCTGTTGCATTGTCTGTATTAACAACTAAATACTTCCATGCCTGGGGCATGACCCTCCAAACCTTTTCCTTTCCTACACTTTCCCAATTAACCTAGACAACTTATTATAAAGTTGAGACATTACTTTGCCAATAAAGGTCTGTATAGTCAAAGCTATGGTTTTTTCAGTTGTCATGTATGGATGTGAGAGTTGTACCATAAAGAAGGCTGAGCGCTGAAGAACTGATGCTTTTAAACTGTGATGTTTGAGAAGATTCTTGAGAGTCCCTTGGACTGCAAGATCAAAGCAGTCAATCCTAAAGGGAATCAATCCTTAATATTCGTTAGAAGGACTGATGCTGAAACTGAAGCTCCAATACTTTGGCCACCTGATGTGAAAAGCCAACTCAGTAGAAAAGACCCTGATGCTGGGAAAGACTGAAGGCAGGAGAAGGGGACAACAGAGGAAAAGATGGTTGGATGGCATCACTGACTCAATGGACATGAGTTTGAGCAAGTTCCAGGAGATGGTGAAGGACAGGGGAGCCTGGCGTGCTGCAGTCCATGGGGTCGCAGTGAGTCGGACACAACTGGGAAGTAAACAACAACAAGTACCATTAAACCAGTTACTTCAGCTGAAACCCTGGGACTCACTCATAATGTCTCACTCACCATACTCGCCAAATTCAGTTCATCAAATAACTCTCAATCTCTACTGCTGTCACCTTAGGTGCTATGGTTGTATGTCTCCCTCAAATTCATATGTTGAAACCTAGTCCCCAGTGTGATGGTATTTGGAGGTGGGGCCTTTGGGAGATGATTAGGTTCTAAGGACTAGAACTCATAAATAGGATTTATGGCCTTATAAAAGCCCAGGTGGACTTCCCACATGGCTCAGTGGTAAAGAATCCACCTGTCAATGCAGGAAATACAGGGAGATGCAAGCTTGATCCCTGGGTCAGGAAGATCCCCTGGAAGTGGAAATAGCAACCCATTAGGGTATTCTTGCCTGAAGAATCCTATGGACAGAAGAATCCTACAGTCCATAGGGTCACAAAGAGTCAGATATGACTCTCTGAGTGTACAAGCATGCATGAATACACAAGAGACCCCAGGGAGCTCCCTAGCCCTTCTACCATGTGAGGACACAGCAGAACGACAGCCATCTCTAAACCAGAAAGCAGACCACCAGCAGGCACCCAATCTGCCAGTGCCTTGATCTTGGACTTCCCAGAATCCAGACCTGTGAAAATAAAATTCGATTATTTATAAGCCACTTGGGCTATGATAATCTGTTAAAGCAGCCAGAACTGACTAAGACATTAAGCAAGACCACCATCTTTTCACACAAGACATTCCTTACTGGGTCCTTCCCCACCTCTCTGCTACACTCCACTTTTTACCAGACTGATCTTTTAAAAGTATCAGATCATGTCATTCCATCAATGACATTCCATTCTTCTTTTCTTCCATAGCCTAAAAGTCTTATATGATCTTGTGTCTGCCTACTGCATCAGCTTAGATAAACTGGAACTACATACCCTTATCTGCATAGTTCAAAGTGTGTCCACAAGAGACATTACAAAACTTGAAATGCATAAGTGAAGCTGCAGCCAGAGTGCTTTTACCCTCTGAAGGCTGGTGCAGGGGTCCCAGGTACTGTGGCAACTTATGCACCTTGTCACCATGATCTGGCTCCCTTTGCCAGTGTGCGATGGTCATTGGTGTGGGTCAGCTATTCCACCTCCCAGTGGATCTTCTACAACCCCTGAGTCAGATGAGTGTTTATCCCTGTGTCAAAGAGCCAGCTCTTTCCAGAAGAGACCCACACCATCAAAGCTGGAGGATTGAAGATGAGAAACTAACACAGGTTCTAGTCGGTCCTCATGGGTTCCAACTCATATTTCAGTTTGGCCTTACTCTTCCCTGCACAGCCATGTTCCCAATTCCCTACTCTGCTGAAATCAAACTCCTGCCTGAGAGGCACTGTTTTTATAGAGACTTTATAGTGATATTAATTCGTACTCCATATTGCAAAAGCTCAAACACACACACACCATTTCCTAGTGATTAAGTCTCTGTAATAGAACCTGATGGATACAGACTTCTCTGAATTGATTCTGAATTAATTTTAATTGGTTGCATGATCTAGATAGATATAGCAGCATTAATAAGCTGCCTCAAGTGGTAAGACTTAGCAGCAGTAGCAGCAGCAAGTGGTAAAGTGGACACTGATATTTCTTGGGAGGCAGTGCCAAAATAGTACTTAAATTGTCACCAACAGACATTTCTTTTTTAGAAAATGTAATCACTGGAGTATTTTCTTGGGCTCCAAAATCACTGCAGATGGTGACTGCAATCATGAAATGAAAAGACGCTTGCTCCTTGGAAGGAAAGCTATGACAAACCTAAACAGTATATTAAAAAGCAGAGACATTACTTTGCCAACAAAGGTCCATATAGTCAAAGCTATGGTTTTTCCAGTAGTCATGCATGGATGTGAGAGTTGGACCACAAAGGATGAATACCAGAGAATTGATGCTTTTGAACTGTGGTGATGGAGAAGACTCTTGAGAGTCCCCTGGACTCCAAGGAGATCAAACCAGTCAATCCTAAAGGAAAACAATCCTAAAGGAAATCAGTCCTGAATATTCATTGGAAGGACTGATGCTGAAGCTGAAGCTCCAATACTTTGGCCGCCTGATGCGAAGAGCCAACTCATTAGAAAAAGTCCTGATGCTGGGAAAGATTGAAGGCAGGAAGAGAAGGGGATGACAAAGGATGAGATGGTTGGATAGCATTACTGACTCAATGGACATGAGTCTGAGCAAGCTCTGGGAGTTGGTGAAGGACAGGGAGGCCTGGCGTGCTGCAGTCCATGGGGTCGCAGAGTTGGACATGACTGAGTGACTGAACAACAACAACAAATAATTGCTTTATAATATTGAGTTAATTTCTGCTGCACAGCTAAGCGAATCAGCTGCATGTAAGTGTATGTGTATATACATACATGCTCTCCCTCTTGAGCCTCCCTCCACCCCAGTGTTTAAGGAATCAAGGCTTTGAAGATCATTTTGGTGAAAAAGGAGAATCTGTTGATTGCTTGCTTATAAGTGCACTGGAGAATGTGGAGACTGAAAATAATGAGTTCAGGGCTTTAAATTTCCATCTAAAGTACTGCATTAAGGATATAAAATTGAGTGAAACCCTAATTTCCTATAACTGCAGAGTCAATTTCTCCAAAAACCAAAACAAAGATTTAATTCTTAGAGTGACTAGATGATGATACAAATTTAACTCACAATCTCTTATGCTAAAGTTAGGGGACTAAAAGAAATGTATTCCTAAAACCTGGGATAGAGGTATATGAGCAGATTTTGATGAAGCTAGAAAACTTGAACCCAAAATCTTCTCTTGTGTCTTCTCTGCCAACAGAGCCAGCACTTGCTCTGTCTGAGGAAATTATTCCTCTTTGTCTAAAGTGCTCATAATAGCCTCTCCCAAAACCCTTGTGAGAGACTCATAGCCTCGTCAGATATTTTGATGCAGAGTTAGGGGGTTATAGGATTTGAGGAGAGAAGGAGCATTGTCAAACTCAACAAATGTTGGGATGTGTGGAGTGATAATTATCATTACAAATGGATATATCATTGTCATTAATGATGACAAGAAGTTAAGACTTCATACAAGACAGCCTCTGCTTTTTCTGTTAAAATAGATGCTAAAACAGAGGGGTTGGAAGTTTGAGAAGAGCCAAGTTCTGGCGTAGCAGCCAAGAAGAATCAGAATCACAAGAGACCTGCACTAAGAGTGGCAAATATTAAGAGCATAATGGAGATCATCAGAAAGCTTGAGTATTTATGAACAACAGTACAGATAATCCTGTGTCAGCAGCCGAAATGGTAAAGAGAAGGTAAATGGTTCGATTCATCCGTAATCCAAGCTTTACTGAGCGGGTAAAGTGAGGGAAAGTTGAGGCAATGGAGTTGATGGGTACTGATAGCAATGTCTAAATGAAGGGATGTTGGATTGTAAGCCAGAGAGGGAAAAGAAGTGGAACCAAAAAGTGCATAATAGACCAAACAAGTAAGAAAAGTGAAACGCATGAAGATTTATTAATTTGCTCATTTGAAAACTATTTCTTTTTTTCTTTTTAGCAGCTTTATTAAGAGTATAATTTATAAACCATAAATTTTATCCATTGTAAGTGTAAAGTTTAATTATGTTTAATAAATTTACAGAGTTGTGCAACTGTCATGACATTCTAACCTCAGAATGTTTATGTCACTCCCAAAATCGTATCCATTTGCAGATATTCTTTAATTTTACCTCCAGCGCTAAATAAACATTAATCAATTTTCTGTCTCTACAGATTTTCCTCTTCTAGACATTTTATATGAATGGAATTGTACAATAATATGTTGTCTTTTGTATCTGGCTTATTCTACTTAGCAAAAAATTCCTGAGGTTCATCCATGCTATCAGTATTTCATTCCTTTCATTGCTGAATAGTATTGCATTGTGTGACTATGCCACTCTTACTTATCTATGACTCAGGACCCTATGTTTGGTTATTATAAATAATACTGCTATGAAAATTCCCACCTCAGTCTTTGTGTAGACGTATGTTTTCATTTCTCTTGTATAGACGCCTTGGATACCCAAGAACCTAATAATTATACTCCTGGCTGGGAATCTATGCAGGAGATGTGCACACAAAGATTTACACATAAATTTATGTTTAAATTTGCAAGAAATTGTCAACTTGTTTTTCAAAGTGACTGCCCTGTTTATATTCTGAATAGCAATATATGAGAATTCTAATTTATCCACATGCTCACCAACACTAATTATTATCCACTGTAGTGGATATAGAGTGGTATCATCAATGAAATGAAGTGAAAGTTGCTCAGACATGTCCGACTTTTTGTGACTCCATGGACTGTTCAGTCCATGGAATTCTCCAGGCCAGAATACTGGAGTGGGTAGACTTTTCCTTCTCCAGGGGATTTCCCAATCCAGGGATTGAACACAGGTCTCCCACATTGCAGATGGATTCTTTACCAGCTGAGTCATGAGGGAAGTCTGGCATCTCCAAACAGCCGAGGGTATCATCAATACTGTGATTTATAAGAAATATATATTCAATTATTTGGTCTTGTGCACAGTTCCTGTCTCAAAACTTTCCAAATACTTGGAATTTCCTAAGTGTTGAGAGTCATAAAAGTGTCTTTTGTTATGTGAATGAGGTGACTTTGGAAAGCACCTGAAGATGGGGCCTGGTTGCCAAGAGAATTAACCCTGTGATTTCTTGTTTAGTCGCTGAGTCATGTCCCACTCTTTCGTGACCCCATGGGTTGTAGCCCTCCAGGCTCCTCTGCCCATGGGATTTCCCAGGCAAGAATACTGGAGTGGGTTGCTATTTCCTTCTCTAGATCTTCCAGACCCAGGGATCAAACCCATGTCTCCTGCTTGGCAGGTGGATTCTTTACCACTGAGTCAGGGTTGGAACTTTCAATCCCACCTCTTCATTTCTTCAGAGAGGAGAGAGGCTTGAGGTTGAGTTCATCACCACTGGCCAATGATTTAGTCAACCAAGACTAAATGAAACCTCCATAAAACCCTCCAAAAGGCAGCTCTTTGGCCTCTTTTGGAGAGTTTTCACATTGTTGTTGTTGTTGTGCTAACTTGTGTCTGACTCTTTGCGACCCCATGGACTGCAACACACCAAGCTTCCCTGTCCTTCACCCTTTCATGTTGGGGAACCAGAAACCTTCTGCATGCCTCCACACCCTAGGAGGATGGAAGCTGCTTTGTTCATACTTTCTCTATGCATCTCTTCATCTGGCTGTTGGCTTGTATTCTTTATTATTGTTCTATAATAAATTGATAGTTCTGCTTCATTGACCATGCTAAAGCCTTAGACTGTGTGGGTCACAACAAACTGTGGAAAATTCTTAAAGAGATGGGAATACCAGACCACCTTACTTGCCTCCTGAGAAACCTGTATGCAGGTCAAGAAGCAATAGTTAGAACTGGACATGGAACAACAGACTGGTTCCAAATTGAGAAAGGAGTACATCAAGGCTGAATATTGTCACCCTGTTTATTTAACTTATATGAAGAGTACATCATGTGAAATGCTGGGCTGGATGAAGCTCAAGCTGGAATCAAGATTGCTGAGAAAAATGCCAGTAACCTCAGATATGCAGACGACACCACCCTCATAGCAGAAAGCAAAGAGGAACTAAAGAGCCTCTTGATGAAGGTGAAAGAGTGAAAAACCTGTCTTAAAACTCAATTCAAAAAGCTAAGATCACACATGTATACCTGTGGTGGATTCATTTTGATATATGGCAAAACCAATACAATATTGTAAAGTTAAAAAATAAAATAAAAATTTTAAAAAAGGGGGAAAAAATTAAAAACAGTACATAAAAAAAAAAAAAGCTAAGATCATGGCATCCAGTCTCATCAATTCATGGCTAATAGATGGGGAAACAATGGAAACAGTGACAGACTGTATTTTCTTGGGCTCCAAAATCACAACAGATGGTGACTACAGTCATGAAATTAAAAGATGCTTACTTTTTGGAAGGAAAGCTATGACAAACCTGGACAGTGTATTAAAAAGCATAGACATCACTCTGACAAAGGTCCTTCTAGTCAAAGCTATGGTTTTCCCAGTAGTCATGTATGGATGTGAGAGTTGGACCATAAAGAAGGCTGAGCGCTGAAGAATTGAGGCTTTTGGAGTCTGGTGTTGGAGAAAACTCTTGAGAGTGCCTTGGACTGCAAGCAGATCAAATTAGCCAATCCTAAAGGAAATCAATCCTGAATATTCATTGGAAGGACTGATGCTGAATGTCTTGGGCCACCTGATATGAAGAGCTGACTCTTTAGAAAAGACCCTGATGCTGGGAAAGATTGAAGGCAGGAGAAGAAGGAGACGACAGAGGACGAGATGGTTGGATGGCATCACTGATTCAAAGGACATGAGTTTGAGCAAGCTCTGGGAGATGGTAGGGGACAGGGAAGCCTGACATGCTGCAGTCCATGGGGTCGCAAAGAGTGACTGAGTGACTGAACAACAACGACAAATAAGTAATCTAGGGAATAAATGAGTTTTTCTGAGTTCTGTGAACCATTCTAACAAATTAATCAAACCCAAGAATGGAGTCTGATATCCAGTTGGTCAGAAGTATGGGTAACAAGTTGGGCCAGCAGCTGGCATCTGAAGTGGAGGTTGGTCTTGTAAGACTGAGCCCTTGAACTTTGGAATCTGGTTTTATCTCTAAGCATACAGAATTGAATTCAATGCTCAGACACCCTGCTGGAGTCCAAGAACTCCTTATTGAAAAAAAAAAAAAAAGAATTCCTTATTGGTATAGGGAAACCTCCATGTACATACCTTGGAATTGGGTCCAAAAAACCTTTGCTAATACCTCATTTTAATTTGCTCTTCCCTACTAATTATGAGTATTTCTTTCATGTGATTATTAATTATTTGGACATCTTCTTTGTTAAGATGTCTATTCAAATATTTCACCCATTTAAATTGAATTATGTCTAATTATAGTGCATTGTAGGAGTTTCTTATATATCCTAGACTTCTGATTTGGAAATATTTTTGCCAGTCTGTGGCTTATCTTTTCATTTTTTTAATAATGTCTTTTGAAGTGCACAATTTTAAGTCAAACATCAATTTTTTCTTAATGGATTACACATTTGGTGTTGTAGCTAAGACATCTTTTTATTTTTTTCTTGGCCATGCAGCTTGCAGGATCTCAGTTCCTTGATCAGGGATTGACCCTCGGCATGACAGTGAAGGCCCAGAATCCTAACCAATAGGCCTCTGGGGGGCTCCCAAGAAATCTTTATCTGAACTAAGGTCTCAACTATTTGCTCCTTTGTTTTCTTTTAAAACTTTGGAGTTCTAGCTCTTACAGTTAGGTTTATGATACAGTGATTTAATTTTTGTGTATAATTTAACATAAAGATCTAAATTCACCTTGTTGCCTAAGGACTTCCAGGTGTCCCAGAACCAGTTTTGAACATGCTTTTCTCATTGAATTGAATATCATTGTCAAAAATCAACTGACCAAAAATTGATTACTGTAGTTTTATATGTTTATAAGTTTTATAAACAGGAAATGAAAGTCCTCTACTTTTTTCTTTCTTTTCAAGAATATTTTGGCTATATTGAATCCCTTGTATTTCCACATACATTTTAGGTTCAACTAATTGATTTCTATAAAATAGCCTGTGATATTTTGATAGAGATTATACTGAAGCTAGGAGAAGGAAATGGCAACCCACTCCAGTGTTCTTGCCTGGAGAATCCCAGGGATGGGGGAGCCTGGTGGGCTGCCGTCTGTGGGGTCGCACAGAGTCAGACATGACTGAAGCGACTTAGCAGCAGCAGCATACTGAAACTATAAATCAATTTGGAGGATTAAAACTATTCCCAAATTATAGAAAAATGGCTACAAAATAGATCCTGGAGTCAGATAATCTGAATTCACATTTAGTTCCATTTTCCACAGAACCAGGGCTTCCCTGGTGGCTCAGACAGTAAAGAGTATGCCTACAATGTAGGTGACCCAGACTGGATTCCTGGGTCAGGAAGATCCCCTGGAGAAAGGAATGGCTACCCACTCCAGTATTGTTGCCTAGAGAATTTCATGGACAAAAGAGCCTGGTGGACTACAGTCCATGGGGTCACAAAGAGTCAGATGCAGCTAATGCTTTCACTTCTCACTTCCCACAGCATAATCTTGGACAAGATTGAGGTTTATCAGTTTCCTCATCTTTAAAATGAGGATGTTAATAATATCTGCTTCTGCTTCCCTGGTGACTCAGACAGTAAAGAATCTGCCTGTAATGCAGGAGACCTGGGTTCGACTCCTGGATCAGGAAGATCCCTTAAAGAAGGAAATAGCATCCCACTCCAGTATTCTTGCCTGGAAAATTCCATGGACAGAGAAGCCTGGCTGGCTATAGTCCACGGGGTTGCAAAGAATCGGACACGACTGAGTACCTAACACTTCGCTTCTGCTTATTCAGAATCAAAAGATACATCCCCTATTATGCCTACAGCCCAGTGCTTTGTGTTAGCCATTATTAGCATATTGGCATTTATTAGTACCAGGAGCTGGTAGACAACTAAAGATAAAAAGAGTTACAGGTTGAAGTAGTCTTTATGAAAAGAAGAAATGGGATTGCCCCAGATACTCTTGTGTTCGTTGCTTTTAGTGGGTGGAGGATAAGAACATAACAGGAAAGATGAAGCCTAGTAGGAAGACATGTGAAAGGGAAAAATGACTGACTCCCCCAGCTACCTAGAAGAAGGAAAAAACTTCTTATGATTTTACATTCATTCAACCAACACACAATCTCCCTACTCACTATTCTCAAAGAAAAATAGGTCAAGGAGGTTATTCTTTTATCTCCCTCTCCTGTTGAGATTTCTTTTCTCTTCAAGATTTATGACCATTCTTATATGATTTCACAGAGTAATAATGTGTCCATAGATGGATGTGTGTGTGTTAAGGGGAGGGGTGTTGTTTGACTCAAGCCCATGGAGAAGCCCAGTGTTTTCACCACTCTAAGAAAGTTCCTGGGCTTCCCTGTGGCTCAGTGGTCAAGAACCTGCAGGTCTGATCCCTGGGTTGAGAAGATTCCCCTGGAGAAGGAAATGGCAACCCACTCTAGTATTCTTGCCTGGGAGATCTCAGACTGAGGAGTCTGGTGGGCCACAGTCCATGGCAGGGTTGCAGAAGAGTTGGGCGTGACTTAGACACTACACAACAACAAAGAATCCTACTAAAGGACTTGGATCCAATGAGACAAAAATTACATGATTTTCTGGCGCTACAGGAGGCTACCCTTCACCCTGACCTACTTTGTTCTGTTGGTTTTCAGTTCCCAGAGCGCCTGATTTTCAGGCCTGTAATCCACTTTGTCCCAGTGTTTCCTGTTTCCTCCAGCTCTGAGTCAGACAGCAGGATGGAGCTCACCATGCTCTGACCCAGGCTCCCCAGTAGAGCAGATCCATGTGTGGAAACAATGCCTGACGTGTCCCACTGGCTGAGGTTGTTCCAACTCTGTAGGGACACTGAAAGAATGCATCAGCAGACTTGCCCAGGTATCTAAAACACATTTTCAAAATGTCAAGTGACCCTTGATGACCAGGCTGCTGATTAACTGCAGCGTCCCAGGGGTCCTTGGAGGGGAGAAACTGAAGCCAAGTTTTCAGTGTGTAATCACCTCTCACTGAGTCAGAAAGCTCACTGCCAAGCTGGAGCAGCAGTAGAACATGGTCAGAATGATTGTAGTTTCCCAGTCACCGTCCTCAGCCAAGATTCTGCTTCAAATTCTCTATTCTCAGAGGAACAGCCTGGGAATTTGAAAGTTCCTCATAGAGGTTCCTGGACGAGCTTCTCCCTCCTCCTTCCTACCACCTCAACCCTCATGCCAGCCATGAGACACTGTAGTTGCATCAGCTGACTTCCATCTTTGTCAGTTCTCCCCCATCTCACATCAGCCTGCACTCGGTAGCAGAATCATCTTTTACTAGGCTTTGTCTCTCACCTGGGAACCTACAGTAATACTTGTTAGTGATGTAGAGTTGATATTAAGCCAATAACCATGATCCTCAATGATTTGCCACCCAATCACCATCAGTTTACATGGAGAAATATACAAGGTTAAAGTGAGACCGTAGGCTTTTCTTGAACTGGAACGCTTGTTTACACTATTAGTAGATCCAAGGGCCTTACCAAAATAGACTAAGGACAAGGACCTTACCAAAATAGACTAAGGAACATTGGGGGCTTCTTTTTCCTGGGCACTTCCAGGAAACGGGTATTTCCCATAGTTGCACAGGCTATAGAATTCAACACAGAATTGTGTTGAAAGAAGTGCATTGTGAAGCAAGGGAATTGTGTTATAGAATTGTGAATCACAAGGGAGAAGGCTCGAAGAAAGAGACAACCAAAGAGAATCTAACCCTTCTGTTCTTGCCGTTAAGGAGCCACTCCTTAGCTCCAACATGGAGGTCCAGAAAAATCACTGACAACGTGGCTGTTTTTTTGTCATCTGACAAAAGGATTGTCTTCGCAATAATTTCCAAAGTGATAAATAAAAAATTGTACAAATGAAATAAATTTAGCAGATATTCTGTTAAAAAGAAATGAAATATTAAAAATGTGAATGGACGCTGGCATCTCTTAACTCATAAATCTTGGTCAGCTTCTGCCCAAGCTTATCTGTTTACATACTTTATACTGTGGCTCAGACGGTAAAGAGTCTGCCTGTAATGCAGGAGACCTGAGTTTCATCCCTAGGTTGGGAAAATTCCCTAGAAAAGGGAATGGAAATAGATTCTGGTACTCTTGCCTGGAGTATTCCATAAACAGAGGAGCCTGGCAGGCTACAGCCCATGGAGTGCAAAGAGTCAGACATGACTGAGTGACTAACACTTTCACTTCCTTAAAGTATACATTTTTAATGTAAAACAATCATTGATAGCCTGACTTCTTTATGTGGTTATTCTGCACACACATGTCCCTGTTGTTTCTGTGTCCAAACTGCATCTTATAAGGTTTTAAGGACATCAGTCAGATTGGACTAAGGTCTGCTCTATTAGCCTCATTTTAACTCTTTCACCTTTTTAAAAACGCTCTTTCCAAATACAGTCACACTCTGAGATATTGGGGGTTAGGACTTCAATAAATGAATTATGAGGTGACATGATTCCATCCATAGTAATGGTATATGGTAATTATCTGTTTGTGCAGATACCAATGCATTTGTAAATACAAGTACATACCAATGCATTTGTAAATAAATTTATCTCCTGCATTTAGCGTCGCACAGCATATAGCTTGGTATGTATGTATGGGTGTACGGGTGAATGTGTAAGTGCAGAGACAGCAATGGCACCCCACTCCAGTACTCTTGCCTGGAAAATCCCATGGACGGAGGAGCCTGGTGGGCTGTAGTCCATGGGGTCGCTAAGAGTTGGACACAACTGAACGACTTCACTTTCACGCATTGGAGAAGGAAATGGCAACCCACTCCAGTGTTCTTGCCTGGAGAATCCCCGGGGCAGGGGAGCCTGGTGGGCTGCTGTCTCTGGGGTCGCACAGAGTTGGACATGACTGAAGCGACTTAGCAGCAGCAAGGAAAGTTTATTGATTTGCCTGGTTTTAGGTGGAAGGAAAAACCCTCCATTAAATATTAATTAAAGATATTTGAATGTGGCTCAAAAACCCTTTAGGATGGCGTCTTTGTCTCCAAAATCAAAGATCCCTGAAGTTATGGCTAATGGGATTAAAACTGCTACTTTTCTGCCATGCCATATCCTATTCACTTCATGCTCATTTACATGTGGATTACAGTACCAGAGCTGTTTAAAGAGTTAACAGTTAACGGGAACAGGCAGGAGCTTGGGAGTACAGGGTAAGACCAAATGAAATATTTAGTGAGAGGTGGAGAAGAGTGATTACTAAATGAATCAGCTGTCCTGATGTCAAGGAGACCAAATGAGATTAAGGAAATTGGAGCAGAACATGGAAACATCTAGATAGCAAATGAAAATTTCAGTCATTTTCCCAGATATTTGGTCAACACAAAACCTCACTCCACAGCATCGGACAATCTTCAGAAGAGTAGCTGAATGCTTCACCTCTCTCCTGGATTTCTCTTGTGTTTTTAGACACAGTCAGGCCTCCAACTCTGAACTCCCAGGAAATATGGGGTGGGAAAAGCAGTGATTTTCTAGTGCCAAATGATCACAGCTGCCAACGGGGCAAGACTCTATGTGATCCTACGGCATTTCCAGGATATGGACAATAGCCTTAGAAGCAGCAGTAAAAGATGTGTGATGAGACATCTGTATACTGCATACCTCTGAATAGGTATCACCAAGTGTGAGGGAGCACCCATGACAGAGGATGAACTCCACGAAGCAGCCTATCCCTTTGGGATAGAGAAACTTGATCAAAAGAGTGTGTCACATTCCAGGGAAATCAAACAGCTTCCTGGACTCACTGTAGAGAAGAAGCTTGTGAAAGAAGTTCTGTGGGCCCAGTAGGAAAGGCACAGGACGTTTCACAGATATGGCTTTCATCTCATCCTCCTTTGAAAGCAAAACTTTTTATGTGGTGTCTCTGAGGGTGGGTGGTTTGGGAATTCTTTTAAGTGACTTGACTATTGAATACGGGAAAGAACAAGAAGAGATGAAGTATAACTACTCTGTGTTAGCTGCATTAAACACCCACAAAGGACCGTGCTACCTCATCTCAGCATCTTTCCCAAAATATAATACTGTTTGGTAAGTCATATGGAAAGGATAAGCACAGGAAACTATGAAATACATGCAGGGTCACTGAACCAGGATGAAGGGGTCCCTGTGAAATGTAATAGCTAGGCAAAAATCTGGATCACGACAATGTTAGCTAACCTTTATGAAGCCAGACACAGTTCTACATAAGTTACATATATTATCAAAATTTGTTAATGAATACTTTAACAATCCCTTGAGGTAAGGACTGTAATTTATTCCTAGACTATGGTGAGTCAGTGGATAAAGGCCATTCTTGAAAGAGATCATTGGTTTTGTAGAGGCTCGGTGGTGAGTGAGTAGTTCAGTGTGGCTAAAAGGCTGGAGAATTAAGCAGATGCCAAGATATGAAAGGTCCCATAAATCCTTTTAAGAAGTTTTGACTTTATTTGCAGAGTAAATGAAACAAAATTTATTTTGAGAGACCCAGGAGGGCTAGACTCAATGAGACCAACCCTGGCAAGTTGGTCCTTGTCCCAAACAGGCATGTGAGAGGAAATTTAGGAATGGATTTTTTCATACTTGGCTGAAGTTCATTCATTTATTTTCCATAAAGCAAAATGAGTGAACGCCCTTATTCGAGGTGGTGAAGTTGAATGCGTTTTAATCTCATCTCTCTAAAATGAGATCTACCAGATGCTCAACAAGGCCAGGAAGCCAGAGGTGGAATCACCAGCACCAGAAAACCAGGACTCTGTCTCAGAAATGGAGTTCCCCCCAAAATTTGAGGTTGCCAACCACTACTTTCCTGGAAAAGCCTGAGTCTGGCCATTAAAAGGCAATCAGTGTCCTTGCTGCCGCTGATACATACATGGGGTGTTTGTCTTCATGATAATTCTCATCCCTGATGTGAGATCAAAGGTACCAACAATTTAGAAAATTATAGAAGGAAATAGAGCACTTTAGCAGCATTTGGAAAGCCATTACAAAAGGCAGGAAAAATTCTTCAGTACTTGTTATCAAATAAGACTAAAAGTAAGGATGAAATTTACTATATTAGCATTATCAAGGAAAGTGGTGTTCCATCCTTTTTGTGGTTTTTAATTGCACTTTAAAACAAACCACAACTCAAAATATCTGATTGTAGTCTAGGAAAATGATTACCCAAAAAGTAGAAACTGTATGTGTGTGTGTGTGTGTGTGTGTGTATAGAGAGAGAGAGAGACAGAGAAAGAGAGACAGAGAGAGAGAGAGCTTTATTCCCCAGTAGCACAAAAGCTAGCTTTTATTCAAAGCAGATGAGAATGAACAAGAAGTGATGCTTCTATGCATCCACTCAGCTTCCTACCTTCAGTGTATTATTCCACAGACAAAAAGTGGAAAATGGAGACACCTTAATCTTTCTCAACCCTCAGGAGCTTCATTTCTATACACTGACTTTTGAATACCAATGGCACATCTGGTTTCTGAACAAAGGAAGCTGATCTTCCTTAGCCTCCAGTTAGAACAGGCACAGTCATCTGTCCTTAATTGACACACGCCCAGCTCAAATGTTGCTGCACTGGCTGGCCTTCTGCCATGGCTCTCTTGACAGCAAAATCACTATCATCTGGCTCAGTTGGATCAAAGAAGGACACGCATTTGATGTAGGGCTGTTCCTTACAGCCTCACACTTCGTTATTATTACCTCTTTGGCAACATGGTAGAGAGATGAAAAATAGGCATCCTTTGATATGCACCAGAAACAACTACCAGACCTACAGGCTGAACCTGACTGTCTGCCTGGCAGGCTCTTTGGAACCGCTGCTTCTGCAGTTCCTCTCTTCTGTTGGCGGTTGCTTCAGATGTTGGGTTTGAAGAAACCTTGAAGTGCGAGCCAAAAACAACAAGAGAGAGATTGTTGATATGAGAAACGAGGATGTTCCAAATGAGGAGGCAGTTTATCTGTCAATCCCCGTATGCCAAACAGTAGGGCTTGTTTTCGTCTGTCCCAATCACTGCCCCTAATCAAAGACCTCTGTTTCAGAAATGTTGGCTACCCCAGTTTGTTCACACATATTGTTACTCTTCAAGCTTGCAAGTTGTGAAGTTATTTTACACTTGGGGAAGCTGAGGGCAGACAGGATGACTGCTATGGGTAAGGTCAAGCTGTTTAGGCCCTACTTTAACCTGGATACCACGCAATAGAGCATTTCCCAACCTTCTCATTTTTGGTTACCTTACAAATCTCAAAATTTACTATAGTCACTGGAGTATGGAAAATGGAAATAAACCCAATGGAAATAAATATGGGAAAGAGTTTGGAGGTGGTGGGGTTGTGGATAAGAGAATACACAGACTATAGAATATGGAACAGAACAAAGTAACAAAATGATAAAGAATACGGTGCTTGCTATGATTGAATTTTGTCCCTCAAAAAGATAATGTTGAAGTCTTAACTACTCATACCTGTGAAACGGACCTTACTTGGAAATAGGGGTTTTGCAGATGCAATCAAGTTATAATGTGGTCATTAGGGTGGGCTCTAATCTGACTGATGTTTTTACAAGAAGAGGAAAATGTCATGTGAAAAGACATACACACAGGGGAAATGCTAAATGATGATAGAGGCAGAGAACATCAAGAATTGACAGTTACCACCAGCTTCCCTGATGGCTCAGCTGGTAAAGAATCTGCCTGTAATGCAGGAGACCCAGGTTTGATTCCTGGGTCGGGAAGATCCTCTGGAGAAGAGAATAGCTACCCACTGCAGTATTCTTGTCTGGAAAACCTCATGGATGGAGCCTGGTAGGCTACAGTCCATAGGGTTGCAAAGAGTCTGACACGACTGAGCAACTTCACTTCACCAGCTTCCCTCATGGCTCAGATGACAAAGAATCTGCCTGTAATGCAGGAGACCTGGGTTTGATCCCTGGGTTAGGATGATACCCTGGAGAAGGGACTAGCTACCCAATCCAGTATTCTTGCCTGGAGAATCCCATGGACAGAGGGGCCTGGCAGGCTATACAGTCCATGGGGTTGCAAAGGGCTGGACACAATGCAGCAATTATCACTTTCACTGATAACCAGGAAGAGGCAAGAAAGTGTTTTTCCCTACAGGTTTTAGAGGGAGTGTGCCCTGTCAAGACTTGGATTTTGGGCTGTAAGCCTCCAGAACTATAAAAGAATGAATTTCTGTTGCTTTGAGCCACCCTGGTGTTGGTTCTTTGCTAAACAGGCCCTGGGGGACTGAAACAGGGAACACGAGGAGAAACCTGCACCTGATGTCATTCAACTCTAACCTGACATGAAGTAGAATTAGGCAGCTTCAGCATCATCTCAAAAGCCTAACGTGGTCAGTATCTTCTTTACTCTTTGGAAAGTGAAAACAATCTTTGTTTATGCTCAGCTTTCCGGCACCTCTCTAATTCTTCACAGTGGGACAGAGGTCTCTGAAGCCAATTAGATTATTTCATTTGCCAGTTGTGTTGATAACCCAGGATTCAAACTTCTAGTTCTAGAGACTTGAACTCATCGAAGGCAGCCAGATGAATCTCAACCCAACTTTAGACAGTTGTGCCACTTTGATGATGTTCTATCTTCTTCAACCTGAAGTTCAATCTTTTCAATAGGCAGAGCTGAAACCAAATAGATCTGGAGAAGTTCGATTTACTCATGTTAACCATAATGGACTTGTATCAGATTTTTGTGTTTGTTTTGCCTAGAACTTAACTTGGCCTCTCTGGTCGGGTGCATTGCATTGTGTATATTACTGCTGGCAACATGGGGCATTATCCAGTCCCCCCCACCAAGAGTCAAAGTAAAAAGGACTCACATCTTGCCATTCTCCTGTCTGGGACTTTACATAGGTCAGAAGCTAAACAAAGCTATCCAAAGAGGAAGGGATGTTTGGATTTTTTTTAGGCAACTTTGTATTTAGGCTTTGTCAACAGCTATATCATGTTGGCTTTGTTCTGCTAATGCATGATTACTATACCTCTTTCCTGCTTCTAATTTTTCTCCCACATAAGTGTATCTTTGTCACTTAAGAATGATTTTTATAAGTAGAATTGCTGAGTCAAAAATTCTGATGACTCCTAAGATTTCTGAGAAAATGTCCAAATTGTTCTGATAACAAATTATACCAAGTTACATTCCCAGATGTGGAAAATATTTTATCTTGTCAACTTCACAATACATTTTTACTCTTAGAAAATTATAAACTATATATTTTATGGTACACTTTGTTGCTGTTATTGTTCAGTTCCTAAGCTGTGTCTAACACTTTGTGACTCCATGGACTGCAGCACACCAGGCTTCCCTGTCCTTCACCATCTCCCAGAGTTTCTCAAATTCACATCCACTGAGTTAGTGATACCATCCAACCATCTTCTCCTCTGCTGCCCTCTTCTCCTTTTGCCTTCAATCTTTCCCAGCATCAGGGTCTTTTCCAATGAGTTGGTTCTTCCCATCAGGTGACCAAAGTATTGGAGCTTCAGCTTCAGCATCAGTCTTTCCAATGAATATTCAGGGTGGATTTCATTTAGGATTGACTGGTTTGAGCTCCTTGCTGTCCAAGGGACTCTGAAGAGTCTTCTCCAGCACAATTTGAAAGTATCAATTTTTTAGAGTTCAGCCTTTTTTATGTTCCAAATCTAACACCCATACATAACTATTGGAAAAATCATAGCTTTGACTATATAGACCTTTGTTGGCAAAGTGATGTCTTTGCTTTTTAATACACTGTCTAGGTTTGTCACAGCTTTGCTTCCAAGGAGCAAGCATCTTTTAATATCTTTTAACTATGCTTGTTAAAAGCATAGTTTTACAGTCAATGTGTTTCTTCAACTCTAATTCTTATCAGAGTTCTTTTAAAAACTTGTGTTTTTCTATTTGCCAGTGTACCCCAGGACCTGACCAACAAGTAACAAATAGTTAAGTGCATAATAAAAATGTAAATAAATGAAAATGAATTAATGCCTGAATGAGAGACCAGTTTAAAGAACAGAAATCAGTAACATTGCAGAGAACGTTATCAGTGTTTTTTTCCATAACAGAAACGTCCTTAAGTAAGTAATAGGACAAATATTCAAAGAAAAAAGAGGATACTATGAAGATTTTGCCATTTATTATTATTCTTTAATCTTTACTTTTGAATGATGTATTAGCATTATTAACAAACTACAAACAAAACTACAAACAACAGATACAGAAGTGAAAAGTGAATTTTCTTCCCATGTCTATGCCTGAATCTCCTACTTTCCTCCCAAGAGGCAACTATAATTACAGCCAAACCACATTTTTAAATGCTATTAACTCACTCAGAGGCATTCTCCAAATTCCATCCATCAGTGGACACCATTCCTATAGATAAAAGCATGTTTGCAAAGCATTCCACAATTTTTCTTTCTACCCTTGGATGAAGATACAGTGTGGAGGACTCTATAATGATGGGTGACATCTGGACACCAACAGTACTTCCCACGACCCTGGGGGAAGAAGCAAACATTTGTGGAGTGTCTGCCTTGCCTTACCAAAGAGGGTCTGAGAGCACATTTGTGTGTTCTGAGAGTGACATCCACTGGTGTACAGTCATCACTGCATGTGCCAGGCCTTCAGAGATCTGCACACAGGAAATCCTTAACTTAAACATTTTACCAGGAGTGATGATTCTCAGACATCCATCCATGCAGTTCTCTAAAGTTTCCAAGCATAGTGATCATATCTACATTGAATCTCAGAAGAGAAGATATAACAACCACCAGGTCTCGATGTGCTGCATCAGAAATAAAGATGTTCTGCTGGACATCATTGCAAATGAAGCAACTGACAAAGGATTAATCTCCATAATATAGAAGTAGCTCATACAACTCAATATCAGAAAAACAAATAACTCAATCAAAAAATGGGCAGAAGACATTTTCCAAAGAAGACACACAGAGGGCTAATAAACACATGAAAAAATGCTCAGCATCACTTATTATTAGAGAAATGAAAATCAAAACTACAATGAGGTATCACCTCACACCAGTCAGAATGGCCATCATCAAAAAAATCTACAAACAATAGATTTGTAGAGAGGATGTGGAGAAAAGGGACCCCTCCCGCACAGTGGGTGGAAATGTAAATTGATACAGCCTCTATGGAGAACAATATGAATATTTCTTTAAAAACTAGGAATAAAGCTACCATATGACCTAGCAGTCCCACTACCGGGCATATACCCTGAGAAAACCACAATCTAAAAGACTTGGTACATAACCCATAGTTCATTAAAGCTCTATTTACAATAGTCAGGACATGGAAGCAACCTAGATGTCCATCAACAGATGAATGGACAAAGAAAATGTGGTACATATATACAAAGAAATATTACTCAACCATTAAAAGGAATGAATTTGAATCCATTCTAGTGAGGTAGATGAACCTAGAGTCTGTTATATAGAATGAAGTAAGTCAAAAAGAGAAAAATATCATACATTAATGCATATATATGGAATCTAGAAAAATGATACTGATTAACCTATTTAAAGGGTAGCAATAGAGACACAGAAATAAGGAGCAGACTTGTGGGCACAGTGGGGAAAGGAGAGGGTGAGATGAATTGAGAGAGTAGCATTAAAGCATATTCATTATCATATGTAATTACAATAGATAATGAGAATTTGCTATATGATGCAGGGAACTTAACCTGGTTCTCTGTGACAACCTAGAGGGTTGAATGGGTCATGGAGTAGGGAGAGGAGGGGACATATGTATACCTAAGGCTGATTCATGTTAATGTATGGCAGAAACCAAGACAACATTGTTAAGCTATTATCCTCCAAGTAAAAATAAACAAATGTTTTAAAAAATAAAAAAAAGAAAGAATATACTTTAAAAAATATCCTGTGATAAGCCATAATGCAAAAGGATATTAAAAAAGAATGTGTGTGTGCATATATATATATATATATACATACCTACATGCTGCTGTTGCTGCTGCTAAGTCACTTCAGTCGTGTCTGACTCTGTGTGACCCCATAGACGGCAGCCCACCAGGCTCCCCAGTCCCTGGGATTCTCCAGGCAAGAAACTGGAGTGGGTTGCCATTTTCTTCTCCAATGCATGAAAGTGAAAAGTGAAAGTGAAGTTGCTCAGTCGTGTCTGACTCTTAGCGACCCCATGGACTGCAGCCTACCAGGCTCCTCCGGCCATGGGATCTTCCAGGCAAGAGTACTGGAGTGGGGTGCCATTGCCTTCTCCATATATATACATATACATATGTATAACTGAATCACTTTGCTATACAGCAGAAATTGACACATTAGAAATCAACTATACTTCAATAAGGACTTCCCTGGTGGCTCAAATGGTAAAGCATCTGCCTAAAATGTGGGAGACCCAGGCTCAAGCCCTGTATCGGGAAGATCTCCTGGAGAAGGAAATGGCAACTCACTCCAGTATTCTTGCCTGGAAAATCCCATGGACAGAGAAACCTGGTAGGCTATAGTCCATGGGGTTGCAAAGAGTTGGAGACGGCTGAGCAACTTCACTTTCCTTTATTTTATACATCAATAAAATGTTAAAAATCCATACACATTCTGAGAAAAACCAACATCCTTAATCTCAATATCCACTTGAATTCCTTCTATGTCATCATCCCCAGGAAGCAAGTATCATTTTGGAGAAAGCAGTAGGAGTCCCATGTCAGAGACCGAGGCTTTTTTAATACAACCATTGATGGCATGAGATTCAGTCTGCTCATGACTTTATGTAGCTGGAATCTGAGACTACGCCCTCCAATTATACATAGCGTGATTCTGTATACTCAGCGGCTGCCCACAGAGCTTCCCACCCACCCCCAACTTTGGCACTACTGAAATAACAACCAAAGCTTATGATCCTGGAGGCTTCAGAAGTTCAAGGAGACGCTTCTCAACAGGGTTGCATTTAGGACTGGTTCTAACAGCAGTGGAATGTGCTTCTGGTCCTTACAATGCAGTCTTTCACATTCAACCAATTCCAAAATCTCTTTGGACTTGATGGATCAAATAGCAACTCTTAACTCTTCATCAAAAGCAGCTTAATTCTTATAAAGGTAAAGTTAATCCACATACAATGGATTAATGCAGTTTTAGCATGGAATAAATGCTAGCTACAGTCTTCTGCTCTCCCAATAGGCTTAATTAAAAATCTGAGTTTATTTAATTCTTCTTATTAGATTCAATTTATAACATCGGCTTTCAGAATAAAGCACATGACAGATCAAGAAATACTGTCTCCACTTGGAAATGTGTGACTATTTAAGGTAACTAGATATCATGCTTTTTTAAAATTGAAGTATAGTTGATTTACAAGGTCATGCCAATCTCTGCTCTATAGCAAAGTGACTGAGTTGTACATATATATACATATATACACACATTCTTTTTCCTATTCTTTCCCAGTGTGGGTTTATCACAGGATATTGAATATAGTTCCCTGTGCTATACATTAGGGCCTTGTCCATTCTAAATGTAACAGTTTGCATCTACCAACTGTTGCTGCTGCTGCTGCTGTGTCACTTCAGGAGTGTCCGTGCAACCCCATAGGCGTCAGCCCACCAGGCTCCTCTGTCCCTGGGATCCTCCAGGCAAGAACACTGGAGTGGGTTGCCATTTCCTTCTCCAATGCATGCATGCACGCTAAGTTGCTTCAGTTGTGTTTGACTGTGCGACCCTATGGACAGCAGCCCACCCACGAGGCTATCTACCGTCTACCAATGCCAAACTTGCAGTCTTCTCTTTCCCTCCACTTGCATTTGGCAACCACAAGTCTGTTCTTTATGTCCATGACTCCCTTCCGGTTTTGTAGATAGGTTCCTTTGCGCCATATTTTAGATTCCACATATAAATGATCCAGATATCATACTTTTTAAGTACTGTACTTAGATGTGCGGGAGATTAAAAATAGCAAAGGAAAATCTCTGCTAAATCTCATCAGATACATTGAAACCTGCCACATCATGACTTATCATGACTTATTTAGACTGATGGCATAATTGTCTTTTGAATACTCCAAATTGAGATACTCTGGATATTTGACCCTTATGAGCTACTTATAATTGCTTTGGAATCTGATCAAAGTACTGAGTTTAAATTATTTTTAGAATATAAGTATGGAGTATGGGCACAATGTTTGAGACTAAATAAAAGCAGTATTTTTCTTTCCATATTGAAAACCATTACTAGGGAAAATAAATTCTTAAAAATAAAACTATTGTATAGCATAAGAATTTTGGTATCAAGGGATTATTAAATACCAGAGTGCTGATCATGAAAATACAAGGCGTATTTAGTCTACAAGGCGTTGAAACAGAAATTTCTCTATAGCAAGTCTGTGCTTGCATGACAAACAAAAAGAGCAGTCTTCCAGCTGAAATTATAATAAAAAGAAATCATACTGCATGAATAATGCTACAGCATTGATCAAAACTCATGCCTGCATGTCTAAAAGGCATTAAAAATGTGGGGACTCAGAATAATAAAGCCAGAAAATAAATGAGCACCTAATCCAAAACATTTGAAAATCTAAGAGAGGAGCCCAGAAAAATGATATTATGGGAGATTCCATATCAAGAAGAAGCAATGCATGTATGTTGTAGGTGTCCTTGGGGATTCATTTAATGGTGGGTGGCTTAGTTTCCCCTTGGGAGGTGAATATAAAATTGTTCACAAATAGCACAGATCTCGGAGAAGGCAATGGCACCCCACTCCAGTACTCTTGCCTGGAAAATCCCATGGATGGAGGACCCTGATAGGCTGCAGTCCCTGCGGTCGCTAAGAGTCAGACATGACTGAGCAACTTCACTTTCACTTTTCACTTTCATGCATTGGAGAAGGAAATGGCCATGGGGTTGCACAGAGTCGGACACGACTGAAGCGACTTAGCAGCAGCAGCAGCAGCACAGATCTAAGTAGGGCCTAACTTACCTTTGCTGAGAAAGACCTGTACAAATCAGACTTTCTTCTGAACTGCTCAATGGGACAAAGTCATATTTACATTTATTTAAACCACACTTTGTGGGGTTTTTTTTTTTTTTTTTTTTTTGAAAGCAGAAAAATAATTTATTCCAAAAGGCAGTAGAAATAAGAAATTCATCCTGATAATATACTTTGGTATAATTCTGGTGGGACAAATTTTCCCTCTGAACAAGTTTTCCTACTGATGCCCCCCCTGGAGTCTTATTGTCATGTAACATTTTTAAACACCACTGATTCTCATGTTGTGAGCAGGTAGGAACCATCTTCAAAATCACTGGTTCCAAGGAGAGAGTAACGTTATCTCTCAGAAGAACAGCACTTGTGATCTCAGAAGAGTACCTGGTCATTTCATTGAGGCAGCACAGTTTAGATTAAGTGGGCACATCACTCATCAAAGTGTAAAAATGGTGACAGGAAAAAATTACTGCACTGTAGAATAAGATGTTCAAATGTGGTGTGAACATTTAAGGCAGCTGATGGCCAAAGGGGGCGAATCAAGGAAGGTGATCTGGGTATGGAAGTGGTTTTTCATCTAGAGTTCTCTTTGTGACCTCAAAGACTGAGCACTGGCAAGCAAGCCTTCTTCCTCGAGGTCAATGATACTCGAGGTACCAGACAGTTTCACTTTTCAAGCGTGTTCTAAAGAGAGGACTGATGTGGGCCAGAAGTGCAATCAGCCAGAAGACGAACAAACGGAACAGGTCACCAACATAGTGGTGATAACTCCTTGGTTGGGATCCTTAGGGATGACCCAGGGCACCAGGAAACCGATGAAGCCCCAGAAGACGCTCATCTCAGTAAGAGGCACGGTGAGGCCAGTATAGGCCATGGGTGCTCACACTTTGTGTTTGTGAGAGAGGAAATGAAACTCATATTTATTAAGTATCTGGTCTATGCCAGCACCAAGTTATGTGTCTCTCTCATAGCTTTCGTATAGCAAAGTTATTTTCCTTTTTAAAAATATCATTATCTTTATTTACTTGTAAAGAAATGGAAGCTCAAAGAGGTGAACTAACAGCAACTTAAGTGTCAATTAACAGATGAATGGATAAAGAAGTTGTACCTACATATACATATATGTGTATATCTACATATAAGCATACATATATATATATATATATATATATCTACATGCATGCAATAGGATATCACTCAGCCATAAAAAAAAAACTAAATTTTGCCCTTTGCAACGACATGGATGGACTTGGAAGGCATTATGCTAAGTGAAATAAGTCATACAGAGAAATACCAAATGATACCATTTACATATGGACTCTAAAAAATACAACAGACGAGTGAATAAAACAAACAAGAAGCAGACTCATAGAGGACAAACACGTGATGGAGAACAGAAGGGTGGGAGCGACAGGCACAAACTAGTGAGTGTAAGGTAAGCTCAAGGATGAATGGTATAACATGGGGAATACAGCCACTACTCTGGAATAACTGTAAATAGAAAGTAAAGACACTCCCAGGAAACTACTAGAATTCATCCATTAATTGTAAAGTTGTAGGATACAAAATTAAAACACAGAAATCTCTTGCATATATATATATAAGCGGTGAAAGATCAGAAAGAAAAATTAAGGAAACAAGCTCATGTGTCATCACACCAAAAAGAATAAAGAACCTAAGAATAAAACCTACCTAAGGAGACAAAGGACCTGTGCTCTGAAAACTATAAGATACTGATGAAAGAAATCAAAGATGACACAAACAGATGGAAAGATATACCATGTTATTGGATTGGAAGATTCAATATTGTCAAGATGATTATAGTACCCAAGACAAATTCAGTACAATCCCTATGAAATTAACAATGGCACTTTTCACAGAACTAAAGCAAAAAAGCTTTAAATCTTATAGAAACACAAAAGATGCTGACTAGCCAAAGCAATCCTGAGAAAGAAAAATGGAGCTGAAGAAATCAGGCTCTCTGACTTCAGATTATACCATGCACGTGCTGCGTGCTCACTCTTGTCTGACTCTTTGTGACCCCATGAACTGTAGCTCGTCTGTTCATGGGATTCTCCTGGCCAGAATACTGGAATGGGTTGCCATTTCCTTCTCCTTAATCTCTTCTCTTTAATCAAGACAGTATGATACTGGCACAAAAAAACAGAAATATAGACTAACGGAACAGGATAAAAAGCCCAGAAATAAGCCATGCACCTATGGTCAATTAATCTACAACAAAGGATGCAAGAATATATAATAAAGACAGTCTATTCAATAAATGGTGTTGGGAAAACTGCATGTAAAAAATAAAATTAGAACATCCTCTAACACCTTACACAAAAACTCAAATTGGATTAAAGACCTCAACAGAAGACCAGATACCATGAAACTCTTAGGAGAAAAACATAGGCAGAACACACTTTGACATAAATCGCAACAGTATCTTTTTGAACCCACCTCCTAGAGTAGTGGCAATAAAAACCAAAATGAACAAGTAGGATCTATTAAAGTTAAAAGCTAGAAATCAAAACAATACTGTAAAGCAATCATCCTTCAATTAAAAATAAAGAAAAAAAGAAAAAAACTCATAGTAAAGGCTGCTTATTAAAAAAAAAAAGTCAAAAGCTTTTGCGTAGCAAAGGAAACCATAAACAAAAAGACAATGCAAAGAATGGGAGAAAATATTTGTGAATGATGTAATCAACAAGGGATTAATCTTTAAAATATACAAACAGCTCATTATCACAAAAATAAATAATCCAATCAAGAAATGGGCAGAATATCTAAATAGACTTTTCTCCAAAGAAGACATACGGATGGCAAAAAGACACATGAAAAGATGTTTAACATCACTCATTCTTAGAGAAATGCAAGTCAAAACTACAGTGAGGTATCACCTCACATCACTCAGAATGGCCATTATTAAAAAGTCTGTAAGTAATAAATGCTAGAGAGGGTGTGGAGGAAAAGGAACCCTCCTATGCTGTTTGTGGGAAGGTAAACTGGTACACCCATTATGGAAGTCACTTAAAAAACTAAAAACAGAGCTACCGTGTGATCCATTCCTGGTTATATATCCAAAGAAAACCATAATTCAAAAAGATACATGCACTCCAATGTTCATAGCAGCACTATCTACAATAGCCAAGACATGGAAACAACCTCAAAGTCCATCGACAGAAGAATAAAGAAAAAATAGTGTATATACACAATGGAATATTACTCAGCCAAAAAAAGAATGAAAAAAGGCTATTTGCAGCAACATGAACGAACCTAGAGATTACCATACTAAGTGAAATAAAAGAGAAAGACAAATAACATATGATATCACTTACATGTGGAATCTAAAAATGATGCAAATTAACTTATTTTACAGAACAGAAACAGACTCATGGACTTTAAAAACAAATTTATGCTTCCCAAAGGGGAAAGGCTTGGGGAGGAGGGATAAATTAGGAGTCTAGGATTAAGATATACCCACTACTATATATAAAACAGATAATCCACAAGGACCTACTGTATAGCACAGGTAACTCTACTAAATATTCTGTAATAATCTATATGAGAAAAGAATCTGAAAAAGAATGGGTATATGTGTATGTGTAACTGGGGGCTTCCCCGTTGACTCAGTGGGAAAGAATCTGCCTGCAGTGCAGGAGACTCAGGTTTGATCCCTGGGCTGGGAAGATACCCTGGAGGCGGGCATGGCAACCGACCCCAGTATTCTTGCCTGGAGAATCCATTGACAGAGGAGCCTGGTGGGCTACAGTCTACAGGGGAATGAAGAGTCAGACGCAACTGAGGCAATTAAGCATATGTGTGACTGAATCACTTTGCTGTAACAAAAATTGTAGCTCAATTACATTCTAATATAAAATAAAAACTAAATTTAGAAAACCATGGGGGATATAGTCAATATTCTGTAATAACTAAAAGCGGAAGGTAACATTTTAAATCATATAAAAATTTAAACATTAAAAAAATTAATAAAATAAATTAATCCACCGTTATATTAAAAAAGAGGTGAAATAACTTTTAAAGTTGGTTCATGGAAGAGAAGAATGGGAATCCAAGTTGTTCTGTCTCCAGTTCCACATGCAGGGGTCCCTGTCTTTCCCTCCAGGAAGTCTGCTGTAGGTCCTGAACCAGCCTTACCCACCCAGCCTTACCCGTCTGGGTAGACACCAGATGCAAGAGAATGATCCAAAACCTACGGGTTGCAGCAAAGCACTTCTCAGAGGGAAGTTTATAGCAATGAAAGCTTGCCTCAGAAAACCAGAAAAAATCGCTAGCAATCTAACCTTACACCTAAAGAAATTACAGGAAGAACACAAAAAACCTGAAGATAGTAGAAGGAAAGAAATTATAATTCAGTTCAGTTGCTTAGTTGTGTCCGACTCTTTGTGACCCCATGGACTGTAGCACGCCAGGCCTCCCTGTCCATCACCAACTCCCAGAGTCTACTCAAACTCATGTCCATTGAGTCACTGATGCCATCTAACCATCTCATCCTCTGTCATCCCCTTCTCCTACTGCCTTCAATCTTTCCCAGCATCAGGGTCTTTCCAATGAGTCAGTTCTTTGCATCAAGTGGCCAAAGTATTGGAGTTTCAACTTCAGCATCAGTCCTTCCAATGAATATTCAGGACTGATTTCCTTCAGGATGGACTGGTTGGATGGATCTCCTTGCAGTCCAAGGGACTCTCAAGAGTCTTCTCCAACAGCACAGTTCAACAACATCAGTTCTTTGGTGCTCAGTTTTCTTTATACTTTGTTATATTTTATACTTTCTTATACTTTGTTAAATAACAAATTCAAACTCATCGAGGAGACTTTTTTTTTTTTATGAAAGAGATTATTACAAGGTGGGAGTGGAAGGGAGTGAGAGTGCTGTGACGCTAAGATCTGCAAAAGTCTTAAGAGTTAGGCAAAGTAATAGTCCTAAACAGGATTGGGAAGAACTGAGTATGGGGAGGCAGGAGGAAAGGGTGACATGATCAGATAGTAAAGAACGTTTCGCCCTGAGCCTGGTGCATTCTCAGTAGGTTCTGGGTGCTGACCTGAGTGAGGGGCAGGGTTCAGGCACTTGGGGGAAGGAGAGAAGTACAGAATCAGAAGTATTTTGTATCATCGATCAATGTGGACAAGTAGTTCAGCTAACTACTTGTGAGACAAAGAACGGAAATTTGAAGGGACTGTGTCTGACCTTGTCACAGGTAAAAAGTGGGGAATCCGTGAGTCTTAGGTATGTTATACGAAGAAGGGTGATATCTCACAGTAAATCATTTTCCAGAACACAAAGGTAGACAGGATTTCTCAACCTTCACCCTTTTCTAGTTAAAATTCAACATTGTCATCCTTTATGACTCTTAGTGCTGACACAGCTTAGCAGTTATGTGATGTGTTAAGGGTTAATACCTCTGCTCATAAATATCAGAAAGTGTACATTGTGCCTTTATCAGGGAGTCTTACAGTTTCCCTTGTATACATTGTCTACATTTCTAGCTAAGTTTTCTGTAGAAATGTTATGTCTTTTGCTATTATTGAAGAAGCTTCAATATTTTAAAATATCTTCTATCTGGTGGTTGTCTCTCTCTATATGTATATATACACACACACATGTATGAAAACCATAAAAATAAAAGTAGATAGAAAAATTTAATTCCCACTAAATACATCCTTTAATATTAAAAATACCAATTAGGCACAGGCTCTGAATGCCTGCATTAGACAGTCATTGTACTAGCTTGTGGTTTGATATTGCTTCCTAGACACTTCCTTTGAAATGCACACATTCTTGGAAAACTACTGAACTTAAAACTCTTGACTGTGTTTAATGCGATGCCAGAGGGAAAGAAGCAAAGATTTTCACAAGACCTCCTTGAAGCTGGGCTCATTCATTTTATTCAGTTATTTGTTCATTCATGCAGCAATATTTAATGACCCTCTACCACGTTCCAGGTACTTTCCTACACTGCAGGGATTCGGCCATGAAAAACAAAGCAACAACAAAAACACCCTACCCTCTTGGAGCCTTCAGTTAGTGGGAGAGCTAGTCAAGTAAGTATGAATATATGAATGATATAATTCTTTTCATGATGAGAGTTATGAAGATAATAAAATAGCACTAAATAAATAGACGACCATGGGCAAATGATTCCTATTTTGTGTAGAAAAGTCCAAGAAGCTCACTCAGAAGAGAAATTCTAACAGCAATCTGATGACCTGAATAGTAGAGAAGAGGAAGTGATGCAAAGACATGTGGAAGAATACCCGAACACAGTGATGCTGAGTCTAAGCTCACATGCTCCCACACTGCCGCTGCTGCTGCTGCTGCTAAGTCACTTCAGTAGTGTCCGACTCTGTGTGACCCCATAGACGGCAGCCCACCAGGCTCCCCCTTCCCTGGGATTCTCCAGGCAAGAACACTGGAGTGGGTTGCCATTTCCTTCTCCAATGCATGAAAGGGAAAAGTGAAAGTGAAGTCGCTCAGTCGTGTCCGACTCTAGTGACCCCATGGACTACAGCCTTCCAGGCTCCTCCGTCTGTGGGATTTTCCAGGCAAAAGTACTGGAGCGGGGTGCCATTGAAACCAATAAATTGAGAAACAAGTTTTTGGGGCAAGGAATAGCGACTTAATTCAGAAAGCCAACAGACCAATAAGATGGTGGACTTATGTTCCAAAGAACCATCTTGTCTGAGTTAGAATTCAAGCTTCTTTTATACTAATAGGGGAGGGAGTAAAGCCAAACATTTCCTGGTTCCAGTCAGCCTCCAGAGGAGATGTGTTCATTTCATTCTTAAGGCAGCCATTCACAGGGAGGCCTGGTCAGGATGCTTTCTGTGTGCTAAAGGCAGGTACTTTAGCTTAATGCTCATTACCTGGGAGTCAGGGTTCCCAGAGATGGGCCATTATGTATTAATATAATTTAAGCTTATAGACAATACCCCTTTAGTGATTACCTTGTACCAAAATCACATACCAGTACCAAAATCACATACCAGTGAAATGCCAAGATATCTGCATTGACTGTTAAAGATAGTTCTACTAAAATCACTATTTAGTTTTTACTTACATAATTTTACAAGGGAAACAAAACATATTTTTCCTAACTTCAAAAGAATATGATAGCCTTTTATAAGAGTAAGTGTAATAAAATCAGTTACTATTATGATTCATAAGTAAATGCAATCTTCTCTAACGAATAATGAATATAATTTAATGAAAATAAGTATCATAGCCTCAAAGTTAAGGTTTGTTGTAATTAGGGTAGGTGATTCCCATAGGGAACTTCTTATAAACAAACCACAGAGTTTTGTAATGACAAGATACAGCATAAGTATGGAAATGGTAAGAAAGTTTCTTCATCCCTTCAGGCCCTGTGTTTATATGTTCAAACTACCTAACCAGTGAATAGTCTCATCTTCTTTCTTAGAGTTATTATAAAAAGGAAGTTAAAAAGGACTTAGTACTCTGTATCCTCAAAGTACTGTGTTGATAGCTCAGCTGTTCTGTCTTAACCTTCCTTCTATTGGAGCCTGTGCCCTCTGGGCACATATTAATTTAAATCCAGAAATAATTTATATTTATATTACATATATAATTTATATTTATATTACATATATAATTTATATTTATATTACATATCATATATTTATAAAATATAATAGTTATAAATAATTCATAAATAAAACATTTATTTTTATATTTAAATAATTTATATTTGTATTTTGTTTTCATAATTAAATGAAATCATACATGTAAAGCATTTAGAATAGCGCCTGACACACAGTAGGTGTTTGGTTTCTTACAGTTACTATGATAAATTGTGTTACCCTTCGTATGCAGCATCCATTGGCTTTTGCTGGTTCTTTTCCTGGATGTCATTTGGCTCTTTTTCTGCAAGTCCAAATCCCGCTTAAGTCTAACACAAATGCTGCGTCTTATGGGAAGCTCTTCCCCATTTTTATCCCAACGCACGTTAGTAGACATATTACACATTTTCCTGCTTCTTTATATTACAGGTTTATGTCTTATACTTTTTGTTGAACAGCAAGCAGTAGTGCTTTGAAGGGAGGATCTTTGTCTTATTTTTGTTTTCTTCTTGATACCTGAGTGACTGTTGCGTAGAAGAAGCTCAAGGAATGTTGATTCATTATAATCAAGAGTAAAAAAATGTTAGTGGAGTGCAAGAGAAAACAGGATTAGCATGAGCAAAGCAAGGAAGAACAAGAGACAAGTTCAGTGATTGCTTGGGAAAGGGAAATGACACTTGGAAAAAGAGAAGCTTCTGTGACTTTAGGCATCGTCCTCTTTCCTTCCTTTCCTCCAAAACTGATTAAAGTTCAGCTATGTTCCAGGTGCTGAGGAAGAGCAGTAGCTATGGCTGATTGAGTGACGGCTTGTGTACCAAGCAATTTACAAAGACCCTCCTGTTAACATCCCCAAAAGAGAATTATTAAGTCACCATTGAGAGAGCTATGGAAGTGAGAAGTTTGAACATTTATCTAGGGTGATCCTGTCAGTAGGTGACGGAACTGGACTGAAGTCCGGGTCGCCTCACTTGCCCACGTTGTTCCCCGTTAGTAGATGCGTAAGTTCCAACTTGTCCCTCCCTACCAGCAAATTATGCAGCTACTTATAAAAGAAAATGGAAAGTCGGTACAGGCAGCTCAGCTTGGTGCTCTGTGATGACCTAGACAGGTGGGATCAGGGGTGGGAGGGGTGGGGGTGAAGGAAGGTCAAGAGGGCAGCGGGGTATATGTATGCACAAAGCGGTTTCACTTCACTTCATAATATTGTAAAGGAGCCATACCCTAATAATTTTTTTTAATTAAAAGAAAGAATGGAAAAGAAATCACTGAGTTTATTTCTAAGCATTCCACGTATTTCTGTTAAGTCATTTACTGCTCAAAGATCCTCACTTTGCCAAATTCAGACAGCTTTGCACCTGGTTCCCTTTCTCTGGATTCTTCAACTGAAACGAATGATTTTGAAACTCTTTGACCCATAAAATGTTCAAAAACGATTCTGAAACCCCTTGCTTCTTGCTATTCTAAGGAAGACTAGTGTCCCTAAGTAGGAGTCTATTGGGAATCTAGACTGCGTTTGTTTCTCTGTAACAGTCTGTGATTTGACAAAGCGGATGTCGGGGAGCCAAGAGAAGACGAACATCTTTGGGATTTGGGTGTGTTCAGAAAAACATATTTGCAGCAGACTGAGATTGTCTCCGTTGATGTCATTGGGTTGGGTCTGACCGTGGTCCAACGCCTCTCACTGGCTCACTAGTCTGTTGGGTTTCCAACCCCTGAATGCTTCAGGACAGTGAAACCCTGGTGGAAAAAAAGAGAAAGCTGCCTGGAGCTTCACTGTACAAAGAACAAAAGAGGAAAGTGAAGGACAGCCAGAAATCCATGTCTCCCCCAGAGAAGCCCAAAATGTGTTTCAACGTTCAGAATGTATTACCTCAGTGTAATCTCCTCATGAAGCAAATACTGAACTATAGGAAGAAAGGAAGAGATGGGCTGCAAAGGGAATGGGCAGCTCTTCTAGAAAGGGCCATGGTTATCCTTGTGAAGTAAATGCTACATGGCTGTTCTCACACAGCTGAAGCATATTTATATGTGACTAACAGGCCTTTCCCCCATGAAGGACAAAGAACAATTAATATGTCCCTGATTGTAGTCTCACTGCTCCTTTTTGTAGCTGTTAAAACAGTATATGCCAACATCCCAGAAACATAACACAATGAATAAAGATGGCTTGGGGTAAACACAAATCTACAAGTTAATCTGGCTCTGACATTAAGCTCATGGTACCTTAGACAGGCAAGCTAATCTCCCTGATCCTCAATTTCTGCTAGTGTAAAATGGTGAATATAATATCTAGCTTGAAGTATTAATATGAGAAGTGAAGAAAATAATGTAGTAAAATTTTCTGGCCCAGGACTTATGACGTACTAGGTGTTTAATAGAACTTTTATATGGTCGTAAGCAATGATGAAGGAAAAGTGTTAGTTGCTCAGTCATGTCCAACTCTTTGCAACTCCATGGACTATATAACCCACCAGGCTCCTCACTCCATGGAATTCTCCAGGAAAGAACACTCGAGTGGGTAGCCATTACTTCTCCAAGGGATCTTTCCGGCTGAGGGATTGAATTCGGATTGCAGGTCTCTCATACGGCAGGCTGATTTTTTTTTTTTTTTAACCACCTGAGCCACCAGGGAAACCCAATCAGTGATGAAGTAAAACCAAATAGCTATTTTTTTTTAACTTTTCTATCTGACATCAAGTAATAAACTTGATGTACTGTCAACCAGCTTCAGAAATTGCCTACTTGATTGAAATGATCATATTCATCACTTGCTTTGGCATTCTGACCCAGCTGCTATGGTTTGAATGTTTGTGTTTACCTACCCATCCCCCAAATTTCTATGTTGAAATCTTAATACCCAACATGATGGTATTAGGAGGTGAGGGATTTGAAGGTGGAGAGGTTAAAGCATCTGCCTCCAATGCTGGAGACCCGGCTTCCATCCCTGGGTCAGGAAGATCCCCTGGAGAAGGAAATGGTAACCCACTCTAGTATTCTTGCCTGGAAAATCCCATGGACAGAGGAACCTGGTAGGCTATAGTCCATGGGGTCGCAAAGAGTTGGACATGACTGAGGAACTTCACTTTCACTTTAAGTCATAAGAGTGGAGACCTCATTAATGGGATTAGTGCTCTTATAAAAGAGACTCACAGAGCCGCTTTGACCCTTCTGCCATGTGAGGATACAATGAGAGGTCTGAGACCAGGCAGATGGTTCTCATCCAGTCATGCTAACACCCTGATCTCAGACTTACAGCCTCCAGAACTGTGAGAAATCAATTTCTGATGTCTATCAACCATCTATACCTAGCACTTTGCTATGCAGCCCAAATGAATTAAGACACTGGCCTTTTAGTTACTTTGTCTGCATTCTCTCTTAATGCTATTTTTTTTTTTTTTTAAGAAAAACTTAGGTTTAAAAAAAAAAAAAGTGGGCTTCCCTTGTGGCTCAGCTGGTAAAGAATCTTCCTGCAATGTAGGAGACCTGGGTTTGATCCCTGGGTTGGGAAGATCCCCTGGAGAAGGGAAAGGCTACCCACTCCAGTATTCTGGCCTGGAGAATTCCATGGAGTAGCAAAGAGTCGGACATGATTGTAGTCTGGACACGACTTTCACTTAGGTAAAAATAAAAGAAATATTCTGTAGAATTCCTTCCAGTCATGTCCCCCTGCCTTCTAATATCCATAAACATTGGGAGCATCCAGGAGGGAGCTTCAGGGCATCTTTAAGATAATGCGTTCTTTATCAACCTCATCTGCCAGGCCACCCCCTCATAGCCCTGTTATAACTCAACCAACTAGGATGTAAGACCGTCTTACATCCTGGTATAGCTGAGCCCAAGAGGATTTGAAGTATGTTGCTGCCTTGCTTGTAGACCAAGTACATTACAGAATTCTGTCCTGACTGGCAGACAAAATGGATGAAAAATGTCAGAAAACAGGAGGTGACATATCACACAGGATACAAAAACTTTGTCCATTAAAGACTTCACATGCATGAGTCTAATGTCTTTGGAGAGCTGCTGTGGTAGGTGGAAAAATGACCCCCAAAGTGCCCAGGTCTTAATCCCCTAGAGTTGGTGAATATTTTGTCTGATATGTGAATATACCTTATATGAAAACATCGCAGATGTGATTAAGAGTCATGAGAGAGGGAGATTATCCTGTATTATCCAAGTGGGTTCACTGTAAACACACAATCTTTAAAAGAGGGAGGCAGAGGAGTCAGAAACAGAGATTGAAATATACAATAATGATGACTTTGAAGATGAAGAAGAGGCCAAGAGCCGAGCAAAGTAGGAAGATTCTAGAAACTGGAAACAGCAAGGGAATGACTTTTCCCCTACAGCCTCCAGAATAAATGTAGGCCTGAGAATGCCTGGATTTTAGCCCAGTGAGACCCATTTCAGAATTTCGACCTCCAAAGCTGTAAGATAATAAATTGGTATAGTTTTAAGTCACTCACTTTGTGATAATTCGTTTTAGAACCAATAGGAAACAAATACAGCTACTAGGTTTTATGTTTTCAGCATAAAATGGATGCCTATATAGGCCATTAGAAATTCATTCATTACAAAATGAATGCCTATATAAGGGTGTCAAATTTAGCACATAAAAAATAGAGTACACAGTTAAATTTAAATTTCAGATAAACAACATGTAACTTTTTTAGTGTAAGTCCATTCAATAGTTGAGACATACTAAAAACATTCACTTTTATCTGAAATTTATTTACCTGAGCATCCTGTATTTTACTTTTTACCTAAGTCTGTAAGTTAACTACCCTCTAGAGAAGGAAGACTTTATTCTTTTTATCTTAACCCTACTTTTTCCAAGTTTTGAGATCTCAATTCACCTAGATTTGATTAAGCCAAAATTCATCTCATCTAGTTTCATCAAAATACTGTAGGCTGGGGCTGTGTGTTTTTTCCATAGTTTTATAAAGAAATTCCAATTATATTCATATGGAAAATTCTTGCTGACTAACACCTGGAATCTAGACCTCAGCAGAAAAACACTCTTGTTTTGGTGTGAGGTGTCTGTTAAAGAGAGCCACTAGAATTAAAGTATGCTAGTGTGAAAGTAATGCTCAAAATTCTCCAAGCCAGGCTTCAACAGTACATGAACCGTGAACTTCCAGATGGACTTAGAAAAAATAGAGGAACCAGGGATCAAATTGCCAACATCCATTGGATCACAGAAAAAGCAAGAGAGTTCCAGAAAAACATCTATTTCTGCTTTATTGACTATGCCAAAGCCTTTGACTGTGTGGATCACAACAAACTGTGGAAAATTCTTCAAGAGACAGGAATACCAGACCACCTTACCTGCCTCTTGAGAAATCTGTATGAGATCAAGAAGGAACAGTTAGAACTGGACATGGAACAACAGACTGGTTCCAAATAGGAAAAGGAGTATGTCAAGGCTGTATATTGTCACCCTGCTTATTTAACTTCTATGCAGAGTACATCATGTGAAATGCCAGGTTGGATGAAACACTAGCTGGAATCAAGATTGCCAGGAGAAATATCAATAACCACAGATATGCAGAAAGTGAAGAGGAACTGAAGAGCCTCTTGATGAAAGTGAAAGAGGAGAGTGAAAAAGTTGGCTTAAAACTCAACATTCAAAAAACTAAGATCATGGTATCTGGTCCCATCACTTCATTGCAAATAGATGGGGGGAAAAATAAAAAGAGTAACAGACTTTATTTTCTTGGGCTCAAAAAATCACTGCAGATGGTGACTGTAGCTGTGAAATGAAAAGACACTGGCTCCTTGGTAAAAAAGCTATGACCAAAAGAGACAACATATTGAAAAGCAGAGACATTACTTTGCCAACAAAAGCCCGTCTAGTCAAAGCCATGGTTTTTCCAGTAGTCATGTATGGATGTAAGAGTTGGACTATAAAAAAAGCTGAGCTGAAGAATTGATGCTTTTGAACTGTGGTGTTAGAGAAGACTCTTGAGAGTCCTTTGGACTGCAAGGAGATCAAACTAGTCAATCCTAAAGGAACTCACCCCCAAACATTCATTGGAAGGAATGATGCTGAAGCAGTACTTTGATTCGAAGTACCAGTACTTTGATTCGAAGGACTGACTCATTGGAAAAGACCCTGGTGCTGGAAGGAATGATGCTGAAGCAGTACTTTGATTCAAAGTACCAGTACTTTGATTCGAAGAACTGACTCATTGGAAAAGACCCTGGTGCTGGGAAAGAGTAAAGGGAGGAGGAGAAGGGGATGACAAAGGATGAGATGGCTGGATTGCATCACCAACTTGATGGGCATGAATTTGAGTAAGCTCCGGGAGTTGGTGATGGACAGGGAAGCCTGGCATGCTGCATTCCATGGGGTCACAAAGAGTCGGACACGACTGAGCAACTGAATGAACTGACTGAAGTGTGAATTGTGACAGACAAGAGTAATGCCCTCTCTTATGTTGTTATTCCACGTGATGTCTCCTCTTCGATGTCTCATGGATGCCTCAAACAGGTCCACAATTAAGGTCATCATCTCTGCTTCCCATCTCTCCCAGATATACCTCCTTTTCTTTCTCTTTTGAGGGAATGACATCACCATCCACCCATTTACCCAGGGTATTCTGGAGCCTTCGCCATCTTACTATCTCATCAGCACATCTTGGTCATACTAAGTATTTTTGAATTTTTCTTTTTAGCTATGCTGGATCATCATGGCTGCGTGCAGGCTTTCTACTTGCACGAGCCGGGGCTACTCTCTAGTTGGCTGGTTGTAGGCTTCTCGTTGTAGTGGCTTCTCTTGTCATGGAGCATGGGCTCTAGGGCACACAGGCTTCAGTAGTGGCAGCATGTGGGCTTAGTTGCTCCACAGCTTGTGGGATCTTCCTGGCCCTGGGATCAAACTGGTGTCTGTTGCATTGCGAGGGGGAGGGGGATTCTTAACCATTGGACTACCAGGAAAGCTCTATGTTCTTAATATTTCTCAAATACACACCTTCCATTCCACCCCCACCACCACTGCCCTAGGTTAGGCTCTTACTTTTCATTTTCTAACTAGGGTTTTTGCCTCCAGTCTCCCTCTGGGGCGAGGCTGGTGCATTATCCACACTCTTTTCTGAGTTATCTTTCTGAAACAGATCCGATCATTTCACTCTGGTGATGTAAAGCTTGAAGTGGCTCCCTGGTGTCTTCATTATAAATTCCAGACCCTAAACATGGGACAAAGATATTTCTTATCCAAACTCTTATCAAGTTTCTATCTTCTTGCACCATTGCATTCACATCACAGGTTGTGGGTAAACATCTCCATTCTTTTGCATTTTCTATTACTGCTGCAGATAATTTCCTTGCTTCACTTATCTGTTTAGGTAACTGCTATTCATACTCAAAGTACAATTCAGGTTTTATCCCTTTCCTAGTAGCCTTCCTGGATTCCTCTCTGAAATCTGAGTTTAAATCTTCTTCACTCAAGAATCTAAAATTTCTTCTTTTTTTAAAAAAAGTAATAATTTATTGGCTGTGCCAGGGCTTAGTTGCAGCATGCAGGGTCTTCGATTTTGGTTCTGACTCACGGAATCTTTAGTTGCAGCATATGAACATGAGTATGTGGGATCTTGTTCCCTGATCAGGGATCTATGCCAGCCATCCTAAATCGGGGGCACAGAGTCTTAGCTACTGGACCACCAGAGAAGTCCCTTAGATTTCTTCTACATCACCTTTGGTAATTAGTAATCAGGCATCTCATCACAGTGTTACTACTTCCATGGTTTGTGTTCATGACCTCTCCTTCAATGGGATATTTGGAGGTGATGTTATAAATTTGAAGTTTATCAAAGAACACAATTGCATCTGCATTTCCTGCTGACTAAATTTCTAATTTTCTCTTTTTTAATGAATTAAATATCATGGGAATTTAAAAGCTTCTATTGAAACTAAGCTGGAAGATTTTGACAAAGATGAGCACCTGAATGATAGTTTTTCACTATACATCAGTCAATCACACCAAGTCTTCCCAATTTTGTATATCTATGATCTATTCTAGAATATTTAGTAGTTCCTACTTTCAATAATTAAATATTTTAGCCTGAGTGGGCAACCTTCTTGATATACAATATTTTCTCATTTTAATATTTCATCATAGTATATAGAAACCAGAGACCTTAATTTCATAAAATGAGAAGCACTGAATAGTAATATTTTAGGTATTATTGATGAAGTTGAGTATATAAAATAAATTTGAAACTTGTTAGAACATGCTGGATATAACAGTGGAGCTATATTTTTAAATAATAGCATTTCTTAATTTTAAATGGAAATGACACACATTTGAGTATTTAACTTCACATTTTTCCTAAGTAGGAATGTTTCCCAGCAATTATTTAATATTAAGATCTCTGAATTAAAAAAAAATTTATTTTTGTGGATGATAAGCATGTCCCTGGCTATAACTCAAACTATGAATCTCAAAGATAGAAAACCACAAAATGGATTTCAGCAATTAGCCTGTTAGTACTAGTATTAAATATTACATTAAAAAGAAGAGGTAGATTACCATAAAAGTTTTGACACATTTTAAAAAATTAATTTATTTATTTCAATTGGAGGCTAATTACTTTACAATAATTGTGGTGGTTTTTGCTATACACGGACATGAATCAGCCACGGGTGTGCATGTGTCCCCCATCCCGAACCCCCTTCCACCTCCCTTCCCATTCCTTCCCTCTGGGTTGTCCCAGTGCACTGGCTTTGAGTGCTCTGTTGGCTGCATCATATTTGAACTAGTCCTCTATTTCACATATGATAATATACATGCTTCAATTCTGTTCTCTTAATTCATCTCACACTTGCCTTCTCCCGGAGTCCAAAAGCCTGTTCCTTACATCTGTCTCTCTTGCTGTCTCCCATATAGAGTCGTCATTACTGTCTTTCTGAATTCCATATATATGCGTTAATATACTGTATTGGTGTTTTTTTCTTTCTGACTTACTTCACTCTGTATAATAGACTCCAGTTTC
Source organism: Bos javanicus (assembly GCF_032452875.1). Classification (NCBI taxonomy): domain Eukaryota; kingdom Metazoa; phylum Chordata; class Mammalia; order Artiodactyla; family Bovidae; genus Bos; species Bos javanicus. Next base: position 68,028,164 of record NC_083883.1, read on the forward strand.
ATCCACCTCCTTAGATCTGATTCAAATGTGTTCTTTTTAATAGATGAGTAATATTCCATTGCATATATGTACCACAATTTCTTATCCGTTCTTCTGCCAATGGATGTTAGCTTGCTTCCATGTCCTAGCTATTGTAAACAGTGCTGCAATGAACATTGGGGTCATGTGTATCTTTCAATTCTGGTTTCCTTGGTGTGTATGCCCAGCAGTGGGATTGCTGGGTTGTATGGCAGTTCTATTTCCAGTTTTTGATATTAGACAGTTCAGTTCAGTTTCTCAGCCATGTCTGACTCTTTGAGACCCCATGGACTGTAACATGCCAGGCTTTCCTGTCCGTCACCAACTCTGAGAGTTTGCTTAAAATCATGTCCATCGAGTCAGTGATGCCACCCAACCATCTCATCCTCTGCCGTCCCCTTCTCCTCCCACCTTCAATCTTTGCCAGCATCAGGGTCTTTTTAAATGAGTCAGTTCTTTGCATTAGGTAGCCAAAGTATAGGAGCTTCAGCTTCAGCCTCAGTCCTTCCAATAAAGATTCAAGACTGATTTCCTTTAGGATGGACTTATTTGATCTCCTTGCAGTGCAAGGGACTATCAGGAGTCTTCTCCAATACCACAGTTCGAAAGCATCAATTCTTTGGCACTCAGTTTTCTTTATGGTCCAACTCTCACATCCATACATGACTACTGGAGAAACCATAACTTTGACTAGATGGACCTTTGTTGACAAAGTAATGTCTCTGCTTTTTAATATGCTGTCCAGGTTTGTCATAGCTTTTCTTCCAAGGAGCAAGCGTCTTTTCCTTTCACGGCTGCAGTCACCATCTATAGTGATTTTGGAGCCCCCCAAAATAAAGTATCTCACTGTTTCCATTGTTTCCCCACCTATTTGTCATGAAGTGATGGGACCAGGTGACATGATCTTAGTTTTCTGCATGTTGAATTTTAAGCCAACTTTTTCACTCTCCTCTTGCATTTTCATCAAGAGGCTCTTTAGTTCTTCTTGCTTTCTACCATAAGGGTGGTGTCATCTGTGTATTTGAGGTTATTGATATTTCTCCCTGCAATCTTGATTCCAGCTTGTGCTTCACCCAGCCTGGCATTTCGCATGATGTACTCTACATATAAGTTAAATAAGCAGGGTGACAATATACAGCCTTGATATACTCCTTTCCCGATTTGGAACCAGTCTGCTGTTCCATATCTAGTTCTACTATTGCTTCTTGACCTGCATACACATTTCTGAGAAGGCAGGTGAGGTGGTCTGGTATTCCCATCTCTTAAAGAATATTCCACAGTTCTGGACAAAAACACATTGTTCAGAAAAATGCAATTATCATGATCAAAACTTTTACTTATTTTGCTCTTCTTTCTATACCTCAATAATACTTTTCCTCAGTTGGAACTGTCAAATTATTCAATAATTATGCATAATAAATTTAGAATCTTAAAACAATGCAGTTTATTCTTTAAAAATTATGCTCAAGCAGTTATAGAGATTAAAATAAAATTACATAGTCCAAAAATATGGCAGCCCACTCCAGTGTTCTTGCCTGGAGAATCCCAGGGACAGGGGAGCCTGGTGGGCTGTCGTTTCTGGGGTCGCACAGAGTCGGACACGACTGAAGCGACTTAGCAGCAGCATAGGTTATTTTTTTCATTTCAAGTAAAAATAAGGATTAAAGTTTACAAATTCAAACCAGATTAAACTAACAATATAAACAACTTAACCAAGATTAGAATGCAATAAATGATATTTGATAAAAAGCTGTTTGTACATGCACAACTATATCACACATTATTCACTGCCTAATTCCTATAAACTTGTTGTATTGATATCAATAATAAGATACTTTTATATTTCAGAAACATTAAAATTTTTTGAAAGATATGTGCTATAGACCCAAGGAGTATTATAGATTCAAGGAACACAGATTTATTTGTATTTCTCTGTCTCCCATAAAACTGTGTTTTCCACAGCACAGGTTCTGTGTCTTTTTATTCATTACCTCAAGCATTTGATGAATATTTGAAAAATGAACAAATAGATGAATAAATGACAATGTTCAGGGAATTCACAACATCTTAATCTCTGCTATGCCCAGTACTTCCCACTGAGGCAATTTTCTATACAGACTGTCTTGTGACCTGCTAACTGGTAGAATTAGTGATAGGTGCTAATACCTAGAGAAGTTCAATAAGCCATGAGACGACAGAAGAGGAGACACAGCCCAATACTGGGTGGCCAGAAGTACTAATGACTCAATGAGACCCTTTCTTTCAGTGCATTCAGAGAAAGCAGCAGGGATAATAGTAGCTCAGCTGGTAAAGAATCCACCTGCAATGCAGGAGTGCTTTGGACTTGGGCGCTCAGTCATGTACAACCCCATGGACTGTGTCCCACCAGGCTGTCCATGGAGATTCTCCAGGCAAGAATACTGGAGCGGGCTGTTACGCCCTCCTCCATGGGAATCTTCCCAACCCAGGGATCGAACCCAGCTCTCCTACATTGCAGGCGGACTCTTTACCAGCTGAGCTACATGGGAAGCCACTCTGGTTCAGTTCCTGGGCTGGGAAGTTCCCCTGGAGAGGGGCTAACCACTCTAGTATTCTCGGGCTTCCCTGGTGGCTCAGACAGTAAAGAATGCACCTGCAATGTAGGAGACCTGGGTTCAATCCCTGGGTTGGAAAGATCCCCTGGAGGAGGGCAGGGCAACCTACTCCAGTATTCTTGCCTGGAGAATCCCCATAGACAGAGGAGCCTGGCGGGCTACATACAGTCCATGGGGTCATAAAGAGCGGACATGACTGACTAAGCACAGCATAGCAATCAGGGGAACAGAAAATGGCTGGGTCAGTAAACAGGGCATTTTATCCTCAATAGTGACGGACTACTATTCCAGTCCTTTGTGAGTCCTGCTGTATATTCCTTCTGTCACAGAGACACCAAAACTTTGTGTTACTTCTGAGACAGTTTTCCATCTTCCTTACGTGAACTTCTATCTTTAAGAAGTAAACGTTATTTCAACTTCAGGTAATATATAATCTTTACTTCATTTTTGTGTGGTGGATTAAATTATTAATAAGCATATGTTCACTCTCTCTCCTCATCTCCATGAGAGGTGCATGCTTCTTTACTCCATGGATTTTGGGATTGGCCATGGGACTTGCTCTGACCAATGAAATATGAGAGGAGAGACAAAGGACCAGGTTTGAACCCAAATGTTAAGAAGAAGGATATGTTTTTGCTCACTCCTTTTGTATTTCTGCCTTTCTCCGTGAGAAGAACATGCTGCTGGTCCAAGAAGGATGAGGGACACGTTCAACAGACTTGTATCCAACCGACGGAATAGGACCAAGCCCTGTCTAGGTCAGATAAAGCCAGCCCACTCGCCAACAGAGAAACATAATAGAGAAAAGCTCATTGTACTAAGCCACTGACATTTTGTGGTGGTTTGTTGTGAAGCAATAGTTAAAACCATCGTCTGAATCAGATTTAACTGTTTTTTTCTCCCTGAATGTAAAAAATGTCAAACTGAGTCATTACTGATGTCATCTTCACAAAAATCTCAGGGGTCTTACGTAAGGTACAGAGCATTAATTCACATAAGTCAACGATAATAATATTGTCTATGAAAGCATGGTCCCCAAAGGTGGGTGACTTCACTGCTTCAATGCCATCTTTATGCACTATGATCTTTATCAGGGTTGAAACCCTGATTCCTGGGGCCAACCTCCTTAGATAGGGTAGAGATTGACTAGCTAGTCTCCTTTACCTCCTGGGAACACAAATAGGTTATTTTCCTCTAGACTTTGTTAAAATTCCATGTACCCATATGACCAAATTCCAGCCAAGTGGAAGTGCTATATCAGGCAGACCTCACTGTACTTTGCTTTATCGCACCTCACAGATACTGCATTTTTAATATGTGACTCCCATGGTAGCTTCCATATTCTTTTCCTTTTCTGGCTGGATGGGAATAAATATAGCCCTCAAGGTAATCTTGGAAATCAAATGGTAAAGATGTTGAAGTCATTAAGTGGAAGAAACCCAAGTACACTGATCACCCCTTCAAGAAGAGGTGTTTGGCCAGTAGGATAACCAACTTGTTCTAGTTTGCCCAGAACAGTCCCAATTTTAACAATGACAATCTCACATCTCTGGGTCACCCTCCATCCTAGGCAAACCAGAACATTGGTCACTTGGCTGACCAAGAGCCCACCATCGGTGTGTCACATAAGCTAGGGATATTACTGAGACCAACACTTAAACATGTGTGATAGCGTTTCATATTTAGCAGTTTGGAAGAAAGTCAGGACAGAGACATGTAAAATCCTTATAACTTCTTAGCATGTCTGAAATTTTGCCCAACTTTTTAGTTGATTTTTATTAAATCGTGGTTCTGATATTATATCTACACTGGATGATTCTTAAGTTATAGTCATAACTAATAATTTGAATTTATTGGCAGAACTAACAGACATTCTATTTTTATAGAAAATGAATCAAATCCATACTTTTGAACCTCAGTTTGGTATCTACTCTGTTTTCCCAGTGATGATATGTTACTATTCAGTTAACTTCTCCTTCCCTTCTCCCTTTATATGCCTAAATATATACACAGCCACATATATACATATGACTGTAAGAATATGCTATCTGGAGTGTCTATTCACACTGGCTTCTCTCTATTTCCAAAACGTAAATGCTTAAGCCTACTGCCTGCAATGCAGGAGACCCCGGTTCGATTCCTGGGTCAGGGAGATCCCCTGGAGAAGGGATAGGCTACTCACTCCAGTATTCTTGCAGTGAGCTTCCCTGGTGGCTCAGATGGTAAAGAATACACTTGCAATGCAGGAGACCTGGGTTTGGTACCTGGGTTGGGAAGATGCCCTGGAGGAGAACACGGCAACCCACTCCAGTATTCTTGCCTAGAGAATCTCCATGGACAGAGGAGCCTGGCAAGCTACAGTCCAGGGGGTTGCAAAGAGTCAGACATGACTGAGCGACTAAGCACACACCTCTGGCAATAGCAGATTTTCTAGAAATCAAGACTATTATCCCCAAGGCTCCTACTTCCAGAGATTCCCCTCATGCTTAAAAGAGTCTAGAGAAAGTGGGATCAGTTCACCTGAGACCTCTATTGATGTACACAATTATGTACACAATTATGTACACTGATTCTAATGATAAATCAGCCTTGGTGAATCACGCCTTGATGTTTATAATGTAATGCAAAGCCCCGACTCTGATAAAAGCCACAGCCAATGGGCAGCTACATAGTTTACACAGAAGCCAATCGCTTTATGGTCGTCTATCCATCCCCCAGTGTTTTGCTTAGTGGAAGAGCCCCCAGACAGGATGCCCAGGTTCCTAATGATGGAAGTTCTTTTAATTTCTGATTTCCCTACCGGTGTGAAGTTGTAGAAATTTGGCCTGTGATAGAACCAAGCTGCATGACAGTAGTGGAGTTACTTTGGTGGAAGACACCAGGCAATCCAGAATGAATCTTAGCATGGAAGATGCTGGTAAGAAAAGTATTCTCTGTACCAACAAGCTATTCATACATGTTGGATCTAAAGCCTAGGGTAAAAATAGAACCCTTGGCTAGAGCTGATCCTGTGGGCGCCAGGATAGGACCCTTTCCCAACAATGCTTTGGGCTAAGACAATCTCTATCTCCATGGACCCTGTCTCCATATTGTATCTGAATACTAACACTTGATGTAACCTCTGACAATAAGTTCACTTAGACAGTTCACCTATACAACCTACTTCCCTGAATCTGAACAAGTCACCCCAAGAGAACTGGTCAGAATGTTTTCTATCTCTTAGAGTTGAACCCCAACTTTTTTTCCCTCGAACTAAGAAGGTGAGCCTCAACTATTCCAAGATGACTTCTCTCTGGCCCTAGTTTAGTGGTGAAGACCTCTCTGGCACCTACTATGTGCCACTACACTTGGTGGTGGTTTTAGTCGCTAAGTCATGTCCAACTCCTGCAACACCATAGACTGTAGCCTGCCAGACTCCTCTGTCGTTGGGATTCTCCAGGCAAGAATACTGGAGTGGGTTGCCATTTCCTTCTCCAGGGGATCTTCCTGACTCAGGAATTGAACCCAGGTCTCCTGCATTGCTGCTGCTGCTGCTAAGTCACTTCAGTTGTGTCCAACTCTGTGTGACCCCATAGGCGGCAGCCCACCAGGCTCCCCCATCCCTGGGATTCTCCAGGCAAGAACACTGGAGTGGGTTGCCATTTCCTTCTCCAATGCATGAAAGTGAAAAGTGAAAGTGAAGTCACTCAGTCATGTCCGACTCTTAGTGACCCCATGGACTGCAGCCTACCAGGCTCCTCAGTCCACAGGATTTTCCAGGCAAGAGTACTGGAGTGGGGTGCCATTGCCTTCTCTGCTCCTGCATTGAAGGCAGATAGTTTATCAACTGAGCCACGAGAAAAGCCACTACACTTAGAGAAATAGAAACATGTATACAGATCTGTGTGGGCTGAAAGTGTAAGTATATGGATAATCCATGGTGATTATTGGGAAGGGCATGGTGATTATTGTATGAAGTATCTCAGTATTTCATGCAAATGAATTAAAGAAAAGAAAATTCAAGAGTTAAACTGCTCCACTGGGTCAAGGCAGCCACCCAGGTTTGAGCAGGATTGGAAGGACAGCAGGGCTGAGTAACTCCAAGTAGAGAAGCAGAGTTGGTGATGTCCAGGGAGAAGCAGGACAAGAAGATTTCAGGGGGAGAAGGGTGTGTGATTCACTGCAGAGGCATCACACACCTGATCCCTGACACCATCTCACACTTGGGCTAAGGAAATCATTCCCAATGAAAGAGACCCAAGCAACTCCCAGGGGAGCCTCAGTGAAATGACTTCCCACATCACAAGTACACACAGGTGCAGCATACGAGTGGCTATTGCCAACAGAAAGCAAGGCCCTAAACAAATGGACCCTGGTGATCTGCACGTGACCTTGAGATTTCCCAAGAAAGGCAGACAAAAGAAAAGACAGAAACAGACTATTTTTAACTAAGGTGTACAAAATAATCTGTAAATTTTGATACAAATATTATCTAGTTATTTGAGTAACTTAGGTAAAAGTTGAGTAAAGGTAATGAATTAAAAGCATGAGCACCAGAAACACACCGCCTGGGTTATCTCCAGTGTGGTGCTGGACAGGGTATTTGAGTTCCAAGGGTCTCAATTCCTTCATCTGTAAAATGGGAATAATAATTGTTCCCAATCAGCTATCACTATCATCATCATCTATGTGTAATGATGTCTATTTCCCAGAGGGATGGTATGGGGAGGGAGGAGGGAGGAGGGTTCAGGATGGGGAACACATGTATACCTATGGCAGATTCATTTCAATATTTGGCAAAACCAATACAATATTGTAAAGTTTAAAAATAAAATAAAATTAAAAAACAACAACAACAAAAAAGAGGAAACAATATGAACTGATTAATATCTGGAAGACAGCTCATACATTCAGACATCTTTAGAATGGGACAATACAATCACAGCCTAATGAAGATGTGGACACTTAGTTAGCAGCTACAGCATAATACTCATTCCTATTGAAAGGCAAGGGTGAGTAAATATGTGTAATAGATCTGAAGAAAATGAGTGAGTTGCCACACATATAGAGAAGATAAAAGGAAGTAGGCAAGAAGTAGAAAATATACGCACTTCCCTCATGGCTCAGATGATAAAGAATCGGCCTGCAGTGCAGGAGACCCAGGTCAGGAAGATCCCCCGGGGAAGGAAACGGCAACCCACTCCAGGATTCTTGCCTGAAGAATTCAATGGACAGAGGAGCCTGGCAAGCTACAGTCCACGGCACTGCAAAGAGTTGGACATAACTGAGCGACTAATGCTTTCATTTGCTTTCAAGAGATAAGATTATGACTCCTTTCTTGAGGTTTTCACACACTATTTTTTTCAGAAAATAAATTAGACAATAAAGAAAGAAGGAAAATCAGGCTCTTGATTACACTGTGATTTTCCTCTTATAATTTTGAAGCCTGCATACCTGATTTGTAATACTTGTTCTCTCTAGATCCCCTTCCAGGGTCCTATTTTCACAAGAACTACTTTGTTGTGGACTGATTGCAAACAAAAGGCTAGTTAGCAACTCTCTTCTTTCCTTGTGCAATGTATGTATTTAAATAGGGATTCTTTTAAAGGAATAAAGCTCCATCATGACCCAGGGACTTTCCACAGAACCCCTCACTTACACCACAAAAACTCAACAATCAAAAAACTAAGATCATGGCATCTGGTCCCATCACGTCATGGCAAATAGATGGGGAGACAATGGAAACCATGACAGACTTTATTTTCTTGGACTCCAAAATCACTGCAGATGGTGACTGCAACCATGAAATTAAAAGACTCTTGCTCCTTGGAAGAAAAGCTGTGACCAACCAAGACAGCATATTGACAAGAAGAGATATTACTTTGCCAACAAAGGTCCATCTAGTCAAAGCTATGATTTTTCCAGTAGTCATGTGTGGATGTGAGAGTTGAACCATAAAGAATGCTGAGCACTGAAAAATTGATGCTTTGGTGTTAGAGAAGATTCAAGAGTCCCTTGGACTGTGAGGAGATCAAACCAGTCGATCCTACAGGAAATCAGTCCTGAATATTCATTGGAAGGACTGGTGCTGAAGCTGAAGCTCCAATACTTTGGCTACGTGATGGAAAGAACTGACTCACTGGAAAAGACCCTGATGCTGGGAAAGATTGAAGGCAGGAGGATAAGGGGACTCCAGAAGATGAGATGGTTGGGTGGCATCACCGACTCGATGGACATGAGTTTGAGCAAGCTCCGGGAGCTGGTGATGGACAGGGAGACTTGGCATGCTGCAGTCTATGGGGTCACAAAGAGTCGGACACAACTGAGCGACTGGACTGAACTGTGGAAGTCTTACTGTTTGGCAAAAATCGTCACAGGGTACAAACTCATGGGTAATTTAAAGATTATCTTTCTCATCAGTCATCAAGTACAAAGTGTTCCTCAACATGCTGAAATCTGCTTGATGATGCTAGAAATAAGGAGGGAAGGAAGGAGCTTGGATTTTCACAAAACAAGCCACTAAAATTCAAGTCTTTAAATGAAGAAACCATATATGAATAAAGGAAGCCTTCTTAATCAAAATCCCTGTTTCAAATATTCAGTACAATCTTGGCTTTATATGCACCCAGGGAATGGTCTTTCCCTTTACTTGCAGTTCACCTCCATGAATAGGTGGCTACATGTTTTTTTCATCATCCTTTAAGAAGCTAATTGTATCAATATATACCTCTTTGAGATGTTGCTCAAGAAGAAAATATCCTTTAAGTGTAAGGCCAAAGACACTAACAGTTTTTACCACTATCACCAACCCAGCCACTGATTCATTTAAAATAGTTCAGGCTTCAATTATCCCGTAAGAGCCAAAGAACATTTGCTTTCTCCGAGATGGCCTCTTCTGTGACCTCAAGAGATCCACTGGGCCCCCAAGGAACATGTTTTCTCTCCAGCTCAAATATTTTACCACATGTTTTTGTTATGATTGGCTAAGTATGTGGTGACTACTATTTATTAGGGCAAGATTTAAACTCCTAAAAGAAGATGTGGCTCATGTTTTTAAGATCAGACCATCCTGAGACTGTCCTCCAAAATAAAAACCAGTGAAGCTATAATTCTTCTCATGAAACAGATTTTCAGTTATATAAGGAGGGAATAATTTTAATATTCTCTAGTGATATATAGGCACAAATAAAAATTTCCAAACCTCAGAACATCTGTTTTTGAAAATAAAGAAAAATGCATCTTTCTTTATTATATGTTTATGTGGTTCCAGATGACAATATTTCATCATGGATATATTTAGCTGTGACTTCTAATTCAGGACATTTGATTAAAATATGTCAAATTAAATTATTCACCATAATTTTCAGCCTAATGTGAATTCCCTCCAGGAACATGTTTATAATTGTCTACATTTGTTTCATTTTCTCAGAATTTTTTGCTTTTCTTTGCATACTTTTTTATACTATTTTACTTTATAATTCTATTTTATACTGCTTCATAAGTAATGGAGGTATATTTTATGCTCTCTTTTGAGTTATATGTGGCAGAATTATGACAATCATATCTTTTCCAGGGGCAATGCTCTTCAAAATTGACACTAATCAAAGTATTTTTCAATGCCATAAATGAATAACAGAAATCATTATTATATACTATATAAAATTTCAGTATTTATTCATATTACACATTGTTGTTATCCAGTCTCTAAGTCATGTCCAGTTTTTTTGTGACTCCGTGGACTGCAGCATGCCCAGCTCCTCAGTCCTCCACTGTCTCCCAGTTTGCTCAAAGTCATGTCCATTGAGTCAGATGTCATCCAACCATTTCATCCTCTGTTGTCCCCTTCTTTTGCCTTCAGTCTTTCCCAGCATTAGGGTCTTTTCCAATGAGTTGGCCCTTTTCATCAGGTGGGCAAAATATTGGAGCTTCAGCTTCAGCATCAGCCCTTCCAATGAGTATGCAGGGTTGATTTACTTTAGAATTAACTGGTTTGATCTCCTTGCAGTCCAAGGGACTCTCAAGACTCTTCTCCAACACCACAGTTCAGAAGCATCAATTCTTCAGCACTCAGCTTTCTTTATAGTCCAACTCTCCCAACCATGCATGACTACTGGAAAATCCATAGCCTTGACAATATGAACCTTTATTGGTAAAAGAATGCTTGTTAATATGGGTCTTTCTGGGTTTGTTCTAGCTTTCCTTCCAAGGAGCAAGCGTCTTTTCATTTCATGGCTGCAGTCACCATATGCAGTGATTTTTTGAGCCCAAGAAAATAAAATCTGTCATTGTTTCCATATTTTTCCCTTTTATGTGCCACGAAGTTCTTACTCTGAGATAGGTACTAGTCTAAGTGCTTAACATTTATTAACTCATTTAATCCTCAAAACATCCCCATGAACAAAGGTCCGACAGCAGTCTCTGACTTATGATGGTTTAGCTTACAATTTTTCAACTTTATGCTGATGTGAAAGCAATACGCATTTAGTGGATATCATATGAATAATGATCTCCACTTTACAGATGAGGGATTTGAAGCAAAGAGGTTAATAACCTGTCCTAACTCATCAGCTAATAACCAGCTAATAGCCCCAGTTTTCAAGCACCAAAAAGCCTCACATTGAGAGATCCTTTTCTTAACCACTAAGCTGGGTTGCCTCAGTGAGGCATCTTCACAGTGAGATCACTTTACACCATTGCCACAAATGTATATCAAATATACAAAAACGCTCTTGCCACCCCCTTGTTGACAAAGTTCTGATACTTCCCCACTGATCCAACTGTCCACGTACTCTACATTTCCACACTCATTGTATGGCACTTTATGCTTGTGTAACTCTCCACATAAGAACCATAAACTCTACACAGACAAAAATCATGGTATATTGCTGCCTGTTTGGTTTAAAAATTTTTTTGCCTCAGTCTGTAACACACTTCCTTAACTCAACAGAACTTGTTAAATGCGTGTACAGTGAAAGAAAACGACTGCACAGCAGACCAGGTGGCTGTTGCTAGCTGAGCCATACAGAAAGGTGAGCAGCTCAATGTAAACAGTCCTAAGAGCGTAAAAAAGCTCAGTTAAGTTCCATGGAAAAGCAAACATATCTGTCCCCAAAGGCCAAAGGGATCATTTGGTTGGAAAAAAATAGTTAAGAAAATGCAATAATGATATAAGAGTGGACCCCTCAATACACTCAAGATCATTCGCTCCTCTCCTGCACGACAAAAGCTGGAAAGAAAATTTAGAAATTAAATAGCCTAAATTCGTCTTTAACAGATGAAGAAACTTACCCACACAGGTAAAGGGAGATGTCTAGTTTTACCAAACTGGCTAGAGGTAAAACTAGATCAAGAATCAAATTCCCCCAACTGCCCTCCAGGGCTCTGTCTATTCTATCACATCTACTTCTCAGTCTGCTCTGTCTTAACTGAAACTGCTCAGTTTCAGCTCCTGGTTTCCTGCTCAACTTGGACTAAATAAGATTTCACTGTGTCAAGGATCTACTGCCACCCCCAGATCATCTACTTAAATTGGAATCTTGGGTGGAATCAAGGCATCAGTATTTTTTTTTTTACAGTAAAAAAATATTTTCCTGCATATACAAAAGTAAAGTTCAATAGCCAAGAATCATCCTGTTTCAGCAACTATCAACTCATCAATTATCAATCTTGCTTCATTATGGCTTCTTCCTCCAGATGATTGTCAAGTGAATTCCATATGTCATGTTATTTCATCTAAAAACATTTTTAGGTGTGTGCATGCTCAGTTGCTTCAGTAAGATCCAACTCTGCAACCTTATAGACTGTAGCCTGCCAGGCTCCTCTGTCCATGGGATTCTCCAGGCAAGGATACTGGAGTAGGTTGCTATGTCCTCCTCCAGGGGATATTCCCAACCCAGGGATTGAACCCTGGTCTCCCAGGGCTCCTGCATTGCTGGCAGATTCTTCACCATCTGAGCCCCAATACTTTGATATGTATATCCAAAAAATAAGGACTCTTTAAAAACAACCACAATAGCATTATCGTACCTTAAAAAATTAATTCTAACTCCTTCTAATTATTATTATTTCACTATATTTTCAACAGGATCTGAAGACTTATACCTTGCCTTCAGAGTATACTTTCTTAGACACTCCTAGCTTATGGGCTCTCCCTCCATCCTCTCGCCTTTTAATTCTTTTTTTGAAGAAATCAGGTTGTTTTCTGTAAAGTTTCCATAGCCTGTATTTTGCTAATGATATACCTGTACTATAATACCCTTTAATGTATTTCTCTGCTTCCTGTGTTTCCAGTTGATCAGGAATTAGGTAAATACATTTATTTGGCTTCAATTTTGATTCTTTGCAAGAATACTTCATAGGTAGAGGTGTACATATAGTGTTTGGCTGTGCCTTTATGTGATGCTGGGTACTAACAATCATTGCCTAGATCCACTAATTTCACTTGGGTTGCAAAATGGGAAATGCTAATTTCACCATTCCTTCCATGATCATTAGCTTGAATACTCTTACAAAGAGGAATTTTCCCTCATTAACTTTGTAGTTACTTTGAGGAATATTTCATATAGGAAAAGTAAGAAAATGCTTCTTTCCCTTAATTTACAACTTTCACAATAAAGAGTTATTTTACTAACAACTTCCAAATGTGACCATTAAGAGTTTTTGTTTTGTTTAATCTTTTGGTAGCATTATTAATTTGTGGATGGAAATATACCTGATGTGCATTAATTGCTGCTAGTATCCTGCCAGTAAGACCTTTGTTAGTTTACACTTCTTTTTGCTATGATCCCAAGCGGTATTTGATAGCAATACTATCTTGCTTTCCAGAATGACAAGACATTCCAGTCTCACAGCCACATGTATATCAATGAAATTAGAACACACCCTCACACCATGCTGCTGCTGCTAAGTCACTTCAGTTGTGTCCGATTCTGTGTGACACCATGGACGTCAGCCCACCAGGCTCCCCCGCCCCTGGGATTCTCCAGGCAAGAACACTGGAGTGGGTTGCCATCTCCTTCTCCAATTCTGGAAAGTGAAAAGTGAAAGTTAAGTCGCTCAGTTGTGTCTCTTAGCAACCCCATGGACTGAAGCCTACCAGGCTCCTCCATCCATGGGATTCTCCAGGCAAGAGTACTGGAGTGGGATGCCATTGCCTTCTCCCCCCTCACACCATACACAAACATAAATTCAAAATGGATTAAAGAATTAAATATAAGACATGATACCATGAAATTCCTAGAAGAAAACACAGGCGAAACATTCTCTGACATAAATTGTACTAATGTTTTCTTAGGTTGGTCTCCCAAGGCAATAGAAATAAAAGCAAAAGGAGACAAATGGGACCTTACCAAACTTACAAGCTTTTGCACAGCAGAGGAAACCATAAACAAAATGAAAAGACAACCTATTGAATAGGAGAAAATATTTGCAAATCATGCAACCAATGAAGGCTTGATCTCCAAAATATACAAGCAATTCATACAAACTCAACAATGAAAAAACAAACAACCGAATAGAGAAGCAAGCAGAAGACATAAATAGACATTTCTCCAAAGCATACAGATGCTTAAAAGACACATGAAAAGATGCTCCACATCACTAATTATTAATATTAGAGAAATGCAAATCAAAACCACAATGAGGTACCACCTCACACCTGTCAGGATGGCCATCATTAAGAAGTTTACAAATAATAAATGCTGAAGAGGGTGTGGAGAAAAAGGAACCATCCTATGTTGTTGGTGGGAACGTAAATTGGTGCAGCCACTATGGAAGACAGTATGGAGTTTCCTCAGGGAACTATCCAACAATCCCACTCCTGGGCATATATCTGGACAAAAGTTTAATTCAAAAAGATACATGCACTCCTATGTCCATAGCAACACTATTCACAATAGGCAAGACACGCAAATGACCTAAATATCCATGGACAGATGAATGGATAAAGAAGATGTGGTACATACATACAATGGAATACTTCTCAATCATAAAAAAGAACGAAATAGTGCTATTTGCAGCAACATGGATGGACCTAGAGATTATCATACTAAGTGAGTCAGAAAGAGGAAGACAAATATTATATCCCTTATCTGTGGAATCTAAAATATGGTGCAAATGAACTCACCTATGAAAGAGAAAAAGACTCACTGACATAGAAAACAGATCTGTGGTTGTCAAGGGGGAGGAATGGGAAAGATTAGACATCTCTTCAAGAAAATTAGAGATACCAAGGAAACATTTCATGCAAAGATGGGCACAATAAAGGACAGAAACGGTATGGACCTAACAGAAGCAGAAAATATTAAGAAGAGGTGGCAAGAATACACAGAAGAATTATACACAAAAGATCTTCATGATCCAGATAATCTCGATGGTGTGATGACTCACCTAGAGCCAGACATTCTGGAATGTGAAGTCAAGTAGGCCTTAGGAGCATAACTACTAACAAAGCTAGTGAAAGTGATGGAATTCCACTTGAATTATTTCAAATCCTAAAAGATGATGCTGTGAAAGTGCTGCATTCAATATGCCAGCAAATTTAGAAAACTCATCAGTGGCCACAATCAGTTAGAATAGGTCAGTTTTCATTCCAATCCCAAAGAAAGGCAATGCCAAAGAATGTTCAAACTACCACACAATTGCACTCATCTCACATCCTAGCAAAGTAATGCTCAAAATTCTCCAAGCCAGACTTCAACAGACTTCAACAGAACCATGAACTTCCGGATGTTCAAGCTGGATTTAGAAAAGGCAGAGGAACCAGAGATCAAATTGCCAACATCTGTTGGATCATTGGAAAAGCACGAGATTTCCAGAAAAACATCTACTTCCGCTTTATTGACTAGGAGAAGACTCTTCAGAGTCCCTTGGACAGCAAGGAGATCCAACCATTCTATTCTAAAGAAATCAGTCCTGAATATTCATTGGAAGGACTGATGCTGAAGCTGAAACTCCAATACTATGACCATGTGATGTGAAGAACTGACTGATTAGAAAAGACCTTAACGCTGGGAAAGATTGAAGGCAGGAGGAGAAGGGGACTCCAGAAGATGAGATGGTTTGATGGCATAAACTGTCAATGGACATGAGTTTGAGTAAGCTCTGAGAGTAGGTGATGGACAGAGAAGCCTGGCATGCTGCAGTTCATGGGGTTGCAAAGAGTCAGACATGACTGAGTGACCAAACTGAACTGAATTGTTGGATCATAGAAGAAGCAAGAGAGTTCCAGAAAAACATCTACTTCTGTTTCATTGACTACGCTAAAGCCTTAGACTGTGGGTCACAACAAACCGTGGAAAGTTCTTGAAGAGATGGGAATACCAGACCACTTTACCTGCCTCCTGAAAAATCTGTATGCAGGTCAAGAAGCAAAGTTAGAACTGGACATGGAACAACAGACTGGTTCCAAATCTGGAAAGGAGTATGCCAAGGCTGTATATTGTCACCCTGCTTATTTAACTTATATGCAGAGTACATCATGCAAAATGTCAGGCTGGATGAAGCACAATTTGGAATCAAGATTGACAGGAGAAATATCAATAACCTCAGAAATGCAGATGACACCACCCTTATGGCAGAAAGCAAAGAAGAACTAAACAGCCTCTTGATGAAAGTCAAAGAGGAAAGGGAAAAAGTTGGCTTAAAACTCAACATTCAGAAAACTAAGATCATGTCATCTGGTCCCATCACTTCATGGCAAATAGTTGGGGAAACAATTGAATCAGTAACAGACTTTATTTTGGGGGGCTCCAAAATCACTGCAGATGGTGACTGCAGCCATGAAATTAAAAGACATTTGCTCCTTGGAAGAAAAGTTATGACCAACCTAGACAGCATATTAAAAAGCAGAGACATTGTTTTAACAAAGGTCAGTCTAGTCAAAGCTATGGTTTTTTCAGTAGTCTTGTATGGATGTGAGAGTTGGACTATAAAGAATGCAGATTGTCAAAGAATTGATGCTTTTGAACTGTGGTGTTGGAGAAGACTCTTGAGAGACCCTTGAACTGCCAGGAGATCAAACCAGTAAATCCTAAAGGAAATGAGTCCTGAATATTCATTGGAAGGACTGATGCTAAATCCTAAATACAACCGCCTGTATTCATCCTAGCTAAATACATATTCACTTTTTTTCCTATAAAAAATATACATACACATTATAAGAGTAAAACTTCATTAATTAAAATAACTGAATAATGAAAATAATTCAATTTTCCATCTAAATTATAGTGAATTGGTGAGTTATGGCTATGAATGTTATGTAGATCTGAAAAAAAAGAATAGCAGCACAGATGAATCTCCAAAGAGACAATTAGATGATAAAAATATGTGACAAGAGTATACACCAAACATAATCTTGATATTAAATAGTCTTAAAGAGATAAGCCAGGACTTCCCCGGTGGTACAGTGGATAAGAATCTGCCTGCCCATGCAGGGGACATGGGTCCAATCCCTTGTCCAGGAAGATTCCACACACTGCAAAGCAACTAAGCCTGTGTACCACAACTACCGAGCCCACATGTTGCAACCACTGAAAGCCATGCGCCTAGAGCTTGCGCTCTGCAATAAGAGAAGTCACCACAGTAAGAAGCCCGTGCACTGCGGCTAGAGAGCAGCCCCCACTCGCCTCAGCTAGAGAAAGCCTGTGCACACCAATGAAGACCCAGTACAACCAAAATGAATACAATAAATAATTTTTTAAAAATCTTTTAAATGGAAAATTAAGCAAAACACTTATTGGGAAAAATAAACTCAGGATAGTGGTTATCTTTGTAGGGAGGAAAGTAGATAGGTTGGGATGGGATATATAGGAGTCTTAAAAGTCTTGGAAGTTCTATTCCATAAACTGAATTATGGCTACACAGGGGTCTAGTTTATTATTACTATCTATGATTATTCTTAAGAGTGCTTATTTAAATTATGTGTATATTTTTGTATCATATGTTTAATAATATTTTAGTTAGATGTACATGTCAGTGAGGAAAAACATTTGAACACTCAGCCACACTAATGATCAAATTACTGAAGAGTAATGAAAAAAGTTTATTGAGTTCATAAGTAAAAAATTAAATATACATATTTTACATATAAGGGCTTCCCTGGTGGCTCAGCTGGTAAAGAATCTACCTGCAATTCAGGAGACCTGGGTTCAATCCCTGGGTTGCAAAGATCCCTTGGAGAAGGGAACAGCTACTGTCTCCAGTATTCTGGCCTGGAAAATTCCATGGACTGTATAGTCCATGGGATCACAGAGACTGGGAAATGGAGGAGTGACTTTCACTTTCATTTTACATATAAAGTAAGGGGACAATAAATCAGGCACCCATGTTCAACTTATCAGATATAAACCATTATATTTATAAGAAATAATTTTGTTAATTATTTAGCAGAATGCATCAAGAGTCTTAAAAATGTTATCATTTGGTGTAATCATTTTTCAGTTTTCAAAGAAGCATCCAGAAAGATCACGTACTGATGTTCATCATGATGTTTCTTATAAATTCAAAAAATGTAAGCAACTTAATATCATAGGTAACTATAAACAAATAAAGTACACTCATGAAGGGGAATATGGAAACATTAAGAATATATTTTCAAATTTTAATAATGTGAGTAAATGCATATGTGAAGTTATGAGAGGGGAAAAATAAAAAATCTAAACAGCTAATATAATATCCAGGTGTTCCTGAAAGCCTTAAACTTTAATTTTCTTTGATGTTTGAATTAATTTTTTAGGCATCAGTTGCAAAGTACCGGAAAATATTCACTGTTAGATTTTTGGAGGGATATGTTAGAATATTAAAAGTGATTATTTCTGGAAAACAAAATTAAAAGGGCTCCTGGGATTTTTTTAACTTTTTTTTTTTACATTTTTCTTATACTTTACACTTTTCTGCACCTTTCAAAAATCTCACAAGAAGGCAAATTTTGTACAAAAAAATCACTAATATTTTTATTAATTCATTCAATAATTATGCATTTAATATCTGCTCTGTCTAGACACTGAGGGTTTGTTTGCGAACAGAAATAACACTAGGTCATCTTCCTCAGACCTTACATTCAAGGGGAGGAGACAGAAAACAAACAAGGGAAAAAAAAAATCCTGCTGGTTTGGATGTGGGGTGAGACAGGAAGAAAGGACTTAAGATGGTCTGAACTACTGAGAGTATGGTGACACTCACAGAGGGAGAGAAATAAAGTGTTTCAAGTATGTTAAATGCATAGAGAAGTTACTGATCAAATAATATACATGAAATACACATATGAAGGAGTTAGGATTAACCCTTGGCTGAATACACTGAAAAGCTAACTCCCCATTTTTCTTCAAATCATAAAAAAATAGACCTTTCTTTTTAATTATGAAAATTCCAATGTAATAAGTTAAGCACTTCTTATCAGAAGGAAAAAAAAAACTGAAAATTAAAGGACTTCCAGGTTCTATAGTTTTTTGTAGCTTCAGGTTTGAATTTCTTAACTTGCCTGAGAGGCTAAGAAAGTTAGATGTGGAAGCTTTTGAGAGTCATTTTATAGGGTCCCTTCATCAGATTCATTTCACTATTTTGGCCAAAATTTTTACAAGTGTCCAAGCATCCTCTAATTATAACCATGATCTATACTTTGATGATGCAGATTAATCAATCTCTTTTTTTTATGTTTCCATGAAAAAAGTTCACATCAATTTAAGAATTATGAGTTATCTCCAAGTGTCTTAATGTCACACACACCTAATACTTTTCTTTGACCTTTACTAGTAGATTCATATATTATTCTATGGTAACCTAGGTTACTGTGGCTTATCAAGCATAAAATAGTCAAATAATTTTTATACACAAACACACCTGAGAAAATAAGCTGCACTTCTTAAATTTAAAGAGAGAAAAATTTCAATATCATATTTTGTGACAGCTAAAGTCATAGGAGGGTCTTTACAATTTCATGCCTACCATCTTCTCCCTTCTATTCCAGGATGCCCTTGTCCTTCCCCACCCCTGTCTTGTCTATAGTTATTATTCTTTCTACTGTTACTCCTCTTTCACAGTACACTTTAGGAGATCCCCTCATCTCATGGCCCTAAATGACACCCCCCTTCACCCCAACTGTGTTAAGTGCTGCCATAACCATAGGAGATCTCCTCGCACTTATGTCTCATAGCTGCATGGAACTTGCTTACTCCTTTGCATCAATGATTGTCAAAGTCTAAGACACTGTGCTAGGGACTAGGGATACAGTGGTAAAGAAAATAATTCCTATCTGAAAACCCCTTGAGTAAATAGAGCTTTTATACTTCATACTCAATGTTTTGTAATCACATGAATAAATAATCTGGAAACTAGATAGAATCACTATTATCAGAGTTGTTGTGTGCATAATTGCTCAGTCTTGTCTAACTCTTTGAGACCCTTTGGAGTATAGCCCATCAGGCTCCTCTGTCCATGGGATTTCCCAGGCAAGAATACTGGAGTGGGTTGCCATTCCCTTCTCCAGGGGATCTTCCCGACCCAGGGATTGAACCTGCGTCTCCTGTGTCTCCTGCATTGCAGGAGGATTCTCTACCTGCTGAGTCTTCAGGGAAGCACCATTACCACAGAGTTGGCCATAAGAAATTAACTCTGGTTTTATGTGATTATGTCTGTGATTATGTCAACAAAGCGTAAAGTAGATTTTAAAAGTTGAGAACATTTCCTTGTGTCTACTAACCTGAAATCTTGAAGAAATTAAAACACTACTTCTGAGAGAAATGGAAAGCAGTCAGAATATAAGGATATGAGCTTTCCATAAACATTGAAAATGCTTTTGAAGCTCTGAAGCAGTCCTTTTTTTCAGGCTATAAATTATGCTTGGTTTTGTTTTGCTTAGTTTTCAGATTTTTGCATGCATGCGATGCCTTTAAAATCAGTGTCATATTGTATAAAAAATTTGTAACTAAAAAATCAGAAACTTAGGTTTTAGAGCAATCACCACGGTTTCATATCTATCGGGCAGGTTCTCAGTATTTCTTAGTTTAAGCACCCATGTGTACAAATGGGTCAAAGATACTTGTCTTTTGTCTCAAAAGACTTATGGAAAAAGAAAAAAGACTGTTTTGAGGTTCAGTTGTGCGATCATAGATTGAAAGTCCATCAAAACTTAAAAATGATAAGAGAGATATACTTTGATGGGAGTGGAGTAGTTCTGTCATTGCTATCTACAGTAGGCAGACTAATGCCTCCCCACAAAAGAGGTATAATTCCTAAGCCTCAGAACCTGTAAATATGTTACATTATATGGCAAAAGGAATTTTGCATGCAAATGGAATTAAGAAACTTGAGATGGAGAAATGATCTAGGTAGTAACAAAGATTCTCTTCTTGATCAAACTCTGATCAGTCTCCTCTGAGCCCTCTTCTCCAGGAGGCCTCAATAATGGCCTATGAAGACTCGAGCAAACACTGATATAGTTTCTAACAGCTCCAGGGTGCATTCATAGGAAGACCCTACCCCTCCTTAAAGTTGCCTGCCAGAGAAAACAAGGTTGCCAACAGAATTTACTGTTTGTTCCAACCGACATCTGAAGATAGGGCCCCTGTCTCCTGGTCTCTGTGGGAGAAATGAGCCTAACCATGATAAACATCAGTTAGCAAATCCAGATGGATTTTAAACAGACCAATGCCTACTTCCTGCTTTTTACAGTTTTTCATTTCCCTGATTCTGCTCAAGCCATTGCCACCCCTTAATCCCTCATTCTCCCATTAAAACACCCAAGCACCTCTGCACAAATTAGAACTAAACTCAGATTTTCCCCCTATTTCCAGGAGTCACCAAATAAAATCTGTTTGTATTTCTTTAACTAACGCCTGACTTCATTTATCTTCGATAGTGAGCCAATAAATAACGACAAGGATCCTTATAAGAAGAAGGCATGACCATCAGAGAAAGAGAGGAGATGTGACAAAAGAAGTGGAGGTAGGGATGTAGCCAAGAGTCAAGAAATGTGGGCGGCCTCTAAAAACTGGCGAAGGCAAGGCAAGGATTCCTCTTTAGAAACAAAGAAGCAATGCAATCCTGCTGACACCTTGATTTTAGCCCCCTTCAAAATGATAAGACCTCTGACCTTCAAAACTGTAATACATTCATTTTATTTTAATCCACTGTTTGTGGCAATTTGTGAAAACAGCAATAGGGAACTCATACATCATCTGTGTTACATGATCAGCCCAACAAAAGAATGTTAATATCATCTGACCATATGAGACAGTATAATATCAATCATCTGTATGGACTTTGTTTTCACCATGGAAGATCAAGAACTTACACCAAACTGATAATCAACACAGTTTTAAGGAATATATCTTCAAATAAGTCCATGATTTAAAATCAAGTATTTTGGGGAATTCCCTGGCCATTCAAAGGTTAAGACTCTGCACTTTCACTCCTAAGGACATGGGTTCAATCCCTGGTCAGGAAACTAAGACCCCACAAGCTATGTAGTATGGCCCCAAACAGAACAACAAATTGAATATCTTTCTTTGAGAATATCAGTACATGTTAAACACCAGAATTCTCACATAAGACTGAGTAGAACTTCTTGCCCAACATTTAAGTGTTAAATCATGATCATTTTCCTCAACCCTTTTAACAAGGCTGACTCATCTTTACTGAAACAAATTCATTTCACAATTTCTAAGGGAAATTTTTGACTTATAATAATCTCAGATAGCTCTGCTCACAGGAGCAATATATTAAAATATGGATATATGGTCGACCCAATATCAGTTTCTTACAAAACCTTTAAAGGGTTGGTTCTGTTTTCTTGGTATGCTTACTTACAGAAGGGAAAGAATGGTGGGCTATATTCCCAGAAACAACATAGAAAGACCAAGCAGGCAATGATCAACAACTACATGTAGCCTCTTTGCTGGAGATGAAATGTGATTTTCTATTTGATCATTTATGTTCCCTGTCTTGAGTTTAGAGTGATTAAAGATTTTTGTATTTCAAGGTGTTTTTGTTGTTATTTGTTTTCAATTCGGAGGCAAAAACCATCAGATGCCACCATCAGTTCCTTTCATGTTTTCTAACTTACTGATTTGATAAGTTTCCATTGTTGATGTCTTTCTTAGTTAACATTATTCAGAATAAAGCATCTGGTCCAAGTTTGCCCAGTCATGAAGATGGCTATTAACATTCCCATTTATCTCACATATCTCTTAGATGTACACTTTATAATCTAATACTTCTGGGCTCAATCAATTTCTTCGAGATACATGTAATACAAATAATTGTGCCCATTTCTATTCTGCCACATTTTTGCTTGCCATGTCTAGGGGAAAATAACTGGAAAATGACTTCTTTTCAGGACTCTTTCTGATGTTCATCTAGGTTCAGGGATATTAACAATTCAAACTGGATGAACACTTGCATAAAGGAAAAGGGAAACTATTTTTCTGGGAACTCCTGTTTTGTCGCCATTAAATCATTCTATGAAAGAGTTTCAGTTTGGAAAGATTCCATCTCTACTCCATCAATCCTGTGGCTCCAACTGGGCATCTTCCTTCAAACTATAAACTTCCTTCAGCTTAAATTTAAATTAACTTCATCAGGAAAGTAGGTGAAGAAAAATATTACGTTTCAACTGTAAGTTTGGAAGGGATTCTGTTGTTGTGCCCCTTTGCAAATTCTGTAATGGCAAAACTGCCTTGATGCAAACAACCCTTCTTGTAACACAGGTGCATGATACACATGGTTTAGGAAAAGGAAACCAATTATACTCTGAGACCCATGTGTAATGAAGTAATGTCTCTAAAATTACCATTGACATTCTACCTTCTTTGGTGGCAAGTCTTGCAAAAGCAACAGCTAAATGAATAAACTTGTTACTTCAATTTGTGAAGGATTATAACTGGTACATCTACTCATGAGGGCCTCAGTGTTTCATAAATTGAGAGTTGCCTTCTAAATTAATTAAAGAAGACCAAGTAGGAGAAACACAGATCTAGTCAACTTGATTGTAGAGCCTTGGGATGTAGCAAGTCTCTAGAAGTTAAATGTCATAGAACAGACTCTTTTAAAAAAATGCAAACCGATCTTCTAGAGAGTCAATTAATTTGGTTATCTATCATGGTTTGGGTGAGTGAGGCACTGAAAAACAGCTTATTCTTACTAAGAAAGAATTTTATAAATATGTCATACTTAACTTGACAATTGTATGCAAGAACTTTTAGTATAATAAAATATAATTCATTTTTAAAAATTATATGATATGGATTTGTGCTTCTAGGAAAGGTAGATCAAGCCTTCCATTGAAGACAACTAGGAAATCTAGACCAAAAATTTATGAAACTTATACATTTCATATGTAAAATAGATATCCAATAGGAATTTGCTGTATGACTAGGGAGCTCAGACCTGGTGCTCTGTGACAACCTAGAGGGGTGGGATGTGGTGGGAGGTAGAAGGGAGATTCAAGAGGAAGGGGACATATGTATGCTTATAGTTGATTGACATTGTTGTATGGCTCAGAAACCAAAACAACACTGTAAAGCAATTACATTCCAATTAAAAAGAAACAAATTTAAAAAATAAATATAAAAAGATTTTACTGACTTGATGGAATATTAGAACTAATAAAATAGGGGAGAATTACTAAGCCAGAAACCAGTGGAGGACAGAGGCTTGGAAAGAAATTCTGGAGTTTAGGGTCACTTTTCCCCTGGGGATGTTTGCCAATCTTGGAGGGCTCCTTTAATCACCCCCGAGGAGAATACTGAAGTTGAATGGTGCTTCAACAGCCTCACAAGTCTTGTGAAACAGAGTAAGATCCAGAAACTACCGAAAGTGTGTTTGATGAACCTTCTTTCCTCAATTTCATTTTTATTTATTTATTTATTATTATTATTATTTTTACTTTACAATATTGTATTGGTTTTGCCATGCATCAACAGAAAAAGAGAATTGTACTCTAGGAGCAGGAATGAACTAGAAGTTGATAGCCCAGAAAATGAAGAAAATGTGTCTCAGCTTCAGTTGTATCAATGCCTAAAACTGAAATAATATGAAGCACCCAGGCAGAAGCAAATGTAAATCCACATTGGAGGAAGATTACATCTTCCTAGGATTCCAATTCCAATCTGGCATAATCAAAAATAACCAGGGCCATAAAGGAAACACATACATGAACTAAAAACTAGAAAGAAAGAAACAAAAAGACCTACAGGCATTTCAGAGAGTGGCATTAGTAGACACGGACTCATGATTGTTGAAAAAGAAGAAAAAAAAAAAGTTTGCTGTCTGGCTTATCCTGAAATATCAAATTGCTCTAGCATCTCTTTTCCAGACTAGCCAATCCAGAATGTTTCCCCTCTACCCTAATATCTCTTCAAAACTACTTAACACAAGCCCTCCCTACTCCCCCTTGTTGACACACCCTACGGTTTTTTCCGAGCACATTCTCCTTGCAGTAGCCAATGAAATTAAAAAAAAAAAAAAACCAACTTTAAGTAAAAGTGTATTTCCTGCAGTCTTTGTCTGGTGGCTTTAATACAATTCAGCCAAAGAGTTAATATCATGTCCTTCCCTGAGAGATAAGAAAGCTCTGATATGGCTTTCTAACAACTGTAGACATAATAACCTAAGAGTATGAAATATGAATTTTTTGAGTACTGTGGATCATCTAAACAATGGAAAAAAGTCTTAGACATTTACTGTCTATTAATCACGTATCTGAAGAAGATAATAACAATGTAATTCCAAGATTCTTTAAGCTATGATGGGCTTCCCTGGTGACCCAGAGGTTAAAGTATCTGCCTGCAATGAAGGAGAGCTGGGTTCAATCCCTGAGTCAGGAAAATCCCCTGGAGAAGGAAATGGCAACCCTCTCCAGTATTCTTGCCTGGAGAATCCCATGGATGGAGGAGCCTGGTGGGCTACAGTCCACAGGGTCACAAAGAGTCGGACACGACTGAGCAACTTCACTTTAAGCTATGATACCAATCAGTTCCTTGAAGGAACAAAAAAAATATGACATAGACATCACAGTTTAGAGCACCTAACATCAGATGAACCCATTCCAGTGTTCTTTCCTGGAGAATCCCAGGCACGGGGGAGCCTGGTAGGCTGCCGTCCATGGGGTCACACAGAGTTGGACACGACTGAAGTGACTTAGCAGCAGCAGCAATATCAGATGAGAAAATCCTTCAAGTTTTAATTAATTCATTCATTTCTTTGGCTGTGCCAGTTCTTAACTGTAGCATGCCAGATCTTTAGTTGTGG
This sequence comes from Bos javanicus, assembly GCF_032452875.1. Taxonomy (NCBI): domain Eukaryota; kingdom Metazoa; phylum Chordata; class Mammalia; order Artiodactyla; family Bovidae; genus Bos; species Bos javanicus. The sequence continues at coordinate 68,053,999 of NC_083883.1, forward strand.
CATGAGGGATCTAGGTTTCTGAACAGGGATTGAACCTGGACCCTGGCATTGGGAGTGCAGAGTCTTGGCCACTGGGTCACCAGGGAAGTCCAGTCCTTCAAGTTGTATATAATTATTTTTTATTTCATCTTTTTAATATTGTAATTTAGCAACTTTTGTTTGAGATAAGCTTTGCTTTGGCCACAGGTTCATAATTTACTTATATGAATACTGAAAGGCAATATTATTTCACTTTCTTTGACTTTATTTTGAGCGCTTGTCCAGTCGAGTGCCAGAGATAACACTTTCATCATTGCCTGGGTCAATGAAATCAGAGTCTCTGGGATGAGACCCAGATACTGGAATATTTCTAAGCTCCAGGTGATCTGAAGTTCATCCAGGATTGAGAATCACAAGTTCACACCTCTATGTCTTAATACAAATACAAAAAGAAAACCTTGTTTAGGATAATGGATGTATTTTCAGGTCACATTATTCTGTTCTGCAAATTAATCATATAATTGAAGCAACGTTTAAGTCACAATAATAATAAAAGTTCTTTTCATAACCAAGAGGAAGGTGTCATGTAGATCAGACTTTCCACTACATTTTTTCATTCTACAAAGATTTATTGAGTGCCTACTGGAAGTCAGGCCTTGTGCACTGGAAGCAAGAGTGAACCAGAGAGACATGATCCCTCAAGGACCTATGGTGTACAGGGGGAGCCAGACATTAACTAAAGAGTCACATAAACAGGTATTTCAGAATGTGACAAATGCCATGCTATGAAGAAACAGTACAGAGTGCTCTGAGAGAACACATGGGAGACTCCTGTCTCAGTCTAAAATAGTAGGGACATTTGAGCTGAAATGTTTGAGTTGGGAAATTAATAAGAAGGACAAGAGTACCCTGGGGAAAAAAAGAAAAAGCATGTGCAACATCCTGAAGTAGAGGTGATATAGGGTAATGCTTCTCAAAGTTGAATGTGAAAAAAAAAAAATTATTTGAGGGAGTCTTACTAAAAGGCAATAGACCTGAAGCAGAACCTGGCATTTTCATGGCTAACGAGGCCCCAAATGATCATTTTGATTCCTAGATCACAGTTTGACTGTTAAGAGAAGAAGAGTCAAGAAACTGAATGACTTTCAATGTGTCTGGACCACAGACAGGGAGAAATGAGGCAGAAGCCACTCTGTATGGTAGGGTCACAAAGCTCATGGAGTGCTAACAATTTGCCACTCGATTCACTTGGGTTTTCTAGACTGATGAGCATTATCTTCTAAAATTAACAGCTTTTCTTTTTTTTTAATTTGTATAACTTATTGCATTTCTGAAAACCTCCAATACAATGTTGAATAGCTGAAAAGAGAGTGCCAGTGTTTTTCTTCTCCCTGATTTTAATAGGGAGTGTCAAAAGTTTCACCAAGGAGTATATTTGCTTTAGTCTTTCGTGTGTATCCTTTTTGCAGTCAAGGAAAATTTCTTTTATTCCTTGTCTGTTAGGTATGAGTGTGTGTCTTTACTTGTGAATAGGTGTTAGATTTTACCAAATGACTTTCAATATCTATTAAGATATCAAGTAATCTTCCCCATTCAATGTATTTAGTAAATTAAAATAATTTTTTAATGTAAAACCATCCAAAAATTTCTGAGAAAAATCTAGCATAAAATATCTAGGACATAAAGTACTGTTCTTTTAACTTAGTGCAGTATTCAGTTTATTACTGTTTCACTTACATTTGTGTTCATAAATTGGCTTCAAGTTTTCTTGTGCAGCTTTGTCTAGTTTTGGTACAGTGTTTATCCTATATTCATAAAATTAATTGAGTAGCTTCTCATCTTTACCCTGTTTCAGGGATATTTGTATAACTGAATATTGTTTCTTGAAGATGAGTAAAGCTTGCCCAAATATTGTAGGAATCTAGGGATTTTTAGAGATACAAAATTTCTTATATGAATCTTGGTCTATTCAAGGTTTTTTTTAAAATTATTTGATGAATTGATATTAGTAATTTATATTTTATAAACTGTTGGCATAATATTGTATGTAGTATTCCCATAATTTTAAAACATCTCTTCATTATCTGAGGTCAGTCTCCTGTTTCTTCCTAGACGTTGCTTATTTGTGGATTCTTCTTTTTATTTGGTTATTTTAACACTCTTTTCTACATTTTAAACATTAAACTTCATTTTATTGAGGAACTTTTGTTATTTCTTTAGTTCTGGTTCCTGTTTCATCAATTTCTTCTCTTTAATTTCTTTGTTTATGCTTTCTTTGGATTTATTCTGTTTTACTTTATCTGGTTCCCTGAAATGAAAGATCACTTAATTTTAAGCTTCACTGTTTTCAAATAACAATTACTTTGGTTTCATTATGCTAAATATTTCCTCTAAATACTACTTTAGCTGGATTCCACAGGTCTTATTATATAGTGCGTTCTTTTCACTTATTCACTCACTGAATACTTACTGAGCACGTACAATGCTCCAAACACTGTTCTAATTGCTAAGAATACAGCAGTGAACGAACTACATAGCTCTTCCCCTCGTGAAAATTACATTCAACTCTTCTTTTAGATGAACTGAACAGAAAATGCCTCTCTCAGGAGATAAAGTTGAACAACAATGAGAAGAAAAATTCAAACTAGTATCCAAAAGGAAATCAAAATAAGCATAGAGAATAATAAGTAAAAGCCCTTGAGGTAAAAAAAAAAAAAAACAAAAAAGGCAGGAGGAAGCAGATGTGGAAACAGCACAAAGAGTAAAGAGGGAAGCTGAAGGACAGGAATACCAGATGGGACCTGGAAGGCCCTGGTTAAAAAATGTAGGTTATATTATAATTGAGAAATGAAGTCAATGCAAAGTTTTGAGCAGGAAAGTGACATGATCTGACTCAAGTTTTAAACTATCTCCCTGGTAGAAAAGACAGTTTCTTTAATAAGTGTTGCTGGGAGAAACTTCCCTCTTGTCCAGTGGTTAAGAATCTGCCTTGCAATACAGGGGACACCAGTTCGATCCCTGATTCAGAAAGATCCCACGTACTTCAAAGCAACTAAGCCTGTGTACCACTACTGAGCCTGTGAGTCACAACTACTGAAGCCTGTGCCCCCTAGAGCCTGTGCTCTGCAACGAGAAGCCACCACAAGGAGAAGCCTGCGCACCGCAATGAAGAGTAGCCCCTGCTCCCAGCAGCTACAGAAAGCCCACACACAGCAGTGGCGGCCCAGGGCAGCAATAAATGAATGAATAAATAAAATGTAATAAGTGGTACTGGAAAAACTGGACAGCACATGTAAAAGAATGAAATTAGAACAATCTCTAACACCGTACACAAAAATAAACTCAAAATGGATTAAAGACCTAAACGTAAGACTGGATACTATGAATCTCTAGAGAAACACATAGGTGGGGCACTCTTCAACATAAATTGCAGCAATATCTTTTTGGATCGGTCCTCTAGAGTAATGAAATCAAACAGAAATAAACAAATGGGATCTAGTTAAAATCTTCTACATATCAAAGGAAGCCAATAACAAAATAAAGATAACCCACAGAATGGGAGAAAATATTTGCAAACAATAGGACTGACAAGGGATTAATCTCCAAAATGTACAGACAGTTTATGAGCTCAATATTGAAACAAACAACCCAATCAAAAAATGGGCAGAGGATCTAAATAGATATTTCTCTAAAGAAGACATCAGTTCAGTTCAGTTGCTCAGTCGTGTCTGACTCTTTGTGACCCCATGAATCGCAGCACGCCAGGCCTCCCTGTCCATCACCAACTCCCAGAGTTCACTCAGACTCACATCCATCGAGTCGGTGATGCCATCCAGCCATCTCATCCTCTGTCGTCCCCTTCTCTTGCCCCCAGTCCCTCCCAGCATCAGAGTCTTTTCCAATGAGTCAACTCTTTGCATGAGGTGGCCAAAGTACTGGAATTTCAGCCTCAGCATCATTCCTTCCAAAGAAATCCCAGGGCTGATCTCCTTCAGAATGGACTGGTTGGATCTCCTTGCAGTCCAAGGGACTCTCAAGAGTCTTCTCCAACACCACAGTTCAAAAGCATCAATTTTTCAGCGCTCAGCCTTCTTCACAGTCCAACTCTCACATCCATACATGACCACAGAAAAAACCATAGCCTTGACTAGACGGACCTTTGTTGGCAAAGTAATGTCTCTGCTTTTGAATATGCTATCTAGGTTGGTCATAACTTTCCTTCCAAGGAGTAAGCGTCTTTTAATTTCATGGCTGCAGTCACCACATGAAAGTATGTTCCACATCACTAAATTATTAGAGAAATGCAAATCTAAACTAGTCAGAATGGCCATCATTAAAAAATCTACAAATAATGTTGGAGAGGGTATGGAGAAAACAGAACCCTTCTACACTGTCAGTGGGAATGCAAATTGGTGCATCCACTATGGAAAACACCGTGGAGGTTCCTCAGAAACCTAAAAATAAAATTACCATATGATCCATCAATCGCACTTCTGGGCATATATCTGGACAAAAGTTTAATTCAAAAATATACACGCACTCCTGTGTTCAGAACAGCACTATTCACAATAGCCAAGACATGGAAAAAACCTTAATGTCCATGGACTGATGAATGGATAAAGAAGATGTGGTACATATATACAGTGGAATACTACTCAGCCATAAAAAGAATGAAATAATGCCATTTGCAGTAACATGAATGGACCTAGAGATTATCATACTAAGTGAAGTCAGAACAAAAAGATAAGTACCATATGATATCACTTAGATGTGGAATCTAAAAGACACAAATGAACCTATCTATGAAACCAAAATAAAATCACAGACATAGAGAACAGACTGGTGGCTGCCTAGGGAGAGGATCTGGGGGGAGGGAGTAAGTGGGATGTTGGGGTTAGCATATATAAGCTTTATATATAGAATAGACAAGCAACAAGGTCATACTGTAAATTACAGCGAACTTATATTCAATATCCTATGATCAACGATCATGGGAAAAAATGTCACAAAAAGAATGTATATATAACTGAATCATTTTGCTGTTCAGCATAAAAATTAATACAACATTGTAAATCAAAAATGCTTCAATTAAAAAATACTAAAACTGAAAACAAAACACTAAAAATACAGCTATCGTATGATCCTGCAACCTCACTCCTGACATATATCCAGAGAAAACTATAGTTCAAAAGGAAACATGCACCCCAATATTCACTGTAGCACTATTTACAGTAGCCAAGACATGGAAATGACATAAACGTCAATCAACAGATGAATGGAAAAAGAAGATGTGGTGTGTTTTTACAATGAGATACTTCTCAGCCATAAAACGAATAAAATAACGCCATTTGCAACATAGATGGAGCTAGAGATTATCATACTAAGTGAAGTCAGACAAAGACAAATGTCATACAATATCACTTATATGTGGAATCTGAAAAATGATACAGATGAACTTATTTACAAAACAGAAACATACTCACAGACATAGAAAATAAACTTATGTTTACCAAAGAGAAAAAGTGTAAGGACTGATAAACTAGGGTTTGGGATTAATATATATACACTGCTATATATAAAATAGATAACAAGGATGTACTATATTGCGCAGAGAACTATACTGAATATTTTGTAATATCTATAAAGGAAACGTTTCTGAAAAAAAATATATAAAATTACATACATATAATAACTGAATCACTTTGTTGTTCACCTGAAATAACACAAATTGGAAATCAACTGCACCTCAATAAAATATATTAAAAATAAAAATTTTAAAACAGCAAAAATAAATACATACATAATAAATAATTTCCTTGGATACTCTATAGATAATAAATTATACTGAACAGGAATCTTTCTGTCCTGAGGTGTTTTAAGCTTGTACTTTGGACTTTTTTTCAACTTTAAAGCCATTTAGCAGATAGTTTGCATTTTCTAAATGTATATTCTTTTGACAAATTTCATTATTACATTTAGAGAAGTAAGTATACATCATGTACTAACAGGTTTCATTTATATCAAGACTGAGACCCAATTCATGATTAAATGGTTTAATTAGACACCATAATCATTCCAATCACAGTATGTTTCATATGCTTTATCTACTTGATTTGTAGATTTCTGTGAAAAGTGTATGACTTCTTCCTCTGTGACTTGATAACTTGATACATTGCTATATTTTCATTAGTTACTACTTAGCATATTTTGAGGTGATATGGCTATATAACAATTCATGGCCTTCTTGGTAGATTATTCTACTTCCCATTAAGGTTCTCTCTCTTCCTTTTTTTTTTTTTTTGCATTAAATAATGTTTTGTTTATATTGTTAACCTGTTATCTTGTGACTGTTGTTTGCCTGGTATCCTCTCCCTCATTCTTCCATTGCTCTCTCTCTCTTTTCTATTAATGTTATTATTTTACTTCAGGAGCCAGGCTACACATGGGACATTTATTGTTCATTTCTAATTACCACATCTTAGCACATGATAATTTGAGGAATACCTAGGGAAAGACTAAGGATTATGAAGAACCTGAAAACCATGGTGATTGAATAAGCTCATTACAACGTGTACAAAAAGAAAACCTACCAGGAAGATAATAGTTGCCTTGACATATCACAGGGTCCTGGAATATGGAAGCTGGAATTTGAGAAATAGCAGATTTATCCTCCTCCTCCAAGTTCTCCATTCTACAGACCAGAAGTTAGTTCACGGACATGAAAACCCTAATTTAAAGTCACAGGACAGTTAGTCGCCGAGTTAGGGATAGAATCCTGAGCTTCTGATTCAAGCTACAAATAACCTAGGAAGGCTGATTTAGTGCCCGTAATACATTTATAAGAGTTAAGAGTGTTTTGAAACTGGAATGGACTGTTATGATTTGAATGGTGTCCCTCAAAAATGTATGTTAAAGCTTTAATCCTTAGTACCTGTAAATGTGACCTTATTTGGAAATAATCTTTGTAAATGTGATTGAGTTGTGTTCATACTGGATGAGAGTGTCCATTTAAGAGGGAAATTTGGACACAGATACACAGGGAAGATGGCATGTAAAAAGAGAAACAGAGATGGGAGTGATGTATCTACAAGCCAAGGGACCAAAGCATTGCCAGCAACCACCCAGAAGCTAGATTTGTTGGTGAGGATATGAAGAGATCAGACCCCTCATACATTGCTGCCTGGAATGTAAAGTGATTGAGCCTCTGGAAAACAGTCAGATCTTCAAAAACTTAAAATATAGTTACTACCTGACCCTGAAATCCTATTGCTAGCTTTGTATCTAAAAAGTATTCATCCCTGATGGCTCAGTGGTAAAAAATCTGCCTGCAATGCAGGAGATGTGGGTTCGATCCCTGGGTTGGGAAGATCCTCTGGAGAAGGATCTTCCTTCAGGCGGTATGCAGGAAACCCACTGCAGCATTCTTGCCTGGGAAATCCCAAGGGCAGAAGAGCCTGGGGGCTACAGTCCATGGGGTTGCAAAGAGTCAGACACAGCTTAGCAGCTCAGCACGCATGAGCACTTGGAAAAGCACATACACACACACGTTCAGAGAAGCACTCTGCACAACAGCCAAAAAGCAGAAACCACCCAAAGGTCCAGCAACAGAAAACCAAATTGAAATATACACATGCATGGGATATTATTCAGGAATGAAGTACTGACATGTGGTACAACATGGATGAACTTCAAAAACAATATGCTGTGTGGAAGAAGCCAGACACAAAAGAGCACATGTTGTGTGATGTTATTTATATGAGACGCACAGGATAGATAACGCCATAGAGACAGAATAAAGACTGGTAGTTTCCAAGAGCGGGGCACAGTGGGGAGTAAGGAGGAACTGCTAAGTAGATAAAGGGTTTTATTTTAGACTAATGGAAGTTCTTTGGAACTAAACAAAAGTGTACATTTTGAATGCACTTAATGTCACTGAATTGTTCACTTCGAAATGGTTAATTTTATATTATGTTAACTTCAACTCAGTAAATAATTTTTTATGTGGGAACTGATTTCCACTTCCATTTCTGTACTAGATAGAGTAGACACACTGTCTCCATTCCTCATATTAAATATAAATTCCTTCCCTGAATGTTATATACAAGACAAACATGATGAGACCCTGAAATGTAGAGATTAAAAAGTCAGACTGTCTAGAGACGTAGGGATCCAAGAAGCAACAAGGCGGTATGCTCCTTGTTTTTTTTTTTTTTTTTTTTCCCCTTTTTGTTTGATATATCTGGGTAATGGAGAAGCCAGAAATGGAAATCCCAGTAGTACAGAACAACAACAACAAAACCCCGAAGGAAAGATTTCTTTCTTCATTCAAGGGACCAAGAAAGAGACAAGACAAAACTTTTCAACAATAATTGCCCTAAGCCAGCCATACAGCCCAGAAAAAAAAACAAAACAAAACTGTTCCCCATTAACAGAGGCTGAGTGGGGAGCTTAGATTCCCACTTCAGAAGAGATAAAGAGGGATCTCTCCCTTCTTTGTTCGGTGATATCAGAGAAGGCCTAATGGGGAGTCAAGGATTTCACTATGTGGTAGTAACAAGGCCACCCCAGGAAGTGTCAGTGGAAGCCACGTGTGGAACACAAATAAGACACACCTGCCGTTCTCAGCCAAGGTAGCATCAGTGGAAGCTTAGTGTGGCTAGAATGTTCGTTCTCATCCAGCTGTGAAGAGGAGCCCTTCCCCCATCCTGCATCTCAATGGAAACTGGACTTGCAGCTCCACTTAGTAGTAATAAAGCAGTGCCCCTCTTTCCCCACCAGAATGATGTCAAAGAAGTCTGCTAAATAAACCAGTAGTTACCAGGGAGAGAGGAGGTTAAGAGGTACAGACGATTACGGATAAAATAAGCTACAAGAATATACTGTACAGCACAGGGAATATAGCAAATATTTTATAATAACTACAAATGGAGTATGACCTTTAAAATTCTGAATCACTGTATTATTCACCTGCAACTTATATAATATCATACATCAAGTATAACTCAGTTTAAAAAAAGAAGCCAGCTAAGCAGAACATTTGAGTATGATTCAGAGTCTCATGACAGAATATAAAAATTCCAGGTTCAAACATAAGTCTCTTTTTATATGAAGAGCTAGGAAAATCTCAACTTGAATCAACAGACTCCAAGACCAAGATGATTTAGATAGATGTTAGGATCATCTGACAAAGATTTTAAAGCAGCCAAATGAAGAACCAAATGGAAACTTTAGAACTGAAAAATACCATAACCTCAATAAAAAAACCAAATGAATAAGTTCAACAACAGAAGGGAGTAGAGGAGAGAAGCAGAAAACTTGCAGATAGAAATTCCCCAATCCAAAGAACAGAGAAGACAGACTGACAGAAAATGAACACAGCCTCAGGGATCTGTGGGATTATAAACTTTAACAAAAGATCCAATGTTTGTGTAATAAGAACCCAGAAGAAGAGGAGAAAGAAAAGGGTTGAAAAGATATTTGAAAAAAATAATAACTGAAAATTTCTTAAATTTGGCAAAAGACATAAATGCACAACTTTAAGAAACTAAGTGAACCTCAACTTAGATAAATTCCCCCAAAAAACCCAACATAGTATAATATTTTCAGGACATAGGGCTTGGTAAAGAGTTACTAGACATGACCCCCAAAATATGATCCATAAAAGGCATTATTGACAAATTGGATTTCACCAAAAATATAAATGTTTGCTCTGTGAAAGAATTCTGTTAAGGAATTAAATAGATAAGCTAAAGACTGGGGGAAAATACCTGCAAATCATTTATACTAGAAATGACTTATATTTAGAATATACATAGAGCTCATCAACAACAAAAAGTATACAATCCACTAGAAAATAGACCAAAGACATGTATAGATATTTCTTTGAAGAGGATATACATATGGCAAGTAAGCACATGAAAACTGCTCAAAATCATTAGGCATTAAATAAATAAAAATTGTATAGTGAGATATTTCTTTTTACACATAATTTTATTATGAAAGCAAAAAAATATTGAAATAGTAACAATACTAAATGCTAATAAAAATGACAAAAACCTGGGTCACTCATATATTGCTGGTAGGAATTTAAATGATACAACTCCTCTGGTTAAAAAACTAAACATACATCCATCATATGACCCATCAATCAAGCTTCTGGGTGACATTTAAAAAAATGGGAAAATGCTCACAAAAATCTTTCACACTATTGCTCATTGTATCTTTATTTGTAATACCCCCACACTGAAACAACACAGTTGTACCACAACAGGTAAGTAATTAAACTGTAGTACATTGTACATGGAATACTACATGTTCCCTTTTTCAGCAATAAAAAGGAATGGCTGTTTCAAGTAGGCCCTTCATTGATTGATTTCTTTCCCTCAAATAATGGATTTCAAATCTGTATGTACCTATTTGATTTTTTTCTCTAAAACTTCAAATGAGCTGTTTTCTTCCATGCAATATTGGATACTTCCTTGGGCATAGAAGCTGGTGAGAGAGCCCTACTTAAGCAAGTATAGTGTTTTGTATGCAAAATTTTTTAAAAATTAAGTTGTACTGATTCTGTTTTGTAAATGGAGAAACAATCATATCTTTCTAAGCAGTAATGGAAAAAGGCTAGTGCTTTGTGCATTTTGATATATTTGAGTTCATCTTTTTCCACAATGTAATATATTTGACACAATTGGGTTTCTCATATTATCCTAATTCACATATATCAAAATTCTAAATAATACTGTACTTTAAGTTTTGTGTTGCAAGAACAAATGAAATAAACTTGAATTGTATTACCAAAAAAAAAAAAAACAAAAACAAAAGGAATGGCTAATGATATTAAAAACTTCTATGAGTAACTGAGTGGGGAAGAAAGTCAATCTTAAAAAATCACATGCCATGTGATATTATTATATAAAATTATAGATAAAAAACAGATTAATGCCCACATGATTTTATGATATAAAATTAGAGAGATGAAAAACAGATTGATGCCCATGTGATTTTATGATATAAAATTAGAGAGATGAAAAGCAGATTAGTATTTTTCAGGTTAAAGATGGCGGGAAAAGAGAGATGTGGCAATGGAAGTGAAGTACAAAGGAGACATCTGGGGTGAAGGAATCATTCTGAATATTGACTGCACTGGGGTTATACAAACCTACCCGTGTGATAAAATGACATAGAACATCCATTGTATCAATATAAATTTCCTGGTTTTGGTATTGTTATATTTAATATTATTATAAATAAGCTTGCTAAGTCACTTCAGTCATGTCTGACTCTGTGCGACCCCATAGACGGCAGCCCACCAGGCTCCCCTGTCCCTGGGATTCTCCAGGCAAGAACACAGGAGTGGGTTGCCATTTCCTTCTCCAATGCATGAAAGTGAAAAGTGAAAGTGAAGTTGCTCAGTTGTGTCCGACTCTTAGCAACCCCAAGGACTGCAGCCTACCAGGCTCCTCCGCCCGTGGGATTTTCCAGGCAAGAGTACTGGAGTGGGGTGCCATTGCCTTTGCCGATAAATAAGCTTATTTATATGTAAATTATTTGTAAGTAATTTCGATTCCTGGGTTGGGAAGATCTGCTGGAGAAGGGACAAGTTACCCACTCCGGTATTCTTGGGCTTCCCTTGTGGCTCAGCTGGTAAAGAATCCACCTGCAATGCAGGAGACATGGGTTTGTTCCCTGGGTTGGGAAGATCCCCTGGAGAAGGGAAAGGCAGCTCACTCCAGTATTTTGGCCAGGAAAATTCCATGGACTGTATAGTCCAAGGGGTCACAAAGAATTGGACACAACTGAGCAACTTTCACTTTCTTTTCACATTATAAATAAGTACTATTGTACTATAATTACATAAATTATAACCTATAGGGAAAAGTGGATAAAGGGTACATGATCCTCCCTGTATAATCTTTATAACTTCCTTTGATCTATAATTATTTTAAAAGAACTGGTGACTATAATTTGACAGCCATTTAATTTAGAGAACTTTGCTTTAGTCATATTTTCTAATGATTTAGTATAACCCTCTGGGACGTTTGGTTGAAATTTAAAGGAATTACCACTAGATGACACCATAGATTGCACAACCAAACCATCAGAATATTCCCTAAGGGTTTGAAATTTACTTAAGCCTCCACTGTTTTTTTTAAAAAAACATGAATTTGTATGAGTATAAATGATAGAATTTACAATCAGATGAAACTTTACTTTCTGTTGATCTTAAAATCTGTCATATCTTAAAGCTTACAGATCATTTTTGTTTTTAAAATTTTGGTAAAACAACAACAACAAAAAAATGGTTTTATTAAAAAACAAACTTCTAGGTACTTCCTTGGAAGCTCTAAAGTTATTTTGTGGTCATGACTGAAGACCAGGAAGGTGGAAATATCACTAAAGAACTCTGAGAGATGTAAATCCTATGAGTTAAGTACCAAATCTGTGAGCCAAGCTACAAACCAACTTCAAATCAAATGTATATGAAGCCTCAGTTAGTCAGTTCAGGCGCTTAGTCGTGTCTGACTCTTTGCAACCCCATGGACTGCAGCACACCAGGCCTCCCTGTGCATCACCAACTCCAGGAGTTTACTCAAACTCATGTCCATTGAGTCGGTGATGTCATCCAGCCGTCTCATCCTCTGTCATCCCCTTTTCCCCCTGCCTTCCATCTTTCCCAGCATCAGGGTCTTTTCCACTGAGTCAGTTCTTCACATCAGGTGGCCAAAGTATTGGAGTTTCAGCTTCAACATCAGTCCTTCTGGGTCCTCCCTATTTGTTCTAAGCATCTAGGAGGACTTTCAGGCTGAGGAACCCCACACCTATATATTTTTTTGAAGGTGAACCTGTTTTCCCTGGTCTTGGAGTGCAAGAGGGGTCATTTGGGGTGACAAATACATTTCAACTTCAGAACCTTTGTTCTTACTGTTATCTTTGCCTGGATAATCCTTTGTCAGATGTCTGTTTGTCTCACTGCCTCCCTTTACACAAGTCTCTGTGTGTGCTTGCTTAGATGTGTCCGACTCTTTGCGACTTCATGACTGTAGCCACCAGGCTCCTCTGTCCATGGACTTTTCCAAGCAGGAACACCGGAGTGGGTTGCCATTTCCTACTGTAGGGGATCTTCCCAACCCAGGGCTTGAACCCTCATCTCTTGAGTCTCCTGCATTGGCAGGCGGATCCTTGATCACTGGTGCCACCTGTTCTCTAAAACATTTACCTCCTCAGAGATGTCTTCCCTGAAACACCCTATCGTGTATAGCAAACTGCCCCGTCACACACACGACTTCTTTAGCTATGCCACCCACTGTCTTTTATTCTTCTTACTTAGTACCTATCTGACATTGTGGCATAATTTTTCCCAAGGTAGGAACTTAAGTCCATTTTATTCAATACTCCTATCTAGCACAAACACAGGTTTATGAGATAAATAAACAATTAAGAGAGATATATAGCAGAACTTCTAGAGCATGCACAAGAAGAACTGGTTTCTAGGGCTTTTGAATATTCTGCTTTGATAGCCAACCTATTCCTGGTAGCCTCTCCTGACACCTAAAAACCTACAAGCAAAACATGACTGGAGCTCTTCACAATTCAGTATTTAAAATCTGATGACTTTCCAATAAATTTTCAAAACTAAGCCATATTTTCTAAAAGTCACATTTTTAAAGGGTAGAAAATATAAAAAACAGAGTAATTAGTTGTTAGCAATACTTGTAAATTTATTAAAAAGTTGCAACTTTAATTAAATTTTATACTGGTTTTACTTTCTGCCAGTAAAAACCAAAACATGTGGAGTCGGCTTGTTCTTATGAAAAACTAACAAGTGTTTCTTAACGTAAAATAAGGATAAATAATCAGTAATATTTTTTCTTCTTATGAAGCTAGCAGTATAAGATGATACTCCATAATATCAACAAAAAAAATTAGTATTCAAGTTTAACTACCATCTCCTCATCAGTACTTTCTTATTGTATGGTGAGAAACTTGTATTTTCAGTCATATGATCTTTTTATCTCTTTTATCCAGGTCATATGTTCATTGAAAAGGTGAATTATCTTAAAAAAAGAAAAAGAATGAGAACATGATTCACATTCAGACAAAACCTATTCACAATTCTACAATTCAAAAATGTTCCGAAAAATTGAAACTCATTTGGTCTATAAAATATCACCTAAGAAGCATATTTTGTTCAGCAGAATAAAAAGCTCTGAAAATCAGCTCCTCCATAAAGGCAATGAGAATATTGGCAAATGGGTCAAATCAACTTTTTCAGAACTCTGAGAAATAGCCAAAAGTCACAATAATACAAGGAACATTTCTGAAGAACTATTATTTTAGTTCTGAAGAATAGTTCTGAAGAACTATTCTGAAGAACTATCAATATTTTAAAGACAAATAACCCAACTTAAAAATGAACAAAGATTTGAATAAATCTCTCTCCAAAGATACATCAGTTCAGTTCAGTTCAGTCACTCAGTCGTGTCCAACTCTTTGTGACCCCATGAATCGCAGCACGTCAGGCCTCCCTGTCCAACACCAACTCCTGGAGTTCACTCAGACTCACGTCCATTGAGTCAGTGATGCCATCCAGCCATCTCATCCTCTGTCGTTCCCTTCTCCTCCTGCCCCCAATCCCTCCCAGCTTCAGAGTCTTTTCCAATGAGTCAACTCTTGGCATGAGGTGGTCAGAGTACTGGAGTTTCAGCTTCAGCATCATTCCTTCCAAAGAAATCCCAGGGCTGATCTCCTTCAGAACGGACTGGTTGGATCTCCTTGCAGTCCAAGGGACTCCCAAGAGTCTCCTCCAACACCACAGTTCAAAAGCATCAATTCTTCGGTGCTCAGCCTTCTTCACAGTCCAACTCTCACATCCATACATGACCACTGGAAAAACCATAGCTTTGACTAGATGGACTTTTGTTGGCAAAGTAATGTCTCTGCTTTTGAATATGCTATCCAGGCTGGTCATAACTTTCCTTCCAAGGAGGAAGCGTCTCTTAATTTCATGGCTGCAGTCACCATCTGCAGTGATTTTGGAGCCCAAAAAATAAAGTCTGACACTGTTTCCACTGTTTCCCCATCTATTTCCCATGAAGTTATGGGACCGGATGGCATGATCTTCGTTTTCTGAATGTTGAGCTTTAAGCCAACTTTTTCACTCTCCTCTTTCACTTTCATCAAGAGGCTCTTTAGTTCCTCTTCACTTTCTGCCATAAGGGTGGTGTCATCTACATATCTGAGGTTATTGATATTTCTCCCGGCAATCTTAATTCCAGCTTGTGTTTCTTCCAGTCCAGCGTTTCTCATGATGTACTCTGCATATAAGTTAAATAAGCAGGGTGACAATATACAGCCTTGACGAACTCCTTTTCTCATTTGAAACCAGTCTGTTGTTCCATGTCCAGTTCTAACTGTTGCTTCCTGACTTGCATACAGATATCTCAAGAGGCAGGTCAGGTGGTCTGGTATTCCCATCTCGTTCAGAATTTCCCACAGTTTATTGTGATCCACACAGTCAAAGGCTTTGGCATAGTCAATAAAGCAGAAATTGATGTTTTTCTGGAACTCTCTTGCTTTTTCCATGATCCAGTGGGTGTTGGCAATTTGATCTCTGGTACCTCTGCCTTTTCTAAAACCAGCTTGAACATCTGGAAGTTCATGGTTCACGTATTGCTGAAGCCTGGCTTGGAGACTTTTGAGCATCACTTTACTAGCATGTGAGATGAGTGCAATTGTGTGGTAGTTTGAGCATTCTTTGGCATTGCCTTTCTTTGGGATTGGAATGAAAACTGACCTTTTCCAGTCCTGTGGCCACTGCTGAGTTTTCCAAATTTGCTGGCATATTGAGTGCAGCACTTTCACAGCATCATCTTTCAGGATTTGAAATAGCTCAACTGGAATTCCATCACCTCCACTAGCTTTGTTCGTAGTGATGCTTTCTAAGCCCCACTTGACTTCACATTCCAGGATGTCTGGCTCTAGGTCAGTGATCACACCATTGTCATTATCTGGGTCATGAAGATCTTTTTTGTACAGTTCTTCTGTGTATTCTTGCCACCTCTTCTTAATATCTTCTGCTTCTGTTAGGTCCATACCATTTCTGTCCTTTATCGAGCCCATCTTTGCATGAAATGTTCCCTTGGTATCTCTAATTTTCTTGAAGAGATCTCTAGTCTTTCCCATTCTATTGTTTTCCTCTATTTCTTTGCATTGATCACTGAGGAAGGCTTTCTTATCTCTTCTTGCTATTCTTTAGAACTCTGCCTTCAGATGCTTATATCTTTCCTTTTCTCCTTTGCTTTTCACTTCTCTTCTTTTCACAGCCATTTGTAAGGCCTCCCCAGACAGCCATTTTGCTTTTTTGCATTTCTTTTCCATGGGGATGGTCTTGATCCCTGTCTGCCGTACAATGTCACGAACCTCATTCCATAGTTCATCAGGCACTCTATCTATCAGATCTAGTCCCTTAAATCTCTTTCTCACTTCCACTGTATAATCATAAGGGATTTGATTTAGGTCATACCTGAATGGTCTAGTGGTTTTCCCTACTTTCTTCAATTTCAGTCTGAATTTGGCAATAAGGAGTTCATGATCTAAGCCACAGTCAGCTCCTGGTCTTGTTTTTGTTGATTGTATAGAGCTTCTTCATCTTTGGCTGCAAATAATATAATCAATCTGATTTCGGTGTTGACCATCTGGTGATGTCCATGTATAGAGTCTTGTCTTGTGTTGTTGGAAGAGGGTGTTTGCTATGGCCAGTGCATTTTCTTGGCAAAACTCTATTAGTCTTTGCCCTGCTTCATTCCGTGTTCCAAGGCCAAATTTGCCTGTTACTCCAGGTGTTTCTTGACTTCCTACTTTTGCATTCCAGTTCCCTATAATGAAAAGGGCACCTTTTTTGGGTGTTAGTCTAAAAGGTCTTATAGGTCTTCATAGAACCCTTCAACTTCAGCTTCTTCAGCGTTACTGGTTGGGGCATAGACTCAGATTACTGTGATATTGAATGGTTTGCCTTGGAAACGAAGAGAGATCATTCTGTCATTTCACAGAATGATCTGTCAAATGACAGAATGATACATAAATTACTAATAAGTACATGAAAAAGTATCTGATATCGTTAGCCATCTGGGAAATAAAAATCAAGATTGAAATGGAAACCTCCTCACAGTCACTGGGATAGCAATCAAAAATATGGATGGTAACAAATACAGCAAAGTCAAGGGGAAATTGGAACCAACATACAGTGCAACCATTTTGGTAAAAAGTTTTTCAGTTTCTCAAAAATTTAAACAGTTACCATATGACCCAGCAATTCCACTCATAGGTAAATACCATAAGTCCACACAAAAAATTTGTGCCTGATTATTCTTAACAGCATTATTCATTAAAACCAAAAAGTAAAGAACCCAAATATCCATCAAATGATGAAGAAACAAAATGTGATATATTTATACAATGGAATACTATTCAGCAATGAAAAAGAGTGAAGTACTGATATATGCTATAACATGGATAAACCTTAAAAACATTATACTTGGGACTTCCCTGGTTGTCCAGGGGTTAAGACTCCATGCTTCCAATGCAGGGGGCATGGATTCAGTCTCTAGTTGGGGAATTAAGATCCCACGTGCCACTTGACACAGCTCTCCCCCACCTTGCCACAAAAGCATTATGTTAAGTTAAAGAAGGCAGACACAGCAGGACACATATTGTATAATTCCAACTGCATGAAGTAGCCAAAATAGGCAAGTCCATAGGGAAAGAATGTAGATTAGTGATTGTCAGAGAAAGGGAAGGGAGAATCGGGAAGTGGTGATATATTCTAGAATTAGAGAGTGGTGATGGTTGCACAGCCCTATGAATATATTGGAAACTTCTGAATTGTACACTTTAAAATGATGGATTTTATGGTATGTGAATTATATCTCAGTAAAATTGTTTTGGGGACTTTCCAGGTGACTTAGTATAGAATCCACCTGCAACTGCAGGAAATGTGGGTTTAATCCCTTGGTCAGGAAGATCCCCTGGAGAAGGGAATGGCAACCCACTCCAGAGTTCTTGCCTGGGGAATCCCATAGATAGAGGAGCCTACCAGGCTACAGTCCATGGGGGTCACAAAGAGTCAGACATGACTAAGCACAGACAATATTGTTTTAGAAAGTAAAGTATGACTTGAACACATCTAATAGCAAAATCTAACTACTATAAAATTGTTTGTTATCTTTCTTTATGCCACTTAATGTAACTATTCATATATTTTCCTTCAGAAATATTACTGCAGTTCTTTATCAAGTACTGTCCTGAACCCTACTACATGTGTTGATATTATGAAATGTGTTTTCCCTTTACCATTCTAAAGTGCTATAAATTCTGAATACTTAACAACATGTTCCAGGGATTTTTGAATCACAAATATGAACCTAGATTATTATTGATAACCACTTGCATAATGACTAATACTGAACTTCAATTTTGGTTTCCCTCTTGCAGCCCAAGACTAGAATGAATAGATACATATTTAATAAAACAGCTACTATGGGGTTACTTGGTCTGAAGCACTCCTAGACATTTAGACCAGAAAGGGACTACCTATGATCTATGCAGATACCTCTGATCTAATGGTGGTTTGTAAACTCGGTTTGGTCCTTTATTCACAGAACTCACGGCTCTCAGAAGTTTTTGTTGATATATCTAGCATTTCCCTCCCATCTTCAATCACAGCCATAAAGATACTTTAGCACCTCCGAAAAGTGTTTAGAAGTTTCTTTTTTTCTTAACACTTTTCTTAACAGGATGAAAAGTTTAAAAAAAAAAAACAACAAAAATAAGCAACAAAGCCAAGTAAAACACACATGTACAACATATACTTTCTGATACAAAGATCTCCTCCATCATTTGTAAGACTAATGTGTCTCTTGTGAATTGCCTATGGGATGAAACACTAATCAGTGTGATACCATAAGTCAGTGTTTCTTTCATGTTAGAAGCACAGACCATGATTATTATATACATCAATGCTGTAATAAAACAACCTGTGGGTTCTTAGAGAAGCTCAGGGAATTATTAGTAGTTCTTGGTTTATACTTTTGAAAATACTAGATTGTGGTTAACCGACAACAAAACAAAATTTCCAAGGTAAGACCTAATTTTTAGTTTGCCTCTTGCTGGGAGTTGAAAGATACAAAGGACCTCTAAAAATGTATTTAAACAGAAATGGTTTGAGTACCATATATCTAGGCCAGTGGTCTCCAAATACTGGATAAGCAGTATCAGCTTCAGCATCATCTGCATACATGTTAGATACACAATCCTTGGGCCCCACCACACACTGACTGAATCAGGAACTCCAGTCAAGATGGGCAGTATTGTGTACTCCCAAGCTGAATATTCATTGGAAGGACTGATGCTGAAGCTCCAGTACTTTGGCCACCTGATGCAAAGAGCCAACTCACTGGGAAAGACCCTGATGCTGGGAAAGATTGAAGGCGGGAGGAGAAGGGGGAGACAGAGGATGAGATGATTTGATGGCATCACTGATTCAACAGACACGAATTTGAACAAGCTTCGGGAGATGGTGAAGGACAGGGAAGCCTGGTGTGCTGCAGTCCATGGGGTTGCAAAGAGCCATGACACAGTGACGGAACAACAACAACAAAAGGCTTCTAGGTGATTCTGACAAATGCTGAAATTTGAAAACTACAAAATGTCCATGTGGAATATGAAATATCTCCACATATTCCAAAATATTGGGGGAAATACATTATGTAGCGTTCCCCTTTAAAATGACACGCTGCACGCTAACTGCATATTAAAGCTGAGTAGCCTACAGTAAGGTCTTCCCTGGTAGCTCAGTGCTAATCTACCTGCAGTGCAAGAGACCCGGGTTCCATTCCTGGGTTGGGAAGATCCCCTGGAGCAGAGTATGGCAACTCACTCCAGGATTCTTGCCTGGAGAATCCCAAGGACAGAGGAGCCTGGGTGGCTACAGTCTATAGTGTAGCACAGAGTCAGACAAGACTGAAACGATTAAGCAGCAGCAGCAGCCCACAGTAAAAGAAACAAGAAAGCACAGGAACCCAGGGGACTAATGCAGGGCTTCACTGGGCCTTTGGGGGCAGTTTGTTGCTTTTCTGGAGGCACAACTTCAGTGTACAGAGATCAAATCTATTTTTCCTTTAAGCACTGTAGTAAAAATTATTTTTATTGGTCATTTGTGCTCTTTTTGTCTTGCTTGGCTGCTATTGGTCTTTATGTAGGGCACATCTGCCTGCCTGTAATGGGCTATGGTAAATTGCTCTGGTTCCCAGAGGGACCCCACATGGCTTGGCAAACTCTCCCTGTAGAAGGGCTTGGTTTTAGACTGTTTTCCATAAAAGAAAAGCAGGGATGCAACTCCAACCAGAGACAAGTTGCAAAGACTCAGAAGCTGGTACAGATGGGTTTCATTAGTTAGTTAGTTAGTTAGTTCAGTCGCTCAGTCGTGTCCGACTCTTTGCGACCCCATGAATCACAGCACGCCAGGCCTCCCTGTTCATCACAAACTCCCAGAGTTCACTCAGACTCACGTCCATTGAGTCAGTGATACCATCCAGCTATCTCATCCTGTCGTCCCCTTCTCCTCCTGCCCCCAATCCCTCCCAGCATCAGAGTCTTTTCCAATGAGTCAACTCTTTGCATGAGGTGGCCAAAGTACTGGAGTTTCAGCTTTAGCATCATTCCTTCCAAAGAAATCCCAGGGCTGATCTTCAGAATGGACTGGTTGGATCTCCTTGCAGTCCAAGGGACTCCCAAGAGTCTCCTCCAACACCACAGTTCAAAAGCATCAATTCTTCGGTGCTCAGCCTTCTTCACAGTCCAACTCTCACATCCATACATGACCACAGGAAAAACCATAGCCTTGACTAGACGGACTTTTGTTGGCAAAGTAATGTCTCAGCTTTTGAATATGCTATCTAGGCTGGTCATAACTTTCCTTCCAAGGAGGAAGCGTCTCTTAATTTCATGGCTGCAGTCACCATCTGCAGTGATTTTGGAGCCCAGAAAAATAAAGTCTGACACTGTTTCCACTGTTTCCCCATCTATTTCCCATGAAGTGATGGGACCAGATGCCATGATCTTCGTTTTCTGAATGTTGAGCTTTAAGCCAACTTTTTCACTCTCCTCTTTCACTTTCATCAAGCGGCTTTTTAGTTCCTCCTCACTTTCTGCCATAAGGGTGGTGTCATCTGCATATCTGAGGTTATTGATATTTCTCCCGGCAATCTTGATTCCAGCTTGTGTTTCTTCCAGTCCAGCGCTTCTCATGATGTACTCTGCATATAAGTTAAATAAGCAGGGTGATAATATACAGCCTTGACGTACTCCTTTTCCTATTTGGAACCAGTCTGTTGTTCCATGTCCAGTTCTAACTGTTAGTAATATTCTAAAAAGGCCAAGGCAAGTCAAGAGTGGAGCATTCTCTCATTCTTTCTCACTCTTTGTATGATATTCTTTTATTTATTTATTTTTGTCCAAATTCACCTTTGCCCTTTAAACATTTGTTTAAAATTAAGAAAGCAATTTATTATTGAAGAACCTGATAGCTATACTGCCTTTAAAAAAAAAGAGCAGAAAAAAAAAAAACACCACATACTCTTTTACCTCTAGGCTTGACACCTCAGTCTCAAACTGATTTGGAAAAAATAAGCAGTTCTCATTTCATTATTGTCATTACAATTGCACTCTATTAAAACCTTCTACCTTCTCAGCAAATGTATAGATCACGAAGATATACATTTTGTGCATTAGCCTTATTCTTCTCTACCTTAGGTTTTTTTCTTTGCATTAACCTTCTCTCTTTATTTACATGATGTTTTTATTTTTACTAGATTGCTTTACATTTTCTAGAAGTAATCTATTAATACAAGTGAATTTGTATTTTCTCTTTCATTCTTGTATGTAAAAAAATAACCAAATTCAGTTTTTTCCTTTACCATTCTTTACACCTTAGCAAATATTTTTTGAGCAATCCACTGTGTCTGCTCTATGGCAGGAAACTATACCCTTTTATCACCAAAGTACTAGTAAAAACAATTAGGCAGAAAAGCCAGGCAATTTATGGAAAAATTCAAGTAACAGTCCCAGACAATGGTGAAGTGAAGAAAGGAATGTGATGAGCAACATTATCAAAAATGACTTGTAACCAGATTGCACAGACAGATTTAGAAAGCTGCCTACACTTTGCTTCTTCTCTATTTATGACATAAATTGGAAATAAGATGAAAGATGAAGAAATGCCTTGTTTAAATTTACTATTTTAGGGACTTCCCTGATGATCCAGGGATTAAGAATTCACCTTGCAATGAAAGGTACAAAAGTTCCCTCCCTGGGGAACGAAGATCCCACATGCCACCGGGCAACTAAGCCCGTGTGCCACAGTAGAGTCTGTGCACGGCTCAAAATGTCCTGACTCGGCGAAAATCCTGCACGCCGCAGCTAAGACCCGAGGCAGCCGGATGAATGTATTTTTTTTAAGTATAAATTAGTGCCAAGTTTAGTGCCATCCAAACAAAGGCCCAATATCTATAATATAGCTCTTTAAAAATCCAGGAGAAAATAAAAAATCCAACTGAAAGGTTTGTTTGACCCCACTTACAATTGGGAGTAATGCAACCTAAAACTACACTTAAATGCTTGTCCTCTATGTAATGGCAAAACAAAACAAAACAAAAGGCTGACAATGCATGCTGGTGATAAACTATGGGGAAATAGACACTCTCATAAATCACTGGTGGAATGTTTTAAGGGAAATCTGGCAAATTCTAACAAAACAAAATATGCATTCAATTTTTGATCTAGTAATCTGACTCTGGTAATTGACCCTGAAGATGTACCTCCAATTATACAAATGTAATATGCACAAGGTTATTCATTACAATACTGCCCATAATTTGCCTATAAAATACTTAAAGCCCCCTAAATGCTTATATAGAGAAGAGTAGTTGAATAAACTATGGTACATCTATACAATGGTATATACACAATTATAAAAATGAAAAAATAGAGTAACTATAATCTCTATAAATTGATATAAAATATTTTCCAAAATAACTTAAATAAAAAACTGAAGTACAAATGAGTATCTATAATATCCAGTTCAGTTCAGTTGCTCAGTCATGTCTGAGTCTTTGCGACCCCATGGAATGTAGCATACCAGGCCTCCCTGTCCATCACCAACTCCCGGAGTTTACTCAAACTCATGTCCATTGAGTCAGTGATGCCATCCAACCATCTCATCCTCTGTTGTCCCCTTCTCCTCCTGCCTTCAATCTTTCCCAGCATCAGGATCTTTTCAAATGAGTCAGTTCTTCACATCAGGTGGCCAAAGTATTGGAGTTTCAGCTTCAGCATCAGTCCTTCCAATGAATATTCAGGACTGGTTTCCTTTAGGATGGACTGGTTGGATCTCCTTGCAGTCCAAGGGACTCCCAGGAGTCTTCTTCAACACTCACAGTGCAAAAGCATCAATTCTTCAGTGCTCTGCTTTCTTTATAGTCCAACTCTCGCATCCATACAAAACTACAGGAAAAACCATTAGCCTTGACTAGACGGACCTTTGTTGGCAAAGTAATGTCTCTGCTTTTTAATATGCTGTCTAGGTTGGTCATAACTTTTCTTCCAAGGAGTAAGCATCTTTTAATTTCATGGCTGCAGTCACCATCTGCAGTGATTTTGGAGCCCCCCAAAATAAAAGTCTGCCACTGTTTCCCCATCTATTTCCCATGAAGTGATGGGACCAGATGCCATGATCTTAATTTTCTGAATGTTGAGCTTTAAGCCAACTTTTTCACTCTCCTCTTTCACTTTCATCAATAGGCTCTTTAGTTCTTCTTTGCTTTCTGCCATAAGGGTGGTGTCATCTGCGTATCTGAGGTTATTGATATTTCTCCTGGCCGTCTTGATTCCAGCTTGGGCTTCATCAGCCCAGCATTTCTCGTGATGTACATTGTGCAAAACAAACAACAAACACAAGAGAAATAAACCGGAAATCATAAGATTGGTTACCTAAAAGGAATGGGGGTAAACATGGTGGGGAAAATGGGGGAAAAGGAGTAGGATGAAGGAAACCACATAATAATAGAATCCCTATGAAGTTGGATGGGGGAAAAACCAAACTACCCTTAGCAACTTTGGATAATATTCTATTTAAACTATATACTCCAAGGTTAAAGACAAGAACTGTGCATATAAACACTCCTCAGTTAGTAGGTTTGTTTTTCATAGGGATATCGTTTAGCATGTGAAACTACTTGCTCTGCTGCTGCTGCTAAGTCGCTTCAGTCGTGTCCGACTCTGTGTGACCCCATAGACGGTAGCCCACCAGGCCCCACCGTCCCTGGGATTCTCCAGGCGAGAACACTGGAGTGGGTTACTACTTGCTCTAGAATTAAGCAAATAAGTAAATATATTGTGGATAATGAAAACTAAGTTTCTCACTGTTGGAGTAAGGTGCTACAAGTTAAAAAAAAAAAGAGTGAATACGGTGGTATTGGATTGACATCGGAGGTATCACAGTATGGACTCATGATTTTACCAAGCATGCAGATAAGTGTAGAGTGTATGAATGTGTATTTGCTTTTTTATGGCTCTGTCCTCTGGAGAAGGCCTGGAAGCAAGGATACACCAGCACCAATGAGCACACCTGGTGCTCGGATTTGATTTCTAAACATCTCCCTGTGACCCTGCTTGGGTGGGGGAGGGGCACGGAACTAAGGCGACTCGAAGAAGTGGCTGACTCCAGCACTGCATGAAAAGTATAATGCTAAAATCTCCTGTAGTGCCAGAAAGTAGGAAGTGCTCTAAGAAATGATGGGGCTATGTCTAATGGACATGGGAACCAACTTGTTAAGACTCCCAATGACCAAATCCAGAACACTTTAAATAATAAATAATGATGTCATAGATTATTACCCATTTAATTAAATAAGAATCCATAAGTTCATTCTGATTAAAAATAGGAAAACTATTCCTTTTAGTAGGATTCCAACTAATAAATGTAGAAGGAATGAAGAAATTGAAAATTATTATTTGTTAAAAATTCTCCAAGCCAGGCTTCAGCAATATGTGAACCGTGAACTTCCAGATGTTCAGGCTGGTTTTAGAAAAGGTAGAAGAACCAGAGATCAAATTGCCAACATCTGCTGGATCATGGAAAAAGCAAGAGAGTTCCAGAAAAACATCTATTTCTGCTTTATTGACTATGCCAAAGCCTTTGACTGTGGGGAGCACAATAAACTGTGGAAAATTTTGAAAGAGATGGGAATACCAGACCACCTGACCTGTCTCTTGAGAAACCTGTATGCAAGTCAGGAAGCAACAGTTAGAACTGAACATAGAACAACAGACTGGTTCCAAATAGGAAAAGGAGTGCGTCAAGGCTGTATATTGTCACCCTGATTATTTAATTTGTATGCAGAGTACATCATGAGAAACGCTGGGCTGGAGGAAGCACAAGCTGGAATCAAGATTGCTGGGAGAAATATCAATAACCTCAGATATGCAGATGATACCACCCTTATGGCAGAAAGCAAAGAAGAACTAAAGGGCCTCTTGATGAAAGTGAAAGAGGAGAATGAAAAAGTTGGCTTAAAGCTCAACATTCAGAAAATTAATATCATGGCATCCAGTCCCATCACTTCATGTCAAATAGATGGGGAAACAGTGGAAACAGTGGCTGATTTTATTTTTCTGGGCTCCAAAATCACTGCAGATGGTGACTACAGTATGAAATTAAAAGAAGCTTACTCCTTGGAAGAAAAGTTATGACCAACCTAGACAGCATATTCAAAAGCAGAGACATTACTTTGTCAACAAAGGTCTGTCTAGTCAAGGTTATGGTTTTTCCAGTAGTCATGTATGGATGTAAGAGTTGGACTATAAAGAAAGCTATGTGTAAAAGAATTGATGCTTTTGAACTGTGGTGTTGGAGAAGACTCTTGAGAGTCCTTTGGACTGCAAGGAGATCCAACCAGTCCATCCTAAAGGAGATCAGTCCTGGGTGTTCATTGGAAGGACTGATGTTGAAGCTGAAACTCCCAATACTTTGGCCACCTGATGCGAAGACCTAACTCATTTGAAAAGACCTTGATGCTGGGAAAGATTGAAGGCAGGAGGAGAAGGGGACGACAGAGGATGAGATGGTTGGATGGGATCACCGACTCAGTGGACATGAGTTTGGGTAGACTCCGGGAGGAAGACTCCCTGATGGACAGGGAGGCTTGGAGTGCTGCAGTTCATGGGGTCACAAAGAGTCAGAAACGACTGAGTGACTGAACTGAACTGAACACCACCATAATAATTGTTTTAGATGTTAACATGAATGGTTGAAAGTATATTGAGAAACAAAATATGTATTCTTAAATTATCTCCTCACAAGATAGTTATTAACTACAAAGGTTTAAAAACAAAGTAGCTTTACAATGGAAGGCTTGGTAGATACCACCTTTGCCAAGTGACCAAACAGATAAAATCTGCCTCCTAAGATGTATTGAGAGGACAACATTACTTCTGTAGTATTCTTGATAGAAATGTATAACCTGAACTTAATCATGAGGAAAAAAATCAAACTAACCCAAATTTAGGGGAATTTGAAAATATTAATTGGCCAGTACTCTTCAAAATTGTCAATGTCATGGAAACAAAGTCCCCCTCAAAACAAATTCCCCAGCCAAGTTTATGATTAATTTATCCATCTTAAACTTTATTCTATTTCTTGTTTCACCCCTGTTCCCTTCAGGGTTGAGAAGTATCAAGTATCCTGGGTGCAAAGGCCCTTCCATGTCCCCGGTTTCTTATTTGTAGAAAAAGACTTTAGTCTCTTAAGCCTTCTCTGAGTTCCAAAGAGCAGGCCCAAGCAATTACTAACTAGGAAAGTAATGGAATGCAGAAACAAAGGGGGCAGTTAAGCAAGATAGCTTGTATAGTGCTAGTGTTAAGTCTCTTCAGTCCTTGCTACGTTATGGACTGTAGCCCACCAGGCTACTCTGTCCACAGGATTCTCCAGGAAGAATACTGAAGTGGGTTGCCATTTTCTCCTCCAGGAGATCTTCCTGACCCAGGGATCGAACCAACATCTCTTATGTCTCCTCCACTGGCAGGTGGGTCTTTTACCACTAGCACCGCCTGGGAAGCCCCTAAGATATACTGAGAGGACAATATTAATTCTGCAGTGTTCTGGATAAAAATATATAACCTGAACTTAATCATGAGGGAAAAAAAATCAGATTAACCCAAATTTAGGGGAATTTGAAAAGGAATAAAAGAGAGTCCTAGTTCCTTCCCAAGAGATACACATAATAATATGACATATACTTTTGAGTTGTCCTGCAGAAACTAAGATCAAGTGGAGGATGGTGATTGCATGCTGACTACATGAGAGTTGACTCCAGACTCGGTGGAACCAGAAGGTTGATGATTAAGATTTCTGAAACATCATCCCGTTACTTCACCACAGTCAGAAGAAAGTCCATGAGCTGCAATTCTCATCTCAAATGTTGCCTTTAAAAACCTTTCTCTGAGGGTCACTTCAGAGTCTCTTGACTCTGCGAAGTTCAGGTCTCTTGAGCATGAGCTCCTCATTCTTCTTGCTTGGTGCCCTGCAAATTAATGCTGAACTGGGACTTCCCTGACAGTCTAGTGGTTAAGACTGCACGTTTTCAACGCAGGTGGCCTGCGTTTGAACCCTAGTCAGGGAGCTAGACCCCACATACCACAACTTAAGATCCTGAGTGCCAAAATGAAGATCCTACATGCTGCAACTAAGACTTGGTGCAGACACATATGTTAATTAATTTTTTAAACTTGCTGAATTTCCTTCATCACGAACCAGTGTCAGTAGATTGGCTTTGCTGCATGGAGTTGGCAAGTGGACCCAAGTGACGTTCAGTAACATCATTAAAGAAAAAAACAGAAATTTCCCAAAGTACAGGAGAATGAGGCTACATGACATTTAAATGCACTATATGATGCTGGATTAGACCCTGGGTCAGAGAAGGACATTAGTAGAATAATGAAATAAAATGTGTAAAGTCTATAAACTAGATGATAACATTGTCATATTTCTTGATTTTTGAAATTGTGGTGATATAAGATGTTTTCAGAAATCTAGGTGAATATATGAGAAATATTTGTCATTTTCCAATTGTGTCTGAAATTATTTACAATGAAAAGTTCAAAATAGTAATTCTAAAGTGGTACTCTTCTTATTGATAGTTCTCTTTCAATAATGTTGCTTGAGTTATGTAAATATACTTTTTTCTCAATAGAGCTTTAATTCAAAAATGCAAATTACAACTGTTTTCTGAATTCCTTTGATGAAAAGAAAGACAAAAAACAATTGCCATTGTTAAATGTCGATAAGTACGGTTGTCCATAAGCCAGAACAGAATTCTGCAGATAAAATATTGTATATATTTCTTTTCCTTATGCAGTTTAATACAGCAGGTATACATTTTAAGTTAATATCAATGGCAGCCTGAAAGAGAGAAAATAAGTGAAAAATAAAACACCATGTAGCTTGAAGCAGGAGAGGGAGAACGTTCGGGCCATTTCAGTTATTGATTTTGATGACAGTGGTAGATGCGTTCATTTAGTCACTCAGGGAATTTCTAGGCACTGAGGTATGAGAGAGAACGGAGATGAACAAAACATGAGCGTTGTTCTCTAGAAGCTCACAGTAGTGTGTGTGGTGGGGTGCTGGAGGAGAGGGTACAGAGAGGAGTAAGGTGCAATCACCAGACAACACTGGAACATGCAGGGCTGTGACAGGGCCAAACACACTGACGCTGGAACACACAGGGCCACACGCGGGGCTATTACAGGGCCAAACACACTGACGTCGGAACACACAGGGCCACATGCGGGGCTGTGACAGGGCTATACACACTGATGCTGGAACACACAGGGCCACACGAGGGGCTATTACAAGGCATAGATGAAGAGACTGATCAAACGTCTTTAAGGGAGCAAAATTTGCCACTCCACAATGAATCTCTCTTGCACAAGGATTAATTTAGGCTATTTATTTTTTATTAATGGAAGACTTGGGATGTAAGAGCCTGTTTCCGGAATAGAGCTATCATCAGAGAAATTTATAAAGAATATGGGCTAGATGTGGTAGAGAAAACGCGACAGGACCTGGAGATCAGAGTCCACTCTATGTCCCATTGTCTCTGCAGTGCCCAACAAACACTTGTTTTCCAAACATTTGCTTTTCCATCTCTGTTAATTGCCTTCCTCTGCCCCTCAATCTTTGAAGTCCTAAACCACTAACCCCAACATTCTCTTTTTAGCTGAAGATGGTGTTTAAGATGAGGCTTTCAGCCATTTTGGTGAGTTACTCAGCTCTCCTGGGTCTCTCCCAGGTATATATGTTATTAAACTTTTGTTTGACTTTCTCCTTTTAATTTGTCTCAAGTCAACTTAATTCTTAGACCAGCCCCAACATCTTCCAGATAGAAAAGATATCTACGTGAGAAAAAAGTTCAAAATTACTAAGCACATTTCTTTAAATCCCCTCACATTGCCTTTTTTTTTTTTTTTCATTACTACCAATTGCCTCCTTGAATCTCTGTCCCACTTGTCAGTCATAGGGAAAGGAAAAAAATAACTTTACTGGCTCTGAGAAGAGAAAAAAGTTGGTACAAAGAAAAGCAGAACTGAGAAAGAACAAGAACAGGAGATAAAACTATAAATCATTCAATATGGTCCATGTTGAACGACAGTGGGGATTAAAAAGCTATGGGGCTGCAAGGTAAACAAAAGCCAGCTCATGAAGACTTGTATTCTACCTGAGTTTTTCAACATTATTCTGAGGGAAAGGGGTATGACTCTTTACAGAGCATTTTTTTTTTCAGTGTATAAATTCTTAGTAATATTCCGTTTTGTTTTGGGACCTGCTGTCAGAGAAACTTCCTTCTGTCTCTTCCAGAGACAACAGAGATCATACTGACTTGCTGGGTCCAGTAGAAAACTCTGTTGATTACAAGATATATTTAAAGGTGGAGACCAAAGGAGATTATCTTTGGGAAGATTCTTCTGCTTAGAATGCTAGTGTCTGGACTTCTCTGGTGGTCCAGTGGCTGAGAACCTGCCTTCCAATGCAGGGGACACGGACTCCACCCCTGGTTAGAGAAGACTGCATATGCCACACAGCAACTAAGCCCATGTGCCATGACTACTGAAGCCCGCACTCCACAGCAAGAGAAGCCACCACAGTGAGAAGCCCATACACGGCAAGTAGAGAGTAGCCTCCTCTCGCCACAACTAGAGAGCGCCTGGGTGCAACAATGAAGACCCCGCACAGTCAAAAGTAAATCAATCGAAAAAGTTTTAAACAAAAGAAAAAAGAACACTAATGTCTAACTCTGTCCCCAGGCTTCTTTCCCTTTCTGAACCTGGCTTTGCTTCTGAATCCAGGAATTTATGGCCAGTAAGTATCCTCTGTATCCTCTCAAGAATAATGGTAATTAATACTTTAAGAAAAAAAAAATAATGTAATGGCATTCCTGGTTTCCAGTTCTGTGTATGAGCAGCTTGGAGTTACCACTCCACTGTAACAGGTGAAAAGGTCTTTTTTTACAAGTAAAAAGACTAAAAAATCAACCACTCTTCTTAGGTCCATAAGAGAAGTGAGGCCACAGAGCAAAAAGCTACCCCTAAATTTGGAGAACACATAGAATCACAACGTACCAAGCAGAAACCCGAAAATGGAATCCTCCATGGGAACCAATTCCCTAGTAGGAAATCCAGAGCTGTAACTGATAAATTGCTGGAGGCTCAGACTGAACAAGTCTGAAAGTGAAAAACTCCAGGGGGACCCAAATATAGGGGCCCACTGAAACTGAGCAGGGCCCTGTGGGGCTCCCAGGCATGGAGGCTGTTTTGTCACCCATTTCTTGAAGGCAAGACTCCGGTCTACATGAGTCTTGAGTTCCAAAGAGCAGATTTGAACAGTTGCTAATTAAGGGAGGAGCAGTCAAGAAATCACCTAAAACAAGGTTAAATGGACTAGAGAAGCTCATCAAGATTAGGGCTTCTTGAGAAAAAGGGCTTCTCTGCTGGCTCAGCAGTAAAGAATCCACCTGCCAGTGTTGGAGATAGGGAGGCATGGGTTTGGTGCCTGGGTAGGAAAGGTCCCCTGAAGAAGGAAATGGCAACCTACTCCAGTATTCTTGCCTGGGGAATCCCATGGACAGAAGAGCCTTGTGGACTATAGTCCAAGGGGTCACGAAAGAGTCGGATACAACTGAGCAACTAAACAACACCTGAAATGAGCTTAAAACATGCAGGCTCTACACACACCCTAGTTTTGCCAGAGACCCTACCTTTGAACCCTCATCAACCCCTCCTGGGTTGGGACACACAGTTTTTGAGGGCACAAGGCCACTGTGTCCCCCTTTGCCTAGCAAAGTAATAAAGTTATCTTTTTCTACTTCACCCAAAATTCTGTCTCTAAGACTTCTTTCAGCACCAGTGTCAAGGTTTCAGTACCATCACCACTACACTTTTGGGACTCTTACCTCCAGGAGTTTGACCAGGGTCTCAGAGTGAATATTGCAGAAAAAGCTTGTGCTTCCAGCAGTGAGAGGGGAAAAAGGCGCCATTTTGAAACACACCAGTGCACTCTAGTTCTTTGTAACAAGGCCTGCCCTCAGGAGAAACTAATTGACCATATTTAACCTGCTAGGGTTTTGTCAGCGGCTAACTGACCCTGGGGAAGGGAGATACCCAACTTTAGCCCACTCTAGCCTTCCTGTATGGGGGTTAAGCATGGGGGAGGGGAAGGTGAAGAACAGTCAGTGCAGGAGAGATTAATCAGAAGCACTTGTGAAGTCCACAGTCAAGAGGTGCAGGCTCACTGAAAGACAGAGACTTACTCATAGGACTACAGGATGCTTCCCCTGCCCCCCTACCTCACCATCACATTAGTAAAGGCTTATTTACAGAAGTTTCTTTTACCAATGACATCATGTCTGGCCATAAGCATAAACTGCAAGATACAGTAAAGGGCAAAAAAACACAGTTTGAAAATACAGAGCAAGCAGAATCAGATATGGTTGGAATACCAGACCAGGAACTAAAAAAACAGACAAACAACTATGATTAATTTATTAAGGGCATAAAGTAGGCAGCAGACAAGAACAGATGTATAATTTAAGCAAAGAAAAGCAAACCCTAATAAAGAACCAAAAGGAAATGTTAGAAATTAAAAATACTGTAACAAACATGAAGGATGCCTGTGATGGGTTTGATTGAGAAACACAGAACAGAATATCCAAGGGCTGTGGAATAACTACAGAAGATGTAACATATGTATGATGGGGATACCAGAGAAATAGGAGGGAAGCAGACAGGGCACAGCCTTGAAAAGAATGACATAGTCATGGGACAGGACAAAAACTGGTTAGAATCAACTAGATCCAAGATGGCAGAAGATTCGGCTCCCAGACCATAAAAACTAACCACTGCATTTTCAGGGCCTCACCCTTCTGAGACTGCCCACACCCTAAAGAGTGCGTTTTTCCCAAGGCCATTCTCACCTTTTAAGTTGGACCATACAGTGTCTATGAAATCTGTATCTCTTTAAATAAATCCACTTGTTGCCTATCACTTTGTCCCTAGCTGAATTCTTTCTGCAATGAGATGTAAAGAACCTGAGCCTCATTAAGTCCTGAGCTCAGGAGTGCAATCTCAGTTAAAAGACTGTGAATTCCATTTCCAATTTGGATTCTGGCTGGGTTTGAGTACTGACACATGGGTTCAAATGCCAGTCTAACGTGCATGGTATCACTAGGAGGAGAAGAAAGAGAGAAAGGAGCAGAAGACAAATTTGAAACAGTAGTGACTGAGAATGTTGTTGATCCCAAGTTTGTGTGCCCTACAGGGAAGATAAGCAAACCAAAGCGTCAGAGTCTGGAGCAGACAAAGGTTAATTGCAAGGGCCAAGCAAGGAGAATGAACATCTCAATGCTCAAAAAGCCCAAATTTCCCAGCGGCTTTGAGGGAAGAGTTTTTAAAGGCAAATCTGGGGGTAGGGCTCCAGGATATATGACTTTCTTCTGACTGGTTGCTGGTGAGGTAACAGGGTGGTCCAGAAATCTCAACCATCAGCCTTCTGGTTCCAACCAGTCTGGGATCCATGTGCTTCTGTTCCTGAAGTTTCCATCGTGCACCTGGGTGGAGGCCCCAGCACCTGTAGAAGAATTCAGAGATATGCATCAGATGCTATGCCCCTGAGGAGGTGCCAGGGAGCTGCCCATCACTGCACTGCGGTTTCTGACTGACTGCCTTTCCTCTGGTTCTGCATTCCCTCACTGCCCCAGTAATTGTTTGAATCTGCCTTATTTAACTCAGAAAAGGCCTAGGAGAATGAAGCCTTTTTCCTACAAACAAGAAACAGGGACACAGAAAGGCTTTTGTATCTAGAAGGGCTCCACAGGGTCCACAGCAGTTTCAAGAATTTTCCCAAATTAATGTCAGACACCAAACCACAGATTCAGGAAGCTCAGAGAATGCCAGGCAAGATAAGTGCCACCCCAACCACAAACTGCCCCTAGGTGTAGTTATGTGTATATATATATATATATATATATAATTTTTTTTTCATCCTAAAAGAAGCCAGATGGGAAGGGCAGGGAGAACCCCTTATCTATAGATGAAAAAAAAAAAGATATGCATTATAGCTGACTCCTCCTCAGAAACCATCCAAAGAAGATAGTAGAGTGAAAGTGTTTCAAAGTGTCAAGAGGAAAAAATGTAATTCATTGTGGACTGGTATAATTTAAATGGCTCACCACAATCTTTTGACGTTTCAGAATGGTGAAGTTCGGGACTGATTTCAAGTGGCCAAGCGGAAAAGGCTTGACACTACTCAGTTTGATGCAAGGGATTTTCCATTCGGTCTCCTCTTTCCAGTTGCCAGAGGCACTTTGTAAAATTACTCACCAGAGATGGGAATGTTTTTCAATGTTATCTCAAGGTTGTGTTTGGCTTCATTGGAAGAAAAATCAGTTTACATTTCACCAGTTTTGTAAGATTTCTGTATTAGTCAGACTATGCTAACTGCTCTGTTGTTGTGTGGTCTCTAAGTCATGTCCAACTCTTGCGACTCCATGGACTGTAGCCCGCCAGGCTCCTCTGTCCATGGGATTTCCCAGGCATGAATACTGGAATGGGTTGCCATTTTCTCCTCTGGGAGATCTTCCTGACCTAGGGATCGAACCCACATCTCCTGCATTGGCAGGTCGGATCTTTACCAGTGAGCCACCAGGGAAGCCTGTTATAAAACAAAACAAAACCCCAACCTCTTGAATTTCTTTACACAGAGTTTATTTATTGCTTCCTTATGACACAGTCTAATGCAGGGTATAGGAGAGGAGGATGCCTCTCATCCACAGTCATTCAGGGAGTTAGACTTTCTAGATGATGGTTACCAGCCATCATTTAGAGCCTTGGAGTCCCCAGCTTTGGACCAAATGAAAGGGGTATACATCACTTCTGCTGATGAGGTGTTAACAGCTGGATATGAAAGTGAAGTCGCTCAGTCATGTACGACTCTTTGTGACCCCATGGACTGACTGGAGCCTACCAGGCTCCTCCGTCCATGGGATTTTCCAGGCAAGAGTACTGGAGTGGGCTGCCATTTCCTTACAGCCGGGTGGCTCCTCCTAATTGTAAAAGATGTAGATAAATGCAATCCAGTTCTGTGCTCAGTTTCTCTTCCGTAATTTCTACGTGAAGACTTGAGTTAACTGGCTCCATATTTCTGATTTATTCCAGTAATGTTTTTTTTTGTGACAGCTGTTGCCATCTTCTTCCCTTCCCAGCTCTGGTTGGAGGCTATCATTTGGATATTGACTGGATATTGTCATGCCTTTTGGATTCATATCATCAGCAGTTTAATATACTTGCTTTCTCACAAGTTATTTATTGGTCATATTAATGTAATATGGCAGACAAGAAAATGAGCTGTGTTTACAAAACCTATTTGAACTATCTCCAGTGTCTTTTTAAAAACGTTATAAGCAGGATCCTCTATGACCCACCTCCCAGAATATTGGAAATAAAAGCAAAAATAAACACATGGGATCTAATTAAAATTAAAAGCGTCTGCACAAGAAAAGAAACTATAAGCAAGGTGAAAAGACAGCCTTCAGAATGGGAGAAAATAATAGAAAATGAAGCAACTGACAAACAACTAATCTCAAAAATCTCAAGCAACTCCTGCAGCTCAATTCCAGAAAAATAAACGACCCAATCAAAAAATGGGCCAAAGAACTAAATAGACATTTCTCCAACGAAGACATACAGATGGCTAACAAATACATGAAAAGATGCTCAACATCACTCATTATCAGAGAAATGCAAATCAAAACCACAATGAGGTACCATTTCACTCCAGTCAGAATGGCTGCTATCCAAAAGTCTACAAGCAATAAATGCTGGCTGGAGAGGGTGTGGAGAAAAGGGAACCCTCATACACTGTTGGTAGTACAGCCACTATGGAGAACAGTGTGGAGATTCCTTAAAAAAATGGAAACAGCTGCCATACGACCCAGCAATCCCACTGCTGGGCATACACACTGACGAAACCAGAATTGAAAGAGACACGTGTACCCCAATGTTCATTGCAGCACTGTTTATAATAGCCAGGACATGGAAGCAACCTAGAGGTCCATCAGCAGATGAATGGATAAGAAAGCTGTGGTACGTATACACAATGGAGTATTACTCAGCCATTAAAAAGAATACATTTGAATCGGTTCTAATAAGGTGGATGAAACTGGAGCCTATTATACAGAGTGAAGTAAGCCAGAAAGAAAAACACCAATACTAACGCATATATATGGAATTTAGAAAGATGGTAATGACAACCCTGTATGTGAGAAGCCAAAGAGACACAGATGTATAGAACAATCTTTTGGACTCTGTGGGAGAAGGAGGGGGGAATGATTTGGGAGCATGGCATTAAAACATGTATAATATCATATAAGAAATGAATCGCCAGTCCAGGTTTGATGCAGGATACAGGAAGCTTGGGGCTGGTGCACTGGGATGACCCAAAGGGATGGTATGGGGAGGGAGGTGGGAGGGGGTTCAGGATGGGGAACACGTGTACACCCGTGGTGGATGCATGTTGATGTATGGCAAAACCAATACAATATTGTAAAGTGATAAATAAATAAATTAATTAATTAAAAAAATAAAAACTTTATAGCAGAGAATTCACTGAAGCATTTGAAATACATGCTACTTTACAATCATGTGACCCAAGAGACTCTTGTTATTGTTAAGCCATAAATTTGGCCTTAAATTTTCTAGCAATTAATATAAATAATTGTTATTTCTTCATATATGGATTCTAATTATTTATCATCTAATCATTTCATAAAATATAAAGCTATAGGGACCTCCCGGGTTCGGTCCCTGGGTCGGGAAGACCCCCCTGGAGAAGGGAATGGCCATCCACCCCAGTATTCTTGCCTGGAGAATTCCAAGGACAGAGGTACCTGGCAGGCTATAGTCCACGTGGTCGCAAAGAGTTGGACCTGACTGAGCAACTAACACTTTCACTTCATTTTCAGGGACCTCCCTGGCAAGTCCAGTGGTTAAGATTCCTCATGCCTCTAGGCCAAAAAACAAAACATAAAATAGAAGCAATATTGTAACAAATTCAATAAAGACTTAAAAAAAATAAAACTATAATATTATATATACAGGTTATATTTTTTGTGAATAAAACATTGAAGACTTTTAGACATACAGCCTTTTATAGATATTTTTCAAGGGATTTTTGTGATGTTTTTAAAATTCTAATTCAGTGGAGAATTATGAATCTTCATATTAAGGTTTGATTCAGGGGGATAATGGGATGGGGGTTTGAATGGGGTTCAAGAATGGAGAGAATCTAGATGAGATTTCTGTGATAAAATTGTATAATACAACCATGAACTCTTCTGATTCCAACCTGTATTTTTCCTTCTCTACTATAAACCCACTTGCTATTTGAAAATGCCATACTTTTTCATAGGATAATCTGTTAAATCTCAGAAGACAGTCCTTTGACCATAGATTGCGGTATCACATCAAGTAATTCTTAAAACTCATGAAATAAAAACAACAGTGATATTTAAAGGTAGGTTTCATTGAGTGTTCAACAGCCTCGATTTGAGTTATATTTTTTGTAAGAATTTTCTTTTTTTTTTAAATTTTATTTTTTAACTTTACATTATGGTATTGGTTTTGCCATATATCAAAATGAATCCGCCACACGTATACATGTGTTCCCCATCCTGAACCCTCCTCCCTCCTCCCTCCCCATACCATCCCTCTGCATATCAACAAGGGGCAGTGTTCAGTAGCTTCTCAAAAGCTTCTGATAGGTCACCAATTAGTTATGTGTTCATAATACTTAATCATAATACATAATTTTCCCTGTTAGTTCACAGTATAGCAGAATACCTTTTAAAAATCTATTTGGAACAAAACAAACACCTTCTCTAGGGTATCATATTTTGTGTTATTGTTTTTTTTACTCTATTTTTGCTAAATATGCCTACATATTAGGTGTCATGTGGTATACTTAAATTTATAAAGTTTTCTACTATATCTGGATTTGCCTCCAGACTTTACATTTCTGTGCCTTATTTTATGATTATATAAGTTAACAGCCCTAATAATAACAAACTGACTCACGTGTGCTCCTAGTTCTCTGCTTAATAATCAATTGGCTAGACACTAACACGGTTCCTTTTCCGAAGTTTAAAATCAAGGTGTGGGGAATTCCCTGGTGGCTCAGTGGTTAGGACTTTGCACTTTCACTGCTGAAGGCCAGGGTTCAACCCTTAGCCAGGGAACTAGGATCCCACAAGCTGTGGAGAAGTGGTCCGAAAAAAAAAAAAAAAGATGTGAAGATTTGTTTATTAAGTCTCTCAAAATAGCTTTGATAAAGGTTGACACTGTAATTGCAGTTATGAGCATTCATGCTTTAAAAATATATATATTAACAATTTTGTTAGTTTGTTTGTTTGGCTGTACCAGGTCTTAGCTTCAGCATGGGTAGTCTTAGTTGCAGCACGTGGGATCTAATTCCCTGACCAGGGTTCGAACCCAGCCTCCCTGCATTTGGACTGAAGAGTCTTAGCCACCAACAAAGTCCCTCCATGACTTTTTAAAAATAGTTTTCTTTAATTAAACATTTGTTAATGTCTATAAAAGCAAGTCAGGGAAATGTATGAAAAAAATACCCAGGTTATATATAAGAGAGAAAATAGTCCCAGTCCTGAGCTGGGGCATACTTTTACATCTGATGTAATTAGCTGTTCCTTCTGAGAAGAAATTAGAATTCTCCTTGATAGATTTTAATGAGTTTAAAACCACTTCTGTGAACCCCACCTTTCATCTCTCAGCCCTGGGAGAAACTCTCTTAGAGAGTCAAATGATCTTAGACTATAGTCCTTTGTGTCCTTATCTAAGAGTCTAAGCTCTAGACTTTACTGTTAAATACCTCCTTTTTGTTGCTGTTGTTTAGTCACTATGTCATGTCCCACGCAAAGCACAAAGTCACCAGGCTCCTCTGATCATGGGATTTTTCCAGGCAAGAACATTGGGTTGGGTTGCTGTTTCTTCCTCCAGAGAATCTTCCCGACCCAAGGACGGAATCCTTGTCTCCTATACTGGCAGATGGATTCTTTACCACTGAGCCACCTGGGAATCCCTAAATGTCTCTACCAGGAGAAAAATCATGATTTTTGTGTGAGAAATGGTTTTGTCTGAGAAATTTCTTTACAGATATTTTCAAAAGGTTTGTGATTTTTTAAAAATTAAAATTCAACTAAAAAGTAACAGAGCTTCATCAGCTTCATTGTTGAATTTATCTCCTTTATTGATGACTGAATATCCTTTATCCATTATTTAAAGAAAGGAATTTCCTTTATTCATATCCTTTCCAAAGGCTTGATTTTTTTTCCCTTTAAACATTAATTTATTTATTTGGCTGTGCTGGGTCTTAGCTGTGGCATGTGGGATCTAGTTCCCTGACCAAGGATTGAACCCAGGCCCCTTGTATTAGGAGCACGGAGTCTTAGCCTGTGGACCACAAGGGAAGTTTCTCCAAAGGCTTGTTTTTGATAGCATGGCTTTGATGGGAGGACATAACCTCAACACTGATGCCTGAGGGGAGGAAAGGAGAACATCTCTTTAGGCGAGAAAATATTAGATTCAAAAGTTAGCATAAATTATATTTAAAATGGATAACCAACAAAGACCTACTGTATAGCACAGGAAACTGTTCAATATCATGTCATAGACTGGATGGGAGGGGAGTTTGAGGGCGAATGGATGCATGTATATGCATGGCTGAATCGCTTCACTGTCCGCCTCAAACTATTGTAACATTAATAGACTACATTCCAATATAAATTAAAAAGTTTTTGTTTTTTAAGTTAGCATAAGAAAGCCAAGAAAGACTCATGATACACTCTGATGTATGGCAGAGAACAGTTGCTCTCCAGCTCTATGACGGTAAACTCTCAAAGTCAGGGATGAGCTAGTGTATTGTCTCTACATTTTATAGAAGATTAGTTGTTTAATGCAACTTAACTTTTGAAAAAAAAGAGTAAATTTCTCTGTGCATCAGTTATTTCAGGACATTATTTGCTTATTCCCTGTGGACCATACAAGGCCCGATTAGGAAGAATGATTTAAAACATCTGCTCTCTAAATGACTGGAATACACTTGTCTTGGCTATCTTGACATGAACTATAAAATTTACATTTTTGAAAATACATCGATTTTTTTAAAATAGAAGATAATTCATTGATGTTATAAAATTTTCTTTCTTTATATATTTTTCATTAGGTGACTTTTATTGGTACCACTTGTGCTGCCATCCTCACTCAACTCCAGCACACCTGGATTTCTGGTGCTGCTGCATTCACCACGCCTGCAAAAACTCTAACTGCCACTGTGAATAATGGAAACTGTGCTAAGTAAAACATAATCTTTTGAGGCACTTGTCTCAAAAAGTACCAAGTGAGAAAAAGACACCACTCTTCCTAGTTCTTCAAACACAGCACGTTCTTTGCTGAGAAGGGCTGTAAGTGATACATAATCCAGGGGGTCTGGTTAAGTGCCCACCCGATGCACCCCACTTCCTCAGGCCCCAGTGCGTCCTCACCCCTCTTCTTTGGTCAGTTCTGTCCCATGCCTATCCCCAGGTTGCTACCAGATCTAAAATATCCACTGACTACTGTTGTTTCTGGACATTTGGAGGGGCTGGGTTCTCCTCCACCTCCAACCTGCCGCCCTGGAGGCTCATTAACTTCCCAGATCCATGTCTCAAGTAGTGACTCACTCTTTCCTTCATTACACCCCTTGCTGATCATCACTTTTTATTATGTTCTACAATTCCCTGTTGGTACTTCCTCACTAATGCTAGCAGTTCTGAAACTGGCTGCTTTTAGGCAAAATATACTTTTCTACTGAGATTTCTCTTAACATTTTTTTCCTATATAACTTTTAGATTCCCCTGCCTTTAGTTTTCATGAGGTTCAGTCAATAACCCCACATATGCTGGTCAGTCTGTCAGACTGCTGGAATGAACCCATTGGTTGTCACAGAAACCTCAGCAAAGACTGCAAATAAATGGCATTAGCAGCTTCTAAAGAGAAATCTTCTGAAAGAGTGAATGGCTTTGTGTGTTGCCAATGGCGGGAATCCTGGACTAGTGATTAGGTCACTCCCATTGAGTCCTTGATTCATAGGTTTGCTTCCTGTAAAAGGCTTTTTAAAAAAATGTGTTGAACCCAACTTTCCTTGATGCAATGAAACAAGTCAAGGATGTTCAGATGAAACTCCAAGAGCAAAGTCAGAGGAGTAGCAGCGGAAACCAGAAGATATAAACTGACCCATTACCCAAAAGTTGCTATAGTTTGTTGATCCAGTATCCCGACAGTGAGTCACTCTGGCCGTCAGACTTCATTCCGGTTTATGACAGAGCATCACTTATAAGAATTGCCATCAAGGAAGAAGAAACTGGCCACAATCCATGAAGCACAAAGAGCCACTCTTACCTTTTCTGCTCTATATTTGAAAACTTTCACTTGCTTTTGAGTTGTTGTCTTTATAGTATGATTCACTATTGTTTTGTTCAATGATAAAGTATAAACAAAAAGCCACACTGGTGTCTCTCCCATCCTAGACACCTCAACCCAGGACTCTGGAATGGCCATGTGGAAAGTAAGAACTAGCCCTGCCAGGAGTCTGTGTCCGACAGAGGCCCCAGGACCATGGCAGGGCTCTGCTCAGCCGCTCCGTATCAGTCTTCAGATCAGAGAGGTTCTCTCAAAGCCTTCAATTAGCTCTCAGTTCAGTTCAGTTCAGTCGCTCAGTCGTGTCTGACTCTTTGCGACCCCATGAATCGCAGCACGCCAGGCCTCCCTGTCCATCACCAACTCCCGGAGTTTGCTCAAACTCATATCCATTGAGTCGGTGATGCCATCCAGCTATCTCATCCTCTGTCGTCCCCTTCTCCTCCTGCCTCCAATCCCTCCCAGCATCAGTCTTTTCCAATTAGCTCTAGCTACTCCTTAATTCATCAGAGCTATTCATGCTGTCAGCCCATACCCCTCCTCGTGACTCTCAGCCTCTGAAGCCTCTGAAAGCAGCTCTGATGCGGCGGCAC